>NC_135510.1:5448610-6084443 GCF_051989575.1 Stigmatopora nigra | reverse complement strand
GCGACACATTTCCAAGCCTGGCCAAGAAATCACCACTGAATACACAGCCACAAACATCATATCTGTCACCTCAGGCTTGCTGGTAAATTCAAATATTCATTATTTACATTGTTTATTAATTTCTGCAGCAATAACAGGATGTATATGACCTATTTATGGCTGTTTGTTCTGTAACTCAGTAGGCACTGTCCTCCATTACATAGTGATGCCACATTAAACTGAATGTAATCACAGTGTCACAATTAACCACTTGGATGAAGATATTGTGCTAATTGTCTTAGTTCTGGTTTGATTTCTAATAATAATATTTGCATTAGTGAAGATTAGAACTTAATGTTTGTGATTCAATATTTCAGAGCATAGCTACAGGAATCCTTGCCATTGTGGTGTCGAGGAACCTTCGCGCATTTAAAATGGTAAGTTGTTTTTAAATTAATTCCTCTCTCCTACTCCATACTGCCCATTTAGGATGTTGCTTTTGTGTGTTTGTAGCACATCGGTCTAATCATCGCCTCGTTTCTCAACGCCCTGCTATCAGCGGCGTGCTGTGTCGGCCTCTTGGTCGCTATCAGCTTGACAGTCGCGCACAATGGTCAGGGCCTGATGCGTGGATGTAACAACACAGTGGTTCCCGCCAATGCTCGCTCTCCTGTCAGCGCACAATGCCCGTTTGACACCACGCGCATTTATGTGAGTCTCCGCTCCCTTCTTGAAAATATTGAGAAGAACTGATAGTGTTCATTTTGAACTAATAGCAACAAATAACAATAGAGATTGACTTATTTTACTGAAGTAAGATTATGTGCTCAACTTGTCCACCAGGTGGCTCTATAATACTTGTATGAAGAATACACATTCATTTTCTGAACCGCTTTATCCTCATAAGGCTGGGGGTGAGGGGGTGCTGGAGCCTATCCCAGCTGGGGCAAAGGACACCCTGAATCGGTGGCCTGCTGATCGTTGTGCACAAGTAGACAGACAACCATGCATACTCACCCATACCTAAGGAGCGATTTAGAGTGTCCAATCAGCCTACCATGCACACATATAAAACAGTAATATTAGTCGGTTTTAGGATCAATAATATATGCTTGTTGGTATTGTTATGTTGTCTGTCTTACATAATGTTGCTTCACCATTTGTTCTTGAGTAAACTGTCAGACTGCCCACACAATTCACTTATATAGCCTCTTAATGTCATTTTCCTTTGGGTGTTTTAAATGGCAACGTTTTATGGTGTGGTCATTTACACAATATTTAATTCTCTTCAGATTCTACTTTTTTTGTTGCTCTCTCTCACTTTTTTGTGTCATTACATCTCAGGATACCACTCTGGCCATATGGTTCCCCAGTGCTGTGTTAGCAGCAGCAGAAAGTGGCCTGTCGGTATGGTGCTTTATCATAGGACTGACTCTCCGGGGCCTGCTGGCCTGTGGGAAGACCTACTACAAACAGCAGGTATGTGTCTTTTAGTCATGTTCGATGGTTGTAAAGTACTGTAAATGATTTGTTTCCTCACATATACACTTTATTAACTTTATTAAAGTGACTAATTTTTCCTCTCTTGTAGTTCGAGGAAGAGGCAGAAAGCGTGCCACATTGTGCACGCCTAATAAGCCCAAGCATCAACCCTGATGCCTGATGTAAAAACAAATCCTGGAAGTACAACACTCCATTATTTCACAACCGTAAGTCTCAAAATAGATTGATTTTTATAGAAGTGGATTGATTTATTTTGTTGAACTTGACCAAGAGAAATTGCATTCATGTATTATCAGCGTTTTGATGCTCAGTATTCAGAGAATGACTGTGTTTTTTATTTATAATTTGGTTTTCCAAAAACATTTCATCCCGAAATTAGAAAAAGAACCATTTTTTATATTTTTATTTACCTGAAAATGTACAGTATAAATAAAAATGCTGTCATTTTGTAAACAAGTCGGCAATAACAAATAGAATACAGGGTGACACTGAAAAAAAACATAATTTGTTATATATAAATATATATGAACATGTTATGTACAAAAAAAATCTAAAGAAAAAAACAGCCCTTATTGGATAAATGAAGACAACCTACACTGGACATTTTTTTTTACTTTCACTGTTACTTTAAATGTGTATCATTTGCAATATCTAGTAGTAACTTTGCCATGTTATGAAAAGTAGACCGTGTAAACAGTGTGTCAACTTTGAATAAAAAAAAATGACCTAGGAAAACCTTTTTTATTTATACTTAACCATAACTGAGTGCAATTGGTCACCATAATAATGAAAGTATCTACACTGGCTGTAGTATTGCATTAAGAATTTTAATTACATGCTGAAATCATCCTCAACCTAGTTTCAAGTCTTTTGTGAGACAAAATGTGTCCTTTATATATTTTTTTGTTCTAGAGTTTATGCTTTTTCAAAATTTCAAAGTTGTTAAAAAATACTTTTATTTCATGGAGCAACAGAAAACCTTCCCAACACAGTCCAAATATGAAAAAAAGCTACATTAATTTTTGGTGTTTTTCTTTTTCTTCAACGATTCACATTTTTTTTTAATGTCAGTTATTGTTTTAAAGTTAAATGTGCATCATTCAATTTGTGTATGAGTAAATAATACAGCGTCACAATGAGTGCATTTGAATACTCGCTTTACACATATTTTTTTTTTTTTCATGTTAAGAGGTTCACCCAGTATGTGGGCCAGCACTTTTAGCATCCATGCACACACACATACATCCCAGTGACAGAGAGGATCACATCAGATCAGCCACGAAACGGTCAATCTCGTGCACTGCTCAATCGTGTGGAAGAGAATCATAGCACGCAGCACTAATCCTGACTATGAGGGATAAATATTGACATTGTGCTGCCTGATTCAATCACTCAGTGATTGGTTTGTGGGGCCTGGCCCATCAGGCTCACTTTGAGGTCAACCCCTGGATGTTTTTATTCTGAAAGCATGAGCACTAATGAGGGTGTTTCTTATACCGCAAAAAAATGACTGAACTGCAACCATATTCTATGAACTTAACGTCTGAAAATGTGCCTTTTATTGCTTTTCATTATATTTGCATTTTTCTCAATTACAGCTATATTTAATCTCTTGATTAGTTTGAGTATGCAATGTGGAAAATTCAATGTTAATTTTATTTGCATTTTTTTTATCACTGAATGGGTGATGTTAAACGTTAATGGCAGGTTAAGATAAAAAAAAAAAATATATATATATATATATATATATATATATATATATTTGCATTAAGAAATGTGTGTTGTTTATTCCAGGCAAAAAAAACAGCTACTGGCTATGATGGATTTTTATTTTAAAAAATCCCAAACATTGTGTTTGCTGTGTGCACTAGTTATCAAATAAGGACTTAATTCCTTTCTATTTCAAGTTAATAAAAGAACGTGTGGACACGCCAAATACATTGTTTTCGACATTAGTACAAATTGGAGCAAATAAAGCTTAACTCACGGGAATTAATGGTTAGTGTGTCTGCTTCACAGTAGGAGATCTAGGTTCATATCCAGCTTGATCCACCTGTGTGGTTCAGAAAATGAGATCAGACATCTATTTGTCAAAATGTTCAAGTTAATTTCTGTGCTCAGTTCATTTTGTGCCATTTAAATGAAGCAACAATGCAAACTCTTTGTTTTGTAAATACTTTATATTTTTTAAGCAAACCTGTGATGTCCTGTTGTTAACAATTGTATTTTTTTTTTAATTGTACGATGAGGAGGTTTCAGAGGGGGGCGAGATGGTCACCCGCCCAGGGGGTCAAAATGAGCCAGGTACGCCCCTGGAAGGCGACTCTCTCTTGAAGGAAAACGTCTTCGGCAGTGTGTGTCCGTCCGTGAGTTGTCCACTCTATTGGATGTAGGGGTGCGCGGTCACGTTGATTGCGCGCTCTCGCCCCGCGAGCTGCAGCCAGCCAGGCAAGCCAGCCAAGCCAGCCAAGCAAGCAGTCAGCGACGGACAACGACAGGAGCGCTGCAGACAACTCAACATCCGGATCGCAATTCACAGCGAGGTAAAATGCTTCCCATGGCAAATATTCGCTGCCGATCGGAACCGCCATTTAAAATGGCTCGACGGTGGCGTGTTCACGCGACAGCCGTCCTCCATGATTGATGGGCTCACACGCGGAGCAACCGCGGCATGTCAAATCGAGAAATAACCGACCGGGAAAGGACGCGACAGGTCGTTTGACCTTGTGCACCACACGGATCGAGTTATAGATGATTATCTTTCTTTGGGATGCTTGTCATTCGCATAGATTGAGCTAACTACATGGCCAAGTTGCTTTGCGCTTAAATGGCTACGGAAGCCTACTCAGCGAAGGTGTCCTTTTAATTAACCACGATTTTATTTTATTTTTTGTATTTAAAGTAGAATTTAGAGTATTTTCAAATGATGGGAAACATCACAGGGGATCGTTCTTGTTGCCCGGCCAACCTTACTCAAACATGATAGAATTGGTGCGTCACAAAAATCGATAAACCTGGCCAGTTTAACCCTCTATAAGACATTAATTGAACTACTGGCAGCAATCACCTTGTCAAAATAGATTAGATGTCTTTTTCCCCCAATGAAAGATAAACAATCACAGCCAGTCCCCATAGTGCAACTGAATTGGACGTCAATAGTTGTCAATGGGAGGCAAGCTTACCCAATAAAATCTTGAATTTTACTTAAAAAAAAGGGCTCGGACCCTTGTTTTAAAGTCATGATTTTGCAATGTTAGTGAACAAGTTGTTAGGGCTTGACACAAGAGGCTATTCCTCTGCCAATTTTCATATATATATACATGTGTATAAATGACATATATTCAATTTACCATGCAATGCAACCAGATACAATGTGCATTGCGCTTGTTTGATCATTAAACCTTCCTTTCCGTGTGTTTGTAAACCTGCAGGACCTGCTCGAAGAAGCCAGAATGCACAAAACCTCGGAAACAAAGGACGTTTATCCAGAGATGGAAGAGAAGAGTGATATCAGGGCCTTGTGTCTTTCGTTAAGGTTTTGCTGGAGGCGAGGGTGATCAGACAAAAGAGGAACCCAGAGCCCAGACGATCTGTTCTCTCTTCTTCTTCTTCGTCACTATGGAATAAAGTAGGAGGTGGAGAATGCTGCAAGATGCTCTGCCAGCCAACAGCAATTGGCGATGCAGTCTGAAAGCTGAAAGTAAATAGTGGAGCGCAAAGAGGCGGCTTCTTTTGCACTGCTTTGTCTTGGCGCGCCAATCAGTGGGGCCTCCATTTTCCTCTAATAATGTGCCTCTTATTAAGAGGTGGGATTCTTCTTTTTAAATCCCCGCTGGGTGAGGTCTTGGTTGCCCCCAATGCAAAGAAGCCTTAAAACCAATTATCAGCAACGCTCAAGGCCACAGTTGACGAACAATGCAGGAATCATTTCAACGAGAATGTATGGCAGACTACAAGACTGCAGCAATCTCCAGCAGACGAAATGTCTGCTTAGCCCGTTTCTCCATCCCACTCTTTCTACTCCTCTTACTGACGGCTTCTCCGGGTAAGAGCATACACATGGAGGCCATTGAGAGCCACAGCGAGTTCAGCTGCGAGCCCATCCGACTGCGAATGTGCCAGGATCTGCCTTACAACACCACCTTCATGCCCAACCTCCTGAACCACTATGACCAGCAGACAGCCGCTCTCGCCATGGAGGTACGTGCATTGTTGGTGTTTATACGGTGTTGTCACGGCGCGCTGCGAAATCGGATAGCCACCGCGGGCTAAAAAGGGGCTGAGGTGTAATTAGAGTGCATTGGCAGGTTTGTTGAAAAGTGTAGAGCAATGGCCTGCAATGTTTCACATTGTCGTGTCACGCACCTGCTAAAAGGAAACAAAAGAGCTCAAGAGCTCAGATGTGATTACGCATGTGAAAGGGGGGGGGGGGGGGGGTTGTCCTGCTCAACAATGCTAGCCGCAAGCAGTTCATAGTCGACAAATTGGCAGATTTGACATAAATAGTGGTATTGGGTTTCCATTTGTGTATTGATCTGTGTCACAAAGAAGTGTGATGTCCTTTGCAAACACCATTAAATCATCCATCGTTCATCCTTAGCATAGTGAAAAAAAGGCTGTTGGTTTAGCCTAGCAGTTTTTTTTTTTAATTACTGAGCACTTCTGTAGCACCTAAAAATGTATTTTTCATGCATTTTAGCTAATCTGTTGCATCAAATTAAAATCGGCTGCAATTCCATGTGTCTTAGCAAAAAATTCTAAACACTTGTTTAAATTGTGGATCGAAATTACGGTAAGTTTGAAACTATATACTCCTGCATTTTTCCTATGCTTAGAACCTTGAAGCTTATATATGATGAATGAGATGCAGATTTTTTGTCTTAAATATTTCACAATACAAGCAGCTTATAGTCCAGTGCTTTTTTAAAAATAATGCCGTACCGGTTTGAACAAAAAAGTATCTTCACAATATAAACTTGATTATAAGACTACATTCAAATCTATTGTAGTAACCATGCAGTAGGGCAAAGTACTATTTTAATAGGGCTGTTTCAACTAAACAATGGTATTGTCTTTTTGTTATGACAGAATCATTTTAGAGACTAAAAATGTACACTTTGGAAATCACAAATCCTTTTGAAAATAGTTGCATTAATGCAGCATGCAAATTTCAGTACATCACCATTACTCTAAACACAATTTTACGCCGGATAAAGAATTCAAGAACACTTTAAAATAAGACCGGTTTAACAAGTAGTTTCTACTTTGAAAAAAAAAAAAAAAAAAGCGGCCAAAGGAAACATTGATTTTGCACCAGATTATATGGCACATGTCCCCAAACTTGAACTGTTTTCCCATTATTGAGGCAACAGGATACTTGGAGACATACAGGTAGTCGTAGTCAGGCATTAAATATCAAAGTGTTACAAGCAGGTGATCTGCCTTGATCATATTACAATTGTATCTTCCAGATACATGTTACCGCTGCCCGGAGACACGCTTGGTTGAATGTGTGCACTCATTGAGACACTAGTCATTTTTTTTTTGAATGAGAATCCTTGAAAACATTGCACACAAATGCTATCATAGTGACAACAAATACCCCAAAATGTTTGATGGTGTGTAAGCACAGACCTCACATACACTTGTAGAAGTGCAATATCATATTGCTAGTCTTTCTTCTTTTGTTAGTCCCCGGAGAAGTCAGGCGTAGATCAAGGTGTGGTTGATTAATTGTGACTAATTACTATTCGCGAAGGAAGTATTAGTTTACACTGAAGTCAATGTGTTCTTTCTTTAGCGATTAGCCAAAAGAGATTGAATAATAATAGCAACTGCAGTTGGTTTTTATGAGAATGTCATATTGGTCATCTGAGAACGGTCGTCCAGGTTTCACTTTGTTTTGTCTAGCATGAGGCATTGGTGCAAATTCCATAGGATAACAGTATAGATACAGTCTACTAGATTAAATATATCTTTTAACTGAATGAGGTGTACTTGAAAGTGGTTCTATTTGGACAAAACTGCTCTTAGCTGTGAACCTTCATTGATATTTCAGGCCATTTTGGCCATAGTTGATGTGGACAAGTCACTAGATCAGATCTTCATACAAACGGGGAGGGGGTCCTCCGTACTGCACAATGCTGAATTTTATGCACTGTTTGTTCACTTTGTCAAAGACTTCACTCAGCAAATTAATGCGGCTAATTCCCCAGTGGCATGTCCAAACATGGCTGACTGGAGACTGTGAGGAGCATCTGTTAATGAACTCCCTTTGACCCACATGACGACGTATCCTTGTAACAGACACTATGCAGCCCTCTGGCCATAGAAAGGCACGGCTCCCTGAAAATGCCCAAGCCGCAACTTGAACCCCGCTAACATTCCTACTCGCTTCTATTCGAACCAGACTTGCTCGTCCTGTTGGGAGCCCTGCAAGAAATTCAATCATATCTCTTTAGGCTATGACCAACTGCACAACTAATTTTGCGTCTGTAAACATCTCTTAAAGCTAATATGGGTTGAAACGGTATCTCAACTTTCTACACCCATTCCTGTTTTTCATACATAGAATTTCTGGTTAATTGTTTTAATTACATTTTTAAAATGCATGGAAAGACCTTAAAAAATCACTCGCTTTTCTTTTGTTCTTCTTGGAAGGACACTAACTAAAGTTACTCCCCTCCGCATTAATCGTTGATGGATCAGAATAAAATTTTATAGATATTTTCTAGGAATGTTTACGCTTTAATCCATGCAGCCCAAATACTTATTTTTTTTCTCAGGGCTGATTAATTGTGGATTTGATACATACCTTTTTCAGTAGATAGTATAGTTTCAGATTGTTTGGGTACCGAGTGTTGTGATTAGCTCAATCTTTGATTTTTAAACCTCAATAAAATCAGCCTATTATAACGAACACTTTTTTACAAGCATACCAGATAAGAAAGGATAACCTTAACGAAGACATTCAAGCGTCCTTCCGCACGCTTGTATGCTATTTGAAAACGATCCTTCCTGGCGACAAAGTGACACTACCACTGACAAATTGGAGTATTGTGAAGACTTTTCGATAACTATCAGTATAATACCTTTTGTGGGTATAAAACCCCTGCACGCTTTTATTAAAGTGCCTTTAGTCTAAATTTTAGTGGTGAAATAGGTTGATCCCCTAGTTTGAGGCACATTTATTTAGAATAAATAACACAGATTTTTGTTTTATGCAGTGCAATAGATTCACTTACACTTCCTGTGTGTGTGAGAGCATAAAGTATAGGTCAATGGTGCCAGCTGCCATCCTTCACTACCACTAACTGGCTGCTAATCTTTTTCTCAGTTGCACAATGAAGACATCGATTTTTACTATCTAATCTTTCACAATAGTCTATAAAATCTGCTCTACAGGGTGTGAGAGACTTCAAGCTAAAAGGCTATTAGACTAAGTACCGCTATAATGGCAAAGAGCTGTGCAAATGGCAAAAATGCTGTCTTTGAGAGTACATGACTACAGCCAGTCTGTCCATCTGCCGCCGTATTTTATGGTTCCCAGAGGATGTGCCAGGCGTGACGTGGAATTCTATTTCAGTTTCATTGACTTGGTATGTTGGAGATTTAGATGGATGTAAGTATGTCTATAATCAGGACATTTGTTCACATAACAAGTTTAATTATGACATTAAGAATTCCCCTTTCCAGTATTTTTTTTGTTTTACATTTAGGGTTTTTTTTAATACATGGAATAGTATTTTATGGGACAGTTATCAAAGATTTGTGGTATTTGGTTTAATTCTAATGTCATAAAAAAAATTAAAAAATAATTATAATTGTAAACTGTCAATAAGGTATATCTAAATTATTATGGGATAGCATTGCTGTCAAATTCGGCCAATTGCTCCCCTTATTAATGAATGCAATTCCCGTATTAATTTCCTTTGCTACCAGTGGCCGAGACGATCCGGATAAAAGCCGGAATGGGTAAAACGAAATCGGTTTTACAAAAAATGTACTGTAAATTGAAATGAAATGGTTAAAAAACCTTACAAAATACGGAAAAACTAAAATAAATTGACAAATATTGAATGGTGAACATTTATACTCGGAATAGTCACAACAGATATCCAATCTTAACACCTAAAGTGTATGCGACGAAAGACAGACAACCTTTTATTCAGGTTGGTTCTAGTTACATTATACACCAGTAGCCATTTGACAGTAATGGCATGCTAATGTAGTGTGGAAGAATATGATGCCCCGTTAGGAATAATGAGCCGAGCAGGTGCCTCTTCTGCCGCACTTTAAAATGACAGTTCTCAGCCCAAAATGACAAAGTGTCAGGTATTTATGTAGTAAATCAGTCTTAAAATACATTTTCCTATCCTCCAGGACCACCCATGACCATTAACTCTCCTTACATAAGACAAAAAAGCTCAAAGGATCAAGATTTATTTTTTTTCTTTGCTAATACTTGGAGAAAGTTACATGACTGCAGTGACAGTCTGTATACTGTAAAAAAAATACACTAGTGTCCTGACTTGAAGTTTACATTTTATAGGAATGTTGTTAGGTGGCACTGTAGTTTAACTGGGAAAGCTTCTATTGTTAAAGTTTTCCAGCAGCCGGAAAAGCTTTGTAAGGGAGCAAAATGAATGTTTATTATTTGTGCGTTGGACCAGAAAGTGAATTTAAGGACAAAACAGGCGAAAACGGCAGTAGAGTGACAGGTTGTGTAAAGTCTTTAGAGCCCTACTGTCTCCGGTGTTTGTCTTTGTCTCAGCATGGAGCCTGTCCTTCAAAATTCAACTTGCTAAGCTTAAGAAAGGCCACCCCGGGGCCACGAGGTCCCCGCAACAGAGAGAGAGCTTGTGTGAGAGAGTTCACGACTTGTTGTGCTGAAGTGTGGTCTGCTCTGTCTTTTATCCCATTGTATGTGAAGGTATTGAGTTTTGGAAAGTGCCAGTTGTTTTCTTGCGCCGTGTGAGCCAGTTTTTCGGCGGGCATGTTGGGCACATCTGAAGAAGTGGACAGACAGACACCTCGTTTAAATGTTCCTGTTTATTCCTGTTGGACTCTTGATTATCATGCTTATTCTCAGAGAGTCTATTGAAGCTGCCAACCCAAATGAAGCAATCATTTATTTATGCTCAGAACAAAGGCACTGCCTGGTGCTGCTTTTTTGGCAGACTGTTCCCATCGGCATAGCTGCCACTGCTGCTTATCCAATCCGACAATGGCAAGTTAAGCGAGATTTAGGGAGACATTGTTCGGCTGTTTCATGGCTGAAACACCGTTCTGCTGCCCACCAGGGCCCGCTGTCATTTACCGCTTTACACTACAAGCTTAGGTCACACCTTCACTTTCTGATGTTATAGTTATGCGAGCATATACGTTTGTATGTTTTTATATATCGGACATAATTGGACATAGGCTTTGTGTGTGTATATGTATGTACATATGTGTATGTATGTATATATCCATTAGCAGATGTCTCAAGTCACTGTTTTTGTTCAAAAATGGTCAAGACATTTTTAAAAGTTTTATCATATCATTGTATGATGTCTTCCATAAATATTAGTTAAAGATAAGTTAAATGCAATTTTTGGGGGGAAATATATTCCTTAAATTTACTATCTCGATTGTGCTAGTTAATATTAAGCATGTTAGGGGACAGAAAATGATGGCTTCTACAGTACTGCATGTCCAACTAGTACTCACGGTTACATATTTTTTAATATCTGTAAAGCTTGGTTATAACATTATATTCTCTACATGGATATATGTGGAGCCGCACACTCTTCGGTTACTCACACACACAAACATAAATGAAGCTTATCCATGTCTTATGGACTTAATCTGAACCTGTGACCCAGACTGGAAAGTAACTGTGCGTGTGCGTCTAATTGTTTAAGCCTTCTGAGTGTTGTGCTGGAAATGTTTGAAATGGTAAAAGCATGAAAACTTCATTTTTATCTATCTACTAAACTTTGAACTTTATCTTTAGTAAAAAAAAAAAAAAAAATGTGACAACTCTACTTAGTACTACCCGATTTTACAGCATTAAGAAACAATTAATTTACTCCATTAGGCCTTATTTAAATCATTATAAAATTGAACCCTCTGTCAAGCCGACATATCCAATCATTGTCAATTTGATTAAGATTGAGATCAGTGGGCAAACATTTAAAACCAGGATTACTGCAAAATAGCTGCATCCCTGTTCATTATTCATCTCACTCTCTCTCTCGCTCTCCCTAAGACAGAATGTAGATTTATCAGCAGATGGGCTCACCAGTGTATTTCGCGTGTGCTCGGGAGCCATCACATTCATCGCCATTTTCAGCATTTCTGCTCCACTATAAATACATCTCCATCCTTTTAATTGACCCCTTTCACTGCACGACAATATATGCTATGTACTATATTCTCAAGGGATCTGATTTTATCCCTAAACTTTGGGACGATTATTGCCAATATCACTTTAGGGAAAAACAAAATCAGAATGGACATAAAAAGACATGTCAATGTATTTCTGAAACCTCATTCAGCACCAAAGTACGTTATCATGTCTTATGTTTGAGTAACATATAGCCTTATATAATTTTGAAGTGCAGACCTGCTTTAGTGCAAATTACATTAGTCCAAACCTGGTTAAGTGCAGGATTCTAAATTTGGAACAAAAAAATATATATATTTGCACCAAAACCTAAGTGTAAAGATCAATTTAGACGGATTTTGAAATGAGGTTCATGCAAATATCGCCATATATCTCCGAATATTTAAAAAAAAAAAACACTTTTATTATTCTCTGATGGTTTTAGCCCTTTGAAAGGGGTTCTGCCACATTGTGTGCACATGCTCGTCCTTTACCCTGTTATCCTCTAAGAGACAAGGGCCTGCTGGAGCCGCCACATCACCTGTTGCCATGGCAGTTAAATAGGCAGGGAAGGCAAGACGGGAATGAAAGAAGGCACACATGCAGGGAGGGGAATGGCCTGATAAGTGTATGCGGAAATGGAAGAGAGGAATATAGACACATTCGACGGGAAGTGTTATTTAGATAATATACTTGTTAAGTCCTTATTTAGTTTTACTGTATTCAATGTTGTTTGATTTTTTAAATAGCCATCTCACAGTATAGGGTACTTTTTATTGTTACTGTTTAAGCATTTAAAGATAGTAGTAATGATGACACTTGTATTAATGCAAGTTGTGTGCGTACACGTTTGTTTCACATGCTCAAAAAAATATGTTTAGCTTTTTATAGGGTAAGTGACAATTTGTGTTAATTAAAAAAATATACTGTTTTTACTATTAGTTGTTATTTTTAGATATTGGATTTTTTAAAAACTAAATTACTTTAATATAAAAGCACACAACTGGAAATACACTCTGGTTATGGCCCCCAATAACAAGTTATTTTCCCTCAACTTTCATTTTATTTTAACGAAAACAAGATGAAGGCAGAATCGTCGTCGAATACTTTATTTATCTAACTTCTGTTTTTCAAGCAATCAAAATTATTGAGCTATTTTGGATGACATTTCAATAAATTGTAAAGCTGCCAAAGAAAGACGGTCAAAGTTAATGAATACTGATGCTCTATAGAGGTGAAAAGAATGTGAAGGAGGTGGACAAGTGCATATCTAGAATAATTGCAGTGCTAAATAGGCGGGAGGCAATAGAGGTTAAGAAAGGAAGAAAAAAGATAGCAGTGGAGAAGGAGGGGAAATGAGCGTGAGGGGGAATGCTATTATCAGCTTTGTCCAGTCCTCCTTACTAAAGGCTGGATGGACATGGATAAGGGAACAAATGAATGAAAGGCAGAGGAGGGTGCTTCTTTCCTAACTCTCTTTTCAGTGATTAGTGAGGAAAGCATCACGCTAGTCTGTTCATAGTGGCTGCCTGTCTTCTGCCAGTCATCCCAACAAGAGGAGTCTGGCTCACAAGCCACTTTGCGCGTCATGTGATTTCGCACCACAACTGCTGTAGCAAATGTAGTGATGGATATGAAGCCGAGAGGGGCAGCGGCCATTGTTATACGTGTCAAATGGAATAATAGTGTTGTGCTGGAGTGTGGAGGGACAATAATAGAATGAACCTTGAAGCGAGCTTGAGGTGAAAGTGAATATTTGAATCCTTAAAATGGAGCGTCGAGGTGGCCCACGCAGGTGATGTGCTAGATTTGATGCGGCCATGCAAATTGAGGTGTGTCCTGTCACTGTTTGGATGGACTATGGGGGCCTCATTGACTGTGTGAGTCCCAGATTTAGAAAAAAGGGGGGGTTGGTTTTAAGGTTGATGTCCAGATGGCCTCCGCGGAGGTTTTAGCAACAAAACCACACATTAGTATTGACGTGTTTTAAGAGAAAACTCTGCATTTAGTCTTTTGAATGAGGATTTAAGAGATTATAATTCAGATTTGTTAAATGATAAACACATTGGGGGGCGGATCAATGTAACAAGAGAATATTTTTAGTTGTTTTTCAATGTCTATTAAAGGTTAAGAAGCTAGATTTTGGATTCAATTAGGTATAGACCACTTTAAGATTTTGATTTTTTTAATGCGCTGTTTGTTTAGTGCACGCTAATGTATGGTTTAAAAAAAAAAACTGTCAGAAAAGCATGGCGGGCCACCAGGCTTATAAAGCACTTGAAGAATTCCTGCTCCTTTTTAAGGAATGAATGGGTTTTTTTTCTTTCAATGAGGATTTGTTTCTTTGGTTGCTTAAAACAAATAGACTTCCACCACAAACACAAAGCTGATTACAGTTTTTAGGAAGTGTGAGTCATTCTCACACACCAAACACTCTTTCCGATCCTTTTGACTCCCTAATCCATACGTTTCTTCCTCATTCCCCTTTATTTATTTTCATTTTATCATGCTGTCCTGCTTTCCATTTTTTTTGCCTCCTGTCTTTTTTGTGCACCATTGACACTGGATTTTTGACAACTGCTCTAATGAGCTCACCCCACACTCTCTCTCCATAATAGCCTGCGGACAACACACTGCTCATGTGCTTAATGTAAACCACTCGTAAGTTGTCAATTTGGGTCAATTCTACATTGCTCTTCTCACCATCAACGGGATGCACAAGGTGCTTTACTTCTTGACAAAAAGAAGAAGAAAAAAACAGCAATAAAGCCAGACATTTTTTTTCCTTTTAACTTGAACATTTATGCATTTAGATCCTGGAGAAAGTAAGCTTTCAGGCACTTAACAGGCATCTCTTCTCTAGATCGCACAATTCGACTTTTAATTATGTGCCCATTTCATTCTCTGGCTTTCTTTCTTTTATTTTTCCAAGGTTTTTTTTCTCCTTCCTCTCAGGGTTCCTCCCCCTGAATATTGTGTAGACCAGCAGTTAAGAAAAAGAAACTTAATCCTTCCATTGAACAGGAGTTCAACCAGTCAGGGGCTTTTTCTCATTTCGCTCTGTGTCAAAAAAAAAACCCAAAGCAACCTGCTTCTCATTCCAAATGCTCACACTTACCCCTCACCCACATGCAGAAAAACACACATTTTATAATTAGCGGATTCTTGAGTTTACCCGAAACGGTGACATATTTATTTTTATATTATTTGCTAATTGTGCTGTAGAGAAAAACATTGAATACGCTTTCATCCATGTTTTTTTTTGTGATTTATGTACTGTGAAGGTGGAGATGATGTGTGACCTGTTGAGTGACAATTTAATCTCCGTCAGGTTAACACACATCGCCAAGGGAGGCCAGAACGAAAAACCAGCCCTTTCGGAGCATTGATCAAAGGAGTCTCGCTGCGGTAGATTTATCCGATCGTTTTTTTTTCCTTCACAACCCCATCTTTAGATCATTTATTACTTCCTCTCCCTGGGGCTCCGTTTATCGGATTTTTTGAAATTTCACTCAATTCCCTACAAAGCTTTTGGCACACTAACAGTTTATTACAGTCCAAAGACGCCACCCAAGCTAGGATAATTGTCTCGATTTGCTTAACGCATTGACCTGTGCATGCACGCAAGACTTGCGCACTTCTAGGCCAAATGCACGATTTTTCGGCGGGACAGAAATTCCGCCATAAGTCGAAGGACACAAATGGTCACGCTTTGGAGAAACAGGCAGAATGAGGACACACAAAATGGGAGTCGCACACATTTTCTTTGCTTGAGTAAGTACGGGTAGAGACGGACAAAGCTTTTTTTTTTTCCTTCGGCCAGTGAGACACACTGATGTAAAAAGAGTTAAGTATCGCCTGAGGCTGGACCGCGGTGCCATCCATGGATTCAGCAGTTAGACAGAATTGGGAGAAATCCGTAAAAATAAATCAGATTCCAGGCAAAAAGAAGGCCATTGTAGGAACTGTCGGTTCACTGAGATCTTTTTGATATAGACTCTGATAAAAAATTAGTATTTAACTGCTAATTGTCTCTTTTTGGTAACAAAAGAAAAAAATAATGGGCTTGCGTCGATATTATTCGATATTCTACTGCCTTTTGAGTCAGGTACACCACAATGTTAACATTATGTAAATAATAGTGGCCTACATGTGATTGTGATTCATTGGGACAGCAAGTTTTAATTGTCATATATAAATTGTATGTTTATCTCTATATTTTTGTATATCATTATTGTGTATAGAAATGGTAATATATACATTTGTTCATTTATAAAAAGCTAAGAAAAGTAATTGGATTTAGATAAATGAACTGAAATATGCTTTGGCTTTGGCCCATATGGTTTTTCTTTTTCATATCATGTATTTAACTCATCATTTAAGTCATCGATGTATGTCAATTTCATTTAACCTGGGTTTACTGCATCTGAATACTAAGGTTTCATTCAATTTATTTTGGATAGGGTTGGCAACAATTCATGAGTTGAATTTCTCACTGTGTCAATAGCAGTCAGTGATTTAAATGAACCCTCTACTACTAATCTGTATCAAAAATATTATGCTCCACAGTCAGCATATCACTTGTTTAACTAGATCTGGATCCGGATTTGCCTCCAAAGTCATACTTTTAATTTTCCATGTGCCCCCATCAACTCCTTAACTGCACATTTGTGAATTATTGAGCGATGATGAGTGCAGTTACGCTCACACATGCAGTTGTGTGCACGAGCCCAAAACTGTGTCACTCTGATCACGCACCGCTGCATCCATTTACTGGTGGAACATGTGCAGATCTGGAACACGGCAATTGAGAACGATCAAAACATGCACACAAAGCTGGGGTGCGCACACAAACGCGCACAAAAGACGTACACGATCACACATGAATAGGTCTTTGCACTATTGGACTTGTACACTGTAAGAGGACGCAGTAGCTTTTGTCGTCAGTCAATGAAAGTATGCTGTTTTTATCAAATAAATTACACACAAACACACACACGCACACACACACATTCCCTGTAGTTTTGTATCCAGTCTCTTTGTGTTTCATTATAATGCTTCGTGGATTTCATGCGAGGAAGGTGCACAAACGTTCAATTGCTGACAACTACCTGAACAAAATGTCAATACTAATTATTAAGTCAAATCAAATGATCATAACTAGATTTGAAAAAACAACTGAAACAAATAGAAGCTGTGAATAAAAGAAAACAATAACTATCTGAAATGACATTGTTTATTCACATAAGCAACTAATTCATTCAAATTAAAGACACCTACCTGTCCCTTTGTTTTCATGAAAAAAACTCAATTTCTAAATTAATATTTTGTTTTTGTTGAGTTTTGTGATTTTATTTTGTTTAAAAAAAACAACCCTTAAAGCAAATTTTATATTAAAAATGAAAATGTCTGTCTTTGTGTCACAGCCCTTCCATCCCGTCGTCAACTTGGTGTGCAGCCCTGACTTGCGGATGTTCCTTTGTGCGCTCTACGCCCCGGTGTGTGTCGTGTATGGCCAGGTGTCCATGCCGTGCCGCACCCTCTGCCAACGCTCCAAAGAAGACTGCCAGAGACTCATGGAAATATTTGGACTCACCTGGCCGGATGATATGAAGTGCAGCAGGTGAGTGATTGAAAATGATTCACAGCACAGGTGTCAAAGTGGCGGCCCGCGGGCAAAATCTGGCCCGCCGCATCATTTTGTGTGGCCCGGGAAAGTGAATCATGAGTGCCGACTTTCTGTTTTAGGAATTAAAATGAAGAGTATAGATGGATATTACATTTCCTTATTTTACCCTTTTTAAATCAATAATTGTAATGTTTTAATCCATTTTTTTCAGTTTTTTTTGTTCAAAAATCATTTTGTAAAATCTAAGAATATATTAAAAAAAGCTAAAATAAACATTGTTTTAGATCCATAAAAAACTGAATATTCAGGGCTTTTAATCCATTTATATTAATCCATTTATAAAAAAAAAAAAAATCTAAATGTTATATCTAAAATGGTCCGGCTCACATGAAATTGACTTGACGTTAATGCGGCCCTTGAACCAACCCGAGTCTGACACCCTTGGTTTACAGTGTCATGGCCGAAAAAAAAAAGTTAAACAGCTCCATCTGCCCATCCGCAGGTTTCCAGACTGCGACGAAGCGTATCCTCGCCGAGAGGACCTGCAGAAAATTCCCGGTCCCACCGACCAGTCACCCATGACCGTCCAGAGAGACTACGGCTTTTGGTGCCCCAGAGAGCTGAAAGTAGAACCGGAGCTGGGTTACTCATTCATGGGCAGGAGAGACTGCTCTCCTCCCTGCCCGTCCATGTACTTCAGCCGACAAGAAGTGACCTTCACCAGATACTTCATCGGGGTGACCTCCATCGTCTGTTTGTCCGCAACGCTCTTCACGTTCCTCACCTTTCTCATTGACGTCAGCAGGTCTGTGTGACACGGTTAGCTCTGGATTGTAGTATCGAAGGCGGCATTGCTTATAGAAGGGTATTTTTTTTTACCCCAATAGGTTCAGATACCCGGAGCGACCCATCATCTTTTATGCTGTGTGTTACGTCATGGTGTCGCTTGTGTTCTTTTTGGGCTTCTTGTTGGAGGACACTGTGGCCTGCAACTCGGTCAACCACGCACACTTCAAAGCTTCAACGATAACACAGGGCTCACACAATAAGGTGAGAGAGTCAATAGGCAAATTTATTTACAGCCAATGATTCAATATTGCATGCTCTTTGTTTTTGTAAGTTTACTACACGTGATCAACAAGAATGTGTTGTCCTGTAGCCATGTCCTGATCCGATAATTTGTGTCTATGTGCCCCGGACATGGCTATTTTTGGAGTATCGGACCGTATCTGATTTTTATCATAAGATCGAATCCGATCCAGTATATTAGTGTACTTTTAGCGTACTATCAATCTTTTCTATTGCAGGAAATACAGGGATTGGGCAAAAATGTCTGCTAAGTGGGAACATTGCCTTTAAAAAAAAAAAAAAAATAGGTCTCATTATTTTTTGCTCTGTTTTTACAGCATGAAAGTATTGGCAAAATTTATCGTATGTATATATATATATATATATATATATATATATATATATATATATATATATATATATATATATATATATATATATATATATATATATATATATATATATATATTAATTTATTTTATTTTATTTTTTGGGGGGAAAAATCATAGTTGAAAAAAAATTGTATCAGATGGGAATTCAAAAATGTGTCCTCTTATTTTAAAGTATATGTACTGTAGGTGCTCTGATTATGTTAAATATCAAATATCGCCCCGCAATGTTTTTAAAACATTGACTCAAATACGCATCTAAATATGCTTACAAAGTCATTCAATTTAACTAACATCCATGCGATCCAATTTATTGATCATCTTTCTCTCTCTCTCTCCCTCCATCCCACAGGCCTGTACCTTATTTTTCATGATCCTCTACTTTTTCACCATGGCCGGCAGCCTGTGGTGGGTCATTCTAACCATCACCTGGTTCCTGGCGGCCGTACCCAAATGGGGCAGCGAAGCCATCGAAAAGAAAGCCCTCCTCTTCCACGCCGTGGCCTGGGGGGTGCCGGGTGCCCTCACCGTGGCACTTTTGGCCCTCAACAAAATCGAAGGCGACGGCATCAGCGGCGTCTGTTTCATAGGACTCTATGACATCGACGCCTTGCGCTGGTTTGTTTTGGTGCCGCTTGGCCTCAACTTGGCGGTGAGTAAAGAAAGACACGACGTAGGTAGGGGGATCCCGCCGCCATTTCTCATTGGTTTCTTTAATCTGCCTTCCAGGTGGGCGTCTCACTTCTCTTGGTGGGGATCGTGGCTCTGAACCGCGTACGCATGGAAATCCCCCTGGAGAAAGACAACCAGACCAAGCTGGTCAAGTTCATGATCCGAATGGGTGTTTTCTCGGCGCTCTATCTGGTGCCCTCGCTGACCGTCATGGCTTGCCACGTGTACGAGCACGCCTACCGCCGCGTGTGGGAGACCACCTGGATGGAGGAGAACTGCCGCCGCTTCCATATCCCCTGCCCGTACAAGGTGGGTGTTCCCACACTTCATTCTCGTCGCTAGCACGGTCATGCTCCGCTTCCCCAACTCTAAAAGTTCTTTGTGCGCTCTCCAAGAGCGGCGTTTTTAGACTCGCCGACTTAAAAGCGTCCACGCCGAGCAGATGGGGGCGGGGGGGGCTTCGCATAATGCTTTTCGGGACGACGACGTCAGCCCGTTTGAGACGGGCACGCTAATTGGAAAAGGGGGCGGCAGGTGCAAGTGCTTATGTTACGCCAATGTGTGTGTGGGACAGAGAGAGAAAGAGCTCATAAAAGGGGACCCCACTTATGTTCTATTGTCATGCTGGAATCTCAGTGTTACTCCGTGTCACTGGACATTCATCTAGCCTGGTGTTGCCTACAAGTGCTTGTCTGAGTGTGTGCGTTTGTGAGAGAAGGGGGGTTGGGGGGTCTGCCTTGGGCTCATTTCATTAAGTTTCTTTCCTCGCTAATAATACTCATTTCTAAAATCCAGAGCTTTACCCCCTTTCCCGAGGCAACGTATTTTCCGGTGTATAAATCGCACTGGAACAAAAATGCAAAATGAAGTGGAGGAGTTGGGTTGGGGGGTTCACTGAATTTCTAAGTTACGTTAGAGGAAGTGTATGTCACGTCTATAGGGGGATTTTAAGAGCAAACATACTTTATAGAAATAATAGAGAAAAAGGACGGTCGTTGTAGGGGGAAAATGTCACACCCAAAATATGAAAAATAACTGCAATGTAACATTTTTTTTAACTTTTATTGTTGTGATGAAAATATTTTACATGGCTTGCAGGTTGTTAATGGCCAATTTTTCATTGTCACTGTCATGGTAATCCCAGACATTAAAATGTGGTGCATTGCCCTATGACCTGTTGTCCCCTACTGCCCCCTAGTGTTTGCAATGAGCCCAGAATAGAAGGCGGAACAGTTACGACTGTTCACACACACACATTGATTGAATTTAAAAAGAGAAAGCATTGTTGCAGCTCGAGATATTGCCAAGCTGACCTCTTTGTGACTTTTAGGTGGAGCAGAACAGCCGACCATCCATGGCCTTGTTCCTGACAAAGTACTTGATGATGCTGGTGGTGGGAATCCCTTCCGCTTTTTGGGTGGCCAGCAAGAAGACCTGCTTTGAGTGGGCCAGCTTCCTGCATGGACGCAGGCGGAAAGAGTAAGTTCCTTTTAACGGAGGAGCACTTTTACCTTGCGTTGATTTGTGAAAGCGGTATAATTCAGAAAAATCTCTCTTTTCCCATTGGACGTGCAGCAGCGGGGTGAACGAATCCAGACAGGTGCTACAAGAGCAGCCCGATTTGGCCCAGTCGCTTCTGCGTGAACCCAACACACCCGTCATCAGGAAGTCCAGAGGAACGTCCACTCAAGTAAATCCAATGGCAGTCATTCCACAACGGGAGGGCTTTTTGGCTTCAAAATTCCTCCAAAAATGCCCATCCCATTTTCACTTGTTTAAGGCTAATGATTTTATAGAAAATATGACAAATAGAAGTCAGGACATTTCATTTTTATTGACCTCCAAGCATTTAATTTGGCTGGAAGGTGTGCTTAAGTTGTTCACCAATTGTGGAATGACTAAATATGTATGTTTGGCATATAGATACAAGGTACAAATCCTATAATTCCTCCGGTATTGACCTACTTTCCCAAATGTCGTCTTCCTCTCCAAGGGTACATCCACTCACGCCTCTTCCACTCACTTGGCGGCCCTGGACGACCTGGACGAGCCTCCGAGAATCCACCGACCCTCCTCTACCAAGAGCAAAGCCAGCAGCGTCCACAGCAAAAGCAGTCGCCGCGGCAGCTTGCGACGTTCCCGCGACGACGGGTACGTAAATAGCGCGTTCGCCGTCCCTCCCGCCCGTCTCATCGCGCCTCCACTTCTGCCAAGGAGCGAAACGGTGGTCTACAAAGGCGTGGAGGAGCGCGCTTTCCCTACCGGCGCCTCACGAGCGGTCCACCCGCCGTCCTCGCACGGCAGCCAGAGGGACGCGAGCGAGACCTCGCCGGCACTGGTCACGCACGGATCCACGGCTAACGAGAGCCGTGTGGCCGACAATGACGCCACCGTGGCCTAACCGCCCCACATGGTGGAAGAACACGCGTTTGGACTTGACTTTGTTTCGAGCAGGTACGCTAACACACTAGAAACTTAGTACAGACACGTAATTGCTGTCAACAATCCAAAATCAACGAAATTCGGCAAACGTCATTTGTCCGTGGACCTGATGTGAACTTGTGGACCTCTTTGTGCGTTATTTCCACAATTTTTGTACTGTGAACGCGCTTTAAACGGCTTAGTTGAATTCGACTTCAAACTATGACCATTTAGTAATCATTTTTTTTAACACTATGACGCTTTGTTCAAATATACAAATGCACCCCCAAAAAAGAGGCTACAATCACACACCACAAGTCAATGATCTGGGCCTTTTTCTTTTCCACGTGGACTTAAATCTGATATTTCCCAGTGCAACTAGTTGATCATTTTCAGGACTACATTTGATAACTTAAAATGCCCTTCTTTTGAAGGACATGATGTCTTTTTGTAAATAAGACTCCATTGTTGTGATCCTACCTCACCCCTGCCTTCTGTGCTTCTATCAAAAAGCCACAGTTTTTTTTTGAGAATACACACACACACGCCCGACCACATACATTCTTGATCCTCATTGGTGACGGGTTTGCCTTCTGCCTCTCCTGCCTCTGAAATGGAAAAAAATGTTTTCATTTTCTTTTGTAGTTATCACGGTGGAATTTAAATGACTGATTGCATTCAATGTTGACTTCACGTTGGATGAAAAATGTCTTGTTGTAAATGAGAAGCCTTCATTTTGTTTGCTTTAATTTATTTGCAGTTTGGAACTGCTTTAACTACTTTTACATACAGTCAAATAAACTTGGTATGGGCTTGAAAATACAGTTAAGAGTAATGCACGGTATTCTCATTTGTATTCACCAATGTTTTATTTCATTTTTTCTGCTTTTTAGGGTCAACCTATACATAGGTACCTATGTCGTTTTCGTCCAGAGAAAATGACATAGGTACCTATGTCGTTTTTCTCCGTTGAAAACGACATAGGTACCTATGTCGTTTTTCTCCGGACAAAAACGACATAGGTACCTATGTCGTTTTTATCCGAAAACGACATAGGTACCTATGTCGTTTTCGGATAAAAACGACATAGGTACCTATGTCGTTTTTGTCCGTTGAAAACGACATAGGTACCTATGTCGTTTTTGTCTGTTGAAAACGACATAGGTACCTATGTCGTTTTCAACGGAGAAAAACGACATAGGTACCTATGTCGTTTTTGTCCGGACAAAAACGACATAGGTACCTATGTCGTTTTCAACGGACAAAAACGACATAGGTACCTATGTCGTTTTCAAATGAGAAAAACGACATAGGTACCTATGTCATTTTCTCCGGACAAAAACGACATAGGTACCTATGTCGTTTTTGTCCGTTGAAAACGACATAGGTACCTATGTCGTTTTCGTCCAAAAACGACATAGGTACCTATGTAGTTTTCAACAGACAAAAACGACATAGGTACTTATGTCGTTTTCTCCGGACAAAGACGACATAGGTACCTATGTCGTTTTTGTCCGTTGAAAACGACATAGGTACCTATGTCGTTTTTGTCCGTTGAAAACGACATAGGTACCTATGTCGTTTTTGTCCGTTGAAAACGACATAGGTACCTATGTCGTTTTTGTCCGTTGAAAACGACATAGGTACCTATGTCGTTTTCAACGGAGAAAAACGACATAGGTACCTATGTCGTCTTTGTCCGGAGAAAACGACATAGGTACCTATGTCGTTTTTGTCCGTTAAAAACGACGGACAAAAACGACATAGGTACCTATGTCGTTTTTGTCCGTTGAAAACGACATAGGTACCTATGTCGATTTCAACGGACAAAAACGACATAGGTACCTATGTCGTTTTCGTCCGAAAACGACATAGGTACCTTAGTAGTTTTCAACAGACAAAATGACATAGGTACCTATGTCGTTTTCAACGGACAAAAACGACATAGGTACCTATGTCGTTTTCAACGGACAAAAACGACATAGGTACCTATGTCGTTTTTGTCCGTTGAAAACGACATAGGTACCTATGTCGTTTTTGTCCGTTGAAAACGACATAGGTACCTATGTCGTTTTTGTCCGTTGAAAACGACATAGGTACCTATGTCATTTTGTCTGTTGAAAACTACATAGGTACCTATGTCGTTTTCGGACGAAAACGACATAGGTACCTATGTCGTTTTTGTCTGTTGAAAACGACATAGGTACCTATGTCGTTTTTGTCTGTTGAAAACGACATAGGTACCTATGTCGTTTTTGTCTGTTGAAAATGACATAGGTACCTATGTCGTTTTTGTCCGTTGAAAACGACATAGGTACCTATGTCGTTTTCAAGTGAGAAAAACGACATAGGTACCTATGTCATTTTCTCCGGACAAAAACGACATAGGTACCTATGTCGTTTTTGTCTGTTGAAAATGACATAGGTACCTATGTCGTTTTTGTCCGTTGAAAACGACATAGGTACCTATGTCGTTTTCAAATGAGAAAAACGACATATGTCATTTTCTCCGGACAAAAACGACATAGGTACCTATGTCGTTTTTGTCCGTTGAAAACGACATAGGTACCTATGTCGTTTTTCTCATTTGAAAACGACATAGGTACCTATGTCGTTTTCAAGTGAGAAAAACGACATAGGTACCTATGTCATTTTCTCCGGACAAAAACGACATAGGTACCTATGTCGTTTTTGTCTGTTGAAAACGACATAGGTACCTATGTCGTTTTCAACGGAGAAAAACGACATAGGTACCTATGTCGTTTTTGTCCGTTGAAAACGACATAGGTACCTATGTCGTTTTTGTCCGTTGAAAACGACATAGGTACCTATGTCGTTTTTGTCTGTTGAAAATGACATAGGTACCTATGTCGTTTTTGTCTGTTGAAAACGACATAGGTACCTATGTCGTTTTTGTCCGTTGAAAACGACATAGGTACCTATGTCGTTTTTGTCCGTTGAAAACGACATAGGTACCTATGTCGTTTTCAAATGAGAAAAACGACATAGGTACCTATTTCATTTTCTCCGGACAAAAACGACATAGGTACCTATGTCGTTTTTCTCATTTGAAAACAACATAGGTACCTATGTCGTTTTCGTCCAGAGAAAACGACATAGGTACCTATGTCGTTTTTGTCCGGAGAAAAACGACATAGGTACCTATGTCGTTTTTGTCCGGAGAAAAACGACATAGGTACCTATGTCGTTTTCGTCCGGAGAAAACGACATAGGTACCTATGTCGTTTTCGGACAAAAACGACATAGGTACCTTCTCCGGACGAAAACGACATAGGTACCTATGTCGTTTTCAAATGAGAAAGACGACATAGGTACCTATGTCGTTTTCAAATGAGAAAAACGACATAGGTACCTATGTCGTTTTTGTCCGTTGAAATCGACATAGGTACCTATGTCGTTTTTGTCCGTTGGAAATCGACATAGGGACCTATGTCGATTTCAACGGACAAAAACGACATAGGTACCTATGTCGTTTTTGTTCGTTGAAAACGACATAGGTACCTATGTCGTTTTTGTCTGTTGAAAACGACATAGGTACCTATGTCGTTTTTGTCCGGACAAAAACGACATAGGTACCTATGTCGTTTTTCTCCGTTGAAAACGACATAGGTACCTATGTCGTTTTCGTCCGGAGAAAACGACATAGGTACCTATGTCGTTTTCAAATGAGAAAAACGACATAGGTACTTATGTAGTTTTTGTCTGGAGAAATACAACATAGGTACCTATGTCGTTTTTGTCCGTTGAAAACGACATAGGTACCTATGTCGTTTTTGTCCGTTGAAAACGACATAGGTACCTATGTCGTTTTTGTCCGTTGAAAACGACATAGGTACCTATGTCGTTTTTGTCCGTTAAAAACGACATAGGTACCTATGTCGTTTTTGTCCGTTGAAAACGACATAGGTACCTATGTCGATTTCAACGGACAAAAACGACATAGGTACCTATGTCGTTTTTGTTCGTTGAAAACGACATAGGTACCTATGTCGTTTTTGTCTGTTGAAAACGACATAGGTACTTATGTCGTTTTTGTCTGGAGAAATACAACATAGGTACCTATGTCGTTTTCGGACGAAAACGACATAGGTACCTATGTCGTTTTCAAATGAGAAAAACGACATAGGTACTTATGTCGTTTTTGTCTGGAGAAATACGACATAGGTACCTATGTCGTTTTTGTCCGTTGAAAACGACATAGGTACCTATGTCGTTTTTGTCCGTTAAAAACGACATAGGTACCTATGTCGTTTTTGTCCGTTAAAAACGACATAGGTACCTATGTCGTTTTTGTCCGTTGAAAACGACATAGGTACCTATGTCGATTTTCTCATTTGAAAACGACATAGGTACCTATGTCGTTTTCAAATGAGAAAAACGACATAGGTACTTATGTCGATTTCAACGGACAAAAACGACATAGGTACCTATGTCGTTTTTGTCCGTTAAAAACGACATAGGTACCTATGTCGTTTTTGTCCGTTAAAAACGACATAGGTACCTATGTCGTTTTTAACGGACAAAAACGACATAGGTACCTATGTCGTTTTTGTCTGTTGAAAACGACATAGGTACTAATGTCGTTTTTGTCTGGAGAAATACAACATAGGTACCTATGTCGTTTTCAAATGAGAAAAACGACATAGGTACCTATGTCGTTTTTCTCATTTGAAAACGACATAGGTACCTATGTCGTTTTCAAATGAGAAAAACGACATAGGTACTTATGTCGTTTTTGTCCGTTGAAAACGACATAGGTACCTATGTCGTTTTTGTCCGTTGAAAACGACATAGGTACCTATGTCGTTTTTGTCCGTTAAAAACGACATAGGTACCTATGTCGTTTTTGTCCGTTAAAAACGACATAGGTACCTATGTCGTTTTTGTCTGTTGAAAACGACATAGGTACCTATGTCGTTTTTGTCTGTTGAAAACGACATAGGTACTTATGTCGTTTTCGGACGAAAACGACATAGGTACCTATGTCGTTTTCAACGGAGCACAACGACATAGGTACCTATGTCGTTTTTAACGGACAAAAACGAAATAGGTACCTATGTCGTTTTTGTCCGTTAAAAACGACATAGGTACCTATGTCTATTCAAATGAGAAAAACGACATAGGTACCTATGTCGTTTTTGTCCGTTGAAAACGACATAGGTACCTATGTCGATTTCAACGGACAAAAACGACATAGGTACCTATGTCGTTTTTCTCATTTGAATAGACATAGGTACTTATGTCGTTTTCTCCGGACGAAAACGACATAGGTACCTATGTCGTTTTCTCCGGACAAAGACGACATAGGTACTTATGTCGTTTTTGTCTGGAGAAAAACGACGTAGGTACCTATGTCGTTTTTAACGGACAAAAACGACATAGGTACCTATGTCGTTTTTGTCTGTTGAAAACGACATAGGTACTAATGTCGTTTTTGTCTGGAGAAATACAACATAGGTACCTATGTCGTTTTCGGACGAAAACGACATAGGTACCTATGTCGTTTTCAAATGAGAAAAACGACATAGGTACCTATGTCGTTTTTCTCATTTGAAAACGACATAGGTACCTATGTCGTTTTCAAATGAGAAAAACGACATAGGTACTTATGTCGTTTTTGTCTGGAGAAATACGACATAGGTACCTATGTCGTTTTTGTCCGTTGAAAACGACATAGGTGCCTATGTCGTTTTTGTCCGTTGAAAACGACATAGGTACCTATGTCGTTTTTGTCCGTTAAAAACGACATAGGTACCTATGTCGTTTTTGTCCGTTAAAAACGACATAGGTACCTATGTCGTTTTTGTCTGTTGAAAACGACATAGGTACCTATGTCGTTTTTGTCTGTTGAAAACGACATAGGTACTTATGTCGTTTTCGGACGAAAACGACATAGGTACCTATGTCGTTTTCAACGGAGCACAACGACATAGGTACCTATGTCGTTTTTAACGGACAAAAACGAAATAGGTACCTATGTCGTTTTTGTCCGTTAAAAACGACATAGGTACCTATGTCTATTCAAATGAGAAAAAACGACATAGGTACCTATGTCGTTTTTGTCCGTTGAAAACGACATAGGTACCTATGTCGATTTCAACGGACAAAAACGACATAGGTACCTATGTCGTTTTTCTCATTTGAATAGACATAGGTACTTATGTCGTTTTCTCCGGACGAAAACGACATAGGTACCTATGTCGTTTTCTCCGGACAAAGACGACATAGGTACTTATGTCGTTTTTGTCTGGAGAAAAACGACATAGGTACCTATGTCGTTTTTCTCCAGACAAAAACGACATAAGTACCTATGTCGTTTTTGTCCGTTGAAAACGACATAGGTACCTATGTCGTTTTCAACGGAGAAGAACGACATAGGAACCTATGTCGTTCTTCTCTTCATATGTCCTTTTTCGAGAAAAAAACTCACAAAAAGACCATATATAGTTAGAATTTATTTTCTTGCAAAAAGACAATTCGTCTTTTAGAAAAAAAATATGACTTTGTATCTTCACTGGTCATAGTTTCCCAATCTCTCCCGCTTAAGTCGAACGATGGCAGCTACATCCTGTTTGAGGGTGGACACACTTCGTTCTAGTTGTTCTGAGAAGTCTTTCAGCTTTCCTGTGTGGTCCTCCATGAAAAGTCGGAGTCCCAAAGGGTCGCACACTTCCTGCCCGGCACAAAAAAAAGACAAAAAACGAATGTGTAAAAAGAAGTGGCAACAAAAAGAGTACGTGAGGGGCCAACGTACACTAGGTCTGCATCTTAACAGATTCTGCAGCCGAGCTCTCGCTGAGGTCATGTTGTGGTAGAAACGTTTCAGCGAGCGAGCAAACTCTGCGTCGCAATTGGGCCGGACTGAGCCAATGCGCAAACTCTCGCCGCCTGTGGAAGATGCAATTTTCAAGAGAGAGAAATCAACAGCCTTGTGTGTTTGTGTGTTGTGGTTACCGTTGAGCTGTGCTCTTAAACGTTCATTCTCCTTCAACAGAGTGTTGTTTGCTCTCTTCTGTTCTTCCAGATCCTGTTGAAGTCTGCTCAGGCATTCTTTTGGGTCTAGGCAATCCATGTGTGGGACCTGTCAGCACACACTGTACATCATTTCATTTGTACTCACAAAAGTAGTAAATTCTGGAGAAAGTTCTAATGAGTGAGTAGTAGCGATCGATTCTAGTTGTACGAAGATTAGCTTAGTTGGCAATCTGAATGGTGCCATTACTCGTGTGACAAAAGGCATGGATTCAAAAACTCACGATAGTATCTACGACGACATCGTTCAAATCGATGATGATGACGCCGTTAGCATTCTCTCTTGTTCTCTCCACAGTAGACACCAAGCTAACACAGCCCTCTGAAAAGAAAACGTCAAAGCAAACAATGATTTAAGTGGCAAAATCATGAATTTTCTTTCATTCATGATTTCCTGCTTAGAAGGCAAATATTACCTTGAAGCCCCCAAAGCTCCAGAAGCACAGCGCTGGTCTGAAGGTAGTTGAGTAGCCGCCGGGACACATTAAGAGACGCAAAGTGCTCGGTGTGCCGTAGCACAGGGTTGATGTTCCGCCACGAGGCAGGTGTGTACACATGACTTGAGTTGTCGAAGAAATGGAAACTAGAAAAAGAAAATAGTTTTGACATCCTTTCCGCAACAGCTTGTAGATATGCAAAAACGTATCAATTGGAGACTCACCCGATCTGAACACCTCGATGACGAGACTCTCGTATCCAGCGCAGGCCAAAGCATTGTTCCACAACTAGCCGAACGTCCAGTCGCCGACCGAGTAACTCGGACGGGTAGATGAGGATGTCGTCTTCGGTCAGTGGTCTGAAAAATCTAAAAGATCTCAGTGTCTCAACGCCAAACATTTTTAAGGTCATAAGGGTTTCAATGTAAAGTTTTTCCAAATTTGACCTCTTTGCGAGGAAAAATGAGCAGGTAAAGGTTATTTTAGTTATGACAAAATATTAGGAGGAAATATCAAAAGCTAAAATTGCTAAAATGAAATTGTTACATCGCAAGCGAATAGAAGCTATTAGAAGTTGTTTTTTTTTTTTTTTTTACCGCCCAGCAGTAAAACATGTCAGGTTTTATATACATTGATTATTTTTATGAGTCCCAATTGATGCTACAAAATGTTCAAATGTTGCCCAAAATGAATGGTGGGTGTTCAAACGTGGACGTGGGCAACATACGATCCATCAGGAGTGCAAGGAATCAGTTTTGCTTGCAGTATTGACTCCTCGCTCCCTTCAGACCCAAGCACCTTGCATACACATCACGTTTTAGTACAAGCGAGCGTCTTTGATTATCGACACTTGGGCTATTTGTGTCCATGCGAGTGCTTTACCTCTAGTTGCTCGTCCACGGGAATGCGGAAGGCAATGGATTGAAGCCAAAGGTGAGCAGTGCCCAGGAGCAGCGGCTCCACCGGATCCCAAAAAGGGTCTTTCTCCTTGGGCAAGGCGGCGGTGGAAAGGTCCTCTTCGCTCCGACTCTGTATGAAAACAAAGCAATTATTCTATTGGGCTGAACTCTTTCATGAACAAAATGATGTCGTCTTTCTAACTCATTAGCTGCCATTCATAACGTAAGATGTCTAATCCATTAAACAAGGAGGAGGAGCCAATGAACAAAGTCCTCAGTCTAATTTGTCATTATAAAATAAGCATAATTGATTTTGAAGAATCCAGAATGAAATTACCTTTTGTCCTTTCATCTCATCCAGATGTTTCTGGTAAATTTCTTCCATCAGGAATTTGCGGTTGACAAACTTGGCCTTGGACCATACCCATACCTACCAATGGAAAGATTACTTTTCAAAACAAACATTTTCATAAGTAGGGCTTGATTGAAGGCGAGTAGACCTTCCCCATTTGTTAATGTATTCATTATTTAAAAGTTCAAATATGAGCCAATTGGTGATACTATGAGATTTACACTTCATGTGAGGATGAGCAAACCTGTTTGTTGTGCGTTGAAGTCACTCGACAAACTATCTCCTTCTCCAGGTCGTGTCCTTTCGAGTCCGACAGCACCAGATTCTTAATCTCCAGTTTAAATTCTACACCCTGCAGGCAATACATTGATTAAATCAGAGAGATCACAGAGAAAGATGAATAATGCTTCATTTTGGTCGAAATTTAAAGGCATTTGCCACAAGGGGTTTTCAATATAAATGTTCCTCTTTTACTAAATACCACAACACACACTAAAGACCTAGGCTGGGATCTTGATCAATATTTAATAAATGTTCACGTTGGCTACCACTTTCCCCTAAAGGGTTCAATTGAACAATTGAAATGTTCTTTGTTACCCCTCCAGTTTTTAAAACAAGAAAACTCACCTTATTTAGTTCTTGACTCATCTGGTTGGCTTCAGCCACCAGCGGCATCATTTTGACGTAATCATAAAAAACAGCCAGTAACCGAGGATCTGTCTGACAGGAATCATTGCTGCTATCACCTGAAAGTAACCAGAATTATTCCGGCGTTTGATGTGAGTCTAAAAAAAAAATTTAAAAAATGAGTCCCAGTTGGGGCTCTTTCTCACCCAGGTGAATACCCTCAGCTTCAGCCAGCTCAGACAGGAAGTAGTCGTAGTCATAATGACTCCAGTTGTTAGCACCCCTCTCAGACGGGAAGCCGATATAAAGGTAAGTGCAGTTGGAACCGAGAATGACTCGGTCCTGACAACAACAAAAAACGCACGAGATGTATTCAAGAGAAGGAATATGTTGATATTTATATAGTGACACTCACCAGATGCTGCAGCTCGATGGTCTGAGAAACACCTTTTCCATTGATGGTCACCTTGGATCCCTTTAAAGGAGTTAGCGTTACCCGCCGATGTTCGTTCCTCAAGACGGCGTGGCGCTGCTGGATCCTGAAATGGAAGCGCACCATGTACACACTCATTGTGTTGCGGACATAATGAAAGTGTTCATACCCTAAACCCTTGATGCAGATGGATCGAGAGGTGCCTTCATTGATGCCAATGTCCCATTCACCTGGAAGACATGAGACAACATGGACTTTTTGTAGGTGGGGCACCATTTCCCATTGAAATACCATAATGTATTCCCCAATGTTTAATGCTATTCACAATAAACCCTTAACAAAATGATAAGTCCATGGTTGATTACCTATTGTTGATGAATATGTATCAGATAACTGTAATGAATGCATTTTGAATGAATCACAAGGCAAAATATGACTGACCTTCCTGAATGAAAAGCTTGACAACACCAGACAGCTGAGCATCCTCGTTTATGTTCAAGATGTAAGGATGCATCTGCATCATTCTCCTCTCCTGATACAATTATTACATGTAGGATAGAAGTTATTGTGACGTGTGTGTTTGTACCTGTGTGATGTTGGCATACTGTTGCTCCCAGTCTTGAAGTGCCTCCTGCAGATGTTGCTCCCATAAAGTGTGAATGGTTCTGATCTGGAGCTCATTGTGTGTCACCAGCTGCCGAATCTCCTCTGGGAATGTAGAAAATAACACACTCTCACATTATGCTGTGAGGTATTTCCACTTACTGGTTTCATCAGTGGCACTGCGTCCATCTTGGCCCAGTCGACTCAGTCGTTGCATGAGTCTGGCATTCTCGGCCTTGAGTTCTTTGACCAGACGCTCAGTGGGGCTCTCGTTCACCACTGGACGGTTCTGGATGTGCTTTGTCCTTTAAAAGAAAGAAAAGAAAAAAAAGGCAAGATTAGAACTTAAATGTTTCATCATGTGTCGTTTGGGAGTGTGAATTTCCTCATATATGATTTGTATAACAATTCACAGGTCACGATATTATTCATTCCCAATTAACCCTGATTCTACTCTTTAAGACAGTTATTGCGATTTTCGTATCTGACTTAGGAAAAACACTCATCAAAGTTAGACAAAAAAGGTATATTAATATAAATTTATTTCTGACACCGCATTAACTAATAAAGTAAACATGATTTGTTTCAAAAAATATGGCCTAGTGTGTAACATTATCTGTTTTAAGTGCAAACCTGCTTTAGTCCAAACCAGCTTAAATGCAGGATTCAAAATATGAAAAAGAAAAAAAACATACGAGTTGCTCACCGTGAAACCACGATAGAACAGTTGATTATTAAAAAAAAATACTAAAACACTAATGTGATTGTACCTCTCAGCATAACGCAGCGTAGACAGGGATTCCTCATAGCAGATGTCAGCAGGGCTTAGTGTGGCAATCTAAAACATGAAAATATTTTTAGTCCAAACGATAGCACATTAGGACAAGGCACATTAGGGCGGAAGTTACCATAACAGTGCGGCTGTTTCCTCCCAAAGCCGACTGCAGTAGCTTAGTGAGAACTGAATCTCTGTATGGAACGTGGACAACCTTCTTCCCGACGGCCATGTCGGCAAGAGCACTGCAAATGAGAAGAATTGGGCCCATTTGGAGAAAATGACTGAATAACTGGGGCATGCTGACCTGATGACATTGCCCAGAGTGGTGAGGCTGAGGTTGATGGCCGTGCCCTCTCTGAGACGATCCGCCTCACTTGATGCTGATCTCTGGCGCTCACTTCCTGCGAGATCCACCAGGTTGATATTGGATTGTTTGGTGACGCTCTCTTTAGATAAGATCTTGACAAGAAGAAATTGACATCAACAATCGGAGAGCGAAATGACATCATCATTGCCATTGGATTGAAAATGGACGTCACCTGTTGAAGCTGCAGTACAATAAGCATGTGAGAGCGGCTACTGTTAGCGTTCATGAGCGTAGCAGCGGTGGTTCTGGTTCGGGTGCCCTGCTCCATCAGCTGCTCAATCTAAGGGTTTGGAATTTGAAACCACTATGTTTTTTTTACAGCACCAGAATTCCATGAAATGAAAAGTGAAGCTGTCAAACTAGTCACCAGTTCTGCGCTATCACATGGAACTGTACGCAAACCCTCCACATAGAACCCTCGGTGCTGCTCCTCTCGGACACGGAGGCCGCCGGGAGGACGAGAACCACGAGATAGCAGGTCCACCACCTGGTGAGATGGAAAAGATAAGAAGGTCAAAATAAGTCTTTCAGTGCCATTGAAGATTAACATGGATGGGGATTCTATTATCTTTAATGGTGGCTAATGAAATTGTCTTTTTTTTAATTTAATGTCCTGATCAGGGCACCATTAACCCCAATGGTGTCATTGCGACAATTATATCAACGCTAACTTGACAATGTTGCATTTGATTTTACCTGCTCATTGTAGATTTCCAACATACTGAAGAAGACCTATGAGCAGATCAAACATGAGGACATATTCAAAAAGCTTGCCCACACACACTCAAAGTATATATACACAAGTATATATACTCACCTGGCATTGTCTAGTATCCTGGTTTTCTTTAATAGCCTCAAAGAGTCGCTCACAAAGTTTGGGAACTAGGCCTTTATTAGGCTTGTAGCCCACCATGGAGTAACTCTTTCCAGAGCCAGTCTGACCGTAGGCCATAAGGGTAGCATTGTATCCCTGTATTCATTGACCAAACAACATTATTTACTTTATTACTCCCTGAATTAAAAATAACCAAAAAACAATAAACAATAAGTTTGGTTTATAAGAGAAATGTTTGGTACCTGAAGTGCATTCTCCAATATTCCTTCCCCAAGGTCCTGGAACACACATTCCTGAAGGGAAATAGCATTTTTGTAAAGTGTAAAAAAACATTTAATTAACTTTAATAGTGCTTTTAATGGATAAAAAAGTAGCAAATGTTAGCTTTATGAATGTTTTTTTGCCAATCTAATGAAGCAATTTAAAAAAATATGTATAATTACAGTCCCAAACATGTGCAGTCAGTTCAAAAGTAGTTGAAAACTCATCTGTAAAACTGAACTGAATAGTGAAATTACATAGAGTATTCAGCAATACTATAAAATTAAATGTGGCAATGGCCACTTTGTTCAAAGCCAACAATAGGAAAACAAGACTAAAATCATACTACAGTGGAATCTAACGAACAGCTAGCTTCCGCTAGCGGAAGCTAGTGGAAGCTGGCTAGTCGGCCACTGTTTTTACGCACAATAACTTAGAGCTAATTGTTAAAGTGTACAGCTCAGAGACATGCTGACATTTCTAGACGTTATCGGCAGACGGGTGGATCCAAATAAATGAAAACAGTGCTTACCTGGTCTGCATAGCGCCCCCCAACCTCTTCAGGCAGGTACATGCTCGTAAGGTCATCAATGACGAAACCACTGTGGGACCAGTAAGCGTAGTCGAAACAGAAGGAACGGCGGCATTGAGCATCCCGTGGATCCTGGATGCTGATGGAGTTGGCTGCCATGGCGACGATGCAGCGGCTGCTTGCATCACGCTCCATCTGAAACGGAGCGTCAAAATGTCAGTACCCACACTCCAATTTTACTGCTGTTGATAACAATCATGTGGCTCCATTCATTTTTCTACTCTGAATTTATACGACTTCATAACTTATTTTCTTGCTCATAGGTGGTCCGGTTACATCGTATAAACATCATATCTCCACATTCCAGGTAGGTTGCAGGTTTAGAATACGCCAGAATTGAAGGATAATGGCTCCCTAGTGGCTTGTTTTTTTTTTGACATTATTTTCCTCAAATCTTTGGCAGTCAGTTAAATGCGTTTAGCTCTACTTTTCCTAAAAAGAATAATCTTCCCAATTGTTACGCACACCGAGGACAATGGAAATTAAGGACAACATGATATGGTTGAAATTTGCCACCTGCCTCATTGTGTACTCAGTAAAGTGTTGGAATTAGTTGCTGACTTTAAAAATGAATGTTGCCTCTTTACATTGGCTCATTCGCCACTACCTTGCCAATTCAAATGAATTTGATATCTATCTACAAGTGATTAACCTAAAATAATCATAAGAGCCATTGGATTGGACATGAATGTCAGTGAAAGTTAATGGCCAAGTTCTAGTTATTATATAGTTAGATATAGTTATTTCTTTGCCCACAAACTCAATAAAAAGGCAGAAAATTCAAGAAGGCTGTGATCATGAGAAAATGGAAACAAACTGACCTTGTTGAAGGGACGCACTCTGACGGCCACTTTAACACAGTCCCTGCTGTGCATGTCTGCAACAGTTAAAAAATAATAAACATTAGTTGTGTTTGGACGTTTCCTCCAATGTTGTAGTACCTGTTCATGAAGTGAAACAGTAGACCAATGTTTACTTTCACCTTGCCTGCCATAATGAATTATTCACCTGCAGGCAGCATCATTTATCGGGCCATTCCATGGAAGGTGCCATTTGTGCTCTTGGGATGCCTGGCTGAGAAATTGAGACCCGATGAAGTGGCTGGAGTCTCGGCCCCCCTGCTGAAGCTGCGACCTCAGATAAGTGGAAGAAGCTGAAGGAATGTAGCATGGGAGCATATTGATTGAATGACCTGGTTTAAAAGCAAATGTTGCATGTACTAGTTTCCTTAATTTTTACGACTTTCAAAATATTCATAACTAGATATGCATTTTTACAACATTCATTCTCTTCCAACATGTTTTCCCAGTTTGTTCAACAGATACAAATAAATGAAATGAGCCGTACTTACCTGGTATATGAATATATCAAACCTGTTTAGATAAAGAACATTAATTTTCAGTTTGTTCAACATTACACATGTTCCGCAGACACGGATACAAATAGATGAAATCAGCCGTACTTACCTGGTGTATATGTATATGTCACACCCGATTATATAAAGAACTTTTTTTTTGCTATATCTTTCATTTAATGTGCTACACAAATAAATTTAATTGCTTTGCAAGCCGTATTTTTATAATAATTTTGTGATTAAGCATTTTCCAATGATTTGTATATTTTTAAAATTTAATTTTAAATAGCAGAGGGTTTCAAAACTAACATGACATTTTAAAACACAAATGATTCATTTTCTGTAAATCACTCCAACCCTTGGATTTTTTGGTTAAAAGTAAAATCAGTTCAGAGTCCAACACCAGTAAGGTTAAGCACTATAGAGGATGGAATCTAGTAAACATCTATGTTCAGCATTCAAAAGCAACTAAAACAGAGAACGGACATCTTTAAGACAAATCATTGGCTAAAGAGCAATTGTTCTTTAACCTTTAATGTGTTTATCAAACAGCAGTCATCCAAAAATATGACTCTATACATTCTCTTCAGAAAATAGCCTTTGTATCTGCCATACAATAAACACGCTCACATCAACAAGTGAACAAATCTAAAATGTTCTTTTCCTATTTTTGCATACTGTACAATATATCCAGTAAAGACTAACCCAATTTTTTTTGGCATGTGTACAATTAACGCTCAAACCATCAAATCAAAGTTTAAAACCTCCAATAATACCGTTGGGATAAAACCTCCAAATGGACAAAATTCTCTAGGATTTATTAACTTAATTTGGAAACAAAGAAACCTATTTACATAGTGTTACAAAATATGGATTTTCTTAACATCACTGCTCAAGGTTTAAAACTTAACCACACGTGTTTAATAGAATAAATTCATTAAAAGCCAACTCCCAAGAGGCAAGTTAAATGATTTCTTTTCCCCTTTGGTTTTAACGATAGAATCTTTAAAATAACTATTAGCTGAAACCAAATCCAAAAGGTAATGATGCAGCCTTTACATTACAAATTCCTCTGAATGCGACTGAGTTGAATGCATGTTTTTATCATAAATTCTTTCTTCGGGTGACAGGCTTGGTAAAAATGTTATCAATGAGATGTTTACGACGGAGAGTCATGGCGGATGACTTCCGGGCATCACCTGCTTTTGCCCTCTTTTTTGCTTGGGGCATCTCAGTGGCTGGGCTGGACAGTGGTGAAATCAGGACTGCTTCAACCAGGGGAAGAGGATCCGACGCAGAGGCGGCTGCGGATCTGAAGATGGGGAGTGAAAAAGACTAAATATGTTAGATTGTTGAGAATGTCAGCGGAAAAAAAACACTGAGTGAGCCTCGGGAATTTTCAGCAAGCAAGGGTTTTGTTTAAAAAAATTCAAAAAGACTGAGTGTACTGGATGAGCGACAGAAAAGCTTGGATGACGGTACATCTCCATAAGGACTGGTTTTAAAACTGCTTAATCTCGAACGTGAAATGGTGTACTTGGCTGGATTATACAATCATCAACCTTTTTTTTTTTTTTTTTTACTTTTAATTATACAAGCACCAATCTGTATTTTTTTTTGAATTATATAATCATAAACCTGTGTTATTTTGGATTACAAACATTAACCTGATTTTTTGGACTATTTCAAGAGGAGAAGAACTATTTTCACTGAGTACAGCATTAAAAGTATTTACATTTTTTATATATATATATATATTAAAATTATATATTAATACATTAGTCTTTTAGTAGGTTTATAGTTGCAATATTCAATAAATATATATTTTGATGAAATGACTCATGTACTTGGTGCAAAAAGCATGTATTTTGGCAGTTATAATAGGCGTGACTCTACTTCGCATTTTTTTTTTCATTAACCGCAACAATCGAGGGACTACTGTACTCCAATTAAAACCATGAATATGGAGGTGAAAATTGTGCATCAGGGGGCGTCCTATATGAGAGAAATTGTAAAATTCAACTATTTTAAGGCAGTTTTAAGGGTGCGGCTTATACGCAGAGGCTAATATGTGAGAAAATACAGTATTTAAAAAGTCAAATGTAGATCAAGTAGGTTTACTTGGTTGTCCGCTTGGCCGTTTTTCTCCTTTTGGAAACCGCTTTCACTTCTTCCATGTGGTCTTCCTCTGAAATAAATGTTTCCTGAAAGTAGAAAACCATCAAAATATTATTTCAAATAAAATTGACTACGTCGGCTATACAGTGAAGTCCGTATGTTGTTCAAACATAGCACATGCTTATTTTAGTGCTGAATGAGGTTTTATAAATGACAGAAACTGTACTTTTATTTCCATTTTAATTGTTTTTTTTCCAAAATGATATACCACAAAGCACAATAACTGTCCTCAAGTGTAGTATTTGGATCAAATCATGATATAAATAGTTTTGCCAGATATGAGATTGCGCTCTGTTAAAGATTCTTAAATTTGAGGCAAACCTTAATGGAAAGAGTTTGCACAAGTGTTTATTTTTTTTTAATGTTAATAAATACCAACCTTTGAAGTCTTTTGGACACCTCTTTTTTTATTGCTGGTAACCACAAGTTCTTCAGTGGGACCTGGAGACTCTGCTATGTTATCTGATACACACAAACCCACAAGCACAACATGAGATACAACAACAACACTCTAAACAAAAGGTTTTTAGACAGATTTAAAAAATAACCTCTTGTTCTTCTCCGTGAAGGCCGGGTAACCAATGATTGATCTTCTGGGTTGGTATTGTCCTCCTCTACCACCGATGACATGGTCTTCCTGGTCCTCAATATCCTTCTAAAAACTCCTGCTGGGTAACATCAGACTAGCTTAAGTGTGTGAACGTGGAAGCCATGATGGCGTATTCGTTTGTACCTTGCTCCGTTCCCTCTTTATCTTGGAGCCGTTTGATGAGAGCTTCTGCTACTGGGGTTTCAGAATCTACCTCTAGGGGTGTGGGCAGTAGTAAGACCTCTTCTTGCGGGTTGTCCCAAAGTTTGTTTCTGTTTTTCCGTGGGCGGCCCACGCTTCTCTTTTTGGGCTCTTGGCCGCCGTCACCGATGTTCTCCTCGGACTTTATGGCACTCTGAAGGCATGAGACAAGAAGGCACCTTAATCTAAAGCAATGTCAACTGATTGGCAGTCAATTCTACTTAATACTTTTGAGGGGAATTTGGGGAAGAGAACCTAATTACTAATGATCGCAGCAGAAAAACAGGGTCATGCGTGCCCTGCAATAGACATTTGATTTAAATTTATGGGAAAAATAAAATTCCAATGCAGGAAGAGATTTGGTCTGGGAGTCTGAGTTTGAAACTAATGATATAAAGTAACATGATAAATGAATGCCTACCTGTGGACATACATCGAGAGTGACGTGCTTAGATCGACGGGTCACGCTACTCGGGGTAGATTTGATCGGCGTTTCCGATTCTTCCTCCTTTACAGGTTTCAGCCTCGTCTTTCTGGAGCTTTTTTTGACAGTTGGTGTTATAAACTCCTGTTTAATGTCTGCCTCGCTGATGTTATTAAGCCCAAGACTTGATTTCCTCAGAGTGCTTATTCGAGCACTCCTGCGTTTGGGGGTTTGTTCTATCTCAGTGTCTTCAGAGAATTTCGGGGCCTCTGTGACTTCAGGTACGAGTTCATCTTGTTCTGGCTCTTCTTTATTAGCATCTTGTACAGTAAAAAAGTCGTTATCATCCCTATCCTCCAACACTTCTTTAGCGGTCTCCATTATTAGAGGCTCAGAGTCTGTTAAAATGACGGGGTCAAGTTCTTCAGCATTTTCGACTTGCTCTTGGGGTGTCTCTACCTTCAGTTCAGACTCATTGTCATTAACCTGTAGATCTATCTGTCCAGGATCTTCTGGTGTGCCCACCTTAGATTTAGGACTATCGGGTGCGAGAAGAATAACTTCCGGTTCTGTCACCACGTTATCAGTAGCCACTTCTACCACCTCTTTACCACCATCCCCATCTGTGTCCAGAATTAGAGAGAAATTTCCATGAGTTTCGCACATTTGCTCATCTACCATGTTGGGTTGCTGCAGCCCGGGGAGTTCCAGTGGGGGATCGTCAATCACATCCTGTTGGCCATCAACAAGCTCAAGAGGAACCAGGAGAGTGGTGGAAGGTTTAAGTTCCATGTAAGACGCTACTGGACCCTCAGCTTCTAGTGCTTCCATCGCTTCCGTATCAGCACCAAGTCTGACCATCAATACCTCGCCTTCCAGTTCCTCTCCAACCATCTGGAACCCAAGAAAACAAATTGATTAACTTCACAACCCAAACGGAGATTAAGATTAGAAATTTTACTTGCACCACACCTTCATCTCAACGCCTGGTGGTACAAGAGAAAACTCGGTAGACTGCTGCTCCGTAAAAGTTGATAAAATGTGCCCGTGGTCTTCGTGAGCAAAAGCCATGTTGGGTCCGAGCGCTCGCAGGCTCCCATTACCCTGGACCTCCTGAATGATCTCCACTTCGCTACCAGAATCTTCCTCCTCTTGTTCATTACATACTTCGTCTGGCTCATCGGATGCCTCTTCCTTCTCCACATTTTCTTCTTCCTCCTCTTCTGACTCAGAGCTTGAAGTGTCTTCACTATCGTTCAAGCTCACTAGAGCTGGGAAACAAGAGAAAAAAAACACACACATCAGCATGTAAATAGGGGGCAGCGAGCGAACTAACGCCAATGAGCCTTTCTTCTCACAATGAGAGTCTGTGCTCGAGGAATCGGAAGATGATGTGGTGGTGGTTGTGGTGGTGGATTTTTGGCTGGTGAAAACAGGGAGAGCTTCAGCAGAGACGTGCTCATCTTCACTGAAATACAGTACAAGAAATAATAAGATCGGTCAATTAGGCCCCCAAACAAACCAAAAAGACATCAGCTGGCAATTCACTGCCAGTATTTTGCATTGCAGGATTGTATGCGTGTTGCATGTTTTGAGACGTGAAAGAACGCCTTTGGATTATGTTCCTTTCAAAAGGGTATATTTGTCATCTCAACCCGGCAACCCAATGAGTGAGGCAACACTATACTTTGCATTATTCCATGAAACAATATGAAAATCCACGATTATTAGCAATGTTAAGAGAAAAAAGGCATACTTGCTGCTGTCATGAATTCCAGAGCGAGTCAGAGGAGGGGATAGACCACTGCCAAACAGATGCTGATCCACAAAGGCAGTAAGATCTAAATGACAAAAAAAAAAAAAAAAAACATCAATAAACTGACAGTGAAAACCTTGCTTTCCGAGTAAATTTTGTTTTATTTTTTAATAAGCACACATCCCCAAGACATACCAGTTGTGTGATCCAGATTGTCTGCCACTTCATCTGTAGGTTGCAGGTCTCCAAATCTTTCTGCCTCGTTAAAAGCATCAACTTCCGTTTCTCCAAATGTGTTCATGCACTGGATGAACTTGGTGACTTCACCGTGTTCACCCGTGTTCACTTGTTGCGTGACTTCACCATGTCCAAGTGTGTTCATCTGCTGCGTCAATTCACCATGTTCAAGTGTGTTCACTTGCTCCGGGACGTCACTGCCTTCACATGTGGTCACTTGCCCTGTGACTTCACGTGTGTTCACTTGCTCCGTGACTTCACCGCGTTCATGTGTGTTCAACTGCTCCGGGACTTCACCGAGTTCATGTGTGTTCACTTGCTCCGTGATTTCACTGTATTCATGTGTGTACACTTGCTGCGTGATCTCACAATGTTCATGCGTGTTCACTCGCTGCATGATTTCACAATGTTCATGTGTGTTCACTTGCTGTTGGACTTCACCGTGTTCACATGTGTTCTCTTGCTGTGTAATTGTGATGGCTTCAGTGTCTCCATGCGTCGTCAAATGCTCTAAAATGGCTGTGGATTGAAGGACTTCTAACTGGGCAGCGGTATCGTCGCTGAAGAATGGCTGAGGCTGAGATTCAGTCTCTGGGGCGGTGTCCAGAAGCTCATCACCTTCTGATAAGAAACATTTCAAGAACTGTTATGTCACAACTGTAATATAAATAATGGGTGATAATGCAATAAATTAAAATATATCTAGTATTTACCATGACAGGGCAGTTCCTGGTCAATGTCTACATCTTCTGGTTTGATACCTGGCTCAGGATCTTTTTTTCTATCCATTTTGCAGTCAGTTTCATCTTTATCAAGACCCTCGGCATCGTTTTGTCCGCCTTGCTTAGCTTTGTTGTCATCAGTTACTTGTTCTACAGCAATCTCCATCACATTTTCAAGCGTCTCTTCTTCTTCCAGCTCTTGGTCTTTTTCTTCATTTGGTATTTGCAGGGGAGCCAAGTCACTGGCTGGCATGGAGTTATTATTTGAAAAATCATTGTCCACGACCATGACATCATCTCCTTTCTTGAAGTTAATATGCTCTCCATCTCCTTGATGGTCATGTGAAAGTGGCGCATCAAAGTACTCCAATGAGGTCTCCGTTGTCTGGCTGGCATTAAAACTTAAGCTTATTCGAGCTTGCGTTGCATCTGGTGATTGAGTTGATATGAGCTTCACATGGGTCGGGTCCGCTTCCTCGTCTTTGTCAGGTTGGGCAGACAATGACTTGCGCGTGTGAGGTTTGCCTATACCTTTGGTGAGCAGGTTAATCTCACTTTCTGCAGCCACCTGTTAAGGAAAGGGTTCCAGATTTACACATACACTTACAAGGGACACAGGGGTGCTAGAGCCTACACTAGCTAACTACTACCAGTAGGCGGGGAACGCCGTGAATGGGTCCCCAATCCATCACAATCATCACCTGTGTATATTTTCTTATTAAATTGATTTCCTAAATCACCGCGTCACAGAGAAACCAGTTCATGATTAAAACATGTTGATCTTACCCCGTTGGTCCAGTGGATGTCCTTTCCCGGTTCAGGAGAATCAGCCACTTCGTTAAAGGTGATCCTGTTTTCTTTGCTCCGGAGTGGGGGGGTGATTGATCGCACTGAAGATGCAGAAGGAGTGGCCAGGGGATTTGGCTTTGGAGTACTACGGAGGATCGACTGAGGGGCAAAATCGGAGAAGACGCCACTGGAAATGGCCATGGCACGAGCACGCTAAGAGGACAAGAAGTAGAATATGTTCAAACTTATACAATATAAGATTATTAGTTTGAACCTTGTTCAATATTTAGCCTTACCTTGACAATAGGTGGTGTTTGCAGCAAGCTGAACTCGGGGGCTTTTGTGGTACTTTTTAGCCGAGCCCAAGAAGGCCTGGGAGGGCTGAGAAAAGGTTGAGGGCTTTGTACCATCACGTCCATCAACCTGTCACATGTAAGCACAAATATATTTGTAAATTTAACAAATTCAAAATTTAAAAAAAACCAACTAATTTTTCATGATTATTATACCTATCAGAAACTGATTGAAAAATTATCACTTTTAAAAATAAATGAGTACTTAATTCTGTAAACCTATTTAGAGAACATTTTAGGATTAAAACAAAAGGCAAGGCTTTAAAAATAATAATAATAATAACAATAAAGGTTATTGGGCGTAAGTTTGTGATCAGAGCACACCACCCAAAATAAAAATGCCTCATTCTCCAAATTACCTTGAAAAGCGCTTGGAGCTCGTTCTAATAGGAGTTCCCAGGAACGGTTCTGGTTGAGCTTGAGCTGCAGGTTTTAGCGGTGGACTAAGGAAACCAGCCTGTCTTGGACTGAAAAGAATCATTCATTTTAAGAAAGTGCAAATGAACTAAAATTCAACAAGCGGTCTGTTGTCGTGTTACCTCTTAGCAGAAGGGGACTCTCCTATACCTAACCACACCTCCTCAATCTTGGTCAGCACATTGTTGATGAAGCCCGCCCTAGACATCACTTCACTAGAACAACGCTTGGTGATGGTGGACAGTGGTTGAGGACGAGTCACTGCACCAAAATGGGAGATTATGTAAACATATCCATTTGAAGGGGCTACTCGTTAAGTCCCTGAATGATCTCAAGTCGTGATCTACCTTCTTTGTGGATGGGCCTGGGATGTTGGTACGGTCTGGCGCCCTCCATTGCCAATTTCCTCTGAACTCTGGGCAAAACCTTGCCACAGAGGTCCATTATAGAGTTGCGGATGTTTGATCGCTCTTTAAGCTTTGGGTCTCGTTCATGCTGACAAGAAAGCAACATGGTAAATTTGTTTATTAATTAAGCCAAACAAATTGGAAATGTATCAGTTGTACTTTAGGTCTTAAGTATCATACCCCATGTTGCATTTTGAGGCTATGCATGAGTCGTAGGGCAGGTATATAGTTGGCTCGCTGTAGGTAATGAACCATCAGTATTTCCTTGTTTTGGAGTCCTCCTTTTTCTTGGAGGAACTTCTCCAATGCATCCTAAGGACAAAAAAAGTGAGAAATGATTATCTTTAGAACTTGTTTAAAAAATATGTTAAATAGGGTTGCTTCTTGAGGCAAAAGTGACCTGCTCAGTGGGGCCTAGAGGCAGTTTGAGCAACTCTTTGATGAGGCCCAGCTCCTGGCAGCTCTCGTACATGAAACCCAGCATCTCAGTCGCGTTGAGATGATTCGAGTGCTGCCGTAGTAATACCCATGCCTCTGTGAGACACCTGGGAGGGGGGGGGGGGGGGGGGGGTTTGGACGGACACTTGGTAAAAACTACTTTTTACAGTTTTACGAGATAAATATTCTAAATTCTGCTTACCTATTATGTAGCAGTACAGAAAGACAAAGTTTAGCCAGAGGCATGGAGTTAATTGGTGTCTGCGTGGAATGAAAGTAGCGAAGTGCCAGTGAGTGTTGGCCCTGACACATGAGCGCTTGCAGGACACGTTCATGCTGCCACCCAAAGTGACACTGAAATGCGGCTGGATTCAAGAGCAGATCGAATGATCTCTGAATCAAAACATCAAAGAGCAAGGAGTAAAATTAGCTTGCAGGAATTAAAAAAAAAAAAACATATTTACAGTCTCATCCTAATTTATGTGCAGACCTGGTGGTCACGGTTGTCCAGGAGCCAGAGGCCTTGCACCAATTTGACTAACCCGAAAGGGATGTCAAAAGCTGTGGGAAAAGATTCTACTGATGCTGCCTCTTTATCAGGGAAAGAGTACATGACATCCAGCAATAAATAGATTACCTAACAAAAGGTCAAGGCTTGTCACAAGTAGAATTAGGACTAGAATAGGTAAATACTGCAGTACACTTTTTTAAAAAAATATTTGATCAATTCAACTAAGTATATCACATTTTTCAAAATGAATCAATTCCAATAAAACGTAGTGTTTGATTAAATGAAATTGCACATAAAAAAGTAAAATGTAATGTTTTTGTTAGCACTAATGCTAGCCTTATATTCACAATAAAGGAGACCAAAATTAAAACTTCTGTATGGAGGATACAATTGCATGCTTTGTAGCCTCATCGACGCTGTCCAGAAGATAAATATCCAGCAAAGCCTGCAGATCAGATATTCATAATGGCCAGGTTATAATGAATAGTACTACACTACATAATTCAACTAGCATTTTTAAAGGGTTAAGAACACTTAAGCATACATGAATAGTAGGTGGTGGATACTGTCCTGTTCCACCTTCATCTCTTTTCCACAGGTTGGCCAAAGGTTCGCCACATTGGCCAACCAGACTGTCGATCATTAGGCAGTCTGCGCACCACTTGCCTCTGTGACAAAATAACAAAGGAAATATATTACATGATAGAAACTCATTTTAAAAAATGCTTAAAAACAATATTCACTTGGCCATAGTGGTGAGTTCTTCCCTGCGCATAGAGTAATAGTTGTTGATGACTGAGTAACTGTAGAAAGGCCTGGAGAGCTGCATGGCATCAACGTCTATAAAGATGACAAATTAAAACTCATCCCAATTAAACAAGACCACAAATTTCACATTGTGAAAATGTGTTGATTTTAAAAGTTCTAAGACATTTACCTGATCCTTCGGGCAGCAGGCCAGTACGACAGAACCAGAGGACCACTTGGACATACTTGGAAATTAGATTGGACACCATACTTTTGTTGGTCAGACCAACTAGACCTGCACAAATTAACAGCCAGCAATATTAAAGACAAAAAAAGTTTTTCTAAGTATTATGACAGTGTTAAAAGTGAAAATAATAACAGATAATCAAGGTTTTACTGTATATCACAATCACCTTTCTGCGTCAGCTCCTGAGCTTCAGTGAGAAGACAGTGAAAAATAATACTGAGGTTCTTCAGCAGTCTCTGGCTGTGCTGCATCAGCTGCAGGGTTTGAGGGTCCGTAAAATTTGATGAGCTGTCAAACAGAGGAGCACCTAACAAACAAACAAAGAGAAAAGAAGACTTGATGCAACCATGTTTGTTCTGAATTTAAAAGTGAAAATGCCTTAAAACATACAAATGGTATCCAGTTCTTCCTTGGTCTGAATCACTTTGTTCCAGGCCCAATCCAAGATATAGCGCAGGTTTAATGCAGAGCCTGGTTGTTCTGATGAAGATGATTAAAATGTATATATATCACCACACAAGTTCACATGGGGGTGAAGAACTGTCGGCTTCTCACCTTCTGTAGTCCACTGCTTGATACAATCAGTGATAGGTTTTAGAGAGCATGTCTCTACTGCAGTTGCCAGGATGGCATCCAACTGATCCTCCTTTGAGCAGCGATAAACACAGTTTAATTTCCATGCATTTTTGTGGGCGGGAAAAAAAGTTAATTTTATAATAACAATATTGCAGCAGCATGCAACACGACACTACAAGTCCAGATCTAATGGAACAATTGTACAGACAACATTAAATGCACATTCTCTAAAAAAAAAAAAAAAATAAAAGGAATGGTGATTTATGCACCTGGGATATGCTAGATGTGTGGGCGTCAGCAAGGCGAGATGACAGAAGGCCAGACATAAGGCAGCGCGAATAGATGCTGGAGATGGCATCACTGGAACATGGAGCAGCGCTCCTCAAAAAGCTTAAGGTCTGGTATTGCAAGAGAAATACAACTGAAAGATGCATTTTTTCCCCTTCAAATAACAGACTCTTCATAGGGCACCCATTTAACTCACTGGCTACAATTGATGGGACTAAGAGTTCGAACCATTTTGAGGGGGAGACCATGGCAGTGAGACATGAGCATTCACCCTAGTCTAAATGAATTGGACGTCTATCATTGTCAAATCTGGACAATGGATTCAATAGCATGAAAATTAAAAAAAAAAATACTAATAACTTTAGTGCAGGGGTGGCCAACCCGCGGCTCGCGAGCCACATGCGGCTCTTTGCCCGGTTTCATGCGGCTCTTACGTCCATATCAAAGTTTGTATTTGTGTTTTATTTTTATTTGCGTGTGCGCTTCGCTTGAGTTCAATACGGTATTTTCGTCCAATGCGCATGTGCTTGGGATGAAAATACCTCAAAGTTTCCCAGTAGGAGCAAGGTCATTTAAATAAACATTTTTAACAGAGTGGGAGAGCTCCCGTGAACCAGAAGCGACAATGAACAGTTTCGCGCACCCAAAAAGTATCCCAAAGATCGAGCGTCGGCTGAAAAAGCCACACCCCCTGCGAGGCAGACCAAGCCGAGAGTGCTCAGCCGGGAGCAGCCAATAGGAGAGTGAGGCGTACACCACGTGGTGGGCGCGCTACTTAAAAGCCATTAATAATAAATGACAGCTCACAAGGAGCGAATGTTGCGCAAAAATAGGCTCTGATTTTATGCCAGAAGTCCCACTAAGTAACATGCATAGTAAAAGAAAAACGCTATTGTAAATTATTATATTTTTGTTTGTGGACTTGGTTGAACTGAGAGTTTGTCTGTGTGAGACAGTGCACACAATGTTCATTGTTGATAATGACTGGCCTGTGCTGTTAGTACTGTAGGAGTCAATTTATGTCATTACTATGCTGGTGTGTGACATTTACAATAAATCTGTGTGATGTGGCTCTTTGCGGTAACACAGTAAAAAATGTGGCTCTTTGCGGTACCACAGTAAAAAATGTGGCTCTTGGTCTCTGACTGGTTGGCCACCCCTGCTTTAGTGTGTTATTTTTGTGTTTGTGTATTTTTATATCATTATTTGGTTAATAGCTACAAACATTAACGAAATAATATCTAAAGAAATATATAATACACCTTCCTTCAACATTTCAAAAACATGCATGAGATATGAATATAAACTCAAAACTGTCTAGGGATGTAATACAGATGTGCACTGGGACTAATGAAGACAAGTGGTAGTATAAATGAATGGAAGGGTCTTGAAATATTATGATGCACGAACCTCTTTTGGATAACCACAGCAGGTTGAATGAACAATTCCGGAGTTGAACAAACAGCTGGCATCTGTTATGATAAACCATTAAGAGATTGGACAATTGTATTGTAAGGCATGATGTTCACATACTACTAGCAAGCATGCTTTCCCAAAATGAAAAGGATGAACCGGTCATTGCTTACCAAAGTTGTATGCAGTTGGATGAAAGTACTGTTCTGGTGGAGGAAAAGGTAAAGGAAGTCCCCTGCTAAGACTGTCTTCCTTAATAACCACATCCAATAGGGTGTGCGGAGAAGCCATTTGTGTCACTGGGTCCAAACACCAGACAGCCAGATAAGGACAGTTGCGCAAAGACTCACCCATTCTGTCAAAAAAAAAATGAAGTGGCACATCACACCAAGGTATGGAGTCTTAATCATTGTCAAGCAATCACTCCATTATTATACATTCACAGATCAATTACTTTAGATAAATTCTAGTTGATGCCAATTCAATAGAATCAATGTACCTGAATGAGTCTGGCATCTGTGCATGATACCAACGATTGATGTCAAAAACCCCAATGTAGGTTGACGGCGTAGCCTGTCCGTAGGTCTTGACTTGCCAGCTAAAGATGGATATGCTTGTATCTGGAGATGCGACTGAAAAACATAAAGAAGTCAGTTTATGACCATGAAAGAAACAGGAAAAACAATAGAAACCAAAACAGTATATGGTTCACTCAAATTACTGAGACACACGACATTTGTAATTAGGGAAAAGATTATTACTTGCATTATTATTATTATTATTATTATTATCTTAATCAAAATGATGATCAAGGCCTTGTTGTGCCCTAGGGAAATTTTGTCCAAGTGCACAAAGCATGTTTTAGTAAAGACCTTTTTTTAAGACTACTTGGTGAGAATATTTCAGCCTAAGCAGCCAAATTCAAAGCATCACAATTGATTTTTACTATGAGCAACTTCACCTTCATTCATGCTCTCGTCCCTGTCTGGATGGGGTCGGAACTTCTCGACCGTCTGGCATCTAAGGAGCCGTGTACTGCTGGCCTGTGCTGTGAGAGTAAAAGCTGTACCACTCAGCTCCTGACTGTAACGCTCCTCACAGTACTCTAGACCCTGAAAAGGATAAAAGATAGGTAAGAACTGATATAGCGCTATTATAGTTTAGTAATATAAATAGTATTCTACACACCTCATAAAGGATTTTCCCTGTGGCTAAACACTTCCGCTCACTGAAAGCCATTTGTAGCAAATGAAGACTGACCGTATCGCCCTCCCTGTGTGTGGGTGAAAGACATAAGAAGTGAGACTCGGTGGATTAAAAAAAAAAACATACAATGGGAACATTATATGGCAATGGAAATATGTTTAATTTTGCTGGAAACGTACTGATCTTGAGAAGACTGGACCGCCCAGAGGTAGCAGCAGTTTCTTGGGTCATTTTCCGGCTCCTGGAAGGTGAAGGCATGAACAGGAACTCTGCCACCATCTAACTGGGAGTGGTATCTACACATACAGCAACACGCAAATTATGTGGTGCCATCAGTGTCAATGCAAGTCCATTTTTAGCTCAGTCTTGTCTAGTTACAGTAAGAATAGGACGATCACTCACTCTTCTCTGAGGGACTTTAAATTCCAAAGTTGCAAGTAGCCATCAGAAAAGCCCACGGCCAGCTGGTTTGTCCTAGGGATATATTGCAGGGCTGTGGCTGGTACACCATTTGGTGCATTGAGCTGGAGGGAAAGATGCCTGCCCTCTGCGCTGCTTGCCTCACGGAGCCTGGGAATCTCTCTTTGAGATTTGTTCACAACTTGCAAGCCTGTTATATCCGGAGTAGCAGGCTTAGAAGAAAGTGAAAATATACAGAAGGAAATTGCATCCTTAAAATCACTCACTGGAAGGATTTTGCTCGCTCCGGCTGCAAGACAGATCGTCCAGACAGAGGTCCACAAGCAGAACATGACCGAGGTCCGTTACAACAGCGACGATGCCAAAGAACCAGCGAAGACTCTGGTGAAGGTGCTGGGTGGAGGTGCTTGCTCCACCATAACTAACTAATGGCTCTATGGCTGTAATCTTCAAAATAACAAAGAGAACCAAAACATGTATTTAAGTCAAGTGAGGATCAATATATAATGTATTCAAATAGGGCAATAATCCAATGACGGAAAGAAGGGATTTACCCTGCCCGGTATGACCACAGCTTTGGTCACTATGGATAGTCCGAAATCATAGAGACATAGAATACTGCCTTCTGTTTCCTCCAAGCCAACGAGCAATCCAGACCTATTAAAAAAAAAAAATCAATTACATTAGAAAAGAATTTTAGTTCAGGAGCTGACACAGTAAACAACGAAGGCTGTTGTGAATAGGTAAATCCCCACTTATGCAATCCAATGGGGATGATATATTTTCTACAATCAATTTGGTGTGTTTAATTATTTCCAAGACAGCTGTGTTTAAAATATGAAGCAGGTACAAACTACAGGAAAAGTTTGTCAGAAAGACAAAAACAACCTCTTGAGCCAGCTGAAGTCTCTTGCAGTCAAAACACAGGGTGGGTGCTCCCCTCCGTCACTGAAGCGGTACGCAGACAGACGTTCTCTTGTCTGCCCGTGGATGAGTTCGAGATGCGGGCCACAGGCAAGCCAAGCATGTCCTCCACGGCCTTCAAATAGATGAAAAATATATTTTTTTTTAGTCAGGTGTCATCTGAACAAATGTTAACCACCCTTGATGAAAAAAAGTAAGAACAATACATTCTTTAGAGGGTAAAGCACTCACCAACAGTAAACTTCCCGTGAAGCATAGATTCAAGTGTGATTTCATCCTCTCCGACAGCCTCAAGGGTCACAGCTGTAAAAGGCAGCAGGCTGCTCGTGACCTGTGCTGTCAACTCATGCATGCTCACTGTAAGAAAAATACATTTAAACATTTTTTTGTCATTCTTCTCACAAGTATTAAAAAAAAAAAACGTATGGCATTGCCATAATACACTGTTCCCAAACATTTGCATCTCAAAACACCAAAGTTTGCATCAATTTTTCAAGCTGATAACATGTTGCATACGTTGGCTCCCTATTTTAATGCAATGATATATTAGCTATTAAGGCACTATGGTACTGGTACTACCCTACACATTTTGATTTAAGCAATGCACATAAGGGAAAACTGCCCTCTCATGGTTCAATGGAAAATAGCCCCCTGGATTCAAGTGAACTCCCGCGCAACAATCAATTACAAACATGACCCCACAATCGAAAAATGAGGAAAGTGTATGAAAGTCTATTAAACAAATATAAAACTATTTTACAAACACATGGATATGGATAGGTATACAATAAATCGACCAGTTACTTTCCCTCGTCTGAACTATGCCAAGTTAACACAGCAAGACACAACAACTGCTAGACCCACCAGATATTAACAAGTCTTATAAAAAGCACAACAAAACTAGTTTTCTCAACAGTCTGCAAAATGTCATGTCAGATAGTATCTCATCTCTACGGCTAGCATGGCGGAGCAAAGATTAACATCGCAACATCACTACAAATCGGTTTGTGTGATGTAAACACGTGACGTTTTCATGGCATACACATGCATGTATCATACTTAGAATATACCGGTTACTCGACAGGTCGCCTCCTAGATAGATAGTACTTTGACTTAATTTGACAGGCTGAGTATTTAAAACAATGTCATGAATAATAGCAACATGATCTAAACACATTGGAAAGCGACACTTGTTGGTAAACAGTAGGTATATTTGCCCATTTTGGATGTTTCATTACATTGTCGATCTGTAATATGAAACTTCGATCGCGTGGACCGGTGTAAAATGTGCTAGTTTATAATTTAAGTAAAAAATGAAATGATCTGTCCACCCAACACACTCCAGTGTTTGTTGTAATCTCTTAACAGTGAAGTAAACGAAGTTTGAAGGAAGCACATGAAAATACTCGCTCATTCTGAACTCGATGAGAGGAGGCAGGAAAACACTAGCATTTACCTTATAGCTATTAGCATCACAGGGCGGTTCAAATCTGGCACTAGTCTTGTTTTCACTCTGAATAAGTAAAAAAATAAGAACAAAACGGACGAATAAGATAGCCTAGATCAGCTAGTGCGAGGATCGCAGCGGAAAACGCGTGCAGCGTGCCGATCGATAGCCTATAAGAGCGTTGTCATAACGTTACCTCGCTAAGAGGGCTTTTATCGGGAGGCACGAAGGTTTCGTTTTCGTTGACGAATGTGGCAGTTGATAACTGTCAGCAGATCAGTGCAAATGTTGTTCCCGTCGCCTCCGACAGATGACAAGCTTAAAAAGCGTCCCAAGAACTTCAAGCTTCGGTGTCGTCTACCGCCATTTTTATTAAGAGGGAATAGCGTTGAGCATTTCTACTTCGCTAGCCTAAAGGGAAAACTGATTGTTGATATTTGAGGATGTCGTCCTCTATGGGTTGGATGCTGCATAACCCCTGAGCGAAAAATCTTGGAATTGTGCATGTGCACCTAAATGTTATCCTTGACTGTAGCAATGTGCATTTCTTGAGACTTTTGAAGCTAATTGGAAAAGCACCAAACAAAAGCTTTTCCCAGTACATTGTCACAATTCTTCACTGAATAATTATGATTAATCAACCAAATATCCACAGTTCACATCAACATTTCCTTAGGCCACCATAACCTTGTTTCTTGTTCCATTTAGGTAAATCCTTTTCTTCAAGTATGGGTAAATTTAATTTCCTTGGGCTGTTTCCTTTAGTCATATATTAAGACTCCAGATTTTGAAAAAAAAATCTGTATTGACACCATGATATATTTGTACTTGTTACAGATTTCATGCAAAAATGGCTCTGCACAATCAGAAAGTTTTGCAACACAGGTCAACCTTCTACAGTGACATCTTTGAGCATTTTGACAGCAAATATATACATATATTCAAAAACTATTACAATCCGTTTTCAGTAAGCCATATTCATAATGTTTAATCATTAACAACACTGTGCATCATTATAGGGGTAAAATGGCAACAGGCTGGACTGGTAATCTTTAAGGCTTCTATTGGGCTACTCATGAATGGAAAAGGCAGTTCCAAAGACACATAATGAAACACAAAAATGTCCAATCTTCAAGATCCGTTGTTATATCATCAGATATTTTGTACAGGGGAGCTAGGTTTATCTTGCATTAGGACCTTCAAGTTGTCCACTTAGCCATCTTGTTCCAATGAGGAAAGTGCTGTGTCCGTGTTGGATTTGCTCATCCACTGCTTCTCAAACATCAAAGAATGCTCTTGGCATTCCCTATATCAACAGAATAGACCAAAAAAATAATCATATTCAGAATTTTTGTCCTTCATATTTGCATCTAATTATAATCCTCACCTATTACTTAGACTTCGTCCTTTTAGGTACTTTGCTTCCGCCTTTGTTAAAGAGACATTGTCTAACCCAGCTATAGCATACGTCATAGCCTAGAAAACAATTTGGAAACAAGTACAAAATAAATAAATAAATAAATAAATGCTAAACTAATGGGGTACACTAGCACGACTTACCTCATGAAGAAGGACATCAAAAACAAATGGAATGCGCTGGATGAAGTCGTATGCAGGCTGGTAAGGAGGTGTTTTCACAGTCCTCTCGTAGAGGTTGCTCAGGTAAAAGTACACCTTGTCTATTTGTGTACTATCTTGTAGGTAATACACAACCGGAAACGAATTCTTTGATTTCTTCTTAAAACGATCAAGCCACCTCGACTGTACCTGCCCTCTGATAACAGCCTTTGGGAGAGAAGAAACACCAAGTTTTAGCTATTGATGGCAAGCACAAGATACAGAATATTGGCTGGGCCTGAGATAAATGTATTAGGAATGATGTAATAGGTGTAAAATGAGCTCCAAATGACTTGAAATACTTGTGCATTTCAGAATGTCCGTTTTTTCAATTGGTCAGGTGATTATTTTGAGATACTGAATTTCAGGTTCACATCATTTGTAAACCAATGAAGAAGGTTTGACGTTTATTGTTAAATGTGTGGCCTAAATATTGAACTTGGTCCCAAAATATTCTTTCTATCAGAACACGAGACGCAAGAACCTCCAACATTCATACCAGCAGATGTCCTTCCACCTTGCGCTGCCTCACAACATAATCCACAAGCTTTTCATTGGCACGGTTGTAGGCCGCTTGGGTCCGGTCTGGCAAAATCCTCCTGCTCGGCGTGATGGGCTGCTGTTTCTTGTCATTGTCTTCAATGGTAGACGTAGCCTGGTTTTCTTCCTTTATCACAAAATAAATCACATTCGTGAGCAGATTTTCAGAGAAAGCCTGCTGTTACTGACTGGACCTCCAACATTCATACCAACAGGCGTGCTTCGACCGTATGATGCCTGGCTTCGTGGTCTACGAACTTTTCATCGACGTAATTGTAGGCAGCTTGGGGCCCATCAGGCAAACTTCTCTTGGCAGACTCGATGGGCTTCCTCTGCTCATCATTATCTTCAGTGGTTAACGTTGCTTGGTGTTCTTTTTTTGCAAAAACACTCGTATTGATTAACAGGTTTTCTGGGGAAGCCTGTGGGTACTTTTTTCTCACGGGATAACCTGAGCAAGAGTAGCAATTATTAGAACCACAGCAACAGGAACACACAATAGATCTAAGGCATACTACACAAGATGATAACAGATTGTAGTACTTCTGTTTCTACTACATACATGTTCATGTAAAAAGTAAAACACAAAAGTGCTCTATATTTGTCATTAAAACGTTTTGCAGACAATTGAAATAGGCACCAATGTTTTCTGGATTATAAAGTGTATATGTCCAATTTCTTCCTACTGCTCTTTACATTAAATCTGTCACAAATAGTCTATTACGCTTATTTTGGCTTAGGTGTATGTGAAAGAACTTACTCATGCCATGGGCAAAGTACTCAATGAAGGAGCCAGAAAAGGTGTTACAACCTAAAAAAGAGAAGAAAAAACATCAAACCATGCTGCAGTTGAATCTGCGCTACAGTATCTTCCATTTAAATGTGGAAATAGCCAAAATCATCAAATAGGAATAGTCACCTAAGCGCATTATGTAATCCCAAATCATATCCAAGGACCACTGCAGGAGAGGGGCATACTTTTCTTTTTTGGCGTCAGTCTGAAATATTAAAGTCAGCCAGCAAAATTAGTCATCAGTGTAAATACAGATAAATTGTGTGTATTATACTACTTCAATATTGATATTCCTACCGGCACATCCTTAGCGCTTCTAAAGTCAAACGGCGTCAGGGATTTCAGATCTACAACAAACCTTTAACAAAATATATCACATTGGGCTTCTGATACAGCAAACTTTAACATAGCAACAATAAGTAATGGTTAATGTCTTACCCATTTTTCTGTAGAATATATGGTTTATCAATAAAAACAATGCTGGCCTTTTTTGTTTTATGATTTATCCGCTTGATCTGCCCAAAAAAAAAAAAAACTTTCAGTGATTTATGAACACTTTCAAACCAGGAATGTCCAAATCAGTACTCAAAGGGCACTTTGGGTTCAGATTTTAGTTCCAACCGATCCAGTAAAAAAAAACATCTAACCCAGTTTTTTTTTTCTTACTGAAAAAGCAATACCTGATTGAAATCAACTGATAACCTTTGTATAACCAGATTGGTTAAAAACATGCATCCACTGTACACTTTGTGGAATAGTTTGAACACCCCTGATTTTGAAAAACTTTGCAGAAAGTCTAAATAAATACTCACCAAGGCAGGCCATATGGGAAAGTGTCTATATTTACACCACACAAACACTCCTTCTGAAATAGAGGACGGTTCTGCAAGATAAACATTAAAGTCCCAATTACACATCATATACTATATACATTGCCAGGTACACAATTCTTACGCGACTCTGTCAAGAAGCATGGAAGCTCCTCTTCATCATCACTTTTGTCATCCTCCGAGAGAGAAAGAGAAGGCAATCGTTCCTCATTGTCACTTTTGTCAACAGGCAGATCATGATGGAGAATTGACTCTTCTTGTTAGAGGTTGAGAAGATAATAGAGGAAAAACAAAAGCACAAAAACAACAAAATTGACTCTCTCAGGCTCAACATAATGGCACAAAGTGTCAGACCTGGATTATCCAGGTATAATTTTCGCACTACAGTACTACCTTCCTTTGTTTCCATTCTTGGTTGTGAGGGTTCAGAAGAAAAAGCAGAGATGGACTTTTTTGTCTTCTTCTTTAAACAGCGGCGTTTAGCTGGAGAGCAAGAGGTTGTTGGTTGCCGTTTTTCAAGCTGTATGGATTGGACAGCCTCGATGGACCGCTTTCTGCTCTGAGCCCGTGTTGTGTAGCGTACAGGCTCGGCCTCGGATGTCTGTGTAAAAATGTTTGGGGATAAATAAGTAAGGATCAAAATGGTTTATCTTTCATTCCAGTCAAATCGGGAAACTGTACATACCTACCTGTCAACCTCGGGCAATTGCTCCCCTCATTGTATGATTGCAATTTCCCTTATTAAGCAATAAAAACTACAAATGCTACACAGCACATATTTACTCACATAGAGTGGCCTTAAAAAAGTCTAAGTATAATCTATGTATAGATGTGTCTATTCCACCATTGACACAAAACAACATATTGGACATTTTAAATGCTATGCAGAAAATAAGTAAATGCTGAAAACAAACTTGTATGAGGAAGAAATCAATATAGAAAATGTAACAATTGTCATTGTTAACTCATTAATTGGTGTTGATAGGAATAAACTGGTTTAGGAAATAGTGAAATACCTTGTCCTGTTCATCCCCTTCTTCAGATGGTCTGGCGTCCATTTTTCTGCTGGTTTGATATTTCTTTGATTTGCCTGAAAAATTCACAAAAAATTGCTTTGCATCCATAAAACAAAGTTGAAAGGAATTTGAGCATGTCATTAACTTTGTGATCTTGTTTTCATTGGTCAGTTGTATAGACGTTTAGATGCTACCAAACAAAAACAAACTACATCTTGGAACAAAAACGACACATACCTCTCATTTTAGTCAAACCAAGACAGTTTAAAGGAGATAAACGGACCTCCTCATCTGGGGCAGGCTGATGTAGTAGAACAGAATGTAAATATGCAGTTAGATTGTCTGGAACTTTAAAAAGCAGTTAAGTAAATCATAAGACTAGACGATTGTTACTTTGTCGCACCGGGAAGTCATTTACCACCCCAAATAAGTTCGTCACACGTGCAGTGAGATGACGATGGTCATCATCAATGAGAATATTCTTTTATCTTTGATCTGTCAAGTGACAGTCCAAAAACTCACAAACAAGAATGAATTCCTTTTTTAGGAGGTAGTTAGATTTCATCGATCATGGAGTATATCCTGTTAAATGGGGATGAATAAGGTTGGACATTTACACTTAGACGCAAAGTCAGATTTGAAAAACCAAATTACTAATATTTTGATGAGATCTAGCGAGGATTTGTTTCTTCATTTGCAGCTTTGAGGATTCAGCGTTATTATGACGTGCGCATGCGCAGTGACTGTCTGTTTTGTAGTGAACTACGGCAATAATGCTAGATCAAACCATAAGTTGTAGAACCAACGTCTTTAAAAAATATATTTTCATGCGATGTATCAAAATACTTTTAACTCTAGGGGGCAGTGTTCAGTTTAAAAAAAATACAGCCACACTGAAATGTCTTATTGCAAGTGCAGAGAACTGTTTACAAACTTCCCCTTAATTACTGTTGGTTATGTTCAAACTCCATGACAGAACAACGTTTTCATTTAAAAAAAAATACATATAGTATAGGTATTGATAAAATATTTCCCCAGTTGTCGGGTGGCCATTTCCTGGAACCACCGTCTGGACCAGGGGTCTCTAACTCTGGTCCTCGATGACCCCTCTCCAGTCTGTTTTCCATATCTCCATCCTCTACCAAATCATAATCAAATGATCAATTCATCTGCAAGCTGTCCATTAGCTTCTTCACAATCCTGATTATTTGATTCAGATGTGATGATGGAGGGAGACATGGAAAACTGACTGGATATGAGCCACAGTTGGAGACCCCTGGTCTGAACCTACATTTTTCTTAACTATTACACATCAGAAAAGTAAAAAAAAAAATCAGTTCATGAAAGATGCACACTAGTGAGATGTTGTCTTTAGCTAAAATAAAATAGATTTGAAGTGGATTTCCAAATACCTTTTGTTTGAGGTGAGAGAAGTGGGCAAATCCTTAAAAGCAGCGAAGCCACGCCCCCTAGCCAGATGCGCACCAGACCGAGGGCGAGTCAGTGCGCGTCGGCCGTCGACAGAGCGCGGAGCTCCGCACGGGCAACAGGAGGCTCGGAAAGACACCCGGCTGAACATCCGCCAACTCAAGCGTACACCCGTGACAGAATCCTGGTCGCTTGAGGCTGGAGTTCCACCTTCCAGGTTTTTGTCGCACCTGGTCAACCTGGTGAGGGGAAAGGATGGAGAAGCAGATCTTAGAGGGATTTATTTAGTGCTTCTTTGAAAAGGATTTTTCATTTTTCTTCTTTTTTTTCTTTTTATATATATATATTTTTTTTGATAGGCGACTAAGAGAATCGTGATTTTTGAAAGTAAAATGAGGAATACATGTGGTGTCCTCCCAGGAAGGGTCGCAAAGTCCTCTTCACACTGAAGAGCTCTAAGTGCACTTTGCAGGGGGCTTCTTTTAATTGAAATCGATTCCACGGTTTTCTTCTTCTTCCTCTTTTGTGCACCTCAAAATGACTTCACTCTCGGGGTCCAAGGAGAGATCCGTTGCTGGCCGGGGTAGAAAGTACACGGTAGGAGGACTTCAGGTTATTCAATTCATTCATTCATTTTCCATACTATTTATCCTCACAAGGCCCACGGGGGTGCTGGAGCCTATACCAGCCAACTATGGATACCAGATAGGGGGGACCCTGAACTGGTGGGCAATCTATTGCAGCAGACAAGGGGATGGAGAAGCAGTCACACTTACAGTTATATACCTAGGGGTTAATTTATCAACTAATTAAAAAAATATTTTATATTGTAGGTAATGATTCCAAGAAGGAATGGCAAAGAATGTCAATGTCAAAGTCAATTCAGTTGTTATAAACTCTTCTGAAGGTCATCATATTTTTTTTCTTTTCAAATGCATGATAGACATTCAATAATGAGATGCAATGGTTAGCAGGTCTGCCTCAAAATTCGCAAGGTTTAAATCGTGTCTCCTGCTTTTGGTGTTTGAATTGAATGTATGCTGTATATTGTGCTCATATTAGCTCTGAGTAATAAACCAAATTGAATTAATTGGACCTTTCTTGTTCTATTGATCATAAACTTTGTATTTGGGGGCTGAGTGCAAAAATGAGGCAGGGAGAGTATTTAAGACAGTGAGTGGTTTTGCACTATATTTGCGTTACCTTTGTTTAACATTTAATTTCAGTTTAAAACGGAAGTGACTTTTTATTCATTTCTTCAGAGGTTTTAACAGGGTACGAGCACAAGGGGAAAGGTCTACTTGAAATTGATGTTTAGTCATTCCCAGAAAAGAGTAGGGTTATGGCTTCTACATGGGAAAAAGGTCAATTTGAGGGTCTATTGAATCACACACACACACACACACACACACACACACACACACACACACACACACACACACACACAAATACTCACGAACCTATTGAGGATACATGACGTAGCAAATTTATAAGTAGTTTTTTATCCCTACAAATCTGTTTGAAATATGCAAACATTTAAAAATTATGCAACACATATTGTTAAGATTAATATCCATTGTAAACAGAACACATATTTAGTTTTGAATTCCCACTAAGTGGCTGCCAATCTTCCCCTTTTCTGACCAACAACTTCATTAGCCAAGGCTATAACCTGCCTTTCTCCAACAAATCTGCTCTGAAGATAAATGGATGGATGCATGTTTCCCAAAACTGTACTTTTACAGCTATAGTAATGCCATCATTTGTATTATAATAAGCTAAATGGGGTACATCCACGTTCAATGTCTCCCATGAGACCTATTTGTGACGGTATAGTGTTGCTTAGTGATATTTTCATTTTACTGCCACGTACATTGTCACCAGCAGAGCTTTAAATTACCTTGAGCCCTACTGAGAACCACGCAGCTATCAGTTGTAGACACTCACTCCTAATAATTTTAACCTGACCCCTCCATAATGTTCCCCCATGTCAGTCTTTCCATCTCACTTATTATAACTCGTATGAGCATATGAGGAGCCGCTGTGCCACCACATCAATACTACAACTCTTGGTGGCCCGTTTGATGTTCCCAGGGGTTTGAGGAGTAGCCATGGTAAAGTATTAATAACACACGCCAACAAGTAGAATCTAGCGTCTCGACTGTCGTCAATTTCACTGGAAAGTTTTCAACTGATTCCTCCAAAGCAAACAGGTTTCACAGCACACCATTGGTGGTAGGAACACTTGCCCTCATTGAGAGCCAAAATAAGTGTTATTAAATCTACCCTGGCAGGCATAGAACTGGAGTTTAATTGTGGTTGTAGTTTGAAGTGATCCTCAACATCATACTGACATGTTTATTTTAGCATTTCTACTTGATTTGGATCTCATTAAATTGTACAAGTGGTCAGAACATTTTTGATGACCAACATACTATGGAACTTCATTTGAAAACTCTAAAAAACAGTATTCGGCAAAATCTGAACTGGATTTGAAGTCTCACCCACCATTAAATGACTTGACTAGAAAATTGTCTTTCTCTGTGTGAAATCTGATCTGCAAAAAAAAGAAAGAAAAACAAGCTGATTTCCTCCAAAGAAGTAAAGACTTATTCATCCTCTTCAGTACTCTCTTGCAAGACAGTGATATACAAACAACCATTCATGCAATTCATTCTTAAATACACAAATAAACATACTAACTGCACATAGGAAGTCCAGAGCGCAGGATTGAACCTTTTATCTCAGAAAGTGAGAGAACATGCTGACCAGTCATCCACCATATCAGCAAAGCCTCATTCTGTTCTATAAATGGCAACCTGTAGATAATTATTGTATTTTCTGCCATTTAAGGAAAGGGCATTTGGCTGTTCTGCATGCCACTGTACGCATGACAATGGCATATAAACTTCAGATGAACAAATACATATTCCCTATCATGAATACATTTTGGTATAAATGATGGGGAATTGGAAATGTTCTTGGATGACTCCCAATGAATTTCACGAGTTACTAACAATGCCACAGCACACTGGTTGATAATCACTGAGTTGCTTCACGATAGCACCTGTTGGACAGTGGATGATTATGTTAACAGTATCATTCATTCATTTTCCATACAACTTATCCTCACAAGGGTCATTGGGGTGCTGGAGCCCATCCTTGCCAGTCTTAGGGGTACTCTCTAATCGCAGGGCACAAGGAGACAGACAACCATTTATGCTCATACTCATACCTGTGGGCAATTTAAAATGTTCAACCAGCTTGTTTTTTGTGTATGAGAGAGTTTTATAGTATTATTCATTTAGGCATTAGTCAAAATATGAATAAAAAGGTTGACCTGCAAGAGATTATTCGACCTCAGGCGCTTTCAACTATATGGTAAATCTTACTAAGTTCTATAATACGTGACAGAGTGTATTTGGTTAACCATCTGTACGAATAATGTAACTCATATGCCATTTAAAAATAAGAAGACAATTAAGGCATTATCCTCAATCTGACAATACCAATTCAAAACATAATGTTAACATTTAAATATGTTATCGTCTTCAAATACAGCTCAGCTAAAATGGTTAACGATTTTTCTTTCCCAACCGCACTAATCCAGCTCCCTTCTGTGTTCAATATCCGGCAGATGCCAGACGCTTCACCCACCAAATCTGCCTCCATTTTACCGGACACGTGGTACCGAAAGGCATATGAGGAAACGACACGGTCCAACTCTCGCCCCGCTCCCGAGGGTGCCGGCTCTATGCCCAGCTCTACGGGCACCCCTTCTCCTGGCTCGGGGATCTCCTCACCAGGATCCCTTTCCGGATCACCGGGAACCACCTCTCCGGGGATTTGCACCGGATCTCCGGGTTCTCTTGGCGGCTCTCCGGGTTTTGGGACGGGTTCCCCGGCCTCGGGCAGTGGAAGTTCTCCTGGGAGTGAAAGAGGGATTTGGTGCGAGAACTGTAACACAAGGTTGACAGAGTTGAAAAGACAAGCGTTAAAATTGCTCCTTCCGGGACCTTACTCCAGTAAGGTATGTACAATATACTGTGTGTGTTGCTGCTCTTCCTTGAAATGACTTGCTTTTTTATTATCTTTGATGTTAGGACAATGGCTTTTATTAATCTGTTTACCCATGACATATTGGGTCTCTCATCATAACGTCGCCCTCGGTGTACCAATGTAATCTGGGTGTTATTGTTCTCATAAATCAAAGATGTGCTTATTTGTGCAAGATTCTCTAACCATCTGCTCAAGAAAGGGAGACCAAACCAGCTGTTTGCCCTCAAATTATTATTAAATGGGAGGCAATCATCCTTGACAAACACAGAAATAAGGTGGAGGATTTTTTGTGTGTTGAAGTTTCTCATTTTATCTCATTGATCTCAGCACCTCTATAGTTAATCGATTAGCTCCCCTTATTGGATATCACGTTCTCATATTGGGGGATTTAATGTGGTGGGTTAGCTAAAGATACAGAGCATTTAGAGCAAAAATGAATCGTTATGGATTTGCTGCCTTTTCGTATTTTCTTGACAGGCACTTTATTTATTTATATACGTTTCAATTGCATTGGGGTTAAGCCAAGCAATCAATTTGAAATCCAGCAGTGCAAGGACTCTCAATTGGTGCATCACAATGACTGGGACTTGATGAATGATACACCACACACATTGATCACCACATATGTAGATAATTTTCACACTGTCATCCGCACACATAACGATTTTCTCATGCATCATTTAGATTGTGAGCAATAATGGACACAATGTACATTGTAATGAACAACTTTGTTCAAATTACACTATAAATGTGTCCATTTTAAGTAGTTTTACAGTAGTGTTAAAGTTAATCAAAGAATCTCCAGTATATTGACTGCTAGCGTTGTATATTTCAGCAGGAAAAATGTGTTGACACCATATGGTACTCGGACATTTGGTGGCCGGACGACCAAGCGTCTGGCGACCAAACGTCCGGTGACCAAAACGACCGACGACCAAAAGACCGGCGACCAAAAGACCGACGACCAAACGTCCGGTCATGACAACATATTTATGAACATCGCTAAACCACTTATTGCCAAAAATGAAAATGTTCGACGCCTTGCCAACAGTCCGACTCCCACAATGCAACTCTGTGACATTACTATACAATTATTTACTATACAAAAATCTGAAAGCATTAATAACATGTCAAAAATAAGACTGAAAGACAGTCATCTATCAGTAAACGATCATTGAAGGGTTCAGTTTGCGGCAATAGCATTGGCTAGTACTATATTCTTATATATTATAAGAATGCTGAATTCCATGCAACTAGGATCAGACAAACAGCCAGTTATCCAAATTAGTTATGTGTCACTGCATGCCTCCTTGTATAAAATCAATTTATTACAGAGTGCTCATGTACTGTACACGAAAGAATTGCAATTACACTGATTTACTGGGTTTCCAATGGCATCATTTTTGCCTTTAGGTCTTCTGCCGCAACCGACTGAGTTCCTGTTAAGAATACAGAAGGGTCACACATCAGGCTCCAAGTTAATTGGCAACCTATAAGCATGTTTTATGCATCATTGTGGGGCCAATAAAGTATAGAAATGGGGGGTCAGAGAGGAAGTAGCAGTCAGTAATGAAGAGTGTGAGAGCTTGTTAAGACAATGACGGTTGGAAACTGCGAAGCTGTGAGACTTCATGTAAACTGTTGGTGGGCAGACGACTAATGAGAATTTTATTTGTCAAGATGGGTTTTGGGTCTGATTACTGTTATTTTTCTCAGTGTGGTTAAAATGCGCAGTTGTAATTGGTTAGGGGATAAATTAAACAAGCTTCACTTACTCCATTTTACACTTAATGTACATTTGTACAATTTAATGAGATTCATTACAAACACTTTACACGAGCTCTGTTGTATTCCAGTACAAACTGCAACAAAAAAAAAATTAATGAACATTTTAAATTCATACCTATGTGTGTTGTGCTCATCTCTGCTGGTTTTCTCAACATTACACTGCATTATTCCCACACAATGCATACATGCCTCCACACTGTTAGAGCAACATAGTCCAATCACACACCATTCTAGGCTTTTCTCCAATTCACTGATATGAATACATGATGAAATCATGCTCCATACACATGCCAACCCCCATTAAGGCTCCTAATAGTATGCTAATCATGACCTTCAACGGGCTCACTGCTGTATATTTTGCATTTAGTGGAAATGGATTATTATTCAAAATGCTCCCAGACAGGTAGAAAAATGATTCTGTATAACAACAGCAAGACAATATTTTGGTGTTCTATTCTAAACCGTCCAACTAACAGCAGTTTTCTGTTCACACAGACCTTTTGTCGCCAAAAGTCAGTACACAGGCTCCCCTCTTCCTCCTTTATCTACATACCACTCAGCATTAATGTCAAGTCCAGTAACTCCTATTTTCATTTTAATCTATTTTAGCATTTACAAGTCAACGCTATCTTAGTTTTCAATGGATTGTTGGCAACCCAAAAACAAAACAACGGCTTTTGCGCTCCCACAACTCATCTACGCCTCCCTTTCTCTCTGCTCAATCACAATATGACCGAATTTTGCACTATTTTTTTATTATATACTTGTAAATTGACAAAAAAAACTGCCTAAAGAAATTGTAAAATGTGCATGTGTCATGATGCTTTTCACACAATACAAGCACCAGAGTGTAAAGGGGGAGGGATTAAATGGAACTGTAGAGTGTATGGGTGTTTTCAGTTTTTAAATGCATCAAAATGCACAAACACTTGAGACCACAGGGCTCTGACGCACATCTGGCAGCACAGCTGTCCTCACTTAGGGTTTCTGTCCATGTGGTTGGTATTGCTGTATGTCTGTCTGCCTATTCACACTCCCTAGTCATAAAAACTCATCTGTCTATGTGCAGTGGAGTTTGGCTTAGGAAAATGGGTCACTATTTGTGTGTTTGAAAAAGATTTGTCTCTTTTAAATCTTCTGAAGTCCAAAATGATGTACGTTGATATATATAGTGAATGATATACACTTCTGATTTGGGACGGAAAAACAAACCCATAATAGGCTATGTTTTTGTACTTACCCACTCTCCTCTATGAGATTTACTGAGGGTGCTGTCAACTTCAAAAATGATGTCGTCTTGACTTTGATTTTTTATGGAAACAACCTACAAATACTAGCATTTACCAACTTGATTTTACCATGCGTACTGAAACGTGTCCAAGTATATGGCACAAAACCCTGGCTTATGTGAAGTAAGGATCCACATAATTGATCATTTAGATTCTAATTTAAATCTAAAATAAGAAATATGACCACATTATTTGCTCTATTAAAGGTTGGGTGTTCAACCTGAGCTGCACCCCTACTTATATTCATCACCCTAAACGATGACAAGTGGTTTATAAAATAAACGAAAGAAAAATAGTGCAAATAATAGGACTTTACTTCTACTGCACTGGCGAATCCTACTCTTAATCACACTTATGCGGCAAAACAAACAAGAGTCCTTCCCTTCGGTTGAGGTTGAATTGCCCTTGAAAGCACTAACCACTAACCCACACAAATCCTTTCAATAACGATCCAATCAAAAAATGCTCTAACCTTGAGAAGAGTCTAAGACAGAGGTTTGACTTCTATACCTACACTTGTAGATCACCTGTCCGCTACTACACACAAGAGGGGTCAAACCACTTGCAGCCCAATCAGATCAAATAATCCCAGCGATAAACAACCCATATCGTATTTATCTCCTGTCTTCTTTTCTGTTTATCAGGTGAGACTACATGGGTGTTGTAGCATTCCCATCCAGATCTCAATCATATAAAAAATTGCTTCTTCATGCGTGCAGGTAGCTCACTACCCTGTAATAGGCAAATCCCAAAAGACCACAGAGGCAGGCCTAGCGTAACCACAGCAGCTGGTGTTGCCACGGCAGCAACATGTGACAGATGTGAGCTGCATACATATCTCCATCACCATTAACGGCCTCCTCATAGTGTTGCGGAGGGACGTAGAGGAAATACTATATATCACCTTTGTGTGTGTGTGTGTGTGTGTGTGTGTGTGTGTGTGTGTGTGTGTGTGTGTGTGTGTGAGCGAGACAATGGTAGAGAAATTGAGTGTGAGCTTGCCCTCTTGTAGCCTCTCAGCTGTGAAAGGCATTACTATATAGAGCAAGATGAATATGTGAGTAGAGAGTTATGCTTGATCGAAGGGAACTGAAGCATTTCACACTTGTTTTATGTCAGCTAATCATTTTGACTAATGTTTGTAACTTTCAGGGGTTTACGGCACTGCTGTGTTTTTTCCAGAATTTGTGATGATAGGGAGGTAAATGTATGTGCATAGGAAGTTTATAATAGGGATGACCCTACTTTGCGATTTTTTGATTATCGCGGCCATGACTGGTCTACATTAACTGCGATATTTGAGGAATTACTGTACACTAAATTGGCTGTATATTGGTGTATTATGATTTTTTTTTGGCTAAAAGTACCTTTAAATTGACAGTTTTTTTGATTCAGTTTGTATCCCACCTTTTTCATATCGCCCTTGATGATTAACTGTAAAAATGATCTTATAATCTTAAAGTTAAGGACCCCTCTGTAATGGTGTGTGCATATGTTTTCCCGTTATCGTGTTTAAGATTGTGTACACAGGTTCGGCAGCAGTTGTTTGAACCCAGCATGAACAAACAATGCTTTTGTGTCTGAGAAACAAACAACATCGGAAGTGAAAATGAGATCTGTGTGATAAAGCTAAATTAGTCTTCCAAGTGATATTACAAAGCGACAAGTTTAGCTGTTCCCAATAGACTTAAGAATGCAGTTCATTTTTTTCTCAGATAATTTAAAAAAGAAAACGCCTGGTGCGGATTGAGCCGGATAAGTTCTGTTTTACATCTCACTTTGTATCTGGTGGAACCAAATAGTTTCAAACCTCAAAAGAGGTCTTACTAGATTTGACCTAGTCGTACTATTGATAATAGCTGACTGTCCAATTGTCTACAATTGACTATTGACTAGTAAATCACAGGCTTCTTGCATTGTGGTTATAACTATTACCACTAATAAATAAGTGTATGTCAGTTATGCACTAGAGAAAATGTTGGAAGATTAGGGTAATTTGAAATAATCCTAAAAATTCCTATGATGCTGGTATATTATGCGCATAAAACTGGCATTCACTGTGATATTTTGCTCGCTGGAAAATAGCCCACTTGTCTGATTAATTATTCATGATTCCCTTCTACACAATTTTGTAAAATGATGCCATTATTGTTGTTCAAGCATTGATTTAGAGGAGATAGCTAAGTGGTCAGTTTATATAATTTAGCAAGCTGTGGATTGCATCTTCAAGATCCAAGCTGTTTTTTTTAATTATTTTTTTTTTATCTGTCCACTATGCTTCTTTTAACATTTTGGGTTGCCGACCAGATTTAAGTGAATGAAAAGCAGAAGCCCAATTTTGCTATAGAGATACCTATCAAAAATATTTAACTCACAAATGCCAGAAAGCTGCGATTGGATAACCATGTGCCTCAGGGATTACCTTAACACCAAGAACACACTGCTGTACACTCCATTGACTTAGCTGTAAGGCAATTAAAGCACCATTTTGTAATTGCATTTAATTGTGCTTCAAAGTCTAAAAAATCCAGAAGCAGAGCCAAGATGAGAGACACTGTAGCTGGCCCAGTGTTCATCTCGCTTCATGTGCCAGCGCCTCTCGTTTTGACTCTGTGAAATCTTACCCGCTGATGAGTTTATTTGAAGACCCGTTAACTACACGACACACACAAGCCATCTGACTGCCATGCAAGCTGGCATCCACAAATCTTCAAAAGGTGGTCAAATAGATCGTATGGAATGATGTGAGAGAGAATGGGTTTGAATTTCTTAACATGTACTGGAATTTTGAAAATAATTTACACAAGGTTTTAAAAGTTGACCTTATCTATAAGGATTCATCTATAGCAATGTTTGACCTAGGATTTATAATGGAAGGCATGTGTGGGTCTACTGTTGTATTACTCCCTAATCGGGGCCATTTATTATAGAATACATGAAAGGCAGGAGATAAAATAAGAGCTCAGGATAACATTTCAACAGTTGTTTCAGCCTTTCACCGCAAGATACCCTGTTTACGCTCATTCAAATAGGGGTTTTCCACATGCGGCTAAATGTATTTGCTGTACATTGGTCTGTGATTAAAGAGATACACTTAAACACATCTGAGACACTGGTGAAGGTTGAATTACACCTTATCAGAGAATCTGTTTCTCATAAAACAAATCCTAAATTGTATATCTGGCTTTCATTACGGATCACGTTAACACTAAATAGCCAGTTGTAGAGGCATCATCTCTATTGAAATCCAATGAGAAGTTTTATCAAATCGATCATTAGGATAGCATCCACCCCAACGCTTTTTATACTCACTTCTTATCAGTAACAAAGAAGATAGTGGCTTGTACGTACAAATGTATAGGATGAAGACAGAATTAAAATTGGATGTTTGTGCCTCACTCTGAAACTAGGTAGCCTAAAGCAGTTCAACTTTCCAATTACTTTGAGCAGATGGCGTAATTTAAAGACTGAAATTGTTGTCGTTGCTATTTGTTATTGACTTTACATCAAAAATTGTTATTCTGCCCTAAGGTTTCCTTTTGTGGGCTTTTCCTCCTCACTCGACTTTCTAGTGGACATCCAATCAAATGTTCCGCAATATCTGACTCACGAGATCTTCCTACAATTCAGGAGATGAGCACATGGTCCTGACTCTGTTTTGTAGAAAATGTTAGTTTTCGATGGTTTGAGGCAAGGAAGGATGTAGATAAAAGAAGAGAATTTAATGAACGCCACCGTTATCAATCTGTGCCCCAATCCCTGTACAAATGTTTGTGTAAATCCAAGCATGTTGTCTATCATCCCTAGAGGAGTAACACTAACAGTGGTTCTCTGTGGTCGCTCTAAGGAGGTCTTGTGTATGAATGGAAGCTACTGTGTGAATGTGATGCCTGAAGGCACACGTAGTTGGCGCTCATTTGACTCTTTGGAAGGCATATTAGTTCAAGAGGTTGTTAAGATGGTCCAAGTGCACACTCAGAGAACTTTATGTTTATTAAGTGTTGTATGATACAAATAAACCCATTTCCAAATGTTTTTTTACATATATATTGGCTTTTCGTTCCACTGTAGAGCTAGTTGGTGGTCTCTGAGCACATTTTATTAAATATAATTTTTATTTTACAAGTTGAAGAAGACTTTAAGATGCTTAATATACTGTATGTAATGAACTGGTACAGTTAAGCCTTTTTTAAAATGATTTTAGTTGAAATATTTGGGAAATCCTTGGGATTTTGTATAGAATAAGTATTAAAATACAATAAAGAGGGTTGTGAGAGTTATTGTTTTAAAAATGCAGTATAATTACCAGTAGGAGAATGATGGCTTGACTGCAGTATAGGGTGAAGTTTAAGTATTGAAGATTGTAGAGGTTATTTATATCTATTCCAAATGTATTTTAGTCAGAATACAGAGGCTGGAGGTACTTTACTACAAAAAAAAACTGGATTGGCCAGGCAGATCACCCTCATAAGTATCCCTTACTAACCTTGGGATGAAAAGATATGGTAAGAATGAACATATGGATGCGAGAACGCTTGAAAGGGGAGGGGAGCGAGTGTGTTGAGGTTTGGGAGAAGGGAAGATGGATTACCTGAGACAACAGCCAATATATCAATGTCATTGAATCTTAAGGATAGAAAAAGAACCAGGTAGATATTAAAGTGGTACAATAATGATGCACTCAAGGGAATTAGATAGTATTTTGATCCAAAGTATAAAATATTAATATTGTCAGATAACTGCAAGAAACAGATCAATATCAATAGGGAAAAAACTAGGGGAATCCTTGCAGCACAAACAGTTTCTATTATACGTCATCCTCTTCATAATACTCCCTTTAAGATTGTTTTTGTTTTTTAAAGTTCTGTTCATTTACAATTGGGCACAGACATGAAGAGTTGACGTGATGTCGACATGTGGCACATCTGTGTTGAGTATTTTGTAACTAATATACAGTTTATTGTCCTGCTAAAAACATTCCCCTGTCAAGCAATCCTATTTTTGCACCCACATTGGGAATGCTTACGCTATACAAAACCCAGTTTTTTTGTGGCAAACGCTTCACCCTGGTTAATCCATAGTATCCAATGTACCCAACCAATTATGGTTGCCAATCTGCACGAAAGTAGCCTCTTCTGAGCCAAAGTTTGTCATCAGTGCCATCGTCAAAAGATTGCAGCCTTACACTTGGACGCCACTTACTGCACGTAGTAATTCAAAACTAAGTTTTAAGGCTGTGAACATCTACAAAAATACACGAGAACTTGCCTGACTATGGAAGGCGCTACATGGATTCTAAGGGGATGCAGACAACTCTCATAATTCAAGGGCTGGCAGTGATGCGGCTGCCGCATGTGTGTTTTTGAGGACATTGATGCATTGAAGAAAACACTTACCATGATTTATAGTAGGCTGTTAACAGGCACCGAGTCGGGATCCACATCACATGTCGGAGCAGTCAGTCCAATGGCTGCCACGCTGCTTTTTGGTGGTTCGATCACGTTCCACGGGCAAACTGTAATTAGCTTCAGACGGCTCTTTAGTTAAATTTTTGTTTGAAGACATGTTAAGATGACCAACATACTGATTCCCCAATGACCATTTGCTGAAGGTATTGCGGTGAACAAACAGCCAATGGAGAAGAAGCAAACACCAAGAGTCTCAAGTGAATGACAATGCATCTTATTTACATTTCCCTGCAGCTACTTAGCTTGGCAAGCTAATTAATTTTCGGCATCACCATGACAACTGCATCTTTTCTTTATGGAAAGAATGCGTCAACATCACGCAGGCAAATGAAAAGTTGGACATTGCTTGTGTAGAATTCAAGTCGAGGTTCTGGCTTGTATAGAAGCAAACTTTCTTGTATCATCTGTTTGGCAATGTGGTGCTATAGTTCCATATCCTTGGCTGTTTAAAGAAGACCAGACATAGCGGACGGAGATTCATTATAATTAACACTCCACTCAAATACTATGCTTTCATACATAATCACAGTGTCAAACTGTTCCGCCTTTTCACCAACTCAAGTCATTGGCATTTTTTGCTTACGGTAAGCGAAACCAAATGACGAAGGTTTGCAAATTGGTTTACACCGGCCAAACTGTAACTATTTCCAATGACCACAACCAATTTGGCCTCTGTTTAAAATAGTCATTCTTCACATCCCCTTTACTCTTGTATCTTATATACAATAAAAGTTTTACCTTATATTATTCTCTCCCTTCAAAGATATAGCAATGCTTTATCTGGCTGAATGCAACAACCACAATGCCAGACATATCTTTAAACTAATTTGTCTTAGACAATATCAGAAAAACAATCTTGAGAATTGAATGTGATTTTTTTTCCCCAGCAGTATTTCTCTCTGTCTCTTTTTTAATTAATACAGGCGACATATGCATAATTTCCCAAGGAAGCAGTGTCAAAGCACTCCAAATCTGTTTGGAAGCTGATCACGGCAGCTTGCAGCAAATAATGTTATCCTTAGAATACGTCCAATCTGTTTGCTCTGTGGATTTAGTGTACTTCAGTGTGCTTTTCTCACACCTACCCCATCCAATTTCTATAGCTCTTGTCCTCATTAGGGTGATTATTGCGCCATAGCTAGTTCCAGTTGACTTTGGGCATTTGACAGACAATCACATGCCCTGTATACGTATAGAGAGTCACTGTTTGAATGTGAAGGTGAATGGCTGAGTGGGAATTGAAACCAAGCTGTGCCCGCATAAATCAATTGAATGTATAACAACAACAACATCAGTAGCCAAATCACATCTCTACACAATAAACATTGACAGTGACAATGAAATTTAAGGTCCCTCTATCATGGGTTTTTACACACTAATTGACTGCCTTTGGGGTTAGCCCCTCAGGGGTGGCCACAGCAAAACAGTCGATCCGTATGATAGATCTGGCACGTTTTTACGCCAGATGCCCTTACTGACACAACCCACACTAGCGGGAATCGAACACGGGCCACCACCCAATCTAATCTATCGAATTCAGCAAAATACCGTTTGAAGGGACAAGGGGACTTGCAAGAGCAGAGCCAAGATTCCAAGCTCCAACTTCAAAACTCTGAAGTGTACATTCTACCATGTTCTTTAAAAATGTTATTATCATTTTCCTAAGTTTTCATAATTCCAATATATTTCATCATCTCATTAAAATACGATCAATTGTTCTTGGGTCCACTAAAAGACAGGACATGAATAAATAACAATATTGTTACTATTTAGTTTGATTTTTGTTATCATTGCTACCATGGCTTTGCCTCCTTAGCATGAGGGTCATTTACCAAACATAATTAATAATAATTGTCTTGGTAAAACATACATAAACACAGTATGCGTGTATATCTGATGCCATTTGTAATGTGTTATTGACCTCGATTGCACACGAGTCTACACGCAAACGTGTCACTGATGATATGATCACTGGCGATCCTACTTGAAATGTATAGCATTTTCACAATATTTTGCTCCGTTTCCATTTCTCCTCTCTACTCATCCCTTATCATGAATTCAGACTCCTACCGTCTTGCCTTGCATGCGTGTGTGTGTGTGTGTGTGTTTGTTCTATGAGTGCAGGTGCAGGAGACCGTCTGCGTCTCTTCTGCATGAATTCACTGATCCCAGACCTGCTGGCGAATACGGCTTCATGTGTGCATATCATAGAGCGTATGTGAGTGAGTAGATGAAAGGAGGTAAATGGGCATTGGAGAGGAAACAGAAAGCTTTGCCTTCCTTGGTCACTCTTCTGGAACAGATTTTACTTTGCACACACCAAACACACACTGTTTGCTTCATAAATTAGAATTTTTCTGTAATTCTCGTCTTTCCTGGAGTTGAGAATGAGTGGCAGAACAGAGTTAATGGATATGGATGGCATTTTCACAGCAAATATTCACTGACAGAAATGGTTTTTGAGCTTCATGGTTGGAATCATTGCAGATATCTGGATTTGCAAAAATTGGATCATTTTTTTTTTACTTTTTAGTTGCAGTAAATGAAGCGCCTTTGTGCCCTCTTCATAGTGCAGGTATGTGATTAAACTTGAAATTGTTGCTTAGGGTGATTGTGAGCGGTGTAGGTCAGGGTTTTTGATTGACAGTTTGTTTATGTACCCCAACTATTGGATGTACTTCTAGCCTTCACATGTGCTGTGGGTTTAACAACATTGACTTGAATTCTCCCATCACATTTCAGTAATAGGATATCTATGTGCCAAGTGTGGATAGCACACACTAGTAGTACACATGGACTGATTTTCAGGGAAACACAAGTGGCCGAGGTCAGTGTTCTGCTCGCCATTTCGGCCTCACAACACTCTGCCGCTCGCTCACATCCTGCGCAAAACGTGTTTGTCCATCCTTGTCAGAGGAAATGAATCACACACGCACATGGAGTATCTAGTATGAGACCATCTGAGCCGCTTTTGGAATACTGATGAACTGGCATGAAATGGGCAATGCATTCATTGTCAAGATGTTATCAGATTTCCAATGAGACTGATAATAAGGTTTAACATCCAATTTGGCATTATTTCTGCGTAAAATAAAAATTGCCCACATCCCTTTTTTAAATGACATATTTGTTAAATTGAGTTGCTGCTTGTCTCCCGATGTGACTTAGTGCTTAATTATGGTGTTTGGGGTCAGTAGAATGCAGTCAAATTTGTAAAATAATGAGGTTTGAAAGATAAGTGATTAAACAAGATTAGTGTGGAAAGACAAATGGAGTTGTATTTAATTTGATCTGATTATGAAGAAAATGATAAATAACATAAATCATTTTGAACAGGGTATAAGGAAGTAGAAGGGGTTTAATAATTGTGTGTTTTCATTTTTTATCGGTGTACAGTTTTCACTGTATTATCGTGAGTTTGCTTATCGCAAATTCACTTTTTCCTGCTATTATTATTATTATTATTATATATTTTTAAATTCATTAAAATGTGAAAATCCATGCTGAAATTCATAAACAGAAGCCTCTCTTGCTACTAGGACTGAAGAGGGGGGGAAAAAGGTACTTATAATAGGGATGACCCTACTTTGCGATTTTTCAATTATCGCGGCCATGTCTGGTCTACATTAACCGCAATATTTGAGGGATTACGGTATTGATCTTTTTTTTTATTCTGTGCTTAATATTCATCTTCACTTCCTATGGTTATGGTGTTTTTTTAAATTTATTTTGTAGTATAAAAGTAGTATTATAATGAACTCATCGTTAATGGAGAAAAGGATGGGTTTAAAGAAGCTTATTCTTCATCCCATTCCTTTTTGGGCATATTCATGTTATGATTATTTAAGGTTTAGGTTTGTCTGATTAGTTTTCTTTTCTATTTTCTTTCATTTGGCATAGTCTATAAAGGGCAACTCAGTGAAAAGAATGTGTGCTGTGTTTTTATGAACCGCATCCACTAAAATGCTTGTCACTCCCAAAATGACACCTTGTACCCAAACATATGTTTAGCCTCCAAATTTTAAACCACAGCTCTCATGTTCTTTTTCAATGAGGGAGATTGGCTACTGCCCAAATCTCTCTAATTTGGTACAATGAGGCCCTCATTTCAAGCACCGAACACCGTGTCCACTTATTGCTTCTTCAACGTGTGCCTGGCTGATAGAAGCAAGGAAAGAAGTCAAACGGGATTAAATGCTCCTCTTCAACAATCATTTGGCCAAGTCTACTTGGAACCCTTCTATTTAGGAAATATGGGGAGACTAGTGGGCACTTCTTGGCCCAAAATATACGTACTATACTAGAATCACAACACATCATAGAGTTGTGTAGTCCCGGGATTTTTGCGAGAATTATATTGTGAAAAGGAACCCCACCTAAGCTAAATGGGGCCATTGTATTTTGTTCCCTACCAAAAAAATAAGCTAACTATGGACTTTTCTGGTAGAAATATGTTATAAAAGGGGTTCATGCTACTGACATACAGTAGGTGAAAACCACCTAAAGATTTTACAGTGTGTGTGCGGTCAGTTCCGACACAATCAATGCCTTATTCACATTTCCAAACTGCTCTATGTTTGACTGGCATATCGTCATCTTTTTTGCCCTGAGTCAGCTCTGATAGACTCCAGCCCCCACATTGACCCTGAGAGGCTGATTAGTCTAAAAACAGGGATAGATGGCCTACTACAATACTGAAACACTCATGTGGATGAATACGATTTGTGCTTTGTTTTGTTTGTGATATCTAGCACATCTACAGACATATTATTGAGCTGACAGTGCAAGGTCAAGACATTCATTCACGCATATCTTGGGCATCTCTGCGTCATGGCTTGTTGTGCACTACATGTCAGATGAGTGAATGTGCTGTGCGTCATGCCAGTCAGGATTAGTCCTGTTTGGATGCTGTCAATGTTTAAAACTGGTGTTTTGTCAGTTGATCCGAGTAACAAGGTGGTTTTTATCCTAACACATATCTTGTATTAGTGTGTGTATGTGTGTGTGTGTGTGTGTGTGTGTGTGTACCTGTGGTTTGTTGACACAGGCAGTTTGCTGGTTGAGAGGCTGTATTTTCCCATCAGATGAAATGCTGCCTTGTGCGTCCAGTGACAGAAGGTGTATTCATAGACTGTATCATGCCTTATACGAATAGACACCCACTTGAGGGTGTCAGACAGTGCATTACATTGACGGTTTGCCATACCAAAAAGCTTCCAATGTGATTGATTGGTGATTTTCTTTCATTTGCCTTGGCTGAGACCTACTGGCTCCATTCCAAAAACTCTTGTCATTCACTATCGGATCTCCTTTTGCCAGGTTTATTGCTTCATCAGCTGTCGCTTTGATAGATGCGCGCAAGTGGGAATGCGTGGCCATCCGTGCCGATGATGTGCGTATTGACGAGATGCTCACAGAAGCGAATCTCAACAGGTCACGTATTGATCAACAGAGAGTTCATCACTTTGATTCATTTTATTTTCTGGACACTCACTGATGATAAAGTACTGACATGTTCTGTCTCGGCAGAATGTCTCTTCTGTGAGAAAATAAGTGATGTCTTTTTAGTGGTCATAATACTTGAAAATGTCTGTTTTTGGAAATCGTGTAGACCAAAGTCATGCATTAAACTTTCTTTTTTCTTTAAATTGGCTAGTGTCAGTGGTAAAATATACATTCTGTACAGTTCTCTAAATTATTAGACTTATAATAATATTTGTTATTAATTAATCACTTGAAATATTGTAGGAAATATATGCCATTAAATGTACTTCTTATTGGAATAGAGCAGTGAGGTGCTTTTATCCCTCACAATCACTTCTATTTATGTTTCTATGCTTATTATGGCAATTATTCTTTGTGCCATCAACAGTGCCGTAGCATCCGACTTTGTGATTTCCCGTCATGCATGCTATTACGAGGTACATAATAGAAGTGGGAAAAAGAAAGGCAGCAAACCATGGAGTTCTCACAGTTTAACCCGGCTAATTTTGGCCGAGCGCAATTGGGAAATTATCACTCAATTCAGGCCGTCTAAATCTTAAATCATCATAGTGAAATATTTCAGCTCGTTTTTGTTTTTCTCAACTTTTAGCAACTTAATCAAGCATGTTTCTACTCTCTCCCCCAGGACCCGTCCTTCACCTTGCTCCTCCATGACAAGCTCCAAGTCCCCAACAGTTCCCGACGGGCGTGGAACGAACGTGATAGTCGCTGTGAGGTGTGCGCCACTCACCTCACACAGCTCAAGCAGGAAGCTGTACGCATGGTTCTCACCCTGGACCAGTGGGATTTGTCTCCCTCGTCATCCCCTCCTCCCCTACTGGGGCGCTACCCATCCCAGGGAGCGTCGGGCTCCAGGGAATGGCCACCCACATTTCTCCCCTCCTCATCCTCATCATCGGTGGCGGCCGTTTCGCACCTCACACGCCCCTCGTCGCCTTCCCCGAATCCGGGCCAGATCCCGACGCCAACCTCCAGCCACGGGAGTCCTTCTGCCGGCCAAACGGCTTCCTGTTCTCCCTCCAACCAGCAAGTGCACAGACTGGGCTCCAAACCCAGCTCGTTGGGGCTCGGCGGCGTGACGGAAAGACGGAACGGGTCGCCCGGTTCTGGAAAAACAGCGGTGACCAGTCAACAAACTGTGAGTGCAGTAAACAGTCCAGGGAATAGCAGCACAAACAGCAGTAACAACACGGCAGGGCATCAGCACATGAGCAGAACTAATGGAGGAGTTACACTTTATCCGTACCAGGTAGGATATCTCGAGAGTTGATCACATTTCTTTCATCAAAGGCCTGTGGTCTTGATGTATTCGAACTCAGGGAGGACGCGGCCTTCTATCTGACAGGTGTCCTTTACTCGGACAAATGCCTGCTTAAAGGGTGAAACTAGACTCTTAATAGTATTTGTTCATCGGTCTACAGAGAACTGCATTACGTTACATTAACGACATTTATTTTTAGTTTATATCAAATTATGTAGTGCAGTTGGATGAGGAACAAATTGTTCCTTCTCCATGTGGGTTTTGGTGTAGCTTTTTAGAACAAGCTCTTATTCTTCCTCAAGTTGAAGTGGTTGGCATGGCATGTGATACCATAGAGGCCACTAATTAAGGAAGCAAGAATGAGTATGCAGGACATTGTACATTCCAAAGTACTCTTCTTCTGACCAACATGCACCCATGTAATATTTCAACTGTGCCGCCAAGAAATGTATTATTATAAAATTATCTAGAAAACATAGAATGCTTGTAGACGAAAATACACAAAATGCAACAGAAAAATAAAATAGATTAAAAAAAAAAAAAGAGTACAGCTAATACTAGTATCCTTAAATGGATCTGGGAAAAATACAGTATAGTTATAACTATAGTATCTCTTTTTTTACAATAAATAAATCAACATTTTCCAAACTTTCCAATGTTTGGTTAATTGTTATTGTATTTAGATTTTACAAATGTAAAAACATGGATTGAACTTGTAGCATTGTCAATGGCAGCCAATGAGTTAAATAAAGGCATATCTATAAATGATCACTGCCAACCCTCCCACTCAAATTGGACTGGATGTCAATCACCATCAGTGGCAGCCAATAAATTCACATCCACAATGTGAGTAACTCATTACAACATCACCTAAATTTCCCAAAAGATACTAATTAGGAGGTCAATCGAATTCTTTCATTTAATGATTTTATATTTGCTATTGACCAGGCGAAATGTCTCAGGAGATCCACTGGCAAATGGAATAGGATCCAAATGAACTGAGATCATGAAATGAATAAGCGCCAGAAGCTAAAGGGAAGGATTAGCCCAATCATTATTGGTTCCCAGGACTTTAGCCAGTGGAAACAGTGGGGAGATAATCTGCCTTTATTAGTACAGCAGGCATGTATAGTAGAGGGACATCTAATATGTTTGCATTTGGGATTAATTAGTTAATGTAGTATGCACTCATTAAGTGACGGGGGTGATAACAGCCTTCCGCTATTCTCCTCAATTTCTCACTGTACACCTTGAGGTAGCAATAGCTTTGTCTTTAAAAGGTAATAATAATCTTTAATTGAAATTGACACACTATTTCATTTATTATGTTTATGAAACTTTATTTCTTCCTGCCTTGAGGTGTATTAGATATATGAAAAATGTCAATTCTCCCTGGACAAAATGTCTTTTCAGCACTAAAATGTTTTGTCATAAGACCACTGGAGAGTGGAGATGGTTAGAAATGTAATCCCAGAGACTCCTCAAAATGGCAAAATGGTTTAAGGGAGACAGGAAGAGAGGGAACGAGAATAGACATAGGAGGGGGAGGAAGAAATCCTGCCTGCCGTTGTGAGAAGTCCAGAGGTGTACATGAGACACTCCAGGGGAGATCCTGAGGTGTGCGTGTGTGGGCTGGGGAGAGGGGGGCATGCAAACGTGTTCTACAGATGTAATAATTCATACAGTGATAATTAGAACTCTAGAGACTATGTCACACCCCCTGGTACCACACTCATTTTACACTCTCTCACACACATCCAAGTACACACCCAACATTTTTCTTCTGTACTTATGTCCTACGCGTATTTATCTTGTCTTTCAAAAATGTCACACGCCCCTAGTTTATATTTAGAGCAGGATTTGAATAAGATTGTGTCATATCAATTTGGTTTCGTTAATTTTAAAAAAAGGTCCACAATGTCAATGTAGCTGCCTCTCTCGAACTATTTTTTTGGGGTAAATATTGTTAAATATTGTAGTGTTAAATACTTCATGTAAAATTTGTATTGAGTTCCGTTAAGTCACAGCTTTTTTCCTGGAAAATATAAGCCCGCCAGGCTTATAAATCTTTGAGGGAAATCTATTAATTGCTGATTTTTTTTTTTTTTGCATTTTGCAATTTTGTTAAAATTGATTCTCATATTGCAGACTTAAAAACAATATTTCTACAGAAAAGTGTACTTCCCAAACATAATAAATAACAAGATCTAGTGATTTTAAAAAAAAAATAAAATCTAACCAGTTTTGACAAGATGCAAACTACTGCCACCATATTTAAATGTCACGTTAAATTATTTTTCTCTCCGGCTTTGTCCCTCATGAAGTTTAATCCACTGATTCATTTCAATATACGTAGTGCCTTCAGTGTGGTGCATGTCTTTGTTGGAGTTGGGGCCTCTAGTGGGAGGTGTGCAATGTCAGTGTTGCCCCTGTAAATTTTGACAGTAATGTCTGTTCGGCAGTAGAGGAGAAATAGAGCAGTATCATAAATCACCCGTGTTTAGACTCGTACCCCTGAGAGAGGAGAAACCAAATGGGGAGGAGCTGCCAACAGCGATGATCGAAAGACACTTTGTAGAGTGGAATAAGGGGAGAGCTCCCAACAATGCCATGTGAAACGATGCCGAGGGCGACGTGTTCATATGTATGTAGGCAAGAAAGGGGATTAAAGAAGAGTTTAAGTGTTGCGATCTTCTTGACAAGAAGGATTTTGATGAAACAGGAAGTGGAAACAAAGATGATTAAGCTTCTTTATAACTTTTTCTACTGTATTTTAAGAGTGTGGTTGAAGTTGAGATTGCCAATGAATTCCAGTTGAAAAGTAAATGTATTTTTTGTGGTGTATTTCTCTTTAATTTTATCCAATGCACAACATCATTGGCCCATTTAAGCTTTCCTTATCCATTGAAGTTATTGGATTTGTTCAGAGGTAGACAGATTGTGTTCCTCTATTTTTAGCAGACAAGACCACACACACGGTCCTTGTATATTTCCTGAATTTCATTCTGGATTTTGTTTGTTTGTTTGACAGCATGGCCTGCTTTTGCAAACAGATCGGGGGAATATAATATATCTAAATGAGACAAATTGACAAAAGAGAGAATTTGGCCAATGGGCAAACATGACTAATGTGTGAGACTGCTTCTTTTTAGAAACCAAAGATGGTAAAAGATCATACAGAAATATTTGTAATCAGAGAATCTTTCGAGATGGTAATAGTAGATCTCAGTTTAACATAAAAAATATGAGACATCATTTACTAGCTGCAATATTTCTAATTGTCCAAAAATATAGGTATCGAATTGGCCTCACATCTTAAAAAAAAATTGGAAGTAAAATAATCTACTTGTTTGTTGATTTAAAAACATTTAAGTATTTTTTCCGTAATATTTAAAAGTTTTGGCATATAAAATGCACTTCTGCACATCTGATAAAGCAATTTTACCTTTGATGCCATTATAATTTAAAGCGGAGGTTTTTCACGAAACACTCCCAAATCGATACAATATTATATCAATACATATAAAAATCAATACAGTGTTAGGCTACTACTAAAATAACCCCTTATTCTCGTGGCAGAAGATGAATTAGTCTTTTCTGCCTGGCCATCCACATTCAGGCGGTAGAAGCATGCACAAATGAGTAGTCAGTGCACATTTAATAATGCAGCACAGTGAGCAACTGGAAATGGCCATCAATGCACAGAGGAGTGTGGTATAAACTATGGAGGCATCTCATTTACTAGGGGTGATTTATCAAGGTAGCAACCTGCATGCTAGGATCCTATAAAGGCTTTTGCAGTCTGTTCACATGCACACATGTGCATGCTTGGAGCCCTTTTACTTACAGGGAAAATAGTGCACCTTTTATTAGCGCAGTGGAAGCATCGTAAACAATAATCCGAATCTATTTAAAGACGGCAGGCGTAAATGTATAAATCTTGTGAGAGGAATTGTTTGAAATCACGCTGTAAATGTATTGATATATGTATTGCATAGGCAATCGTACCAAGTAGTAATCAACTAAAAGAATGGTTTGTAAAACCATAATAATCCTCTTTATAAGGTTATTTTAAATACTCAGTGATGCTTTGAGGAGTTTAATTTGTTGGAAGACCATGCTCATAATTTCTACTACTGTAAAGAGCAATGCAAATATACAATAAGTACATAATTGAATAGAATTAAACATGTTTCGCCATATTTCTTTTACGACATTGCAACAGAAATAGAAATCTGCTTATTCCAATATGTATGCCTCAAATAACAGAAGACTTTACTAAGCCTCAGTAATATTTGTAATGCTACAGATTTTTAGGATGAGGTCCATATTTTATATCTTATGTTGTCATTGGAAGAGACACTGAATGTATACAAGTGGATTAATTGCTAAAATGTTAAAGCCAACATCCTGATTTTTGGATTTCTCTGTTGTTTCTCAATTAGATCTCACAGATGGTGTCTGAGGCGTCCAGGGAAGGTTTGACTGAGGCTACCCTGAACCGCTACAACACACACTCACCTTCACATACAAACTCAACAGCGCACACAAATTCACCCTCACACACTGCGGCGACTACCACTTCACAGACAAGCAGCTCTTCAGCAGCCTCCTTCTTTGCCAGGTAAGATGTACTAAGACACGGGTATCAAACTCAATCATTTTTGTCGTCAGCCACGTTGTAGGTTTTATTTTTTAAATATTTTATGTTTGCCAACTAGTCTGCCAATGCCTATAAAGATATTTCCCAGATAAAATTCTAAATGTTGAGGAATAGTCACACAATTTTTTGAAATTCAACTTTTACACTCTACATTTGCCATTTTTTGCTTTTGCATATCACCGAAGTCTCTAGCATCAGATTTAATCCAATGCAAAAACATTCAACTTGACACAAGGCTAATAAGACGTGACTATTTTTGATAAATAATTTATGACGAAAGATGCGAAGCTCAAAATGAAAACTGAATAATGAATTATAACAAATTGCGTCATGAAAACCTGTGAGGCTTTGTTGAAATTCCTATAAAGCTTGTGCATCAATAAACACACACTTCAGTGTGTATTTTCCTCCGTTTTCCTTCACTTTGACTTTCTTCAGCTTCAAGGTGTCCTAAGCAGATTGTAAAGTCAAGTAGAATTCCCACTAACACGTAATCATGCTGTCTTTATAGTTTTTCTCTTGTCACCTTTGAACTGGGAGGCAACCAGGACACTGACACAAACGCTTAGACACATCTGTCCGACATTCCAACCAGGCACAACCAGCTGTCTTTACAAGCATCAACGTCCACCGTGAAAGACCACGTAGTTAGCCAAATACTGCAGGTGTCAAGTGCGCCGTGTTGTGTGTTTGTCTTCCCTTTGTCGTCGTGTAATTGGATCGTGTTTCTGGTGACGGCTCCTCTTAGAGATATCAAAAGGGAGGAAAAAGTGGTTTCTTTCTTCTAAATGTGACCTTTACTCACTCACCCCATTTGTTTCACACATCAGACATCTTCACCTGTGTGTGTATGTACGTGTATGTGTGTGTCATAAGGCTAATGGTGAACAAAACTGTTTATGCAGTCCTTTCTGCTTGGGTTTGTGATTGTTTTCATGGTAAAGGCATCCATGCAATACAGCTAAATCCCCTGGCTCTCATGCCATTCACCATCAGAAGTGGGCTGCATGCTGACACCCTTATTAGACACCAAATATAATCCACAATATCCCAATGTCCGATTCTTCGCACGATGCCGTGCTCCCAAATTCATCCATTTATCTTTTCGCTCCTTCCATGGCTCTTTTCTTACTTTGTCCCTCTCATTCCCCAATGACTCTGCACTGACCTTCCACATCCTCCATGGCAGCGCTAATGCATGTATGACTAATATCTTTCATTAGTGCCATTGGCCGTGTGAATATGTCATGCTCCAAGTGAGGTTGGTTGGCTCTGGTTTCCCCCTACCGCCGCTGCAGTGACCCTCTGGGGACTTAAGGCGAAAAGATGGAGACATGCTGTAAATGCTAGGTGTGTGTGTGCGGGTACGCCAATGGGGGAAGGGAGTGTCTATCAGTGGAGGAATTTTTTTACTGCATGCTCCGACGATTGCCTCTTTGGGGATTTGTGTGTTGGGTATGTGTGTGCTTCGCCTGAGGTAGCAGAGTAAATGAATTGGTCCCAAGTGATTGGAGAAATTGGAAAGGTGTTGTTATTTTGGAAGGAGACTGGCTAATAGCGAAGGGATTTCACTTTAAATCTTACTGTCATTCATGTCTTCTTAAAGGGAGCCCTTAGACAAAATGGTCAGTTTTTCATAAAGTCTGTTTAGGAAATTGACATTCAATTTTAATAGGATCAATTATTTTAAGAGAAAAATCTGTAGATAACTTTTTATTGCAATACTCTGCCGTGGTCTGTTGCTAACTAAGTAACAGAATAAAAAAAATGAAATTACTTCTACACTGGATGTAAATTCCAATCCCTTTTCTTAAATACAACATTTTCAGATTCAGATTTTGTGATTCGAACAGTCCAATTGCCATTTTCACTGACTATACTATATTCTATATTTGTCAGAACAATTTGCAAACTCAACTTAAGCAAAAGGGTTTTCTTTCTCAGAAGGACCATTAACATTTTGTGGAAGGCTAGATGCTGAAGGTGCAAAAGTCTGGAAGGGGTCGAGCGAACAGGGTGCCACATGAAGGATAAAGAATAATTGAGGAAAGGGGATTAAAATGCAGGGTAGATCTGCTGCTTGATTGTGATGCGAGAGGGATTGAAGCGAGAGAGGGACAGCCCAGAAATGAAGAAGGGAGTCGAGTGGAGGAATGAACAAAGAGAATGAAAGAAGGAGGGAGGGTTATATATATATATAAAAAGGATGGAGGCTGGCTGACAGAGGAAGTATTGATGGATGGGGGGTTGGGGGGCAGTCTATGGAGGGAAAACAAGTGCCCTTCATTTTAGTCCTAGATTGGAATAGATCCACTCAGCCAAATCCCAGGCCACTTGTCATTAAACGATGCCAATTAGATATGTAGGTGTTTGTGTACAGCAGACAGAACACGCACAAATGCACACTCATAGAATGGGTAAGCAGTATTTGTCAAATGGATGGATTTGACAGGCGGATTACATTGACTCCTTGTGAGACCGTTTCTATAATCCTAGGACTGACATTACTGCAGAAAAGTTCCTTCAACATTTGACATTGCATCGATATGGAACAAGAAACTAACAATTTAAAGTTAGTGAAACGTATCCACTGGGAAACAATGAATTTTTCAACATGTCAGGCTTACTACGACTAAAAAACAAGATTCTTTTGGATCATTTCGTTTCAGTAATTGGCGTTGCACTTGTTTTTTTATGTTGTATATCTAAATTCTAATGTAATGTTGACGTTTAAGAGGCAAACTGATTTATATGACTGCAGGAGGGTTATATCCAATGAATGTGTTTGAAATCATGTGCATTCCAGTGGAAAGAATCTGCATTAGATTGAAGGTCATTTACATTACATGCTGTCTATTTCTTAAGGTTGGTGATCTTGGATTGTCATTATAGTCATCACAAACCTGTTCACCGTTAAAATTATTTGTGTCACATCAGAAGTTACGCATAATAAATTACGGTTCAAACTTCACAGTTCTGAGGTGAAGGGTTTAAATCTTGATAAGCCAACAGAGCAGGGTACAACCAAGTACCTTACACAATGATAAATAAATGCAAAAAGCTCAATAAGATAGTACATGGTACACTAGATGGGTATGCTATACCATAATATGTTGCTTGAATTGCATTTGTTCCACTTTCCAAAATAGTCTCCAAAGAAACCATGCTTTAAATGGCTGAAATTTTCAATTTCCAGTCCACATTTTATTGCTTGTCTGGCACTGCCCTTCCATTATTTTCGCACTCTAGCCAGCCGGCCATCCTCCCTTACCTCACGCTCATTTCAGTAACCCGTGGCACTTAATTGAAAGCCAATGGTGTGAGATATAGCTCTTTGACCGAGTATATCTGAGGGCAAGGAGGTCCTTTCTTTCACACTACCCTCACGTGAATACATCTGAAGAATGTCAAATTGCAGGATTCTAACAATTTGGGAACACCATTACTCCATAATAATGTTAATAACCTGCCTTTACAAGAGTTAATCCCCAGTAATTCGTAATTGACTAATTCATTTTCTCATTAAAAGGCCTCAATGGTCTTCTATTGCTGACTTCTGCTGAATGTGTGGGATTTATTTTAAACTACTATAGGGGGCCTCATTTGCTACTGTTGAGAGCCTTGGAGGTCGAATCCATTTTGATTGGCCTGTGAATAAGCGCTGCCAGTCCTCAAAATCAAAATAGATTGGGGATCTCAAGCCGTCAATGGCACTGATAAATGAACATTCACAGCCAGTCCTCCGTGTTTCAATAAAATAGACATCCATCATTGATAATGGTGAGTTAAATGCTATGAAGTTTACAATAAAAATAACTTTAGGGTGTTATTGCCATTCACAACAGACAATATGGTCTTGGCAGACCATATCGCTGTTTCACTTATACTAAAATAAAAGTTCCTATGTGTCAATCACAAATGATTGTGTGCTTCAATGATAAAGAGCAATGATCACAAGATTCCATTTGGAGTGAAAATGGCTTTAGATGAAGGGGTAAAGGGGAGAAATTTAGAAGTGTAAGTCGAAGAGAGAACAAAGGAGAGCGCCTTAGTTGGGAATAGCAGCAGCAGAAATATAAATATCAATTTTAGTGGCTCCCTTTGAGCAGAACGCCACGGGGAATAGAGCAACAAGAAAGCAAATGAGCCACTCCCCTTCCAGATGTTGTTACTTATGGAGACAACTGGGTGTGCACATGTTGTCCTATTGGGCTCTGCAATTAGCATTTCTCAAACTTTTAGGATGTCGTTCCAGATCCATCTTAGCACGCAGATTTTATTCCATAGAAACCAATTCTGTATTCTATAAACAAATGGTACTAAAGTCTGTTTTTCGTCTCTTTCCGTCAGAGCTGCACAAAAACTCAATTTAACGTCCAAGAAGAAGAAGCTGAAGACCGCCACAACTGTGCCACTGCCCGTGACGTCGTCCTCGCCAACGTGCGATAGCCAATTGTTCCCAACTAATTTCAGCTCCGCCCTATTAACGGCTCCACCCCCGGCACCGCCTTGCCTTCTGCGTGCAGCTAATAAGATCAAAGACACACCTGGGCTAGGAAAGGTAAGAAATGCATTTCTTCACAAATGTTACTGCATTTTTGCACTATAAATTGCACCTCACTATAAGTCGCACACGCCATAAAATGGACATTGAAAGGGACACAAAAATATATAGCCTGCACTGTAAAGGTTGCATTTTATTGGCCAAAAATTCATAATTTGTCAAATTTTCATGTTGTTCGGCATTAGGAGTGACACTCGGCCTCATTTTTTTCCATAATTATGAATTGAAGTTAGTTGCTTTTTCACCTGTGCTATATAATACCAAAATAACTTCAATGGGTACCACCTTTAAACATCTTAAACTGACAAATGCCATCTATTAACAAAACAGGTGACTAAAAAGATGGGAGGTATGCTTTGTGGAAGTGGTTGGGGTTAGGGGGCAAGTTGAAGTGGGTGCAAATATTGATTGTCCATGTAATGAGTTTTTAGTGCCCTTCCCCCTGACTGTGCATCCAAATGCTTGAGAGTGTGTCAGGGCGAGAGAAAAAATGAATGAGTTTGATAAAAACCAAAACGATGTCAAACAGATGTTGTCTACTGAAATACAAAAAGACAGCAGGAAGGAGTGAGACCTCTCTCTGTATACCAGGACCACAAATCAGTTGCTTTAAGAAGCATATCATCGTCTACTGTTTAAATACAACAAGATGCGCCTCCAGATTACAAGAACTGCACGGGAACCTTTTGCTCACTCACTTAATTGTGTAGAAATAAATTTAAGCTTGAAGATGTGATGTCAAATGAAGTAATTCATTTCCTCTCCAGTCAATTAATTGCCATTTATTAACTAAACTTCATCTGAGTTTTTCTTCCATATGGAAGTGACAGATGTCTGCTCAGTATTAGCAACACTAATGCACATACACACCAACTCTGTCTCCCTCGTAGCATCTTCATTTAACCAAACCGGTACTGCTTGTTTCTTCCTCTAGTTTTTGCAAAATACATCCGTTTTTTCTAAACACTGTTGGGGCTGAGATTGTGCAAGAAACTGCTAAACTACAAAAGGTTCCTGTATAAGAACTGTGCGCTAGATAAGACTTGACTGGTGTGATATTGAAAGGAAATTGTAATGAAGTACAAAGAGTCATATGCTGCAAAATTCTAACCAAAAAAAAAACCCCACGCTATAGAAAATCAATTGGATCTCGCCACGAGCTAATCAAATACATGCAAATGCAGAAACGTGCGTATGAAAATGACTCGGTGACATTTCTCGTGGAAAAATGTCACTAGCAGTGGGGGTCGGCTTCCCCCCACTGCCATGGCATTTGCACACATGCAACCCCCAACCCTGCACCTTGCACGACCATATTTCAATGGATTACAATGTACAATGAAAAAAAAAATCTGAGTAGCTACAAATCCCCTCGTGGAAAGCTGAGCGAACCATCCTGTGTTTCACGCTGAGTTTACAGGCCAATCTTAATATGGCAGAAAACAGATTTAGACAGCCCAGGTAAAGATGGGGGATAGCAACGTACACCAGTCAAACGCGTGTGTGGTGCAAAACGCTGAAGCCTGCTTCAAAAGATGGAATATCAAATTAATCCAAATCCCTTGGAGGCTGTTCCTGAGTAGCATGTTTAGCTACCCTTTCTTTCAAGTATTGTTACGCTCTAGGTTTTAGGAGTCTCTTCACCTCACACTAATGAAATCAAACAGCTGCCTGCCTCTGTATTAGTAAAGGAAATTAGAGTGTATACAAAATGGACTCTTACCACAATGAGCCATGTTATGGAAACATTCACATCTCAACCTGCTTACAAGCAATAGAGAAAATGATAAAGGATAGATGGATGCAGTGGGTTATTGTATCATATGCAAAGTTTTTTGGCTCAAATATTTTAGGCTACATGTCAAGGTGGCGGCCCGGGGGCCAAATCTGGCCCAACGCATCATTTTGTGTGGCCCGGGAAAGTAAATCACGAGTGCTGTTGACTTTCTGTTTTAGGATCAAATTAAAATGAAGAGTATAGATGTATATTACATTTCCTGATTTTCCCCCTTTTAAATCAATAATTGTAATTTTTTAATCCATTTTTTCAGTGTTTTTAGTTCAAAAATCATTTTGGAAAATCTAAAAGTATATAAAAAAATCTAAAATAAACATTGTTTTAGATATATAAAAAACTAAATATTCAGGGCTTTTAATCCAGTTCTTTTAATCAATTCATTTAAAAAAATCTAAATACTATATCTAAAAAAGCAAAACAAAAACTTTAACATTCCTAATTGGATGATAATATCCAACCTAATAATCTTGAATTCTCATATTAGTTAGCAATTTGATATGACCAACAAACATGCGTTCCAATGGGGAGAAAACTAAAAATCTCTCTCACCTGGTTATCCCTTCTTTCAAGTTCATCTCTTCACAATGTTGTCAGGGACTGGAGGACAGACAGCTTTTTTTCATATCCCTTCATCTATGCACTCCACATTTTGCATGCACGCAGTTAGAGACTTGACCTTGGGGGAGAAGATGTTACGATGACAGCTAATCAATTTTTAATAGCAGTAGTGATCCCTTTCACGCAGCAAATCGTGTGTGTGTGTGCTTCCAAACCCTTAAAATGAATGAGTGAGTCTGTTATGAGGCTGCTGTATTCCACCTTGTGGATGAAATATTAATGCGCTCAGTGATGGAAGAGCTGGAGCATTATATTGATATGAGCACATCTTGACACTTATACAGTAGTTTCTTTTTTCCCAATCCTTCCCAATATAGTATAAAAAAATCGTAATCTTCAGCATATTTGGAATGAATGGCGTAGAATCAGAGTTCTTTGAAAGAACTTAATATTAGATCTGTGTCTGCGGTGTCATGAGGTTTCACTGCACTAGCCAGGAGCCAATTAGAGTACAGTGTCAGCCCCATATTGATTTTTTTTTTATTTGGTCAATAATAGTTTTGCAAGGTGGTGCAAAAGTGACAGGCAACCTTTTTTTTTTCCTTGGGGTTGTTTGTCAGCTTCAGCTGAAGTTACTACCAGATGCAGAAGTGGAAGTTCAGGTGGAGAGTGTTAAGCATAGTTGTGGTTCAATCACAGTTTAGTTAATGCTTTTTAAAACTAAAAAAAAAAAACATTACATTATTTAAAAGTCTACCTTAAAATTGCACCCAACATTATGTTCATCATTCATTAGAGCCTACTAATTGTTAAAAAATTCATTTTCTGTTTTTAAATGTATCGAATAGTGTTTTATCATGCATTGGGACCATTGGTTTAGCGTAAAAACAACAACAAAAACATGCCATTTTTAAAAAAATACAAATTGAAAGGCCAATGCTGTAATGCATGCCTTTTAAATGTCCTTGAAATTACACACATTTACCTTCCGGCTATTCAGTGTGTGCAACAGGAGGTGTAAGGTAAAACTATCAAATGGAAAACTGGGCCATTAGTTCAGAGTGCTGTGAGAGGGAGATGACACATGGGAAGACTGGAGGGAATGGCCATTTAGAGATTGGGGAGAAGGGATGCGTGAGGCGATGTGAGGGTTGTCTCACCATCTCGCTTCATTTTTTTTCAATAACCACAACAAAGAGTCCATTAGCTCCGTGGGCTTTCATCAACAAAGTGTGTCTGCATGAAATTGGCTGTGGCGCTTGGACTCACATATTGATCCATACGAGTGTGGAAGTAGGCCAAGGATCCTTTGAGAATTCAGTTGGCTTCAAAAACACACAACCCAGCACAATTTTACCTAACTCGGGTCTAACGGGTCAAACTTTACGGACGATTTGCCGCGTTCGCCAACAGTTAGATTGATTGTTTGAGGTTACCGGGGGCAGTGGGCGGTTGTTAATTGTGGATGTGGTCCTTCACTAAGCAAATCCCTGTTGGAGGTGGCAAATAAATCTTTTACTTGAGTGAAATAATCCAGCCGGGGACAAGCCGCTTTGGTTCGGTTGATCCTCACAATCTACAGCTTCTTTAAAAAAATGTACGTCTATGAAATGAATTTCAATTATATCCGAGTGAAATCCTTTTGAGTGCTCACCGGCCTGGAGAATCTCAAGCCAGCAGCTCTGAATCAATCAGGTGAGATAGGATTCAAATTGAAATATCATTGGTTTAAATGAAAAAAAAAGGAACTGGCTATATCATTGGCTAGCAATCCTGAGGCCATGGGCAGATTACAAATACACGGCAACAGAACACTGCTCAATTCTGATTCGACTAACAAAAAAAAAAAGTCGACACAAACGACTGTGAGACGCAAAAGAAAACTAAATGAGCAGAATTTCTTGTTTATTGGCAAATACAGCCTAGAATTTTACCAGGATTCAATTCAAATGTGCAATGTTCATAGATCTTGTATTTTAAAGTCTCAGGAGAAGGTTACATCGATTGGTTCGGAACCACTTGCAGGGTTAGTGTTTCTAAGAACCTTTTTTTAATGCTTGCAGTGCTTGCATTGAATCTCATTACCGCTGCTAAATGATCTGCACCCATGTTCAGCCCAGTCTTCCCACTTTAAAGGAGAAAGTAAAGAACTATCCCATTTGTGACGAAGCTCATTCCGTGTATCTTGGCCTTGTGGACACCACTTATTTACTCACTCACTTCCCGACAAGATGAAGGAAAAAAGCTCTCAAGAGAAGGGAAGATTTTACGAGTTGCGCCTTGTAAAGCGCGTGACAGTAAAATCTTTCCTCCAGGCTCTCACTGACGTGATGGGCTCTTTTATTGGGGTCACCGGAGGGCATGTGGAATCCAAGAGTGTGCTGGAGTGTGTGACGATGTGAGCGTGATATGCAAAGTGTTGACCTGGCACCGAGCCACTACGCACTTCACTTGGGTCACGAGGTCACATGTTAAACGTTTGCAGGTAGGCGAGAGGTATCATATTTAAATTGATTTCATTGTTTTCATGAGACTCAAACGTACACGCCGTTTATTGAACTCGCTCTCCTAAATGGCCCATGGTCATTTAATGATGCAACCAAAGGAAAGCCTGTTAATATGTTATTAGATGTGAGTGGGCTAGCGAGATGTATGCGCACATAAACAGCAATACACTGCATGCAAAGACCTCGTTGGATTTTATATCTCCCTTCCTACGAGGTGGGATACATAATATATATTTAAATTGGTTACCAGGCACCAGAGAGGCTTTTATGCTTTTACACTTCATAACCTAGTTGTCGTTTAAGATGGAACTGCTCAGTAAAGCACGACCTTGTTCAGCTCGCTTATTGTTTCTGTCCTCTGGTTGCAAAATTGGGCGTTGAAATGAATAAATTGTTGTTTTGTAAGCAAAGGCAGCAGCCGTGGGAATAATCGTTGATTAATTGGTCGTTAGGATTTCGGCTTTTGTTTGCAGATGAATCATATTGTGAAGCAATGGAGGCAAAATTGAGTACAACACTTAGTTGTAACAACGTGTGCAATATTTTCTAACGTAGTATAATCGTATAAGACATGAAAGGGAAACTTACAGTGCAATGTTCCATTGATCAGCCATGTTGAATCGTCGTCCATTTCGATTCTGTTGTGCGTCCCACTTGAAATGAAGGAAAACATTGATATTAATGCATCCTTTGACAAATAGCGGCCATAAAAATGCACATTATAACAAATCAATGGTGCCACCATTACAATCAATCACTGTCACAGATGCTGATGAATATTGAATATTTCATATAAAACCAAAGAACTCTATTACACGACTACTACAACCACTGTTTCCTTTGTCGGAGCAAACAAATCTGCGCCTGAACAAAAATATAAAACAATAACACCATAGATTGTGTTCGTGAGATATTCTTGAGCAATGTGAGTTTATCACTTGTAGATGTCCAATCCCTTTGAATTGGGATGGTGGCTGTCAATCACTGCTGACCACTCACTTCAAATGGAAAGAATATCTATTGCCGTTAGGGAGCCAATCAACAAAAATGCGTGTTTCGTTGAATTGGACATTGTGCCATGAGGGCATAATTATAGGTACTATTAGCTCATATTTGTATTCTTTCGTGACAGGTTAAAGTGATGATGCGTGTGTGCCCAGCATCCCAGTCGGACACTGCCGAGTCCAGTTCTTTCCTCAAAGTGGACCCCAGAAAGAAACAGATTACCATCATGGACCCACTAGCCAATCAGACAGCAGGTGCCACCCCCCAAAAGAGAGCAGTGGCCAACCAAGTCCCTCCAAAGATCTTCACCTTCGATGGCGCCTTTCCGTCCGATGCGTCACAAGTACGTCAGTCGGTTCATCGGTCTCTCTCCAAGCTATTTTTATCCCTATTATATTCGGAAAGCTCTTGACCCTCGGCTCTAGTAATTGCTTCTTCATGACTGTCCTTGCCTTACCTGTTGCTAGGCGGAAGTGTGTGCGGGGACGGTTGCCGAGGTAATTCAGTCAGTGGTGAATGGAGCAGATGGGTGCGTCTTCTGCTTTGGACACTCCAAGCTGGGTAAGATGCACACACACAAAATAACAAATAAAGCAAATGTGTGTGCTTCGCATTGATCGGTGAGAGAAAGAAGGGGATTAGCATTTCTTTGTAAGTTTAAATCTGTTTCTGTCTTCCTAATCCTTTTTGAATGCAATCTTAAAGAGTTCGGAAACTCTCACTGCAGACTCAATCATATCACGGCCGACATGTGCATTCACAAATAAAGTCAATAAGTCACTATGAGAGAGGTTATGAATTTCAAATATTTCTCAGATATTTAAATACTGTCATTATGACCAATATTAAAGATACTTTTCAGGTTAACTGGATTGCATTTTAAATTTAAAAAAATGCTCTTTTTATTAACAAGTTTCTTTTTGATCAGTGGTGTCAAACTCATATTTGTCATAGGCCACATTATAGTTTTGGTTTCCTTCATCTGACCAACAAGGGCTATTAATCAACAACTATTTTGAAAGTTAATCATTTAGATAAAATGTTGACTTACACATTAGATAATTCCTTTTTTACAAAGCTCTTATTATAAAATATTTTATGGAGGAGCATATAGGGACTTCTCAAGTTACAAAAGATCTTACGTTGGTGACGTAACCCCAAGTTAAAGTCGTAATTTAGGTCAAAACGCTCAAAAATAAAATACTGTCATCCACCCAGAGTGCAAAATTAGCCAGCAATTGCTATGCTTCACAGGACACAAATTATTGGGGGGTAGGGGAGACCAGCCAGTTATTAAATGTAAATATATTGACAACATGTATTGAGGGATCCCAAAGACAGACTTGCGCTCACCACTACTCAATTGTACTTGATAAATGTTTAGCGAGCGGTCTTATATCACAGACAGATCCATCGAGCCGCAGAAGGCTTTGCACTTTCAATCGATACAACAGTTGTACGAGGTGAGGTATTGCATTATGCGGACCCCCCACCCGTAGTAGTAGATGAGTGCTGATATAGTCCCCTTACGGCCATCCGTAGTAATGAGGCTGCATTACAAGGGACTTAAGTTTTTCACTAATTAAAATGGTGAAAGAAACACGCTGAGCATTTATGGTGGGCTCTGTCTGGGGCTGTTGGCTGCAGACATGCTGGCTCAAATTTTTCCATGAACACTTGGTAAACACCAAGTCTAAATCTGAGTACATTTATAGGAGGACCACCAAGAAAGCAGATGATGATTCCTTGTTGCAGTCCAAGGCCAACTAAATTTAGGATTTTGAACAGCGTGTTTATCATTGCTTTGGTCGGAAATACATTTTTTTTAAATCTTATAAACATGTTTAATAATGTAAGCGAAAAGTGTCTCTTTTGTAACGTCAAAATAATTTTTACTCAACTTTAATACATTTTGTTAAGGGTAATTTTTGTTGCATTGTGCAGCATGTAGATTTAGTTTGTTTATTACTTTATTTATATTTTGAGATGTATTTACATGTTTTCTCACCCATCGTTTTTTTTAAACACACATTTTTGTTATTCATTACTATTTCAAAAACTTTTTTTCCGACAATGTATCCTCCGAGTCAGTCATTTATTTATAACTATTTATATATTTTGATTATTGCCCTTTGCAAGGTACACGCTGACAACACCACTATTATTAAAATTGGGGACTGCAAAATATTGGTATATTGGTCCTTGGCCATAGATTGGAAACCCTTGTATTTTATGAGTATATTATAAAATTAAAAAAAAACTAATTCATGCATTAAAAAAGGTTAAACAGGGTTTTTGAAGGTCAGTAACTAAAATAGGTCATTAAAAGTCTCAATATTCTTAATTCAAGTCTGTTCATGTTTATACATGTTTAAATAATTTACCATTTTTACCCCTGGAAAATCTGCACCAATTCACCTTTTTAAATTATTTATCACCATGAGTTATTCATACTAAATCCATAGACTTATTATTAGCAGTCTTCTCTGCATTAGTGGGCCTGACAGTGAGTCTCAATGCTCCGGGAAACATAGGAGGCAAGCGAGAACATTGTAAATTTACACTGCCGCTGACAAGTACTTGATCCTCCGTCGTGTCACGGAACAAATCACACACATTTTATATGACAGGCTGCTCATGTCCTTCTAAGTCTGCAGTGAGGTGTCACAAATTGTCTTAGTGGATTCTGATTTCCTGGCAGTCGGAGCAGGTGTGTGTGTGTGTGTGTGTGTGTGTGTGTGTGTGGTGTGTGTGTCGTATAAGACCGTGTGAGTGTGTGAGGGTGCCCGACGGGAAAAACACACTTTTTCACATTGAATTTAACACCCTGTCTGTCTGATCCAGGCAAATCCTTTACCATGATTGGCCGCCACGACTCCCTGCAGACGCTGGGTATCATCCCCTGTGCCATCTCCTGGCTTTTTAAGATCATCAACGAAAGGCGGGAGAAGACAGGGGCGCGCTTTTCTGTCCGTGTGTCCGCAGTTGAGGTGGGTGATTCATTTTGGAGCATCCGTCTATTGGAGTAAACAGATTTTGGTTAGAAGGCAAAGTATCCAAAAAAAGGACTGTTTTTCAGAGGAAGCTTGATTTTCGAAAGCTTATCATAAACAGAGAATTTGCTACTTTGTGTTTTACCCGAGGAAATGAAAATAAATAGCTCACAGATATTTTCAGAAAGACTTTTGCGATACCACTCATCTATTTAGTATGTATTTGTGGCTTTTGAATTTGATCCAAGTGAGGCATTTCTACTGGAAATGGTGCTTGCTTGTGCTTTCAGATCTTGACAATTTTCCAGTGTTGAAATTGGAATCATGAAAATCCATTTTCTAGATTCCCAAATTGACAAACATTTCCAAAGTGAAATACAGAAAAGATACATAGTCAGGTTGTATTAGATGTTCATATTTTCTTGTGTATTGTTAAGGTTTGGGGTAAAGAAGAGAACCTGAAGGATTTACTTTCTGATGTGGCCACAAACAGCTTGCAGGATGGACAGTCACCTGGGGTCTATCTGTGTGAAGACCCCATTTGTGGCATGCAGGTGTGCACATAGATTTTTTCAAAAATAATACAATCATATATTTATATATATATATATATATATTTTTTTTTTCAAGAGTATTATCTTGGCAATTCTCTGTGTAAAACTGAATACAAATCAAAGTGTGTTTTGTTATATGTTCTTTGGATTAGAGCGCATAATACAAACACATCTGTGTAATCCCTAACTAATCTGACATAATCTCATCAGTAATGATACCCCACAGTAAAACACGCACACTATCTCCCTCTCTCTCACAAGCACACCAACAAGTGCACACACACACCAGAGGTGTAAATTGAATATGTCAATCATTCTAGAGCATGCTGGGTATTGCGCACATAACATCAATACCAAAATCCTCCTTTCTTGTTTGACTGTCTGTCTTCTTCAATCAAATTGACTTATTTCCACATCTCATCTCACCTCAGCTTCAGAACCAGTCCGAGCTACGTGCACCCACGCCAGAAAAGGCAGCCTGGTTCTTAGATGCGGCCATTGCGGCTCGCCACAGCAGCCAACGTCCCGAAACGACTGAGGAAGAGCACAGGAATTCCCACATGCTGTTTACACTCCACATTTACCAGTATCGCATGGAGAAGACTGGCAAGGGAGGAAGTGAGTTAGTTCTTAACACTCATATTTACTACCAGAGGTCCGCCAACATTTAATATTGTGGCTCTCCAAGTGCCACTACCATAAATATTAAAATTGAGTATTCCCCAAAAGAAGACTAGGATTTGTAGTTTTTTAAGACACATTGGAAACATTACACTGTTTCAGATTTGGGGTGAAAACTTGTAATGCACTTAAGGATTGATTTATATCCCTATTTAGCCAATTTATAAACCTGACGGTCTACTAAGCTTTTTTTTGCCCTTCCCAAAATGGTATACAAAGTGTACATATTTTAACAAGGTTTTATACGCAATAGCACTATCTTATGTTTAATATGTTGACAATCTTGTCATAGCTGTCATATTTTTACAAGTAAAGTTTTTAAAAAGAAGTCAAGGACTTCACTTTCACCAATTAAAATCAAGACACGACAGTTTAGTGTTAAACTAAAAGTGTTTTTTTTTGTGGGTGTAAAACATTTTGTTCTTATTTTTTCAACTTGCCAGTGTCGGGAGGTCGTAGTCGACTCCATCTGCTGGACCTTGGCAGCTGTGATGACGCCGTCCTTGAGGGCGAAACGCTAGGGAAAGGCAGGGAGAACTCTTCGCCTAGCTCGGCGCCACTGTGCCTTTCCCTGTCAGCCCTGGGCAACGTGATCTTGGCCTTGGTCAACGGGAGCAAACACATCCCATACAAGTAAGCCCTCGAGCGAGCTAGAAATGACAGAAAATTGAAGACCATCATTACATAAAATGGATGGATTGACATGTTAATCATCCACGAAGTCAATCGAAAAAAATGTAGTCAAGCGTCCCTACTTTTAATAGCCTTTAATGTTTTATGTGGACTGTGAAGATTTCTGTCACATTTAAAAAGAAAAAAAAGGAATGTATTACAAGAACCATTCAAACGTTTAAGTATTTTAATGAGTATTCTCTACATGGTTAATAGTAGAATTAGATTTTAGTGCGCCGGAGAGTAATAAAAAACTGTTTTTTCCTCCTCCAAGGTTTTTGGGATCAATGTCATAAGCAACACCTGCTCTTGCATATTCATTATGCGGTTTAGTGAGAGATACAATAAGTTAGAAAGATAAAGAGTTGAAGAGAGAGGCTAAGAAAAGGCAAAGGGACAAACAAATGAGGAGAAAAAAAATGCAAACATTTTTTCAGTATGCATTAGTAGTCGACGCTATGCAAATCTCTCTCTACCGTTCACTAAATTTCTTGTCCTTGTTTTACCTTCCTTCCTGCCTTGGTCTTGAGGCTATGTGACTGTGTGCACCACGCTGGGTTAATTAAATCACCAGTGCTAAGATTTACATGCTGAAGCAAGCTCAGCTCAGCAAGCAGGAGTTTTAGTCGGGTGGCTTAAGCCAATGTGGGATTGTGAAGGGATTTACACCTCACAAGCGTCAAGTGACTCATTCATGTCACTTTAGGGATATTGAGTGGGATTACTTGATAGCGAGCGATTCATTATGAAATATGTTTGGTGATTCTTCGGCCTTGCTTGATTGTAAGCCACATATATTTAATATTTAGACTCTCAGCAGGCATTTCATTAAATGCATTACCAGACATTACATTTTAATTTAATGTATTTTTTTGACTGTGAATGGTGATGTTTCAGTGCCATTAATGGCACTCTGTTTCAAATCCATTTTTATTGGGATGGTGCTTCGAGTAGAAGCCATTGAGTTTAAGTAAGTACCCTGTACTAGGTTTAAAAAAAAAAGGGTAAAGCAATTGTAAAATTAAACAGATGGCAAATTCGGCTTGAATTCATCCAATATAGCCACAATGGGTTGAAGGGATAAAAACGTGAATGGCAGAAAACGTTGTTTTTCCAATTTTTGTGCAAAAAAACACACTGTTGTCGAGGACTGATGGTCATGACTTATTGAACACATTGTATTCCCTGAAAATAATGAAAACAATATACTAATTGTTTTTCTAAAAGCCATAAGGCACAATTGGATTTGGGCAGCTGCTCTATTGGGTTTGACCTAACCAAATTGTGTCCATTGGCCAAGGCAGGAGGAGATAATAGTTTTCTCAATTTCTTTGTCTGTGTGATTTTGTGACAGAAGATCTATGGTTATGGCAAATATGCTGTTTACTTAATAAAAAGGCACACTAGCCTTCGTAGAATCATTTCACAATGTAATTTTAGTCACCATTCAGCAAATTTAATCTTGGAAAAGGGAAAGATAAACACCCAATATTAGTCTGCTTCTGTTAAAACATTTGTGCTCCGTGCGCTTACAAATTCACGTATTGAAAGAAATGATTAGCATTAAATTTTGCCTGTCTCATCTGTTCTGCTTTGCAACTCTATTGGCATAACCCACAATTATAAAATGTTCAGAGTCTACAGATGCTTATAGTAAGGTTGCGAATGACAACGTGTCAAGTCCATACCGTGTGTCTGTTACTAGGGACAGCAAGCTGACCATGTTGCTGAGGGAGTCACTTGGCAACATGAACTGCCGCACCACCATGATTGCTCACATCTCGGCCTTGCCTGGGGATTTTTCTGAAAGTCTCTCTACCATCCAGATAGCATCCCGCGTCCTACGCATGAAAAAGAAAAAGAAGGTCACAGTGGTATGTTTCAATAAAATTTGATCTGTTAACCCTAATAACATCCAAGTCTTTTAAAAAAGATATTATATAGCAGGGGTAGGGAACCTATGGCTCGGGAGCCATATGTGGCCTTTTTAAATCATATTTTTTCTTCATTAGACTCTTCTGCATGCATTCTTTCATTGATTAGCAACAGTGAAATAATGTTCTCAAAAGAATTCAGACATTTTTTTTACTTTCAAAGTGGGGAAATGAATAATAAATGCTCACAGTTTGTATGTATTTTTACTTTTAAATTCTGAGAATGGCTCTAAAGGAATAATGTTTGAAAATATGAATTGTTTATGGCTCTCTTCGTCAAAAAGGTTCCCGACCCCTGTTATATAGAATTTAAATGTGTGCCCTAAAAAGAGTGATGACTCTTATCATACCACAGCGCTCAATAAAAGAGTAATTTCAAAAGTTTTTGATGCAAAAATAAAGACAAAAGAGAGTGGCTGTCATTCTCTATTGCTAAATGATGAAATGTGCTATTTTTTGTATTATGGTAATGAAATTTGATATATTTATCACATTTCTGTGGATGAAAAATAGAACATGCTCAATCTCAGTAACTCTCCCGGGAGGTGAATAGTAAAAATAACACCTTGTGTAATAATAGTCCTTTCTCAGTGCCTGTCATCGTCATCTGTCATCAGCAGTACACCTCCAGTTCCTCTGGAGGAGAGAGCTCCTGTGAGGAAGGTCGCATGCGCCGACCCACCCACCTACGGCCTTTCCATCACCGTGGCGACCCAAACTCGGACCTCCCGCTGCTGCGCCTGTCGAGCGACCAGGACGAGCAATACTCGAGCAGCGAGCAGTCATGCGACACGGTCATCTACGTGGGTCCCAACGGGGCCGCCGTTTCCGATCGAGAGCTGACGGACAACGAGGGTCCGCCAGAGTTTGTGCCGATCATTCCCGCCCTCCTGCGAGCCAAAACGTCAGAGACACAACCGAGTCAGGCAGTCCAGAAGGTAAATGACCGGGAGGTCATGACTCCCACTAATGAGCTGACGATTGACTGTTTGGGTTGCGGTGCAGCCCGAGCTCGAAAGCCAGGAGCAGCAAGGCGGTCCGTCTCAGGCCCAGTCTGCTCCATCAATACTAGGGCACCCATTGGCCCCCGTTCCTGAGGAGGGGGCAGAGTGCCTCAAATGTAACACTTTTGCTGAGCTGCAGGAAAGACTGGACTGCATTGATGGCAGTGAAGAGGTGAGATGTTACTAATATTTAGACATTTATAACCTCCTAAGACCCAGACTCTTGTAAAACCAAAGAATGATATTTTTACATGATGTGGTTTTGGAAATAAATGATGTCCACATCATAAGTGGTCCAAAATTTAACATTGTAGTCTCTGACCACCAAAAATGTGATGTCCACACATGTGGATGCCAAGGTCAATAAAGATATTGTTCACTAAACCCCTGAGTGTGTGATTTTTTTTGGGATTGTTGTTAAATATTTGAATGTTTTTGGTTATTCATTTGTTTCAGGTAACCAAATTTCCGTTTGAGGAAGTTCCAGTCTGTAAACAAGGGTCCAAAGATCCAAGTTTGCCTTCTGAAAACTCACCCACGACTACTGAGGCTGCCTCTGCTTACCCACTGGATACAGAGACAAAAACAGGTGAATTACTTCATCTCCAATAAAATCTATTATCATTAGAGTACCTATTAGTGATCTATATATACATTTCATTGTAAAAATTACTCATCCTCATCTCTAGTTCATTTAAGCGAATTAAAAAACCCGGTAAAAGAAAAATATATATACTTTTTGCTTCAGTACTTAGTGTGTATATTTTACTCTAGGAAGCGCAGAAACTTCTAGAAGGAAAACCAATGATGAACAGCTGCAAGATATCAAAGAGGTTGTGGAAGAGGCCGAGCTGGCTCAGACCATGATCCACAGTCTGGCTCAGAGTTCTGGCAACAGAAATGTTACAGGAAGCAACACCTCAAACCCTCTTCATAGGGCCAAGGCTTCACAGCAGCATAACAGGTACAACAAGAACGTGCGATCATATTAGCACTTTAAATGTACTGGAAACTAATTATCAGAATTGAAACACGTCACAGTATACAGCGTCAACCACCACCAAAATGCTTTAAAAATCTTACAATCGACAGTACCCACCAATAAAATAACTATCATTTGAGGAAACGTTTGTGAAAACCTGATCTTAGATGTAAGCATTTGACGCAAAATATCGTCTTATTTGAACAGTCGTGAGGTCATCAACACTGAGTCCAAGACACGGCCACTCGGTTCCCCCCGTCTTGGCATTGCCAGCCTTACAAAAACTTCAGACTACAGGTGAACTAAAATGTTCCTCAATTCCAAGTAGCATGCATGTTGGTTTCCAAATGAAAATGTACTAAAACCTGACTTTCTCTAGGCCTCCTTCCTCGCCGTCTCAACGGTGTAAAGTGTACACACAGAAGGGAGTGGTCCCAGCAACATCCCCGCTGTCTTCAAACACTCAGGATGGACAAGCGACAGAAGCTTTAACATCCGATAGTATGTCTTACACCATGTATCTTCTGCTTTTACTTATTTTAAAGTCAGCTTGTTTAATTGGTAAAAACATCATGCAAAAACCTCTGAATTTCAGAAAATCTGAAGCCCATCCAAATTGACTATTTAGATTGGTTGGCAGTCAATTAATGAAAAGACCAAAAAAAATTGACCTATGTATTTTCTACAACACAGGCAGTCTGGCTGCAGACAGTGGTCGTTCATCTACTGAGTGTCCACTGTCCAGGACATCTCCAGTTGGAATGAGTCCACAAGTCAAAGATCTAACTCAAGCAATTTCTCCAAGCCTGGGTTCAGCAGAAACACTCTGTGACGACGATGTCCCACCAATACCCCTTGATACACACAGGGAAGGTGAGTGAAATTCCTCTCTGCTTCTACAACGAAGGGTTTTCTGCCTGTGAAATAATTTCCACTCTACTACAGGACTCGCTGGACACCGTGTAATGTGTGAAGATTTGTTAATATACATGGGGGCTTCTGGAGAGGAGGAGGCGCTTGATGACGCAGCTTACATGACACAGCGCCTAACCTGTCGCCCACCGAGCATCGTCAGCTTCAATAGTGACTGCTGTTCGGTGGAAACCCATGCCAGTGGATTTTGTGCAAGTCCTGTTGAGGATCATGTGATTGCAACAAGCTCTGGAGTAAAAGAAGTTGTTGCCAAGGCAGAGGTTGGTGTGACCGATTTGGCTTTCTAGTTTTGATACACCTCGTGAAACTACTGAGAGGAATTCTCTTTCAAATAATGACTTTGTCCTTGTCGTTTAAATAAACCTACAGATCGCAATGGCCAAGCTGCGCTTGGAAGGAGATAAGACAGCCACAGAGACTTCTCCAATGTCTTCCTGGATGAGTGATCTGAGTGGATGCAGTGAGGGTGATCAATCACTCCATAGTTTCAACCAATCCCAAAGTCAGCAAGGGGAGGCCCTGGCTGAACCCAATCAAGTTTCGTTGGGGCTTGTTAGGTCAGAGGATAACAAAGGCACCTGTTGTTTTAGAAGTGCAAATCTGGAGGAAGAAACCAGATGTGAAAAAGAAACACCAACCAAGGACAGGTTGAGAAAAATGCCACCATCTATGACTAAAACCACAATCCAGGCTTTGCCAGCACTTGGGAATCTGTCTCCCTTAAAGACCACAAACAGTGCTCACCCTTGTGCAGCCTTCAGAGAGATGGCCCTACCAGCTATCTGCTCCTCACCAACAAAATACAACACCCAAAAGTTAACTTCCATTTCCAGTGAAATGATCTTTGAGGACCCCTGGCTGATACGTGGTATGGAGGACGGCAGGCCAGTGAAGAGGGAGACAGAGCATTCAAACCTGAAAAATGAAGCAGCTGGCAGTGGGAATCTTGAAAATATCTGCAGGGATGGTGAGAAGATTTACATTACATTTTACATGTTTATTTCACGATCTCTACCAAGCTTAAACTAACTTGCATTTTGTATAACCATTATTGGTTGGTTAATTAGTTAGCAGAACTACACACCTCATGTTGTGTTGTAGATTTACTGAAAATGGTTCTGTCAATCTGCATTGAAGAAACCATCATTCATATTTCAATCTAACATATTTTCTGATTATTGATCATTTTAGCAGTTCAAATCGAATTTACTTTTAAATCAGATTTTCAATTCTTTCCCTACCAGCTGAAGATCATGGTAGCTCCAGTTCAGGCGGGGAAGTGGTATCGTCTCCTGATTCTTTCAAAAGAGTGGTGGACGGTTGTGAAATGATTGCTGGTGTTGTCCAAGGAGAAAGCCTGGTTGATAACTATAAACCAGAAATCCATCGAACTTCTAGTCTCCCTCGTGCCTGGAGTCGCCTAAACCGCCACGATGGATTGGATAACACTTCAGCATCGAAAAGCATTGGTGCCACATCTTCAACCCCTTGCAGTCCCCGTGCCACACTTGACCGTCGAGGGTTGACTGGAAAACATGGCTTTTTCTCACACAAGAAAGGGGGCATTCCACCTTTGCCACCTGTACGCAAGTCTAGCCTTGACCTGCGAAATAGGGCTGCCAGTCCAATTCATCAGCCCATTCATGAGGTCCCAATAGTGGGCTGCTCCACGGACGATTTCTGTGGCATCAGACAACGTGGCTCTAGTATAGATAGTAGTAGACTCTTCAGTGTTAAACTGGAGCAACTTGCCAGTCGAACAAACTCTCTCGGCCGAGGCTCACACCATTATGAGTGCTTCTCTCTGGAAAGGGCTGAGAGCCTTAGGGGTGGAGGATCCAAAGGAGACGGCACCTTGCCTCGTACCGGCCGCAGCCTTACTCGCGCTGGAAATGCCCTCGCGGGCAGTCCTGGGTCGATGAGCGCCCCGCAGTCACCTGCCAAGTCCAGTGGTCAGTCTAAGATCTCAGCTGTCAGTAAACTGCTGATGACCAGCAGTCCCAAAGCTCGGAGCTTGTCTGCCTCTAGCACCAAGACTCTCAGCTTTTCTACCAAGTCACTGAGCCAAGGATCCAGTAGAAGCTCCAGCCTACCCCCTAATGGAAAGGTACTATTTCATTTTCGAGTTAGCACCATGACACTCTTACCTTGACTTTTGGCTAATAACTTTTTCGAGGTACAAGTAGTCCTGGGTGATGAAAGCAACAGTCACCACTGCACACCCAGACAGAATTGATCCCCCATTTACCTCACTGTCTGCCATTGATGGCGATAAGGCATCCAATCCATTTTGAATGGGAGGGCATGGCGGCGATGATTCACTGCCAATCTCTCCCAATCCAATTGAATTGGATATCAAGCACTGTTTAATTGGCAGTCAAACATGAGCATTATGAATGAATGTTGTGTCAATTGTTGTCAAAGGTAGCCAATGACTTGAAGCCCAATGTTAAGCCTTCTGCCTGCCTTGTCAGCCACAGGCCACTGTTCAAAGCCCTGTGCAGCAGCAAGGACCCTCTCCTGCCTGCTGTTCTACACAGTCCCTAAGCCGCAGTCGAGGGGGAAGTTTCGGTGCCAAGCTGCCCCTGCGGGCTGTCAATGGCCGCATCTCTGAGCTCCTCCAAGGAAGTGCCAGTTCACGTACTAGGAATCATGCCCAGGCAGGATGTTCCGATTCAGCTGAGGACAAAGGGGGTGGAGGAGCAAGGTTGTCTATTTTTAACCTATAGAGTTTTGTCCATGAGGAAATAGAGATTTTATGACATTTTAAAACACCCTACAGTGTGGGGGCACCTCTCGTTGGTGGAGGTTCGGGTGAAGAGAAAGCAGCGACGGTCCAAACTCTCCCTTCACCCTATAGCAAGATAACGGCTCCACGAAAACCACATCGCTGCAGCAGTGGCCATGCCAGCGACAACAGGTATTTAGAAAGCATCTAGGTGATTCTTATTAATGGCAACTAGACTTCTTGCTCATTGAAAATATCTTACTTTTGCCTTAATGCAACCAGAACAGGCACTTTCGTTGCAACAAACAAAATTGCATGGATTGGGTCAACTGTTCAGAGCACATTTCTTGTTTTGGATTCTAACAGCAGTGTACTGAGTGGCGAACTCCCGCCAGCCATGGGAAAGACGGCCTTGTTCTACCACAGCGGAGGTAGCAGCGGCTACGAGAGCATGCTGAGGGACAGCAGTGAGAACACAGGGAGCACCTCATCAGCTCAAGACTCCATCAGCGAGCATAGCTCGACCACCACTTCCTCGAGACGCAGCTCCAAGGGCAGCAAGAAAAGCAGGGGCAATGCTGGACACTTAGGAGGTGAGGTGCTTGATTGCTTGTTAGCAGGGTTGTACAAACTAATTAAACGTAATGCCTTTCCTGCCAACACAACTGAGCAAGTCAGAGTTGCGTTTTGCAGACATAAAATTGGCATTAAAGGGCCTTTTTGAAGGACTTCAATTTAAAAGCGTCACTTTTGTTAATATTTATCCTTATTACCTTTTTAAAGGTATTCGTGATTAACTGAGTGGTTTATTGTGGAAGGACCGAATAATACATTCCTATTCCGATGCTAATTCAGCCATGCAGCTGTAAAACCTGACATTTCCATTTCAAGATTAATAAAGCTTGATTCCCAAGTAGTGAGTCGTGGGACATTAATGTGCCGTGAGAAATCTTCAGCTGTAGCACATGGGTGTAAAAAGATATTTTTTATAGCAATTTAAAAATGCCATAAAATACCACACTAGTGATAGCAGAACACAAATCCATCCCAAAAAGTGACAATAAAAGCTTACTAATGAATTTAGATCCTATTTACTCTTCCTGTCCAAGCTGCCTTGGTCCCACCTATTAAAACTCTCTTGCCAGTAGATGATTTCACACCCAGAATTTGTGATTTTCTCAATTTTCCTTGAATTTTTTTCTCTCATTGGGTTTCTAACACGCCTACTCAACACTTCCGGTACCACAAAGAACTGAGCTTCAACCTAATATTCCACACAATCGATTTTAAGCTGTAGAAGTCCACATTGTGACAAAGTGTAGTGTTATTGGGGTCAAAAAGTAGAAATAACATACGTGTGTGTGTGTGAGAGGAGTACAATAAATGTGCTTGTACAAGGAATCAGATAGGAAAGGTGACCCCGACCAACCATGTGTGAAATAGTAGAGGTGAACTGCGGCTGCTGCCTTTAATGAATCTCCATCAGCAGCACATTGCGCAGGAGTCTTAATATGGCTGCCTCATCACAAGCATGTCAATGAATATGCGCATCAAATGAGCTTGGATACAGGTCGCTTAGCGCAGTTTGCCACTGATTATTGATTTAAATTGCAATAACCTTGATGGGAGTGCAGAATTTCCTCCTCCCAGGCGGCACCATGTCCAGATTAGGTTTGCATATGGGAAAAAAAACACTTGCTTGAGATGTTTGCTCTCTGTCAAGAAAGTGAGCTTCGAGGTGAACACAATAGCTATGAGTCTTATAATTAAAATTTAAACGTTGCTATTAGTAGATGCCTCCTCCATTCCAAGCGGAAATAACAAAAAAATGAGAAGGAACTGCTCCAAAAACATTCAGGTCTGACCCAACATCAACAAGAAGTGATCCAAAATTGCCCTCAAATCAACAGCAAGTAAACTGTAAACGCCCAAAATGATCCAAATAGTATTATGAAGTGACCTAAACTTGGCCTAAAATCATTAGGAAATGACCCAAATTTGCCCTAAAACAACAGAAAGTGACCCCTAAATCAACTGAATGTTTAGTTAACTAACAATTATAATTACATTGTTTATGTTTTTGACTATTTGACTTTTTTATTTTTATAATTAGACCATCTATTTTTAGGCCTCCAGCGTCGTCGGTTGATTCCAGCACTGACCTTGGACCCTTCCTCATTGCCTCATCGCTCCGCAAAGCAGGCTGCCACGTCCTCTTCGTCCTCCTCCTCCAGCCCAGGTGCATGCTGGGTAGACGGGCCCCTGGGGCCACTCTCATCCGCCACCCTGCGAGGTCCGGCAGCCACAGCGGAGGCCTTTGAGATCAAGGTGTACGAAATCGATGATGTAGAGCGCCTGCAGAAGAGGCGAGACAAAGGTGTGACTAAGGTGAGAAAACTAGCATCCCGAGAATCCCACAATTCTTATCACCTTCTCAGACGGGTTAATATTAGAATAAGTGGCAGACCTAATTTTTATTTGCTGTTACTTGTCTTTTTATTGCATATGGTAATAGACCACTTGAAGTGAGTCAGGCAGGTTAATTACATTGTTCAGTGACGGATGCAGAGAGAAAAGCATTATCATGACATTTAAATTGGCAATTGGAGTAAGTACTTACAGTATTAAACTTGAGGTTTTTAATAATCACAACCAAATGGTCTCTTAGGGTTCCATTTTTCGTGGTATATGAAATGCCAAAGGCATTTTATGGTTGGAGGTTTGGTTGCCACATATAAATCTAGTATGAATCGATGAAACAGGGCTGTTTCTCAGAAACTAAAGCATGAAATTAGAGTCCTCTGTTGGTGTTTTCAGAGATACACTAAATTCTAGCTGGGCCTGGCAGGTTCCAGAAAGCAATACATTTCACAGGGGTGATACTGTGAAGTGTCCTCACTGACTGACTTTGGGGGTCTGTTTCAGGGGGGAGTGTACGGCAACGGGAAGCTGCGCCTGCTGGAGCATCGTCAACAACGCATCAGCGAGGTACGAGCTAAGTACCAGTGTTTGAAGAAAGAACTGGAACAGACCAAACAGCATCTGATGCTAGAGCCTCACACATGGACCACTGAGTGTAAGTAGAAATTCACCTGCATCCCTTTAAACCGCAATGGTGCTTTTTATGCCTCTTATTTACACATTATTATAAGCCTTATAAAAAACTGGTTGTTTCTGGAGAAATTTAAAAAAATGTTTGTTACATGGTTCACCTACACCTAATAATTAGGGTTGTCTTTATTGTTAAATAAAGGGAAATATAGTAAATATTCTTTTTAACATTTAAAGAATACATAAAAAAACTGAAAATGGAGTCAATATTCCCATTTTATTTAATTTTAAATTTTTAATAAAAGTGAATTAAAAATATTTTTCTTTTTTAATAAGATTAAAGAATAAACATTGTTTATTTAATTATATACATTTTAAACATGGTTCTGTTAAAACTTAAATAAATATTTAAAATAACTATTATATTATAGTTAGGTCGTCTTTAATCTTTCAATGAGGCCTATATAAATGTTAATTAAATGTATTTTAAATGAAAAACATGATTTCAATGCACATGGCGATGAACTTGCTCATGGTTATCGGTGATCAATAGTGTTAGCATCCTTGCAAGTTTATGTCATGGTTGACATTTCAAGAGAGAAGACTTAACTGGTTACCTAAGTATAATAAATGTGGCTTCACATGACTTTGCTGAAGGGTTCATCTCGGGGGCAACGACATCAGACCTCACAAACTAGATGTGCCGCTTTTCCCTCAGATAGATGACAATGGGAATGCTAGAACGTGATCGGACTCAGTGAGAAGATTCTTACTGCAATCACATAAAGAGGGACATTACAGCAAGGGCAAAGTGCATAAAAGTCTCATTACAAAGATGAAGTGGAGGAAAAAAAAAAACATAAGCAATAGCCCTCGCTAATAGAGTCACTACAAATCAATACAAAGTAGCACTTCATCCTGTGATTCAACACTCATTGGGCTTCGCTGATTGGTTTGATGTGCTTGGAAAATTTTGTCAATGATCTGAGACTCATATGCTACATTTTGGACTACCACCACTAACCAGCTGCTGGAAGTACCACATTCATCCCTAATGGAACATTCTTGATATTTCAATACAGTACTAGTAAGAATTTTGATGCAGAAAAACAACACAACAACATTTTCTTCAACTTAAAATATGCATTTTTCTTATGTCGTATTTAACAAGTCTCAAATTATATTTGTTGTAGTGATTTGGATAACTGGAGAAATAAGTCCATTTTGCAGGGACTGTGTAGACTATTACAATAAACCAATTTGCTAAAAATCAATGCATGTTTCGCTAATTCCATGTCCATCTTCAATTGTTTGTTTTTAAACAAGATCTTGCAGATTTTAAAATGACTTTTACACAACATGTTTTGTGTTCTTTCCATTTCTTAATAGTCTTGCTGTTTACAATGTGACATTAAGCAATTACCTTGTTTTTATTGTGTTAAACAGACACATTCCTTGCCTAGTGCATTCTCTCGAGGGATTGACAAGATTACCCTGAAATCTAAACATCCCATTTTTTTTTTTTGTCTCCAGTCGAACTGCAACAGGTTTATGAGGTGGACTCACTGGAGTATTTGGAAGCTCTGGAAATGGTGACGGACAAACTGGAAAACAGAGTCAACTTCTGCAAAGCTCACCTTATGATGATCACCTGCTTCGATATGTCGTCCAAACATCGATAAAATGCAGGAAGATCTGTCAATGTGGAATATGCTATGAGATATTTAAAGAGGATTTTCACAACTGACTGACTTACCTATTCTCCACTTGTTGGAAAGCAGAGAGAGACAGCTGATGGATGAATCAATTAGATGTGTACTGAGAAACCTAAGTGGCCCATGGGGGGAACCTGTCTGTTCATCTGGAACAACAGAAGAGCTGAACGAGCAGTTTTACAAGGAAGCTTTCTGACAACCAAATGGCAGCACAGGAACCATTCTGACATTTTTATTTTTAACATTTTATTTCCATCATTGGTTTTCTTTGGTCTCAACCAAAATACATCAGACTCTTTTTTGCTTTGGTGCGGTTGCCTTTTACATTGCAATTTTTGCAAGACTCCCATGACTTGTCAACAACATGTGCAAACATTGTTCACTCATTGGACAAAATGGTCTGGCAGGGCAACATGGTAAAATACAGAAGTTAATATTCATAGAGCTCCAGTGTTTTTACAGCAAGCCCTGTTGTGCAGCTAGTCAAAGCCAGATAGACAACAATGGAAAAAAGTGCCTTTTTAACATTTTATCTATACCAAGAAGGAGAGTAGTCTTCTTGGCTTTGTCTACGTACAGTATGGTGCTAGTAAAGGGAAAACATACAGCAAATTGTGTTTTTTCAAATGACAGATTTACAGTGATAAACGTCCAAAATCCCATTCCCAGTTCAAGTATATTGGACATCAAGGGTCGTCAGTGAGCGAGTCAAACAGAAGATCAAAACGTTTAAGTTATTATACAGTGATTTGAGCTCACTGCATGGATAGTTGGGTTTCTTGTATCTAATAGGGCGATTTTTTTTGCTCCAGCCCTGCTTAGACAGGATGTTTGCATGATCATTACCTGGGGGAAGATATTTCAATGGAATGATTTAAGGGGGAAAAAAAAATTCTAAAAAAATCAGGTTATTTGTAAGACGAAAAAAGGGACCAAAAATATGAGGGAACTTGCCGTGTTAAAAATTAATTCTCAACTTTCTACTCTGAAACATTCCTACCCAGCGCAATTATTTCGTATGGCCAAGGTGAGATGTTTCTTTCCACTCTGGCATCCACTGATGGATGCTTCTTTGTTATTTGTATCTGTGTTGTTTTGTTCTATTTGTACAGAAACGCGTTAATGGCTGTGCTTTAAAATAAGTGAAGAAAAAGGGACCATGTAGCGACGAAACGTCTGTGGTTTAATCCAGATTACTTTTTTTTTATGATGTGGATCTGGTAGGCTAAAGAAAACTACATACAGATGTCATTTTCCCAATTAGAAAGCACTTCACTAGTACTAAATAGCCATCATATAACTATTACTCATGGAAAATAGCACGTGTTTTTAATTGAATCAAGTGTTACATTTCTATAATGCTCTTATCACTGGGATAAGGTTGAAAGATTTATTCAGGAATGAGAAGAAAAATTAATTACAGACTTAATACGAACGCGTGTTTTTAATTGAATCAAGTGTTACCTTTCTATAAAGCTCTTATCATTGGGATGAGGTTGAACGATTTATTCAGGAATGAGAAGAAAAAATAATTACAGACTTTAAAAAAACTAATTATGCTGTCAATGAAAAAATAAATTAAAAGGACGAAAGTTGGGGAAAAGATGACGAGGCAGCGATCTCTGCCAGGTTCCATGTCATTTTATATCCTTATATACGGTGCTTGAGATGTTTATGCTTTAAATGTTTGTACAAATATAATATATGAAAGAGTGAGTTTGTGTCAGAAATAACCTTTAAAAAAAATCTTTAACATCACTATTGCAGCTTTGATACTTCTCAATCCTCTTCTTTCTCTGATGCTTATTTGTTCCTTAGTGTTCAATGTATGCCAAATTGGAGGAGATAATGTTACGTACAGTAGCAAAGAAAATATACTGTGTGTGAGGTTTGGACCTTTTCATGGCTGCCTGACTTAAGTAGAAGTCATTTATCTGAAAATGTGGAGGCAGACAGGAGGTAATCTCATGGGAACACATTTTTTTTTTCTTTTTAAACTAGTATGTTTGCGAGAAACTGGCCTGAAGGTGTTTTTTGACAGAACATAAGACATCGGACGCAACCTTTGCTATTTTTCTTTCTCATAGTGAATCAAAGTCTATTTATTTCAGCTCTTTATGTGTATTTATTTAAGCCTTAAGGTTACTATGCATTTAAGATTTTAAAAAAAGATACCTGTACTGTATATATTTTGCCAACAACATTTAGTAAATGTGATGTTAAGCCCCAAAATGATGCATACTGCATATTATACTGCGTAAGTAAATTTCCTGGCTGAAAATGACTTAAGAAAAAAAATGAAATACAAAAGTTAAAAAACAACAACTATTTTCACTCTTTGTTGATTCATTTTTGAGTTATGTTTAAGTGTTAAAAAAAATGCATTTCTCAAAATGGCCTCTGGATATAAGTTGAAAGGCCAATAGTATATACTGTACACATTTTATTCATACACTCCTCTATTACACTCTTCAGCCATACTGAGAATTAAATGAAAAAGTGAAAAAAATTAAAGACTGAGAACCATATATTAACTAAAGCCCATGTTAAAAGTTGTGATGTTTAGGGCACCCTGATTTAAAAGTGGTTTCTTTGCCAAATCTGTTAGTTTATACATTTGAACCCATTTTTATGTCAAAATCCAAATGAAACATTTCCAGATTATTGTACAAGTCCATTTTTTTTGGCTCATTTTTCTTCTTTTGGTATGTTAGTCGTAAGTGCCATGTCATCACAAGTCGAGGTTTAATGTGAAAATTTAAAAGTATGTCAAGTTTGATATTCTCTGCATGATTCCAGACTGGAACTGACTGTATTTTGACACAGCGTGTTGGTGGACTAATAAGATGGCCGAATGTAAATAAAGGAATGTATTCGACAAATTTGACATGTCTGCTTTTTTGAAAGACATATACTCATATACTGTTCTATTGTATTTACCTTTATTGCCATTAATTTGTCTATATTGGTAATGACGAGCATATTTCTTCTGGAATTAACGAATGACTATCACTGATGTCAACTTATAATCATTTTGTATAGGCTCTATCTGCAGATAAACGTGTTGACCTAGAGAGAGATTACAAATGTAATTTGAAGTCTTGTGGCGAGTGAGCGAAGGTTGGGTGATAGCCAGTGGGAGTGATGACGGTAAATCTGATTTAATGGTCTGTGACAGTTAGTGGGGAGAAAATAGGCTGTGGAAAACAACTATTGAAAAAAGATACTGTGTTGTGACATTTCAATCGCACATTTCATGAATGAAATATTGACAAGGTTTTCGCTTTGTATCCTTTGCCATTGAATCAAATAAAATCCGTAACGACTAAGTGCCAATTGTTCACAGCTGACTATGTTAGACACTTTACCATGTGGATAGGAAAAAGTGTCAGAAAAGTGACGCGTTTTATTTGTAAAAGCAAAAACAATGTCACCGTAATGCTCACGTAACCCATAAACACACTTTAACCTCCCAGAGGAAATGTTGTCATCCTTTTTTTTACAGAGATTCAAGCGTGTGGAGCATTACAACATTCCATCAGACAATTTTCATCCTTAACACACACTGACAGAATACCTCACAATAGCAGGGATTAGCACAGGAAGTGGGTGTCACAGATAAGTGGCAAGGGTACGATGGATGTTTTGAGAGCCGGACTTTGTTGAACATACTTATTATGCACAGAGCCGTTGGATGTGCTCAATGCAATGGAATCTGAAAATTACAAAAAGAAAGACATGATCTGCAAACTTTGAAAGAGAGATGAAGTATTTGTTGTCAGGCACACCTAACAAATGACATCACCGTAACCAAAAACGTAAAAAAATAAATGGAATAAATCATCCCATGGTCAGATTTAACATGTTATAGGACAGAGATTTAAGTATGAGCAAATTAAGAATTAAAACACTGCAGTGTAACCAACTGAGTGTTTTTAAAATATATTTACTTAACTTATAATTATTGATAAAATATGAAAATAATGATAAAATATATACTCATCTCATTTTCTGAACCACTAACCTCATAAGCTCAAAATACATATGCACTGTATATATAAAATGAGAATGTGTGGCCATCACCTTTTAGGTCGTGAAGGCTACACTTATATACCAAATGTTAATCCTGTGTCTTAAATGTAGAAGGTTAAAGTGGCAAAAAAATGCCACCATTGGGTTCATCATTGATCAAGCTCGAAGCGACATTCTTCCATCTTGACCAGCAAATCAGCCACCAATGGGTGATCAATACCATGTGTAATCTTGAGGATTTCAAAGGCCTGGTGGATACACAAGCAAATCATTTTAAGGGGTTGTATATTCAGAAATGGCAACAACTCATAGAATATAAGGATAATCAGCATTTGTATAAAATCGAAGCATGAATTTAAAGTTTATTACAATTATGAAATGCTACATCACTACTACACACCTGTTTGAAAGTGTCTAGAGCATCTTTAATGCGTTCCAAATAATGCTGCAGTTTTGCAATTCTCATCAACTGGATTCCATGGACTGGATGAGGATCGGGGAAGTAAAGTCTTTGGAGCAAGAAAAGAGAAATGGAATGAAATCCAAGGTCAGATGAACAATGGCACCAGTGGAGGGGGAAAAAAATGATTAAGTGTTGGCATTCACACCAACAGACAATCTATAGTCTTCAATTGCTCTAATATGTACATAAAAGGAAGCCTACAATAATATTTGAGACCAGAAAAGAAGTCTGATTGAGATTAAATTGAAATATTCGTCCTTCTCTGTCGCATTGTGTATAAAATAGGGTCTGCTGCCATTTTAATGTAGTATTTCATAGCACCCCTAAACAATATTTTCTCCATTATAAGAGGTTGAAGAATTGTATATTTTCGCTCCTTAAATACATTGAAAACCACAATTTACATTTTGGTCATACATATTAGGTATGGACTATCCCATTTATTCATTTATTTCTAAACTCTCAATACAGAGTTAATGCTTAACCTGTAGTATAAAACATTAAAAAAAAATTCCCAACTACCCAATGGAATTTAATAGTACATTGATTGTCAATGCAACTGAATGGACTACCAATGCAAGCTCATGTTTAAATGGCAAAAATAAAAATAAAAAAAAATCGCATGCACCCACCGTGAAAGATTTTTTTTTTTTTAACTTGCTTTCCTGTGAATAAATCTAAATTTGTTTAATCTTTTCACCCACGTTCACAGCTAGTTCCCACCAAAACACACATACAGCTGTGCAAAATTAAAAGAATAATGGAAAAGAAAACGGGGGCACTCGTTCCATCGTGATAAATGCGCAGTAGGGTCTATATTTTTGAGGTACGCCTCAATTGCCTGACTTTATTTGTGCTCCTTTCTAATCTCCTCTCCTTATTATCATGCGTTTCGCTTGCTTGCTTCTTGCCCATATTTGTGCAGCTCACTGCAGGGATTAAAGTGGGTGACACCCTCCGTTCTTTCCTCTCTTGCAATCTTAGCTCTTAGGCCCCCCCTCTGTGCCCTGAACGTAAACTACTTTGATTTTCCATGCCAAATGATTTGTGGTAACCTCGCTAAAGCCGCGGGAAAACGGCGAGTGAGACAGAAACCCCTCTCTAGGGTCGCCTCCATCTCTGTTGTTTTGCTTGAATTCAACACTGCACTTGGAGTTGTATGGATTTTGCTGAATAATAAATCAGGCTGAATAATAAAATTGCTCAGAGAATAAAAGCTGGATGTTCAGAGAATTCTTTTGTGGGTCAAGAGGAGACTTCACAATATTGTGTCAGGTCAGGGACCCGCTGGAGGAGGTTGGTGACACTTTAAAGAGTCGACAAAACGGAAGCCTCCTCCAAATGTTGAGACCTGGTACACACTTGTGCAAGATTAAAAGATTGGCTGCCACAGATGCCAATGACATCAAATCTGTTTGAACTGTGAGTGTTGGCAGTGAAAGATTCTGTTTAAGTGTCATTGACAGAAATGAACGTCAAATCCATTTGTAGTGGAAGGTTAAAATAATAATGTTCACATTATAAAACGCTACATACGATTTTAATCATGCGGCGTACAGTCCTCCATTTTGGAATTGTAATATTACAACTATAACAGTTTTATATATTTTGTGAACTAGCCTGGACAACTCAAAGGTCTCTAATCTTTGATCTGTGCATTTGTTACAAGCTGAGGTCCTGTCAATTTGCTACTCAAGTTATTGTTTTTGTTCTTGTACACACTAACTTTTATCTTAGATGTTATTTTATGAATTGACTGTCTTAAAAATTTGATGTCTATCTATATAACTTGGACCAGTATCTATTGACCCTCACAATCCTTTAAAAAAGAAAAAAAAAATATATATATATATATATATATATATATATATATATATATATATATATATATATATATATATATATATATATATATATATATATATATATATATATATATATATATATATATATATACACATATATATACACACATATATACACACACATATATACACACATATATATATATATATATATATATATATATATATATATATATATACACATATATATATATATATATATATATATATATATATATATATATATATATATATATATATATATATATATATATATATATATATATATATATATATATATAAATATATATAATTTTTTTTGCATCAGGTGTTATTATTGTTTCCAATAGCTTAGGAGTTAGCCAGTAAAAGGCAGCCCTCAGCCTATAAAAGCACACTCATGCCTGTTTTTCTAAGACCACAAAATCCCCTTTTAAACCTCACAAAGCACCCGATCATCTTTTCTACCTGTTTGTGAGCACAATGACTCATACGGAGGCCAATTAAAACCCAATTTGCTGTTTAGCAGATGAATTACTCAAATAAATGCACGATCCCTATGCTCTTAAACATTTATGACTCTAGGAACTCCATCTGAGTCATTTGCCTGTTGACTAAAGCTGTACTCTCTAGTGACCTGTTTGTATTTTTGTTAGCGGTAATTAAATAACATGTAAGTATATTTTCTATAAGTGAAAGCCGCAACACATTTTTTGTATTACTTTCACTAACAGGGCAATCGTTTTTTACCTTCAAGGCTAACTAGCTACTAATCGCAGAGCCTGGCAATTACCAAAATGCTCGCCATCTTCCTTGAGAAACGTCATCATTAAACAGGAAGTTCAAAGACTGAATCGGTGAGAGTACCGAACAGATAATAAGTTACAATATTGATTTAATTAGTGGGGCGACGAGTCAGGCGGCCACGTCGAGCAAATAAACACACACGAAGAAGCAACTCCAATTATGTTTCATCTTCGTATGCACGTCCTAGCAGTGATTACAATTATTTCATTAAGATGCCTCCCCCTCTCAATTCTGCCCTTATTTCCCTCCCCAAAGAACGAATGAGTTGAAGAAGGAAGCTCATTAGAAGGCCACAGCTCTAGGCTAAAGGAATGAGAAGAGGGCACCGAGGAGACGTTAACACTTGTGGAAGGAAGATGCGTCTTTCCAGGGAAATTCAGCGGAAAATATCCTTCGCAGCAAGATGTTTGCGAGAGGAAAGCAAGGATAATCTCATTGAATGCAAACACGGAGGAGAGATTAGTTCTAGTCTGCCTAATTGTGTTTTGTATTCTGGCCAAAGCTGTAATGAATGCAGCTTTAATTTAAATGGGCAATGCCAGTATATTAACTGCGGCAAAAGTCCAAAAGGAACACATTTGCCATGCTCCCCCAATGTCATAACAAGTATGAAAAAAAAGAAAACCTATACTGAAAAATTATAAATGCAAGTCTCTCAGTCTAAAGCAGGGAAATACAGATTTGCATAATGGAGATGTTATAGGAATACAATATATGGAAAACTGATGAGGCTTTTACATGCTTACGTGAAAATTGAGGAGAAATGCAGAGTGAAAGAAAAAATAAATACAAAATTAGAAAAAAAAAATGGAAGATGAAGAGAGTTAAAGTCCCGTAGCCAATGTGGCAAAACCAAAACAGACGACTAGGAAAGATCCTCACTGCACTCACTCCGAGTTTTATTTTGTTTTTCTTTCTGTAACCATAAAAGGCATCTTAAAATTTTCAATTCCCTTCCATCGTTTGCACAAACTGTACCAAGGACGAAGCACTTGACCCCTGGCCTCACTTCGGATTCCCCTTCAGATAACATTTCAGTTAGGTTATTTCTAAATCCCCCAGGAAAGGAAAAAACTAGCGCAAAATTGACGCATGGAAACTCTGCTGTACCCCTTAACAAGTCATGCCACATGCCATTACCAAAACAGGGGTCCTTCTTTGAGATCCGAGGGCATCACTGTCATCTAATATAATTTTCTTGTATCTTTATTTTTCTTTGAATTCAATTTTTTTCAGGGCATAAATATGTAAACAGACACACACCTGTAAATTGGAAGTGTCCGTTCTCCATATCTTGTTGCTTCCGCCCAGTGACCAAGGTGAACTGCAGAATCCAGAGCCAGATCCACCAATCGGAGCTTATAGAGGTTTTCATCGGGCACATGGACATCCTCAGTTGATAAGAGACACCCATCTAGAAGGGTCTGCCAATCTAGGGAGTTATTTGAAAACAGATTTATTGGGTTGCCTGGAAAGTTTTTCCAGGTATTTATAATAAGCACCATTTTCTGAGAATCGCATGAGTTTCTGAGAATAACAAGGAGGGAATATGAATTCATAAGAGAGCATTTGTCAAACATTATCTCGACCATGAAAGATACCTGAGGCTTCCTTCAGTTTTTCCAATTTTGATAACGTTTCCCTCATTTTTTTCCATGTTTTCTCTTCACCTGACAGCATGAATTTGTCCTGAAATTGAAATGAAAAAAAAAACATTTGCAGAATGCTTATTCAAGATCACAATGAGAAACAAATATTTATGAAAAATGAATGCAAGCCTTGAGTTTTCTCAAAGAAATTGCCAGAAAATACCTAAAATGTCATGAACTACTAAAAACTCTAAATAACAAATATCTCCAGCAAATTTTACAGCACAAACAATGGCTGCAAGGTGCAAGAACAGCAAAGGTTGGTTTCATTCATCTGAAACCTTGAAAGCTTGCACTGCTATCATAAAACTGCAAAAAGCTATTTTACAAGCACTATGGCTTACTGTATTTTTATGTGCCCACCTAGACAAAGTCATACACATAAAAAAAAATAAAAAATCACCTCGGGCATATAAACACAGGGTTTGATGTGAACTTTGGGTCACAACCTAGCAGCCTGCAATCATCATCAGAAGATTAAAGGGAGCAGAGCAACGACAAAAAAAGCAACTACAGAAAAAAAGGATTAAATAAAATATAGTCTGAGGGTGCACACTTGCCTATTATAAAAAAGACTTTCAAGTCTCAGGATTTTTGCAATTGATAAGAAGGCAATTGGAAAGGGCCAATGACAGCTAGCCAGCGAAAACATGTTTTTGGGATCCAAGAGAAACGGCGAAGCACATGAAGATGGATGGAAAACAAAACTGCTGGGGAAGAGCTTTTTTCCTCTCCTTCAAAATGCAGTCAATCAAAAGAGAGAAAGTAGCCAGAGTGTATGATGAAAAAAAAAAAAAAAACACTTTCAGGGAGAAAGCAAACAGGAGACACCAAAAAATGAGAAGGTGTTCTGCTCTGATACACTTGAATAAGAGTAACATAGCAAGTGTGTATTTTTTCCCCACCAGAACCTATCCAAGCAAACCTTGAAAGATTTTGCCAGGTGCCAAGGATTTTCCAAACCGTTGCCCTGAAGATTTTTACATACATCAGTCAGTCAGTTCATCCTGGATAGCTATCCTACAGCCAATCACATGGCAGAAGAGCATCTTTGAAAACACCAAACCTTGACGCAGATGGGCTAAAGTAGCTGAGGGCCATAGCAGGTGCCACTTCTGTCGGCTAAGCACAGGAAACTGAGGCTACGATTTTCACAGGCTTACCATAATTGGGCAAGAAAAGATTGGCAAAACATTATTTTGGGACACTTTTAGGCTCCTTAGCCCCAACGGAGCATGGTGGCAATGCCACATTCGACCTGAATATTGTTGTTCTCTGTGTCTTAGAAGATAAATGAGCATACTTTACTCATTTAAAGTCTTACCGTGTCCCTGGAGTCACATTTGTGGCAACGGCATGTGAAACAGTACTGCTCCTCCAGTTGTTTCTGACGTTCTTCTGTCATTGACAATGTCTCTATATAGCTAATAGTAAGCTAAACATATACAGACACATAACAGACACTGTTCAAGGCCATGTATGATTTTCAAAGCAAAGCTGAATAACATTATGGTGTGTGCAAATGTTTTGTGTTCTTACTCATACCTCCTCTGCAGGTTTAATATCCCGAACAGCTCTAAGGTGTAGCTTTGTTCCTTCAAACACCGTCACACAGTTTGGCCTGCAGTCATGGTTTAGCAGCGATAAACTGAGGTGACAGATAACGGGTGAAGGGGAAGTGCCACAGGGTGGGAATGATGAGCAAAGAGTGAGGGAAGATAGGAGATTAGAAGTCATATGATTGAGGAAATGGAGGGCACTTAAGAGAAAAAGTTTTATACGGCTTCAAGGTCAAGCAGTATGTAGTATATATCTGATCTCTGCTCTCACTAACTTTTATATCGATCAGGTGTGTTCACAGAGTTAGAAACATGCTGGATTTGAATCGTGTATTTAGTTTTGATCCTTTTGTGTGTGGGCAATGTAGCGTCCCATTAGTCCCAAAAGATCATCAATAACTTCATTGAGGACCTTTATGGGAATACTGGCCAACAGTTGTCACTTTCTAGGAGTCAGACATATGAGTGACAGGTGTTTTTATATAAAGTGCATTCCCTCTCACAGTAGGGCTGGTTGCCTTGGTTTGAAAATGCAACACGGCGCAGTAAGGAGAAAAATACGAAAAATGATCTCTTCGAAACCAGGCCTAAATCATTTGTGATATACATCTGATGCAAATGCGCCTTCAGATTAAAACTGAAATGTCGGATTCTTTTTTTTTTTGTGTTACAGTAATTACACAGTTTGTAGCATGAAGCGTGCACTGGCTTACTTTAAGTCGTTATGACAGCAGCAGGGTGGTGAATGTACAGTTAGGTCCATTTATTGGGTGTATAAACGTCCAGTATAAAGTAGGGCCGGTGTCTATAAAAGTGGGGTGACCTTTAATGTCGGCAATCTATTTCCACTTCTGCGACATGCAGCTAGCGTTTTATTTGTCATTTTAATGTGCATGATGTCACTAAATCCACTATGCGGAGAAGACTGGATACAGCAATTTAGTCAGAGAATACCAACCACAGTAACGATAGTTTAACTGCTTCGTTTTAACTGATTTGACGAAAAACAAATAGAAATTGATTTCTAAATCAATTAAGTGTCACTGTTGAAATACAACGTTGGCACTATTTTCCAAACCTGATTCAAAAAGCATTCTGGGAACACTTGATTTTCATATTGGTGTCAGAAGCAGAAACCTATCCAAATGTCACTAGCTACCAATTAAAAACAAATAAACAGATAAAGCAACATAAAAAGCAGGCATTATCAGGTGCTAAAACTACAGTTAAGTAGTCTCGATCCATCTGCTGAACTTTGCGGGGCAACCGTGCAAGTTTAACTGTCAAAACTAATCAAATTGATTCCTTCCGAAGCGGCTGAATTTCGTCAAAAGTTTCTCTGTATGTCTATTAAAGTGAGTAGCAGCACTCCCAAATAAGCCAAGAGACGTCTACTCTATTTCTGTCAAAACAAAAGCTCATTTCCCAGATGCATACGCACGTTTCAAAACAGTGTCAACAAACTTGACTGACTGCTTGAGAAGTTCCAACACGGCTTCTTTATGTTGTCACAAAGCTGATTATTTGTTTCAATTATTTAAAGATTGAAAGGAGGACATATTATGCCCATATAAAAAAAAAAGTACAAAAAACATGTCACTCTCTCTGAAAGTAATAAAGATCTTCGTCTTGCGTGAACACAAACATACATTTACAGCTGCTTTATCAGGGACGCCTCTACACTTTATTGAGGCTGCATCTGTATAATGCCACTTCTAAACGAAGAATAACTAATAAAAAGGCAAAATTAATTGCAGGGGCGTGCCATTCCAAGAGACACCGATGCTTTTTAATGGTAAAACAAAAACAAACACATTTTAAGAGCTTTGTGAGTGCTTTCAATGAAAAAAAGCTTTTGTAAAATGCAGGGCACGGGGAAAATTGAAGACCTTTGTCTGAGTTTATGATGTCCCTCATTATTTTATGAAGTGTGTGCGCGATGGCGCGTCTTTGCGAAGCCATCTGCAGTCTTTGGCTTTGTTCTACAATCTACAATAGCAACGTTCCAGGTCGAATATCAACGAGGAATCAAGGCATCCACACAACGCTTTTATCCGATATGGAGGGAGCTCATTAGCATACTAATTAAGCTGAATGAACTGAACGCCAACAAACATTAACAATGTTTGCGGGCAGACACTGAAACTAACTGTTGCTTAACACGGTGAATGGAGATGGGAACTACAAAAGGATATTGTTTTTGAAGAGGTCGTTTACCAGTATGTAGTACACAGCAGCATATCAAAGGCCAATGGATGATTATCAGAGCTTAAAGTTGGGAGAGATTAAATATGGATACTCTTTTCTTGGTGGTATTTAAAATAGCTATGGGGCGATGAAATCAAAACACATATAAGACTGGGGGGTACAGCGTTTTTTCTTAAGCGTAAAAAAGTAATTTTGGTTGCCTCTAAGTATGATAGCATTGCAATATACTCAAGGATGCAGTGCAAGTTGAGTGGGAATGGATTCGGTACCACTGATCCTCACAATGGTCTCTGGGGGTGATATAGACTGTCCCAGCAAACTACAGGCACCAGGCAGGGGACACCCTGAATTGGGAGACAGCCAGTCGTGGGGCAGAAGGAGATGGATAACTATTTCGTGTCCAATCAGCCAACCATGCATGTCTTGGGGATGTGGGGGGAAACCGCAGTATTTTCGAAAAAAAATCTGTTGACTTGTAGACAAACTGATGGAAAATCATGAGCTTGAATGATAAGCTCAAGTTTTGAGGGAAATATAACATAAATACAGTGTTTTGATGTCGGGTACGGTGAGAGTCACAGAAGATACTTGAACATGACATACTGCTACTTTACATGAAATACCAACGTTTTTATATTATATTGTAAGTACATTCCTGAGAAAAACATTTTTTTATTTCACAGTGCCAAGTGAGCTTTTTCAGGTCATGGCATTATTTTCCGGCATTATAAAGAAATGAATAAAAACCAAAGAGTGTCAATGTGAAAGAATCTCCCACTCTATAGAAAAGAGAAAAAGCCGAGAGCGTCAATTGTGACAGAAACTCTCATTTCAAGAGGACAAAAAAGAGTGGAACAAACTAATAGCATTGGAACATTTGAAGACTTGGTGATTCTGCAGGAAGAAAAAAATGAACAGCCTGATTCGCGTAATCCTCCTTTCCTTGGCGAAAGCGTGGTTGCTAGGCGACGCAAAAATATGAATACGCAGGGGACCATCCTGAGTACAGGCCCATCTTTAATGGACAACTCACACACACCCCGTGGTTTGGCTGAGCTGTGATAAAGCTACTGTGACCATCTGACATCTCAACACTGGCCAGATAAACTGGTTGAGATACCTGACGAGGGCAAGTGTGTATGTGTAGCTGCACTAACAACATGTAACATGGGGCCAACTCACGGTTTACACACCCTAGTCTCGATATCGGGATTATCATTGTGTAGGGACAAGAGTCGAAGCAGCTGGAGTCTAACTCACAGAACAGCTCCTCCATGTGTCATCTTGTTCCCAAACACTCCACACGAGCCGTCAAATATGAGTTTTTTCGATTTGGCTCCTCAAAACAAAAAAGTGAGGGGAAAAAAAACACATCACATGCTAATCATTTCAGTGTACTTCAAAGCCCTGACAGGAAGGAAATGCGGGATCGGGTCGAGGGGGTGCCTCCGCAAACAAGTCAGAATAATAAAAAAAAAAAACAGGGTTGTCTGGGTTTCCATTATTTCACAGTTGCATTTGAATTTGATGCTAATGTATTGCGTGCAAAGTGAAAGTGAGAATGCGAAAATTGAGAGTGATATTGAAACTGATGCTTTTTAGTTAGGTATTCTATACACTGTTCCCTTTGTAGGTGTGAGCGCAGTGTGTGCGTTTGTTACCTGGGATACAGCCCAACTCCGATCTCTTGCAGCTCCCCATCACTTATGGTGAAACAATTACACGTCACCTGAAGGGAAAAGAGGGTGAAAAGAGGAGATAAGATGGATTTTAAAAAAAGAAAAGAGCGGTATAGCTTCAAGGAAGCAAAAAAAAATACTCTTCATGGGGTTTTGATGATTTTCACGCTGACTTTGGCACCTGCAAATCCCCCATTGTACTGGAATTGGTGAGTGGATTGAAGTGCTTATCTTATCACTAAAGGCCTCACACTTGTTGGCATTTATTTATATTCAGAAAAAAATGATTAGAGGAAAGCATTAAATCTTTCATGTTTTTGATAAAAATTTAAGAGAAATGCTTTCTGTCATGCTTTTTGGTATAAGTATATGTATAATGACAATAAAAGCATTCAATTCAATATGTGTAAAAAAACAAATACTGCATTTTAGCACATTCACTCCCATTGATAGCGCGATACATCAAATCAATTTTAACTGTCATTGCTGGCTTTGATTGATCATGTTTCAGAATTGTATATTAGAGTGTTTTTTTTTTTGTGGCTAGAAAGGAAACTATTTAATCCATTTGATGTAAAGACTGAAAAAGTAAGTTCATTTTGTGGGCAACATTGATTTGTGTTTCCCCATCCATTGGCAGCAAAGTAAATTAAAATAGGGAAAAAATGACTATTTTGGACGTCATTTAATTTAGGAATAAATACATGTTAAAGTAGGAAATGTGCTGCAGTTTTTCTGACAAGCACCCCACGACACACACATTGTCTTCAACAGCCTAGATCAACGGCTCGGATAAAGATATCAACCATGACATACTACGGGGTGTTCAGTCAACTTAAAAATAACTGTCACTTGTTTTATTTTCCTAAGGGAAAAGATGGTGTCAATTTAAGGGGCAGAATTTATTGATTCTGTTGTAGAGGATACACACGATTTCACAAAATAAGGAAACAACTAAGGTCCAACATAGTAATAAAACCTTACAGTTTTCTTATTGACACTGAGGATCATAACCATCTATCACAGCTGGCTCGTTTATGTACCCTCAGTAATAATAAAAAATAGTATTCACTACCATGCAGTGTAATTTTGTATGAATTGACATCAGCCAAGAAGAAACGGGGAATCCAAAGGGGCTTCTTCGATCCATCTTGACTCAATGAATGACAAATTTTCACAATAAAACAGAAGGATACCCAAGAAAATAATAAAAAGCGCACATTTATAACAGCAGCTTTTCATTTTGTATTAGTGTGCCAGATAGATTTGGAGCCACTGTTCACAAAAGACTCCATTACAAAGTCCCTTCACTATTAAGCATTTTGTCCGGAGGGTTTGTTTTTTTTCGCCAAATGGTGCTTTAAATCTTGATGCGCAGCTCATTGTGTCACATATTTATTGTGGTGTCACACATGAAGTATATACTCTTTATATTAGGTGATAGATGTGTGAGAGAGGAATAAAAACAGACCAGTAACTGACTGAAGGGTGTGGTGAGTAGCTGTGGAGTGGAAAATGGAGGGAGAGTGAGGGAAAATGTCGTGCACTAGGGGGGGCGGGAATATATTAAACGTCGTATATGTGTTTGATCCATTTTTTTTAACTGCAGGTCTGCAGGTTTTGGAGAATATGTGGAAACGGTGAGAGAACATCACAGATCGATGATTAAAATGACTGAAAATTGAGATTGTGCAAAGTTCTTGACATCGACTAAAAAAATAGAACCAACTATTTACCCACTTAACTTAATAAAGTGCCTCTTCATGTTTGTCAAATTGAATCAGAAAAGACCGTTTTTTTTAAAAGCCTTTAATTTTTAGCAATTTTTAATGCTTGGAAAAAGAAATGCTTATGTTACGTATTCAATGAATCAATGAAAAGTCATTGGTAGCCCTAATTTGAAGTTGAAACATGAATGAAAAATCCCTTCACCATAGGTAAGGACTCTTATTTCAGAGTAAAGCTGTTCATTCTCAATGCATTTCACTACAAGCAATGGCTAAATGTGAAGGGTAAAGACAAAACGTTAACGTTGAAATATTTTGGAGCTACACGGTGGTGTCGCTCTCGCTGAATGGAGGAGTGGCGTGAAGCAATAGGAGAGTCATCTCATCTCGCGTTGCTCGCTTCTGTCATGTCAGTTCAAAGTACTCACGAATGGATGCTTTACGTCTTTAATGGGACTAGAACGCAAAAGCAGACCTATTTCCTGTCAATCTGCCAAACACTACAAAGGCCATTAGATACAATCAGCAGTTGTGTCTGTGTGAGTGCTCTATTAATGCTGTGATAAAGTATTTATGATTTAATCATTGTTTTCTTTTCCTTTCCTCCAAAGGCATACAAACATACCCCGTAAACAGCCGAGCGAATCTTTCTTTTACTCTATTGTTGGCCTTCAAGAGTGACAACAAAGCAATTCTTTTTAAATGTTAATTATCTTTAATGTGTCTTCGTTCTGTCTACTACGCACTAGCATTTGTCTTGGCTTTCTGTCGCTTTAATTGGGCCACAGTTCCAAAATAAGCACCTTCAAAGAATTGTTTTTTCTGCTTCTATATATAACTTTCAATTCTTTTATACCTTGACATTTTTTTGTTTTTTTTTTGCAAACATCAAAACATATTTAGGACAAAAAAAAATGCTAGAGGCACATTGCCGGGTTATTTAAACTAACAACACTAGTCCTAGAAAAAGGATTTTTCTCTTTTTTTGCATTGTCATTTTTTTTTATTTGTTTGGGCAACATAAATTCCAAAAGAAGAACTCGAGACCTGAAAATTATCATATCAAAATAAAAGGTTAAGTGTTTTATCGTTGTGTTTTGGATAGTAGATGACTTGTTATGTGTCTGATGAATATGCCTTTCACGTTGAAGCTTGTTATTGAAATGCATTAATGTGAGCACACTTATACAGAATATATTGAACTACCTCATATTTATAAACAAATATGCCAAGAAACAGCATGAGCAGACTGTGAATTCAAGAATAAAAGCGACAATATTTAACACCACTTGGCCTCGGGGCGTATGTAACGGAATGCAAGACCGCCCCATCTTGCTCTCCACTGACTCATTTCCATGTTGATATTGAATCATCTCAAGGGATAAATTTGAAAAAATGCATAACTCATAAACATGCCTGTTCATATATGTATGTATTCTATACTGCTTCATACAAAAAATATCCATATACATGGGCTAAAAGCCCCACCCCAACTGTCATGTTAATTGTGTTAACATGATGCCACATAATGAGACGATCCCCCTAAAGGTCATTTTATGAATAAGATTATCAATGTTTTGTCAGATTTCAGCACAATTTTCAACACTGCAGTGTGTTGCTGAACAGTATGCGTGCTAAGCCCACGGTGAGTCTGTCTGGGGAACGATACAAATCAGATATGAACTATGACTAATGATACTGTAAGGCTGTTTTTTGTTTTTGTAAGTAATCCTATTCTTCTGCATGGCTGCAGCAGTATTTTTTTCTAATTTTTTTATCAAGAGCTGTTTTATTAAATGTGAAGACTCCACTCAGTCAGTCTCATCTTCAACGTGAATCCATCGCCTAGAGTGATTACCAATACAATCATATTGCCACTAAACATACGCAACATATTGAGCCTCAGCATTTGATTGGATTGCAGTTGATATATGAAGTACAAACACTATTCCCTTCTCACACGTTCAATAAAAGGAGGATTTACAATGAGGCTGAAACCTGGAAAAGGGGTTTTCAAGGATAAGTATATCTGAAATTCCATGAATTCCCTCCAGGCATGTTTAAGCAATTTAAAAAGATTCAGCTTTTTATCATTATTATTCTATCTTTATTATGCAGCTACCTCAATGTAATTTATGTACATTCATACTTTTAATTCAAGCATATTGTCAATGTTATCTACTGCTACCAAACCATAGGGAGCCTAATCCTTGGTACCGTAGAAAATGTACTGGATCGGCATTGCCTGCTTGGTCTTACTACCCAAAAATTACTTTTGTAGAGCTGTTTGTTCACCTCTAAAATGTACACTGACTCACAAACACTAATCCCAGGGATTGTAAAACTACAATTATCGGAGTAATTGTTAATTTACAGGTCACATGCTTCATCCAATTATCTGTGTGAGCTTTAATGTGTGGCGTGGTATGTTTAAGTACAAGTAACGTGCATTTTTCCTGTATAGTGACATGACCATCTTGGTTATTTTAAACCACAGATAGTGTCTAACCAATTGAGTGAGAGTAGTGCTTTCCATTGGCCTTTTAGTGGTACAACCCTTTTCCTGCATGTCAAATGCTAACTTGGATGCTTCACTAAATGCAGAATTGGTAATGGATGCATAAAGTGTTATCTTTATGTTGCGTCTGACGATTCAAGTGTGCTCAATGTGTTGCCTACCTATTATTAGCTGACCTCTATTATGGTTGAAACAATTTGCTATGGGAGCTTCCTGTCAACCAAGAGGTCGGCAAACCCTCAATTATCTATAATCTTCTTTATTTGAAATGAGGCAAGGGACATTGCAATGAACATGGTGCTGCATGCATGGGAAAGACATGAAAACTACAGACTGAGACCAAAAACTCATTAGAAATCTGTCAAACGCGGGTAATGAATTAAGTGAGAAGGGCATTTCCTCTGGCTTTTCGCAGTGTTACTTTGCAAGCAGTGGATGTTACTCACCATCTGCAATGGCTTCACTTTTTAGACCTTTAATGGTGACAGAATTTATGAACTCCATTTGCACTGAATTTAAAACAGAGGAAGACATTCATTAAAAGCACCAATGCACGGACTGCTATGTTGCGGATGGCTTTATTGACTAGCGATTTTCCCGAGAAATGGAAAGGGAAAATAAAACAATCTATACTGCAATTACCAGACTAATAGTCTTACTACATTTAAACTTATCGTGACAGATTTATACAACGTTCATGCATTTTTCATGTTCATGACATGACATTTAAAGTCCTACTGACACCTCAGGGGGTACTCGTTTTATCAGAAAAATGGTTCATACGTACTCTTTAATAAATGGCTCCAACACAAGCGCTGCCGATACAACCCTCCATTTTTAAGTGGTGGGCGGAGTGTGCAGACTTGTGAACATTGAACCTTCAACGTTCATGTCCATTAACTAATCATTTTTTGTTTTTACAAAAACAACATAGGTTGAACAATTAAAGCAGTTCACCCAAGCTCTCATCTCATTTTCTGAACTGCTTCACCCTCACTAGGGTCAGGGGGTGCTGGAGCCTATCCCAGCTGATTCCAGGAGCGACGCAGGGGACACCCCGGATCAGTGGCCAGTCGATTGCAGGGTACATGAAGACGGACAACCATCACACCCATACCTAGGAGCAATTTAGAGTGTCCAATCAGCCTACCATGCATGTTTTTGGAATGTGGGAGAAAACCCACGCAAGCCTGAGGAGAACATGCAAACTCTACACAGGTGGACGTGACCTGGATTTAGTTCACCCAAGTTAACATGGGTATTGTTTTCATTCAGCATTCAGATAGCGTTCAGTCATCTGGGATGAACTGGGAGAGAAAACACTTGGGCATTGCATTGGGGCCCCTTCCTGGTGAGGTGTTCTGGCCACATTTCAACAGGGTTAGGACACACAAGGGAGACTATACCTCTCGGCCAGCGTGAAAATGTCTCAGGATGAGTTAGACAAAGTGGCGAAGGAGAGGCAAGTCTTGGTCTCCCTGCAATATTGACTGTGTTCCTCATGCATTCATAAACGTGCACTAATCGACGTGAGCATGTCCTTAACACATGACAAACTCCCAATTTACCTTCTACCAATAGCTTGGACTATTGTGAAGAAAAATACGCAAATTTCAAATAAGAAAATGTGCAAAGGCCACATTGAAACCTTTAGGAGTTACTATTCTTTTAATAGTCATGCACTGCTCTCGTGCACAAAAATATTGTTCATGCAGATTATGGATCGACACAACAATGAATGGCAGAAAAATTTCGACACAGATTTTTTTTTGCTCCTGCTGCGAACACAAAAGCAAGAATTCAATGCCTCCAAGGTTGTGACAGTTTTTCTATTTTACTTTACAAGCACTTAGCATTGCACAACTAAGTAAATAAGCAACTGTGCATTATTTATCTGGTTGTATAGTGATGCTAGCCCATTCAAAATTCATGTTACTCAATAATTCATTTATCTATTCAAACTTGGCTTATTAAACTCCGCAGAGCAAATGCAACAAATAGAAGTAAGCTCGGGCTGATTGTTACCCTGGGAGGGACACACTTCGAACCCGCACATACACACCACTGTTAATTAGTGTAAAGTCACAGATGATATTTTTGTCACAAGAACAAACGGTGAGCCCTGTAGGCAGAGAGGAGATTGGCTGGAGTGAGAAAACAGAGGCAGGCAATGAGAAACAGAAATGGATAAAGAAGGGAGTAAAAGAAAGTGATCAACGATTGAAAACAATCTAGCAATTTGAAAAAAAATTACTTTTTCTGGCCATGTAAACGCTTGTATATATGAAAAAACAATCAATTGTGGAAAAAACATGTTTATGCTTTCTTGAGGATGTTTTCCAGATATTAAGAATGCAATGGAAAAGCATTTTCCAAATGTATACGCCATAGAACATGATGGGCCTTTAATATGTTGCTTTTATTTAAGTTTGCTAAAAACGAATGGAAACAGTGATGACCGATCTAATTCTGAAAAAAAAAAAACTGTCCTATGTTCAATATAATTTCCACTCATTCACACTTCAAAACTCTTCAAAATCTGTTGGGTTTCCTCTTTAAAAATATTGCAAACAAACTATCAAAACATCCAACTTTCAACTTACAGACAAATATCTGTATCTGTTACATTCTAAGAACTGAAATATTTTACAAATGTGGGCTATGGTTGGCCAACAACCTGCCATTGGTTTTCAAAGGTAGTATTTCTATACTGATGACAATATTTCCTCTTTCTTTTGCTGCAAGTATTTTCTTTAAAGATGTGACAAATTAAAGCAAGGTTAAAGAAAAAGGAAGATGACTCAAAGTCCTTGCTTTGGGGTAATGTATAACAGCACAAACTATGGCTCACAAAGACACACACACCTGCAGGGAGGGCTTAGACCTTTCCCTGGCAATAGTTAGAAGAATAATCCTCCAGTCTCAGGATCACAGTCACTGGCTCAATCCTCTTCTGAAAAGTAAAGACTTTACGTCTCTCTCCACATCTCCTGTCTTTGTCAACATAATGACACTGCCTGTCAAGTGGTAGGGCTTCCAGCCCAGAGCTGCTAGCAATAAAAGACAAGAAAAACAGCCCACAAAGGAGCAAGTGGTGTGAATGTGATATAAGCTGGACCTCATCCTAGAAGATCCCTTTTCTCCTCTGCTCGGTGGAGCTCGAACACACCAGCTGTTGTACAATTCCCGGATACAGGTTAATCCGGTCAGCATCAGGAATGCCGGGCAAGTGTGCATCAATGAGTCTACAGTATCCAAGCATGTTGTAGTTTGCTCGGATGGATTGAAATTAAGGTGGTTGGTTTTTATTTTTGCCTTAGGGCAATGGTGCCCTAACACTGATCCGCAGAGCGGTACCGCGAGGCATTTAATGCCAGTCTGCCAGGGAAATACATTAACGTTTTATGGCAAAGTTGATGCTCAAGAATGGAACTCTCAGGGTTGCCAGATCAGAAAAAAAAACATCTCTAACTCAATCACACCAAAACTATAATCCACCTTATTCAAGGGAATTTCCCAGCATTTGCAGAAATGTATGTTTTTTGTCAATTTGATTTCAAAAAGCTGTGTTTATTGATAAAATAAGAAAATGAAAGGATGAGTGTCTTTAATTATAATGTTCAAAAGTTTTGTGAACAACCACAAGGCAGTAGTTTTTTAGAGTAGTGATAAATGAGCACTACCCACCCCCCCAGTTCAAATGAATTGTACATCCATCGAAATCAGTTGTACCCGATGAGTTAATTAGTGATCCACAACCGATGTGCACTTTTCCAAGTTGGCTTTTATCTGCTTTGGTGGTAAGGAAAGTATCAATAGCGAATAGCGCTTTAACTGCACTTCTTCATTCTCTCATGTTCACCTCTAGCTGTACTTCTCATCAGCTCATTGGAGATTCCATCAGAGAGGTGGAGGCCCTCAAAGGCACTCTGTGCAGAATGATGAAAGGACGAAGGGGGCCTTGGGGATGGGCGTGGTGAGCACAAATTGTCATGTGGAATAAACGATCACAGAGTCATGTGTGTGAGATGTCAGATAACTGCTTGGAGTTCTGGGAACCTCCTACATACACTTGCAACGAGGGGATGTTTTAATGTTACATTGCTGGAAAATATAAGAAATTGAAAACATGACGTTCAGTCAGGTCTAGTTCTTTTTTTTCTATACTTTCTTCTATCAGGAGTAGCACATATCACCTTGAGTCATTTAAAATCGTGTTGCGTTTATCATTGTCATTCAAAGTTCATTAAATTATTTAGAGATGTGAGTCATTACAAAAGCTATTTCACAGATTTGGCTTTTGTGAGATAAGCTATTTTTTATTTATATAATATCTATTGATACGATAATACTTTAACGGTATACTAAACTTCCATAAATGAATAATTTACTGAAGTTCTAATGTCTTCATATTTTTCCCTCCCTGCACTTTATTAACGCTCTTCCTTTGCAAATAGTTTCTTTCACATAGCCAACTTAATGTTCCTTCACGTGAAAGGCTCGGAGATGTCCTTGACTGGCAAGGACGACACAACGCAACTGCTATATCTGCTAACGTCTAGGTTATGAAAAACGAGTACATAACATTCATAGCGGCACCTGTCTCTCCATCTGTCTTGGTACTCACATGCAGCCATTTTATCTCAGTCTGATCATCATGATGTGGTTCAAAATTGGTTCACCACTGGCCCAGGGCAGATGACATTCACACCACACACGATGCACAAGAAAAGTCACAACCAGCTAATCCACACTGCCTCACTGGTAAGAATGACCATTGAACTACCTAATCCACAATGATTAAAGTGAGATTTTTTGTTTTAATTGTGTAAATGCAAAATATGTAAATTTACCACAGGTAGGAACAAAGCTAAAGAAAAAACAACACGTCTTGAGCCACATGACAAAAAACAATAACTACGTGCATGATAATGCATGCATCAACAGCAATACAGGAAGAAACATTCATATTCATTAGAAAAACAAATATTTTAAAGAAGATACATTAACATAGCTTCACCAAACTGATTTTCACTGTAACAGCAGCTGTTTATTAAAGCATCTCAAGGGGGGGGTATCTCGTTCACTCTCACACAAACACACTGCAGACTCGGGGGGCTTCACGGTAGGAGTCAATTAGAAGAGCTCCCTACTGTAATTACACTATGTTAAATATCCTGGCCCACAGGGACACTGTTGTTAGTTTGTCCTTCCTTTTGTCATCTTACAACCTTCATCAAGCATGCTTTTTCTACCTTACAGAAAACTCCAAAATTGTATTTTTTTTTAAGTAACCACCACAAACCATTGCACTCTCACACACACAAACACGCAAAGGTTATACTGCCCACCACTCTCCACCCAACTGTGCTATACACCATTCATCTCCTGCATTATCTTGTCCTGTTGGCTTTGGGTCGGAAAAAGTGCTGACAACACCAAACGTACGCCGCAAGATTAGATCGGCATGAAATCACACACACACACACACACACACACACACACACACACACAGACTTAAAGAAGTATTAACCCATTGGCTGCCATTGCCGGTCATAGACGCCCAATTGACTTTTACTGGAAGAGGATAGAGGCAAAAAAAGATTCAGTCATCTAAGTTTAAATAGATTGGATGTCTATCACATTCAATAGGAGTCAATAAGCTAAAATTATAGTCCTGGGAAAATTTTGACGAACCTTTTGGTTGAAAACCCTTTTTTCACAATGTATATACATATAATAACAAGCAAAACACATTTATGGATCACTAAAATATGAGATGTTGTCCAGTTTACATCTAAAAAGAAAACATGAAACATGCTCGTTTGAAAAACTTTACTGACCAATCATTTGAGAGTATTCATCGACTCGACTATTACTAGCACATTTAACAATGACTGAAATATAACTACTGCTATGCATTTCCATCCAAAAGATTAAGACTATAAAGGACTGCCAAAAACAACACTGCATATCTTATCTCTACATCACAGGTTCCTCATTAAAAAGAGCGCTAATCTGGTTACATTTTTTCCAAGACTTAAACACGGTTATTGAGCTCTTCTGTTCAACTGGTGATTTAAGATTAGAGAATTTTCCAATGATACCTTCCTTCAGTGCATTAGACCCATTGCAATTTGGGTTTACTCGTGGGAATAGGATAAAATGTGTATACTTAAGAGAGGAAGAGAGCCATCTGGATGAAAAATTGTCTAACATTACAGAAAGTAGCTCATCTGCAGCTTCTACAGCACAATTTGACGTTAGTATATAACATAATAAATGAGCTCCATTAAGTTAGATTCAAGGACAAAAGCATAATATTGAGCCACCCAACCAGCAGTTAGTTGGTTAGGCTTTCTAATATCTATACACGTATACTGCGTACAGAGCATAAAGACAGCTGGCCTGGCTGTAACCCAACATTAAAATAAACCCAATTAGCAGCACATATAAAAGCATGCAAATGAATTTGGAATAAGGTGGGTGCAAAATCTCTGTCATCACGCCCAAGTTGCCAGGAAGAATAAGAATTGGCATACAGGACCCATGTAGTAAAACCAAAACATGCTGTTGATAAATTTCGACTTTTGTGCTAATCAACCAAATGAGATTAAATGAAGCTCATTTGTTAGATTTATAGCTCTTCGTTTGAAGATAGTGTTCCATTTGGCTTGTTGGGTGGAGTCTGGCTAAGTGGGAGCTTGGGTTGCCAAGTTGGGTGCTTGCCATGGAAGGAATTTCCAATGGGAATTAATCAAATGCTTAAGTGCATGTTGTTATAAATTTTATAATTAAAGTAGTTGTTGGCATTTTGCATGTAATGAAAAGAAACAAATTTGGCAAAAAAGACCAAAACATAATGTTTTGCATTTGATGAAAATTGACATTCTTACTGTTCTAATCACAAAAATATTTCTCTCTTTGGCAATAATAGAAATTTAACTCGTATATTCTCGGCACTGTTGCCACTATAAAAACAAACCGATAATAATGACTTGGTATGTTCAGTCCTACTGTAGTTCATTAGCAATTTATCCACCTGTTTGTTGTCTGAATGGATGGAATATTGGTGAGAAAGATAAAGTACGCCACAAACTACTTAACTGAGAATCATATGACCATGTTGGGAGGCCAATTCATTGCACAAAACCACAGCCACTCTCAACATTTTGATTACATATATATTCAAGGCTTTACTCTTTGTCAAAGCACTCATTAATGCTTTCCAATGGTGTGCTAATGACCAGCAGTTCCGTATTATGTGGACCAGGGGGGCAAAGGTATACACATTTAAAAATGGCAGAAATGAACGCTTTGACCATGAAGAGAGAATTAGACACTATTATATCAAAATCTTCCCTTGTGCAATGTCATAGATATGAGTGCTGATAAATGATTAATAGCTTAATAGTGCCAAGAACTAAAAAAAAAAAAAAAAAAGAACACTCCACAATTATGTCTCCTTGAGAAATGTTTAAAAATAAGTTGCTTGGCAACCTCTGCAATGACCAATTCAGGTCACTGACCCTGCTGTGAACAACTAAAATTGCATTCAGTTGAGTGAAAGCCTCAGTCAAGGCCTAGGTTTAGCTTCTAATCATAGCCAAGTATAGGCCGCTAAGCATGTACAATTCAATAATTCTGGTAGACCATCAGAAAATAAAAGTACTGCAGAGTAATAGATTTAAATAAAAGTCTTTTTCTGTGAGTTGTAAAAAAATTTAACCAAAGAAATTGAATAAATAGTTGGTTTCACTATCCTAAAATGCGTTCCTATTCCTGAACAGGACAACTGTTTTGGTTTCCCTCAATTGTAGAGTTAATATAAATGGAGATTGGACAAAAACAATACAGTGCATCTTAGAAATCACATTCTGGCACAACTCTCTGGAGTATATTCAGGAAATGTGTCATAATAACAAACATGCACACTTTGGTATTGTATCAGCCTCCAACCCTCTTTCTATCCGTCTAAACAAGCACCGAAGAGTAATCATCGTAAAAGCTGCGGCGGCAGAAGTGCGTGCAGAAAAAAAATCTGGGGGAGGACAAAAGAGATGAGAGACAGTGGATGCCGCGGCTTTCCAGCTGTCCATTAAGTCATACTCCGCCCCCAGACACGACAAAACAATGCAGTATAATCAACGACAACATCGTACTGATGAAAATGGCTTTCATTAAAAAAATAAAACCAAAAAAAGACATCCAAATTTGCTTCAAAAATCCTCATTTGTAACTACGGATCTGAACCCTCCTTTATCTCACTTCCTTACAGGCAATCCAAGTCATTTGAACAAGATTTTTAATCTACTTTCTTATTAAACATTCAGCTCTCCTTCATGATGAAATTACACCAAGATGGTAGAGCGTGCAATTACACAAATCCTAAGCCAATTAGGCAACCAGTCATGGTGTCAAAGCAAAGAAAATATTAAGGAAATGAGTAGGAATGCACCAACTCATTGACACCAGGATTGTGGTAATGACTTTACACATATTATCTAAGTATTGATATTAGGAACGTGCTGATTAGTTTAATATGGGCTGAAAATTTGACTATTTAACTTGTAAAGTGTTTTTGTAATGTTTTGGTTGCCTTCAAAAGGTGCAGCATTAACTACAGGTACCATTTTTTCTAATCTTCTGATAATTGTAATTTTCATTAAACAATAGCAAAAAATTAATCAGGCAAACCCAATTATGTTACAACACACTCCAGGCCAAAGGCTGTGTACATGCACCAATAAGTTTGTAGTTAATTAATCAGGACTGCTACTGCCTTAAAAAATAAAGAAAAAAATATGATTTGGATTCATGGATTGATAGATATTAGGCAACACTATAAAGCTACAGTGTTAGAAAAAGAAAATGTAAGTGGTTCCTCCCCTAAAATAACAGAAATTCATTGAACAATAATTGCACTTGAGCATATGATTCCTTCTATGTGAAATACTAGGAGAGATAACTTTCCCATTTCTGAACGCAATCAAGTTTTTGAGTGTCTGCATTTGATTTAACGGCCCAACAGCTAGGATATAATTATGGGCAGAATAAATTACTCCTACACAAAAACATGAAGTCTCACATGCACAGCTACTCCACATCTGTCCGAAAAGTGAATAACGCCTACACGTAAATGTGCACAAGCTATATGACCATATCATTGCCATCATGGAGAGAATTATCTGTAAAAATGCTACTTAGCGGAGGGTATATGCAAGCATTTCAATGTGAACCATGACTTAACTTCAAATGCTGTGCACATATTTTCACTATCTTTGCTTACGCTGGCATTTACAGTAATAGGTGATTGGATATGTTTTGCCATATTAGAATGGCGTTATTTATGAGGTCATAAATAATCGCAATACTAGGAAAGAAAAGAGAGCATTCACAGTCTGACATTTTTTCAAAGTCAAACGCTTAAACGTGACATATTCAGATGAAAAACTTTTTTTTTTTCAATTCTCGTTTGATCCCAGAGGAAATATTTACGCATTTACGGAAGTTGTGGCATGGCGCATGACAATTTAATCCCCATTTTGTTCAGGCTGATAACACCGGATGGCTAAAAGGTATATATGGTCCTGTGAGGCAGGAGTTTTCATTTCATGCACAAATTAATTTGGGGTGGAACTACCAAAGTTGCCATCTAATCAGTTATTTTATTTGGTCTTAATTACCTGGTGGATGCAACAGATGGGTTTCTCATGAATATTTATTGTTTTTTCTCCCCTGTTCTTGGTTTGATGAAGGAAATCATTTTTCCTCTAACGAATGGTTTTACTATATTTTGTGTCTGCCATTCTAAAGCTGAAGAACTTAAAAAAAACTTCACTTGCCATTCTCAAGGTTTTTTTCTTGTAGTCTAACAAGAACACATTTTGTGAGCAAGATTTACCAAAATGATCATAGATCTAAATATTTACCCTAAAAATCCCCTTTGACGGTCAGCTATCTTTTAATAATAGCTTGATCTCCCTCTTCCATCAGTCTTTGTCAAAGAGGTGACCGCAGCATCCTGGCTGCAGTTAAAGACTCTCAGCCCCACAAGGAGAGAAGAAATGATGGAACGTCCGTGACGCAGATAAACGATAGCCGGGCGGAAAGGAGCCCAGCAGACAAAGAGAACACGGCGGCGCAGAGGAGCTGCTGCTTCCGAGCACATGGTGTCGTTTATATGTGTGCTGATTTTATATGGCGACATGTCGGACCTGCGAGCTGCATGAGAAATGGCTTTCAGTGCAGTGGGAGCTGATGCAGCATAACAATAAGTTTGCGCAAATTCCCTTAGGCTTGCTCTACATCTACACACACACACTATTATATTTGTGTATCGAGTCACACACTATTTGGTACAAAGGTTGCAGAACGAATGATATGTCAAAGTTTGTTCTGCCTTTTATTTTTCCTTCGTTTTTATTTATTCATTCGTTGAATCGTTTATTGATTTCATCACAGTGGTTAACTTTGTTTTTCTACTGAATAAGGTTTTTTTTGGAATGACATCTTTCAATTGTTGCCTTGAAGTTATTATTAGATATGCTACATACAGCGCTGGAAATATAACATTGAAATAACAGCTAAAAACATCCAATACATTTTACTATGGATGGTTGGCATTGGATGATCATGGTTCAGTACAATGGATGCTTCTAGATGCCCAAATCATTTTGGCCAGGAGAGGCTGGCAGTGGGCCTCCCAGTTTGAATGAGTGAGAAGTCTATTATTGTAACTGGTAGGCAATGAGTTACTAAATACTACGGAAGGGTAACAAACAACTTGTTTTTCAGGGCTATAGTCAAAACCTCTTTGACGTCATTCATTTCAATTGAATACATTTTGCCTGGATTATCATTCAGTAATTTATCATTTTGGTGACAGTATATTTTTCACCAGTAGCGTCAAAAGATTTAACAATATTAAAAAAGAAAACATTTTATTCCCATGTGGTGTTCAAATCTAGGAACATTTAAACAACACAAATAATCTACAATTTGATGTTACACTGATTCAACTGCCGCTAAAAGAGAATAGCCGAGCTCCATAAAAAAGAAAAAAATGTTATTGCTCTTTGCTGCCAACCTCTGTGTCAATACAAATTGGATGATGAGCATTATTAATGAAACAAGTGAGTGATGTATTTCGTTGCTTCAGATTCTTCAGCCAGATCTCAACTTATTGCACTATTGTAGTTTCCCCAACAAACAATTGAACACACAATCACCACCCTGAAATGACCCAAAAAAAAAAATCACACATCAAACCAACCAAAACCCACTCCACTCTCACAATCCCCACTGTGTGGACCATATTAAGAAAATGTCAACGCAAACACTGCGTTACACAGTTGCAGTAGTAAATACACAATACCCTCTAAACACCGAGAAAAAAAAAAACAATCCCCTGCTGCCTCATTACTCTCCTGGGATTACGAGTAGTAATGATGCAGTTCCATTACTCCATAGTACATCTTAAGAATGTGTTTGCGGTGCATTGTGTGTACGCTCCAGAACCGGCAGCCATTAGCATAAAGAATGATTTTTATGGCATAAAACACAGCCAGTCAGACATAAATCACGGAAACGACTTGTATGGTTAAGCACAGTAAACAGTTCAGGTATACTATATACTACTAAACTTCTCATTTGTTACTAAAGGGGTGAGAGATGCATGTGTTAATAGGACCTACGCAATGATATTTTGTGGAAATTGGCGGGACCAACCGCCGTTATCCATCCTTCTTCTTACCGACAGAACAGATTTCTGCATGCAATCACAGTGCCCCCTAATGGTGTCCAAATACCATTCCCAATCCCTTTACTACGCTACTGTTCACAGGTAGACAATAAGAAAACGCTGGATTTTAAATAGCTCATGCAAATGTCCCTGAGGTAATTGTTTTTAAGTCAGTTACCATAGCAACGCCACGCATGAAGTCTATTCATCCCATCTTTGGTACTCAAAGCCTGATCTCTAAACTATTGGTGTGAATGTGCATGTGTCACCTAATGGCTGAATACTAAGACAGTGGTGAGTTGCATCGAAAGGCAGCCCACTGCAGTTAACGACGTATTTGGGAAGCATGAGAGGCGGATTTTCTGAGGAGGCGCCACAATCGGCGCTGCTGAAAAATGCAGACTCCATCAATATTTGATGGGAGACACATGTACTGCTGGTGCACAGAGCAGGATGTACGACACCATAGCCTCAGTCCAGTGGCTTTAAAATAAATACAATTTAAAAAATGATTGTGAAAATGCAGATGCATAGACACAAACTCGTCAAAAAGTGTAACGGGATATCAATGCGTCACATCAGAATGGTCATCGGAACGAGGATGTCAGACTCTCTAATCCGATTGTCAATCAATTCACAAATTAAGCATTCATTTTCCTAATCATTTTAACTGTTACTGATTAAAAACCTAGTTTAGCAGCTCACTTGTGCATTACTGCTAACATCTGAAGTGTGGCGCAAAAGTTCAAATTACATATATTTTTTAAAAAGTGGGAAAAAAAAGAAAAAAAATTACTTGCACTTTGTCAAATTTCATGGACAAACTCCCCCAGTGAGGAACAATCAGGGGACATTATTCCTGTTTTGCTTAGAAAAAAAAAAATAGGTGAAAAACAAGAGGCAGGGCAACATATGATAGCCTAAATAGCCTATTAATAGAGATAAACACTTAAACTCCCATCCCTAGGCCTTCACATGCATACACTCGACAGACTGAGGGTAACACGAGTGCTTTAGCAAAGTTACAGCACCAGCAGATACTTCACGGCTTCAGTAATAGGATTATATGGTGTGGAGGCTCCCCGAGATAACGCATGAATGAGGGAGGACGTGCGAGTTGGTGCAATTTGTACGAGTGACCGACAAACGTTAGCGTGTGGTGCTTTTCCCAAAAGGGAATACTTGTGTTTACGGCAACACAAGAAAGCATGCAAACTTACTGTTGATCCGAAAAGACATTTGGGGGGAAACCATGACAAATTGAAGGTCCAGGAGGATAGCTACTCAACTAATCAGTTTAAAAAGCATACTTAGTCGGGTTTAGATCAGATGACTAACAAAAAGTGATTCATTTTGTACTTGTACTCCTTCCCAAATGTTCCCTTTTCACCCTCCATTTTTTATATTATAGCCCTAAAGATCTTCATCAATTTTCTTCTGCGTTACAGTATGTTTTGTAACTTGAAAATGACATTTCATTCCTCAAAATATCTATAGAAATTCAGTCATTGATGGAATGAATGCATTAAGGCTACAGAACCTTAAATCAAATTTGAATGATTAAAAAATATATATCCTTTTCCACCTTTTCTAAACAGCATTCTCAGCAGTATAGTATCTGCCATATTTTCCCACTCCATTTTCAGCTGCAAACTAGTTTCCTGCTCTTTTAATGGCTGACTTCTTGCCATCTCACACATTCTTCATTCTCTCTCTATCTCTCTCATTCTCTCTTTAATCTAAACAGTGTTGTTCACTCCACACCTCCCACTCCACTCAGTTCCCATCGGAATCTTGAAGCGCATTTAATCAGCAGCTTTTTCACCCTTCCGATCCGCAATCAAGTCCGCCTCCCCAAACACACAGACGAAAAAACTGCATATCTTATCATAAATATATATATACAAATCCAGACACCCACCGCTTACCTCTATAATATTTAATTAATCAAAGTATATGGAAACAAATCTGCACACAGATGTGAAGGTTGAGAATTTGCCGCTTGGTGACTTCGAGTTGGTCAATTAATGAAATTATTTGGCATATAATGGCACTAGCAGGTATTAAAACGTAAAAATAACAATTCATTATAAAGTGTATGGTGGTTCCAGGTGTTTAATAGCCACACAATTTAGCTTGTGGCAGCCACGTCTACATTATTACCAAAACACTTTAATTCACCTGGCTGCTTTCAATTAATACGAATGCATGCAACCATTGTATTACAGAAAAGTAAAAAAAAAACAGCCTTGTGTTGATTTCAACGGCCGACGGTCATAAAATCTTGCCGGAGTCCCGCCAATGTTTGCCAATGACTGAGGTACAGGCGCATTCCTGACAAATGTACTCTAATGAAATATGGTTTCAATTGTAGGGTAGGACGGAACGATGGTTGCGTTGGGAATACCCAGAGACGCAGAAATGTGGAGGGATGCCGCCGCAGACGCGGCAACGATCATTCGACATCTGTTGGGGTGTGAGCTAGGCACGACAGGGGATGCTAAACACAATCAGTCGCTGGTTGCGGTCTCTGTGTGCAGAGAGACGCATCTCTTTGGAGGTGTTCTATGTTATGTATTTACAAGATGAACCAAACAGGCGGTTTTGTTTGAGTGTTAGTGTTCCCTCCATTATCGCGGTTAATGGGGACCGGGACCACCCGCGATAAGTGAATTTCCGCGAAGTAGGGATTCCCCTTCAAAAATGCTTAATTTGAATTTAATTCAAAAAACAATTTAAAAAAATATATATATATTTTTTAAATTTACCCCCCTGTATGCAGTACACCATATAGAATACGGTTAGAGAGAGTGAAATTCATGTTATAACAAAAAAACTGTAAAATATGTTGTTTCAATGTAATATTTGTATTTTTTTTCTTTCCCCAAAAAAATCCGCGAAGCTCTGAGTCCGCGGTAGCTGAACCGCGAAGTAGCGAGGGAACACTGTATTAGCTTACCTTTGCAATCAAGTCGAGGGGCCGTCTACAAGACTTGGGGAATCCCGATGTCATTTCTAGTGCAAGTTCAGGTACTTCTTCTTGTAGGTACATCTCAAGCATGGATGCCAGTTGGGATAGACCTTGTGTCTTTGACTCAGACATGGAGGACAGGTCTGTGTAGATAAACAACAAATGTTTTGTGGTGTAGCCGACAGATGCGCAAATGCATGACTTTTGGGGGGGAAAAAACATACGTGATTCGTGCTGGTCTAAAGTGTAGAGCTCCTCACTTTTGCTCTTTGTTGGCGATAGCTAAAAGATACGAGTGACACAAAAAAACAGCTTCATTCTACAGCATCAAAGTATCCTAATCGTCACTGTACCCAGGAGATTTTTTTTTATACCAACAGATGGGCAATGTGAGTCATCTGTTCGAGAGCAAACAGCACAGCAATTAAGTTCCCAACGCCAGAAAAATGAACCACCACCTAAATAAAATTACCTCAAACTAAGAGATATCCATCTGTTAGGATCATCTATAAGAAAATTTCAAAAAAAACATTCCAGAATAAATAGTAAATGTCAGATTGTATACTTCAATTTATCTGTTGATCAATAAGTTAGGCTTGCATGAAAGAACTATAACAAAATTTATCCGACTCAAACTGGACTTTACTGATATACAACATAACAATGTGAACTATACGTAGTGAGAATAGAGTAAGAGATTTTAGGAACATACCTTAGCAAAAAGAATTCTCGCAGCTAGCCGAACAGAGTCGGTAGGAATTCTGGGAAGGATGCTCTGTAGACATTTGCACTCCCTCTTGTGGTTTGACCACGCTTGTTTCTACATGGAAAACATTTTTTTTGTAACAAAAAAAACAAAAACAGATGCTCATGCATAATACTGAATTATACTTGACAGATGATGTTGCAATATCGAGCCATCTTGCACTGGGAGCATCGCAGCAAGTTCTTCTCTCTGAACGAAAAAAACAAATTTAAGTCAATGCGTCAACTGCGATGCCACTTTGATGATTTCAAATGTCAAAAGAAGAACAGTAATTAGAAATATACCTGAATCATGTAAATATACAGTATTTGCACCTCATTATATAATTACAAATTCTCCCACCGAGTCAACATTTCATTATTTTTTATTTGGCAGCCCTTTCCATGATGCTCATACGTCTGATAACAAAGCAGAACACTGCAATTCTTGTCCACATCCAGTACAATCACTGGGGAGGGTATCACACAGTCTGAGTTCTGGGAATTAACTTGTTTTGGTGTGTGAAACCATACTTAAATAGTGGAACATCTACTACAATATCTCTGAAGGCTAAAGTCGTTATTTTTGCATTGTCTCTTCAGTTTGTGATGGCACTACAGAAATGTAGTTAGGAGAAACTTATGATAGCCATTTTGTTGTTGCCTTAAACTTAAAGGTTCCAAAAAGTTGTCACTTGGGGAAAAAAAACTACATTTCTGAACCTCTTATCCTTACAAGGGGTACGGTGGTGCTGGAGCACAGCTCAAAATGTACACAATTATTTGCTATGGAAAGAGTCAAAAGGTGGAAATTGTATCGTACATGGGCCTCGACTTGAATGCTGAATAAACCCACCAAAGTTGACAAACAAACTAAAACGTCTCAATTTTTGCCCTTAAAGAGTGTTACTCATCACCCTTTTCTAGCCAACTCCTCCTGTCCTCCCTTTCCAGTCTCCAATTTATTGGCCCATGTGGGGCAAAGGTTGGTGAAAACACAGCTATTCTTGTCATGCTGAGACAGAACAGAAACTTGAGAAGCCACCCACAGAACGACCACTGGCGCAACGTGAGACACGAGGCAATAATAACAAACGATAGAGAGCCAGGCCAGACCCAAACTCTTGCTTAAGTTGGACGTTCACGCTTTAAGACTGATGTTGACCATAACCTTATTTGGGGAAATGTTTCTGCTACAACTCTACTGTAGGAAATCAACCAGCTACAGCTAGCACGGTGACAAATCTGCAACACAAACGCAATCTTTCCCCTCAGAAGATGGTCTGACCTCTACTTTGACCTTATTGCCAGTTATTTTACACTGAGGCAAATACCTGGTGTCAGCAGAAAGAGCCAATTTGTGAGAACAAAAGGCAAGGAGGTGTCACTCGATAGACATTTAATGAGGAAGAAAATCAATTATTCTCCCATGTTAAACATAATTAACAGGGAATAAAGAATAGTGTAAAAAAAAAAAAGCATCATGCCTGAAGAGACAATTAAAGTTGTTCTGTGAATGCTCAAATATTTAAATCAGCTGTCATGAAATGAATGTGATTCAGGTTTACTATACGATTTAAATCTACAAAAAAAAACATTGGCACTTGGTTCTTGTAAAAAATAATGCAAAGTTATGGTTATGTTTTTGCCTGGCGATGATGTACACTCATGGTACTGGACTTTGACGTACTACCTGGCAACATTTGTTGCTGGCAAAACACTGTAATACACCCATTAAAGGTCTATCAAACTGTGTACTTTAGTAACTTAATGTGCTACACTTGTGATAGTTAAATGTTGTACTATAACAAATTGGCTTAATATTTCTATTCCCTTGGTACATCTGAAGAAATCAGAAGCTATCCAGAATCTAGGAACGTTTATAAAAAAACGCCTAAATACAAACAGTGGAGGTGAAAACGGGAGGAAAAACCCCAAAAGAACGACAGAAAAATAAAGTGTCTATGACTTCTACTTGCTGATGAGCGTACTGCTGTCACATCATATTTTGCTCTCATCTTCGTCCATTTTCCTTCATTATGCTCTCTCTCAACATTCTGTCTTTTAATCTTTGCTTTTCTCTCTCCATCAACTCCCTTCTTCCTTCCCCTTCATGTGGCCTCCTTCATATCCCTTGTGAAGTGACATCTCATTGAAGGCAGGACCGACCGAGGTTGGAACACTAGTACGGTATGGAAACTCATGAATAACATTAGATTGCTTTCATTACCAACAGTGAATTGTGTGTAGAGGACACTCTCACCCTGCCTCATATTTTCCCTTCCACCCTTCAATCAATGCAGTCAAACAATTACCAACAGTTGGGTTTTAATTGGAAAATTGAATCCAAATAAAGAAGGGCACAGAAAAAAATTGAAGTTGCTGAAGGGCAGTGGGGAAAAAAGCCAAAGCGGAAATAACCCGTCCCTAAAAGTGTGTGCTAAACAACAGTACTTTTTTAGGCTTACCTCAGCATGTCTCAACGTGCTTGGCATGTGAGCTGCATGTTAATTAATTTCCCGAGATTACTGACCACAGAGCTGTGAGATTTACTTCTTTGCATGTGTGTGTTTTGGATTATTAATTTGTGGGGGTCTTCTTTTCGGAGCTGTCCAGTTGTGCTTGATTGCATTTTCTCATTTGTAGTCGGAGTAGCAAGAGCGGCAAGCCGCAACTTTTATATACATAACCGAACTAAAATCCCTAATAAATGTTACAAAAAACACAACTCGTGAATTCTAAGTGCTTGTGGGCCAAAACACATGCTGTTACATTGTTTTATAACAAAAATAGGCACCATTTTTAAAGATTAGACTAGAAATATTGACAATGCACACAAGGTGACTAAAAAGCAGGGTTGCCTCAATACTTTATAAGCATGGTGGGCTGCTAGTTTTTTTCCTTAACAGTCATTATTTCAAAATTCCTGTAAACCTAACATTTATATTTAAGGTAATTTATTTTTCATGGATAGATTAAAAAAAAGAATCTACAAAAAAAAAAAACACAATACAAGTACTGTGTACAGTTAATAAACATTGTATATTAGTGGAAAAATTACTATTTACTCCAGTAACGGAAATGGGCATGGGGCAAATTTAAATTATGAGCAAAAAATAATAAAACTTTTATAACTGGTGTCTCATCTTTAATTAGAGGACAATCCAAATGTATTTTAATTATTTTTATTTGAACTGCTTCCTTAAAAAAACATGAAAACAGTCAGTATGTGTGTGTGTGTGTCTGTGTGTTAAGTGAAGATAAAGCAACTCCAGCTGTGTGGCATTTAGAGCCATCTAAGATCCCTTACTGAGTTCTTAATGGCTCTTTGGAGGATGATTCACTAACACCTGAGGGTTTTCATATGGAGTTGTTTCATCGTGATGATGAGAGAAAATCCTGTTCCAAACTTGCATTTGCTTGTCCACATCGCACACACACACACACACACACACACACATTAGATGTGTGTTTGGTCAACGACTTAAAAACAAGCATATTTCAATCGTATGACAAGTTTTTGTCAATAAATCATTTGTTTTGATATCCAAAAACATAATTTAAATGACCCATTGAATTGGAATTATTTTATTTTTTTCACAAAATACAAGTCTGCCCCAAAGTTTAGAAATAGAAAGTTTTCATCCAAATTTTGGCTCCTGTGTGGCACTAATGTTAAATCAATGACTGATTCAGCCTCGTACAAGTGATGAACAACCCCCCCCCCCCCCCCCCCCCCACACACACACACACACACACACCGCAGCCGACATAGCCGAGCCACTTGTTTACCATCACAATCACATATTCGCAACCTTGAACACGTCTCGAGTTGAACAACACAAATCGGCATATACGCACATACAGGGATAATGGAATCCAGTGATGATAAAACATATTGATTCATCTTATTTTTACTCTATGATGAGGTGTGAGAGACTAAATTTGTCATCGTGTATACAGTATGGATTAAATGTCAAAAAACAGGGCTAAGGGTTGTTGTTTATTGTAACAATGAGCCTATGTGTATTGTAATTTTTCCATTAACCTGAATGTGTTCAGCGGCATACACGCATACACAGTCATGGGTTAAAGACTTGATTTTGACAATTCCCCTGTTCACCATGAAATTAAGAAAAAAAATGATTTTGGAGTGTCTGCAAATGATTATGTTGAGTGGGGTGTATTAAAAGGGATGTTTACGCCTAAAACGCCTCTAGGTGTGCGTGTGAATGTTTTGTTTTTTTGTTTTATTAACATTGGCATGTTTCAGTGTCAGCTGATTGGACACCCCAAATTGCCCCTAGGTAGAAGTGTGAGCATGATTGGTTGTTTGTGTCCTTGTGCCCTGTGATTGGCTGTCCACCAATTCAGGGTGTCCCCCGTCTCTGACCCGGAGTCAGCTGGGATAGGCTCCAGCACCCCCCACGACTCAAGTGAGGATAAAGCGGTCCAGAAAAAGCAGGGCCTGGTAGAACATGCAAACTCCACACAGGTGGACGTGACCTGGGTTGAACCCTTGGCCCCAGAACAGTGTGGCCGATGCGCTAAGCACTCGCCCCACCGGGCCGACCAAAAAATAACAATAATATACGTTGGTTCTTCCCAATTGACCTAAAATAACCAGTGAGTACATAGTGCCACCTAGCAGCCAAAAATGACATACATAGGATGTCAGCCCCTGTAGAATTTTTTTAATTACTACCTGCACTAACTAAAAGGATCTCTAGTACAAAAACAATTACTAGTGCAGTTTATTAAGCTTTATTTGTTGCGTAAAACAGCACATGGGATAATGGACGTCCCTTACCTCGCGAAGCAGCTATGACACACCTCCTTAGCCATTTTTAGCGACACACAGGTCGCCAGTGGTTCGGCAGAGAAGATCAAGGTCCCGGTATTAATTGCAGTCCTCGCCCGCAAACCGTTACCTTTGCCCGGACTGGCAAAGCGCTCCAGCACGGACACCATTGCACTTTTTGGAAGCTCGCGCAGACGCTCACGAACTTACGCTCCATGCGGTGTGACGTCACATGTGCTACGGGAAGTCGCTCGTGCGCCATTTCATCGCCCCGTTCATGATCAAAATATTTATAATATATTCAAAGATCTCAATACGTTTCATTCTATTTTACTTTACATTTTGACAGAAAGGCCTGACAGCAAATGTATTTTTCTAAATGCTTAAACGCACGCATATTTAGAAAAAAATGACTGTTGTTGAAACTGAAAATGTACAGTACGCTTTCATTTTTCATGGTATCCAAAGTCCAAAAACCACGAATTAAATCATTCTTAAAAAGAAACAAGTCTTAAGCATAGACTAATGATAGAAAAGAGAGATGATCCAAAAATATAACACAAATTGATTGATTGAATGTAATTCTTGACCATGAAGTGGACACATGAATAACTAATAAATACACAAATAGTCAACATAATACTTAATAAGTGCATTTACATTAGTGCACATCAGAGAAATATTGCAAAACACTAGTACAGTTTCGTGCAAATGATTCCAGTTCAGTCGATTTCATAAGAAGTGGGAGTGTCAAATTCACTGGAATCAGCGCAAAACATTCCAGTAAGACTTTCCATAATGAGGAAGTACGCTCACGGCACAATGCGAATGTACCACTGCGTATGTCAAATCATAATTAAAGTACATGAAAGGACGTGAGACTTAATCGCTGGGATTTTTAAAAAACAACAACAACAGTTTTTGTTAGGATGTTTATCATCCTTGCTTTTATTGTTGTAGGAATTGTCTCCACTTCAGCATCTCACTCTGGTATGTACGATTTGGATTACTGTCAAATGTTGACAGCATAACATGTCGATAAATTGACCTAAAATAACATGTATATTCTGTATTTTATTAAATTCCTTTCCCTGTTAATCGAAGTATGGCGAGAATCCAAACAGACTAACCGACTATCACGTGTGGACAATGAATAAAACAATACAAACATGCAATTTTACATGTTGATTTATGTTAACATATCACATGTTAATAAACTATAATATGCCCAGTATTGTTGTATCATGTTTGGATGCGCTAATGTTACATCGTAGCTAGATTTTAACATGACATGTTACATTTTTCTAGGCATAGACTGTTGCTAAACCTTGTAAATTTTACAGTATTACATTATATTAACTTATTCCTTTGGGGTCAGATATTCAAAAGTTGACAAAAGTGTATTTTTGGTAGTTCTAAAAATGTTTTTTCCTTGCTTTACGGCAAGTGACTATTTTGGTCAGTAAAAAACATCATTAGCAATTAAAAAAATATTAATGTTGTAATTTCTCTTTAATTCTACAATTAAAAAGGAGTACAAATACAATTAATGCATTTAAAATTCACACAGATAAGTATTTAACTAATTACATGTCATTGATGGTGATAGCTGTTCAATTCATTTAAACAGGGAAAACTGGCTTGAAAAGTCCATGTTTACGTCCTTTGCTCCTCCCATTTAAAATATTTTGGTCGTCTTCTGCTGTCGATGGCAGCCAATCTGTTAAATGAGTCTTTTAGGATTTGTACTAAAATACTAATTTGTGCACGAAAGTGTTAATCACATATATATGTAATAACCTGCTTTTTCAATCTATTGCAACAGGAGTCAATCTGGATTGCACCAATGACTATGACAAAATGTCATGTGACTTTGATGCTCCAAACTGCACCGACTACAATGTGACTCTGTTGAGTCCTAATGGTCTTGGGTGAGTGAGTCCATCAGGTGCTAAGTAAAATAACACTAGTATTACTAGTAAGAATATTATAATAAGTAAAAAAATATGACTATTAATGATGCACTTTATTTTGTCTTCTGCAGGGAAAGCTACTGCCTTCCCCTTCAGTGTAAGAGTGGACAATGCTGCTGTTCCATCAACGTCATTTTGGTATTGGAGAATATTCACACAGCATTTGTCAGGAGACGTGGCGAATATGTAGAGAGCAAAAATATAAGTGTGACACAAACCTGTGAGTTAAACACATCATACGGTCTCTTATTTACAGTGGAAAATACACAAATTGATATTTAAATGCCAACTTTTCAATAAATTGCTATTTTTTTTCTTGATCTTGGATGAAATCTAAACTGTTTTTATTTTTTTAATCTTTTTCCTTCATAGTGAAACCTCAAATGCCGAACATTGTCTCTGTTAATGAGACCAATGGGAATATTCAAATACTTTGGAAGACAAATGAAAACATGGACTTTATAAAAATTGACCTACACACACGTCTTAAGTACCGCAAAAAAGGAGACAGTGAATGGGTAAAGTGTGCCTTTGCATATTTTATACTGTTCTGGAAAATTCAAAAAAAAATATTATATACATATATACACACACAGATAGGTATTAATACTCATGATGTTTTCACAGGTAACTGATGTATTCAAAGCCCCGTCACTGGAGGAGCAATGTGACTCATGTTTTAGTACTGAAATACTTGGGAAACAATTGGAGTCAAGCACAACCTATTTGTTCGCCGTGCAGAGCTTCCTGCCTTGGAGCAACGCACCGAGCGAGTGGAGCGAGGAGTACGAATTTACAACCCGTAAGTGTTGACCTGCTTTACATAATGTCAAAGTCCAACCTAAAGCAGCGTTTGCATGACAACGCTGTCAAAATCAAGGTTTTTTTTCCCCTCCGGGATGGACTGAAATCAGTGCATCCAGTTACCAATATTATTTTATATTATTCAGATGTATAGCAATAGTTTAGGGTTATATGAACTAATTGTTTGTACATTTAATAGCGGCGTCCCGTGAGATCCTAATATGGGTTCTCTCCATTACCCTGTGTCTGCTTGCTATCACCATCACCAGTGTGACTTACATATCCTATGTGAAGTAAGATACAAGGCTTATTATTGTTTTTTCCACCTTGAAATACACTCACGGATCGTATCTATTTGCTGGCGATTTGTTTTTTAGGTGTCGGGCAAAGTATTGGGACTCATTTGGCAACTATAAGAATTCCCAAATTCTCAAAATGTACCCAAGTAAAGAAGAGGTAAGTTATTTCATAGTGTGTCTTTAGTAAACCAAATTATGCATAAATTATACATTTTTTCTTCATTATTCTTAATGGGGCAATGTTTTCCAGTCAGAAAAGTATTACATAACTTATAAACAGCTTTAACTAAAATGAAGGAAGGCGACTAATAATACATTTTGTGAAATATACATAATTGTAATAGTCATAAAGAAGACAAAAGACAAATTCAAATGTGTTGCTATTGCTTCAGAATTTTGGAATTGTGTTTATTTTGTTTGTTTTATAACTATCTAGTGACCTCACAAATCTGAACTCTTTGGCTGCCATTAATATTGAAGAATCCAAAGTTGGATGGAGATTAATTTTGTTTCCTCGCTGCAGGTTTTAAAGCCGATCCCCCCCATCATCTCATCAATCTATGTCGAGACTTTCATCCGAGATGACTCCAAACAGTGGTATGTGACAAAAGTTTCCGAAATGTATTTATTTTCAGTCGTTGCCATTTTATAAAAGAGTTTTTTATTTTTATATCTCAGATAATGGTAAAAAAAAGACATTTAAATTGTAAAATTAAAATATTAAAGTCATTACATAACTTAATGAGACCGCTTTCCTTCCCTCACCACCAACGGGCACCAAATTCAAGCATATAGTTAATTGCAGTGCTTGTTTGAAGTGTCCAATATCAATCTATCACTTAAAGAGCAGCTGTCACAGCACGTTTGTGTTAGGCGAGGCTGTCGGCTCCACACATTAATTGTGCTGAGAGCCTGATTGATTTTATTTGTTATTAAAAGAGCCTCATATGTGTGGGAAAAAAATAATAAATACTAATAAATAATAATAATAAATACGTACTATAAATGGATGATTGTTGAGAACATTTTAGCTAACCTGCCATTGTATCTCAGGTCAAAGGAGACCCTCATGAACAGCACTGAGAGTCTCCTTCAACGCAGCGGAACTAGTACTGGTCCGAGTTCTCTGAGTTATGCTCGTACAGAAGCTGTGGACATCATTGCAGGTGTCCAAGGGGCATTCAGTAAAACCTTCATGAAAAGACCAACTGGCGTCTTGTCCACCTGTGAGCAACATTCAGACTCAGAAAACACAATAACCTACGCTTTTATCAGGCCTAGCGCTCCTTCGCAGGTTAACACTCAACCTGAAATGCAGTGTAACAATAGCTACCAAGGAATAGGCAGCGTACCAACCGGCGACAACAACCGAGGAACAGCCTGTGAAGAAAACATGTCCCCAATCTTGGTCTCTTCCTACATGCTGACTTCCATGTCTGACCAGCACACTAGCAGAGGTTCTGGAAGGTTTTCAAATGGGTCCCTTAGCTGCAACAACACAAGTTTGCCTGGAGATGTTGAAAACAGTGTGGGAATAAGGCACAAAAACACTCAAAAGATATTTAGTGGGGCTTTTTTCGGGGGTGAGGATGCCACCAAGGATGGTGACCGATGTGTTCCTGCAAAATTACAGGGTACCATTCCATTAGATGACAACTATCAAGCTTTTCAGAGATCAGGGGAGTTCTCTGATATTAAATTTAAAGAGCAGAAAAGTGATAATACACAAAAGACTAAAGACGCTAGTTGCGGACCTGCAGTATCAGATGCCTGTCTTCCAATGGCTGATAGTTATGAGATGTTTAAGGGTTCCACGGCACTCTACGATCGTCAATTTACAAGACCCTTACAAGACAATAGTCAAAGAGATACATGTGTTCCGATGAAACAGGCCAAACATTGCAAGGAACAAAACATGGGTCAACATGTAGGAAATCCAATTAGTGTTGATGTGAAATTACAAGGGAGTCTGCCAATGGATAATAACTACCAATCCTTTCAGAGATTGAATGAGTCATCTGTTAGTCAGCAGGAGAAAAGAGAGAACCAATATCAAGACAAGGTTTTAGAAGATTCTTCAAAAAACACCAGTCAAGTTGATAGTAATTGCATCCCTGTTAATTCTAACCACGTTTTTTTGGTTGATGACAACTATCAAGCAATATCAAGTGTGTTGAAGAACGCTTCTAATCAGCTGGAAGAGCAAAACGTTTCAGAAAATTCCTTAGAAAAAGACACCAAAGGCTCAAAAAGCACTTTTCTTATGGCTCCTGGTTACGAACCATTTCACAATTTGAAGGGATTCGCTGACAGTCCATTTGGGCAGCAGAACAGTGGCGCAAAAAAAGACTTGGAGAAAATTGTCCTAAAAGACACTACAAAAAATGATATCCTTGTCCCAGGACACTCAAACCCCAGTTTTTCTGTCGATGATCAATACCAAGCCTTGCATCGTTTTCAAAAGCAATGTGATAATCAGGTAGGACAGCCCAAAATTGGTGAAACACAGAGCCTTGGGACAGATCCAGATAAAGTGAATTCCTGTGATCGTTTAAAATTACAAGACAGTACTCCAACAGATAAGAACTATCAAGTTTTGCCAGGTTTAAAGGAACCGTCTGTCACTCATACAGAAGAGAAAAAAAGTGGTCAAGACAAACATGCCATAGTTTTCGAAAATTCCCCAAAGGACTCAACTAAAGACTATAGTTGTGTCCACAAATGTATTGTTAATAACAGCTACCAGGTATTACATGGTCCATGTAAACAATCTGTTTATCTGTTAGAAACCCAGAATAGCAACAAGAAACCTTTAGAAAGGGGGATCCAAAACATTTCAAATGCCAACAAAAGCCATGCTTGCGAACCTGTTGGTATAAATCGCACTTTTCCAGTGGTTGACGGTTACGAAGCACTTCAGGGTTTAAGTAAGATCTCTGATAGTCAAAACGGAGAAGAGAAAAAATAATCTTAACACTTTAGAAAATTCCCTAAGAAATGTCATGACAGGCGTTTCGATCAAATAACATAAATTAACATCCTTTTTGACAGTCTCACATACCTGAATGTGCTCCTAGCCATGGGTGAACCCACTCCGAGGTTATTATCGGTCATATAAAGGGCCACTAGAGGGCCATGCCATCCACCCCCGCCAACCAAGAGGAGAGCGAGATGTCCCTCCACCCAGGGTGGTCCTGCAAATCGTTCACATCCCCAGTAATCAGCCTTCAGGGAAAGGAAGAAGAGACATGCAAAAAGGATTATGATGGGAGGCTAGTGCAGGGTATACTTAAAAAAAAAAAAAAAAAAAAAGATTTACTACCTGGAATACAAAGAAGCCGCCCCAGGCTCAGGAGCACTAAAGTTGACTGAACGTGTTCCTGGTAGAATATACATCAGGGAGCATAAAACAAAGGCTTTTCTTAGGATCTTTTAGGAGAACTTTTGCATTGTTAGCTTTGTACAGCATGTATATGTTTGCATAACATTAAGTTAGTATGTACATATTATGTTTTGTCAAAACACTGCTGTGTAAGTTTTGAGTGACCGAAGGCAGTTTATGTATTCAGTTTTCTTTGTCTGTCTGCATTCAAGATAAGTCAAGAATAAATAAAGGGATTATTAAATGTACAGGGTGTTTGTATAATATGAAACGGGAGAGGTAACATATTACATTTTGACAGCGATAGATGTTTCATCTATAGATTAACGATAGATGTCTAATCTGTAAATAAACAGGCAAAACAAATCATGTTTTCCTGCCATTGACAGCAAAAGATGTCCAAACTAGCTAGTCAAATTGGATTGGACATCTATCACTGTCATTGGCAGCTAGACTTAAAAAAAAGCAAAATTGATGCATTAAAAACAGACAACACAATAATTAAAACATCAATATGTGACATTTATTTTCCATTGCAAAAATGAAAGACAGGATGGACTTTTTCTTAATTTCTCATCTTATTATACACGCATCGTCCTAGGTGAGATGAACAATTCTCACCCATGGGTTCATTGAAAATGAAATTTCCTATCGTAAAATTACAACATCAAAAACAACAAGTTACGTATGTAACGACAATTCTGCGAATCCCACAAGACTGCCAGAGGCGATTCTTCAAACGCCACAAGATCTTAAAAGTATTTAAATAGCACCTCTGGCTGGCAAGAAGGATGAAGTAGAACAATTTATGTTCTCAATCAAAACATTTTGGGGCTAAAATATGACATTCACCAAGTCATTTAGCACATCTTGTTGTTATCATGTGTACAGTGGACACAAAAAGTTCACACCACTGCTCAAATGCAGGTTATTTTTCATTATACTTAAAAAAAAGCTCATCTTAATCATTTTTTCCAACAATCAAGAGAACCTGACATTTAAAAGGTGATGTGAAGACTTTGTATAACCACAAGGGGGTAGAAACACAAACGTGAATCACTTAACACACACCAAAAAATGGTTACATAGCTTGAATGCTTAATAAAAACGCTTTTGCAAAGCATTGTGAGAAATGTTGATCGCCATTTTTGCTTCTGACTGGAACAATTTGACGTCTTTTAGAACGGCTCTTTAAATTCCGGCTGGTATATTCTCTTATATTGCCTGGAACAGACACTGACGCATGTTTTTGCTGGCTTTATGATACGATTACATTCTGATGGACACGTGTTCAACCACAGGAGATACACATACACACAAGCGCATGCATTTATGAGACGAGCAATGGCGCCGAGAATGCGGACACTGGTTGACATTCATACCATAGCTGCTCTCGTTAAAGATGAAACAATAAAGCCGAACCCGCAGCCACCACGTTACGACAATCAACGAGAACTAATTGTGCTGAGTTGGTTGATGACAAAAAGAAGAGGTTGGGTGGCATTTTAGATCCCTAAAAGAGGCTTTTAGACTTAAAGAGTAGCACGAGCATATTTTCCTTCAATAGTGGCTTCAGTTTACAAATTGGAGAGGTGGAGGAGTGTGAAATTTGAAGAAAATTAGTTGAATTGGAAATCTCAACATTTTAAGTAAACTGATTGAAAAAAACTAACGTTCACATTATATTTTAGGTGGTTTAGGCCACAATATTGACATTTAGTATCCGGTATGATGCAAAATTCGAGCGCCACGTGTGTACTTCAGGCCTCAATAATAATTCAATTATTTTCTAAACCGCATAGAAAGGTTTCAAAAACCTTCCTGTTTTGTTCTTGTTGTTTTTCTTCTTGGGGGAGGACACTGACTAAAATTACTGCAGTTTCGAACTTGTTTATTATTTTTTTAAACTATTTTGTTTGTTTTTCATGAATAATTCTAATGATGAATCAATAAAAGGTGAATAAAAATCTAAATTCACTCAAACTGGAATAAATTGGTTCTACTAACAGTCAATAGCAGGCAATAAGCTAAATAAATCCTTAAACCACAAGTCATTTAATTACACATTGAATCACGCTTCCCTTTAAAAGCACCAACTCTCAGAATTTCAGTGAACATGCCACTATTTGAGAAAATATGGTACCATGGCACTCGGAAAAGAGTAAATGTCAGTAAATGCTGAACAATAACGATTTGGATCAGCATCGTAGAGCCTACAATTTTTGGAAGCCACACCCCCTCCCTGTGCTTTAATCTTGTCATTAAAAAAATATATAGACACCTCATCCAAAACAAATATGCTCGATCCACACCAAAAATGTTGTTCCTTTGCGCATGCCTCACTCCATTCAAAAGCAGTTTAGTTGTGATACCCTGCTGACAGATTTTAAGAATAACAAACCAAACCAAAAACTCCCTGCTGATTAAGAAAGGGTGAAAAAAAAACATGAACATTGCCTACATCCAATAAAAGCATCTATGTGTGGAACCTGACCCACTCGTGTGCAGTGGAGATACATTTAAGTTCCCAACTATAAAGCCTCCATTAAACTATTACAATCCTACGTTATGTTTAAATCTAAATGAGTACAAAATAAAGCATAATTCCCAAGCAGGGGTGAGCGTACAATGTATATGGTCCAGTGTACTTGTCTCAATTCAAGTTTAGTAGAAAACAGTAATCTTCAACCCTGAAAAATGACTCAGAGGATCATAAGATTTCTCTGAATAAAAAAAGGACAAACAAAAACTATCATGCTTTACTACCTCCACCTATCCTTTGACAAACATCTGGGAGGGAGAGAGGGGGGGAGGGAGGAAAAACAAAACAAAAAAAAGACGGAAACAGAAGGTTCCACGTCTCCAGCGGCCCAGCCACCGTGAGGTCCGTTTGCAAATGCAATAATAAATACAGGCATCCGTGTGAGCTACAAACAGCGACAGTTATCCTCATGCATACGCGTCCGTCCGTCCACCCGACCACACGCGAGCGAGCGTACGTTTGTCTGAGATGATGAGCATACTAAATAAAGCCTCCTCTCTTCTCTTTAATTGATACTCTTTACAGTGCAACAGCATGGCAGCAAATGGATCGCAGTGCTTTCATACAAAAAAAAAAGGAATGGAAACTAAAAATATATATATACAACATTATGGAAAAGCAGTACTTTTCTCTTTTGGTCCTGCGTCCTGGAAAGACTGTGAACTGCTTCTTCCAATAAGCAAGTAGTAGTAGTTTGCTCCATACTTGAAGGGCTGGAAAGGGAGACAAAAGAAGGATTTGTTAGGATGGACATACATAGACCAGGGGGGGAATTTAGGGGCGGGGGGCACCGGCGGTGTGGTGCAGGAGCAACCAGGCTCTTGGGAGCTTGGAAGTCTGGATCTTGGCTCAAATCCTGCTCTGGTTAAGTAACGTTGCGGTATTTTCTGACTCAAAGCAGCTTATGTGACTTGTTAGGGTTATACCAAGCCAAGCAGCATAAAGTCAAGAACATTCACGACCTTATTGACGGGTGAGTGCATACCTGTCAACCTCGAACCATTTGTGATCTTACCAAATTTTGTTTTCGCCCTTACATATATGTATAAATACATGGAAAATCTTACCACTTTACTTTTTTGTAAAAAATCACGAACAACAAGTGAAAATGAAAGTAAACATAAACAAGGGAACAGGAAACGGAAATCACATGGTGAAAGTGTTACAAAACGAAATGTTTATCATGATCTTTTTTTTTTAGCCAATCAGAGGCGCCGGTACATATATCACTTGGCAGACATGCGTTTCCGGGAAGAAACAATGGCGGATGGTGAAAAATGGCTAGAAAGTGCCGCAGCCTTAATTTATTTTTTTTTCTCAAAATCACCGTTTAGCGTACCATTTTCATGTGTACAGCGTACCAATATAAAAATGGGCTTTCAGTTGTACCAATTACGGCGAGAACGTACCAGTTGACAGGTATGTGAGTGTCTATTTTTGGTCATCTTAAATAAGAAAATGTAACCCCACAAAAAAATATATATTTTGTATACAAGTGCGACATTCACCCAAAATGCATTGTCCATCTATGTAGAAGGTATCCCCTGATTATATTATTTATTAGCTTTTTTATTGTGAAATATAATTTTGATTGGTTTTGTGTCATTTTGTAAGAGGCAGAAAATCATTAACGATGCCAAGCATGATAGAAAATGGATAGATAGAGTGTCTTGTTTGTGGCATTCTGCAAGCTAGCAGACTAGAAAGCTTAGTTTGTTTATTTCCTTACTTAGATACAATCAATCACATTAGTGGCTGAGTCAGAGTCACAAGGCCAATAATAGGCACATGAGCGTAACAAAAGAAAACCACGTCAAGGTTTGCAACAAAAGTACATTTGTCAACAACGCTCTTACGTCAAGAGGAAATGTAATGGGGTATTTTTTTAATCGTGTGTGTGTTTTGGTCAAAGTATGAACATTTGATTAAGATGATTAACTGAATTATTTCATTAAATAAATAGTTATTCATTATTGAGAAGCTGAATTTTTTTTAAAGTTTACATTTGAGGGATGTATTTGGGTGAGAGCTCACATAACAAGCGGGTTATTGAAATAGTTCTGTCATTTAGGTATTGTTGGGGTTATTCTGGGATACTATTACATAACATGACAACTAAAAATGAACCTAACAGGTATGTCGGACAACTTTTAAATTTCTCACCTCTTACGACTCTATTATTATCAATTATTAACTAACAAACCCTTACCCACAAACGCAATATAAGTTGAATATCCAAGATAACCAATCATGAACCTGAAAACTGTGACACCACCATTCTACTCTGGAAACCATTATTTCCATACTCCTAAAAAAGAATGGGGCAATTATGTTTAGTCTGACGAAATCCAGATTAAACATTTAAACTCTCGCAACGGACTGTCAAAGTAAGCAAATGAATCTCAAGTCACAGAGAGAAATAAACAAGAGCCACCTCATAATTGTGAGCCTTCAGAGCCACCGTGGACGTAGCCGCCTTTGGACTTCATCTGGGCTTGAACCAGGTCAACCTGCAAGCATTTGGTAAACAGTGCTCAGCGAGCAGAACTACAGCAACATCAAACGACGTCGGTGGCGGCTTTCTCATGGAGGAAAGACCTTTTTTTCAGAAAACCTACCGAGGCCAATCCCAGGCCCATGTCTCCCGATCCGACATGTGTGGTATGGACAAAGTTTGTTGGCTCGCCGATCATGGAGCGGTCGATCCGCCGCCGCCGTTTCTGTAAGCCAAAGGTAACGTGTTCCATTACTATTTGCATTTGGTGTAAGAAATGTACATTGTATTTCTTCCATGAGATCAATAAAATACTTTTGTTAGCGTACTCACAGGCTGTGGCTGCTCCGCAATACAGCAGCTGAAACAAACCCAGAATTCAGTCATTCCCAGGCCAGCGATGTCGACGATGCAGCAGTTTCCTGTTTCGGTTGAGCCGCCACACGCCGCGTGCCTTCCTGTCTGATGTCAGCAGAGCCGCAGACACAGTGGAAAGGAAACTAATGGCAGGCTCTTTGGAACAAACGCTAGCCTCAAGAAGGGACCGCCCAGTGTAAAAAACGCCCTCCTGTAACAAGTTAGACAAACGTGTATCAGAAACAGCTATCAACCATTTTAAATATGTAGACATATCTTTTTATTGGCACGAATCGTGTAGCTCTGATTTCACACCCATTTTCAGCCTTAATACTAGACGTTCAAATGACAAAAAAAACAAGTCTGGAAAGAACATCAATGCATAGCTGACAATAAGAATGAAATGAGGTCACACTGCATGTGGCAGAGGTGGTTGTGTAGTGACCTACTATCAAGAGTACAGTCAATAACTAGATCACGTTTTTCAGGGCTTAGTGTCATACTGCGAGTGTCTAATTACATTGAATGGCTGACAGAGAAAGCACAATTTTACCAAGCAATGGATGCCTATGGGTTATCTTTCTGTCCACGCAACATGAGTCTTAAGTTAAATTTGTGTTATCTGTGGGAATGTAACAGGCAGGAAAGCAGAGTGGAGGAATGTGGAGGGCCAGGCATTCTGCAAGGGTGTAATTTAAATTTAAACATGCGCATTGGAAGTGTCACGTCTTGAAAGAATAGCCCAATTCAGGGATTGTCAATTGGTAGGGTGACATCAATTTAAGCCAAGAAAAGGGATGCAAAAATAAAAAATAAAAATAGGCCAATGTTGTCTGTTTTTGAGATGTTGTCACCATGTTAAAAATGTGGAAGCCTGTTTGAAAAGCTTCTAAAACATTTTTGTTCATTTCTTTTAAAGACAAAAACAGAAATACCATTGATTTTGCAGTACCCTGTTAAAAAGAAAATATCCGATTTTTCAGGCTGCTTTCCCATTCAGTTTCTTACCTTACCTCACTTGTAACAAACAATACACGTGTTGTCATTGGCTATTTTAAGCAATGCATTTCCTTGATTGTTCTTGAGTTCAAGTTCCTTTTCAACACTGGAACAAGTGGTTCCCACAGCCACAACCAGTGAGAAAGACTAGCCTAATTTATCCATGAACCATAATGACATTTTATAGTCAAACGAGGTGAAAACTATAACTCTCAATTGCAAAGTCTTACAGGTCTGTTTAAATTTGGCTGTCCACAGGTACAAATAAATTAAAATGTAATTTTATAAAAATTTAACGACTTAATCATATTTGACATTTTCTAACGATGACAAATCCTGTAAAAAATAATATTGCCAATGACTTCATTGTCTTAGTTCTAGTGCTTAGACTGAAGAGGAAACCAGTAATTTGTAATTACAAACAAATTAGTGTTATGTAACGCTGCACCACGCGGCTGATCAAATAATCCCACCACAATTTTCCGATGTCAACATTTAAATACGATAGATTGTTAAATCAAACCTTTGATCCGAAATGTTTAACCTGACTTTCGATGGTTTGAGCTCTCAAAACCCGCGTTAGCACAGGCTAACACGGTTAGCTCGCTGTTTCCCCACAATGACAGCTATGCTAAAACAGCCCTATTTCCAAAAGTGGAAAACAAATAGGAAGATTTAAAACGACAAACACTTCATGCATTTGCACGCGTTCATCAATCCAAGCATTCTCACGTAAATCTCACGCTAATTCCAGGGGAAATGATCTTACCAAATCCAAATTTGTTTGCCCGAATCATACGCTCCTTTCGAAAGCAAAGATAGCAAATATTAAAAAAAACAGGAAGTACAATATACGGAAGTCTTGTGAACTTCCGTTTCTTAAGTGTGACCACTTCCGTGTTGACCCACGTTTTGAACGATCCTCACGAGGAATGCAAAATTAGCGTTTTTATTTGTGCAAAGAAAGATGAGGCCGTTAACGGATGAAGAGACGAGCGTATTGTTTGAAAAGCTGTCTAGATAGTAGGTGGATGCCATTTTGATGACTACGCTATTAGCATGCTAAGATAACCTAAACTACATGTGATATTTTCCTCTCAACAGTATTGGAGAAAACATAAAGCTTCTTGTGGACAGACCAGATGGCATGTATTGCTTCAGGCTCAACAATGATCGTGTGTATTATATGAGGTAAATTTCATTTCAGTGCCATTGACGACGACAGACGTCTGATCCATTTGGATCAGATGACTGCTGGCTCCCGTATTTATTTAAGTATTGTCTGCAAATCGCGCTTTTACTACATCACATGGAGGAAATGCCTGAATACAAATGTACAAAATATACATCAGACGTTGGAGCAAAGTGGAAAAATCTGGTATTATTCCAAAATGCTTAACATAGAAAATGAAATTATTGTACAAATATAGCTAAACAGGAGAGCATTCTATATATTACATAGTCAAAGAATAATAGTAAAAGTAAATGAGATAATTAAAAATGAAATTCTCTTCCACCTTCTCTCATATTGGACTGTTGATAGCCCACTAAACATTTTTAGGGGTGGCATGAAATAGGGAATTTGAAAGCTCAATGAATCAATTACATACGTATATTCCTTTTTTGTTTCCACAGTGAGAAGATTCTCAAATTGTCCACAAACATTTGCCGGGACAAACTTGTATCAGTTGGCACTTGTTTTGGCAAGTTTACCAAAACCAAGAAGTTCCGCTTACACATCACAGCTCTGGATTTCATGGCACCCTATGCAAAGGTTTCTCAATTTCTTCAGTTTTCTAATGTGTATTGAACTAAACGGTACATGAACATGTATTACTTATACATAAAGGTATTTCAAAACTAGAAATAACTCACCTAATCATGAAATTGTGTTGTTTTGTGATCTTCCAAGTTCAAGGTGTGGGTGAAACCTGGAGCCGAGCAATCCTTCCTTTATGGGAATCACATACTAAAATCCGGACTGGGCAGGATTACGGAGAACACTATGCAGTACCAGGGCGTGGTGGTCTACTCCATGGCTGACACTCCCCTGGTTGGTACTCTCCCGCGACATGGATCACAAACCTACATGAGGCCAAACACATATTGGGAATATTTTTCAGGGTTTTGGAGTGGCCGCCAAGACGACCCAGGAATGTCGGCGAGTGGACCCCATGTCGATCGTTGTGTTCCACCAAGCCGATGTGGGGGAATTTATTCGTAATGAAGATACATTGACATAAAAGATTTCATCTGTATGAATGACTGTTCTTATTTCTCAAATGCTCCTTCCTGTAATCCCTTCAAATTTTGTAATAAATCAAGCTTTAAAGCCACATCTGAAAATCAAAGCTCATTTTTCCCCCCCATTACCCATCAGCAACTAAAATAGTTCATTATACAAAAAAACCTTTCTATTACTACACCAATAGCAACAAAACAATGTCAGCATTAAAAACAACAAGAATTTATTTGTGAATAAAATGCTACAAAGTGGGAGAAAAAAAAATCAAACCAATTTCAATTTTTTCAATGTCCTCCATCTGTCTTTCAGCTGCACATTTGTGCGGTCTGTAAAGGAGTAAACGTCCTTAATTTTTGACCAACGGCCTTCTCCATATTTCCTCACGCCTTGTATAAGTTTGTTGGTTTCCTCCTCTGACCACTTCTGAAATTCAAAAGGTAAATTGTACATATGATGCAGTTCGGTTCAGTTTAAGTAGTAATAAAATTGTTCTTTATCCCCAGAGGAAATGTGGGTATTGCAGCAGCAAAAGCATACAGTCACAAGGATAAAATACCTATAAGAATAAAAGGGATATACATCTAGGAGGAAAAACAATGCCCTTTAAAGACATTTAAGATAATATAATTTAAGACTGCCAAACCCGTGAGATTTTTCCATGTTTTGACGGGAAAAAAAGTTATAGGGGTAACCCTGCTTCATGATTTTTTGATTATCACGGCCATGCCTGGTCTACATTAACAGCAATATTTGAGGGATTACTGTACAATTTAGAATAGCATGGTTTCCCCAGAAATGTGATTTATACAAATAAAACAATAACTGAACTACAACTGGAACAATGTGTCTCTTAACAAAATCACTTACCCTCTTCTTTTGCCCCAAAATTGAGGTTGAATCAGAAGATCCTGAAAAACAAAGGGTTTTATGACCTAGGCCCCAAAACAGTAGTGCGGCACAGCCCAAATGACTTTTGTACCTTTGGAATCTTTTTCGACTAAATCATCTTCATCAGTCCAAGAGACTGTGCTCTCCTTGGCAGTGCCTATCAGAGTTTTCCTATCAACAGAAGCTAAATTAGAGGCAGTGAAGAATATTAGTACATATAAAAAGTGTTTCTCAGCCGAAAATTACCAACCATTTACTATTGGGAGTTTTTGTGTTAGGAGTGGAACTATTTGTAGGGGAGTGGCATCGAGCATCCGCTGATGGCGAAATGTCGAGCGCAGTATCCATAACTACGACTCCATCTTTATTCCTTGAAGACCTGCAACAACATAATTAAAACAACAGTAACAGCATAAGAGAGAGAAAGAAAAAATATGACCTTTGACCTCACTATGTTAAAATCTAGTCACCTTTTCAATCCCAAATTATAAACATAAAGTTGATAATCTCATCCATTTTTTTGTTATTGTGAAATTCCTTTTCAGGCCCTTTTTTAAAACATTTTCCTTACATAATTCAAACATATTTGTCAAATTTGATCATCCCATTATTTTTTTCTTGAATTTCACTAACATTTTCTGACCCTTTGACCTCATCACCGCAAAGTTTAATTACTTCTGCTTGACATTACACATATCCTCCAAATTTGATTATGCCTATATTCATTCTTGAATCCATCTTGAACATAAGGATATGGACAAAAACATGTAAACTTCTCTGAACTTTGACCTTATGACCCTAAAATTTGAATCCTTTTCTGTTTCATATTCTAAACATATGCAAGTTTTATCTAAAAAAAACAATCCATTTATCCATTCTTTAGTTATGTTGAACACAAACATAATTGTGCACCTTTCGATTTCACTATCTTATACCAAACAAAACCCTTTATTCACCCAGATTATTAAAAAACACAAACATCACTTTCCGAAAAGACCCCAGAACCAAATTTGCACTTACTGTTGTAAAGCGCTACTGGAACATGGTTTTTCTGGAGTTCCGTTGCTAACTGGGGAATTCAGCAATTCATCGATACAGTCTATTAACTCTTCCGCTCCAGTTTCCGTTCTGAATGCCAGCCAAGGGAAGACAAAATAGGTCATGAAGTAAACATGTAAAATAAAACTCAAAACCTTCAGAAACCTATGCACTAACCCATTTAGCCAAAGCTCGTTAGGATCTGTTGTTGGAGAGAGTTGACTGCTTGATGGTGTGCCTGAGGATTCCTCATTTGTAGAAGGAGATGACTCTATAATACTAATGTGAAATATAGAAGGCATAAAAAGGTGAAAAAATAGGTCATTTCAATCAATTAATTATTACATATTATGCACATTATTAAGGTCAATATCATAAGGAATTAACTCTTCTAGCAATGGTTATTTTCTTACTGCAAAACAGAAAATAACCAATAAATAGTAAATGATACTCTACCGGTTAAAAAAAAAAGAGCATAGCAAGTCTTGTGGGGATATAAGCCATTCCTATGATTCAGTCATATTTTTTTTGTTAAAAATATGGCTTATATGCGAGAAAACAGTAATTTGTTGTATTTTGGAGGACATACTGTAAGCAAGGATGAACGAGCAAGCCGCACAGTTTCAATTGATTTGATGTCAATGCCAGTGATTTAGTCAATAAAATACAGCCTTTCCGAATATTGTGCTGAGTTCTAAGATTTAAATTCACGTTATGGATAGGTGTTTTTCCAAACGAGAAACTATACCAGAAATAACCATCAATTTTCACTTTACTCTTTTTTGTGACCGTCATTTGAGAGCTTAATTTCTCATGGCCTGCAATTTGCTAGCAACCGGTTCAAGGTGTAGCTAAAAGTAGTGAAGAAGAACAGATTTACCGACAATATCTTTTTCGACGTGAAGGTGATCGCACACTTCTTAGGGGTAGTGCCTCGGTTTCAGTGTGAGGGGCTCTGCAATCTCCATTGGGTAACCTCTCCAATCTGACTGAAACCTGGGAAGTACTGGGCAGTGTGGTCTCTTGACTGTCTGGATCAATCACCAACCTTGCAGAGTTGATACACTTCCCGACCGACCCACTTATATTTTCCCTGGCTCTGTTTTGCAGTGAACCGCTCTTTGACTGTGGAGTGGTACCTGTTTGACTGGGGGGAGTGGCCGGGGCGGCCTGATGGGGGCTTCCCGTTTGTGTGGGTGGGGTTGCCGGGGCAGACTGATGGGGGCTTCCTGTTTGTTTGGGTGAAGTGGCTAGGGTGGTCTGATGAGGGCTTCTCATTTGTTTGGGTGGAGTGGCCGGGGTGGTCTGATGGGGGCTTCTTGTTTGTTTGGGTGGAGTGGCCGGGGTGGTCTGATGGGGGATTGTTGTTTGTGCGAAGCGAGCGGCCCAGGTACCCTGAGGGGGGCTTTCAAAGTTTCCAATGAAAAACTCTTCGCTGTTTGAGTTTTGATTTGCATCCTCTGCGTCGAGCGGTGAGAAACTGTTCTTGATTTCTTGATGAACTTCTTTCTCGAGTACAGAGAATGGTACTGTGATGCGGTTGGCTATCGCCAAAGCCTGGTAGGCTATCTCCAGTCTCCTTTTGGGTATAATTTGACGGCCACTAAAATTGGAGAAGAATTTGGTGTCAGCTAACACTGAAATGCAAATCATCAAGCACTGCAATAACTGGTTGTTGTACCACGGCAACCTTTTGTTACTCAAAACTTTGCGTACATTCATCAAGCTGGTGTCTGTTACCTTTTTGAATGGCACACAAACAGAACTACTTTCTGGGGACTATCCGACCAGAATGTTTTGGTTGGACATCAATTAGTTGGTTTAGGAATCATGCCACCGCTCACTAACGAATTTGTGAAACTTAATTGATTGTAAGCAAACCATTTTTGTAACTTTTAATCGGCCTGCTGTCAACTTTTTATCTTCCATCTATAAACCTACCTTATCTGTAATTTGGGATTAACGACACTGGAGGGGCCACATTCATCAGACTCATCGCTTATTGTGCTCAAGGTTTTGCTTTGCCTGTCCAGCCGATTGAGGATCTCCCTTGCAGTCTGATGCAAAGATAACAATAAAAGTCCAATTTAAGTTGCTATTCCATGAAATCACTGAAAGAAATTCATGTATACACAAGCATCAAACAACAGAAAGGCAGATGATTTTGCTTAAATATGTCTCTACGCTTTAATTATCATTTTACTTGTAAAATGACAATAAAAAATTCTCACACAAGTGACACTAAGTCATACCTTATGAAGAAGTGGAACAGTTAATGGACAAAATTTCTCACAAAAGGCAGAAATCTCATCCTTGAACTGTTTGAAGTTAATTTCCCCAATGTCTTTATGCTCACTGCTCCTCCCATGGATGAAATCCATGAATATTTCTTTCTAGGGGGCAAAAAATATTTTTTTCCTAACATTGCCATGTGATGAAAAATGTTGCCATTAGCGGTTATGTATTCGTCAAATACAAAAGGAAAATAAAAGTTCTACAGTAGAAATATGTTTCAAATAGGAACTCACCTTAGCAAACATTGTGTTGTCAAAATGACATAATGCCTGTTCTGCTCTGCTAAATTCATTATTCTTAATGAAAAGCTTCACAATCTGAAGATGAAAACAAAACATGCTAATGTAAAGATACTCTCAGCCCACAAACAGACCACTAGCTAAGCAGAAAAACTATGGTCTAAGCGTAGGCCAAGACTCCCTATACATTTAAAATACATACAACATATACACATACCATCTCCTTAATAGAGTTGGACACCTTTGTCAAATCCTCTTGTGGAATATCAATTCCATCACTCAGACCTTCCAGCTGCAGGAGGGCCGATTCCAAAGGGGACATTGATTCATCGCTTTCAAATGTCATATCTGTAATGACAAAGAGGAAATAAACTATAATAGGCTTGGGCGACAATCTAAGCATGTTATCTCCTTCAGTGACATTGACAATGAAAGACATCCTATCAGGTAGGTCTTTTCATTCTCTGTGAATTTAAATGAGTTTGTCCATCCAATCCATTTGAACTAGAAGGGTTCAGTACAAAATGAACAACCCTCCTTATTCATATATATGGGATGTCTATCATATCATATCAACACCAAAAATACACCAATAATAGCGGCAATGTTATGATATGGCACATACGTAATCAGTACATACAAGTTGAGAATGACTGGGCTAAAAGAGTAGATGAAGTGCAGTGTTACCAAGTTTTTCGCCCTCGTTTACCCGGGAGAGTAACTGCATTACCAGAACCTTTCGTGGAATCACATTATTTTTTGCCACAGGACGAAGTACAATCCCTGAAGAACATAAAATGATATATTAAGAACTTTACATTAAAGACTCAAGCACCTGTATGAATACAAAATAAATGCAAATGAAAGAGTAAACCATCAGTCATTATGTCAATCAAAAGAGCAAAGAGTCTAATAAGAAAGTCAATAACTCGTAATGAAATGTTGGACAGCAATTTCCAATACAGATTGTATTTTTTTTGGACGACCCGGTGTATGAGTGGTTTGCACGTTGGGCTCACAGTGGACGACCTGGGTTCAAATCCAGCTCAGTCCACCTGTGTGGAGTTTGCAATTTCTGTTTGACATTTATTGCGCTTAACAGCTAACTTTTCAATCTCACTGTACAATATACAGTGACAATAAAGTGTTTTAATATTTTAGCTATAAAAAATAAAACCAGAATAAGTTCCATCCTGTGCTAGCAAAACAAAAACAGAGCAAAGTTGTACTCACGGCTAATCAGGTCTCTCACTTCACAAAACTCATCGTATTGGTCTTTTTTAAAAAACTCCCAAGCCAACGATATGTAGTAGTCAACAAGCCAGCGGTTAACGATGGGCTCTGTTTCTGTACGTTGGTCGTTAGCCGCCATGTTTGCAACTTTAAACGGACAACGACGTACTATGTACTTGACGTGTTGTGATTTCGGAGCCAACGCGGGAAAGTCTCGAAGGAAAAGGAAGTGTTAAAAGGGCAGTAGTTTGCCAGTTTCAAAATAACAGCTGAACCGAAAAGCCATAACAAATAATTCATGAAATATCCGTGACGGTTACTTTTCGGTGACTTATAAACAAATAAAGGCGCAGAATCCGTGATTATCCATTTTTTTGTGTGAAATCATCAAGTACTTCCGGAAGCAGCTCACATTTTTTAAACGGTTTTGGCGCCCTCTACTGGTTTGGAGCCAGTGCTTGACTATTGTACTAGTACATATTACAAAATTATGCGTTGTGAGTTAGACATTAAAAAGATAAAATGTTTGGTTTTCAAGTGTATTTTTGTGCAAAAGTGAAACCTTAGAAAACACTCCACACTTAGATATTGTTGTTTAAATAGGTTTATTATTTCAAATGACATATAACATGACATGTTTTTTATATAAAAAGAAAACTCCAAAAACTCAGAACATCCCACTTATACCATTACCATGGGAAACTTAATACGTTAATCAAAGCCGATTTTAAGGGCAGTCTCAGAGTAGACACAAAACTTAAATTGGCATGTTGTCCAAATTACACAACCCAGTGAGGTCACACTAATGTAAAGCTTGCTTCCAAACACAACTAATACAACTTTCCAATTTTGTTTACCCTGTAAAAAAAAAAATCCTTGAAGTCTTGTTTACATCTGTGTCAAGTCTCGACAGCATTGTCCTCGTATAAACAGCTACATTTATAACCAGCCAAAAATACAAGACCACCAATAGTAAGCTCAATATAGGCAACATCTTCCCACATCCATTTGTTATGTAATTCATTAAAAATGGAGACATTTGATAAATACTACAGCAGTTTGAATTGAAAAGGGATACCTTGATTGTGACTGTATTGCGATTTTTATTTTAAATAAGTTCCTTTGAGGCTGTATTATATCTTTATTATCACATTTGATTGGCTAAAATAGTACCAGTATTTATAAAATGTCTACCCCTAAATGAGGTGACCACTTTGAGGAAATATTGACTTTTGTTTATGAAAATTACACATGAAATTGCTATTATTTTCTCCAAGTTAACTCCTTCAGTGCCATTGACTGTGAGAAATCCTATCACAAATAGCTCTTTTCATCCTCAGTGAATTTAAATGAGTTTGTCCATCCAATCCATTTGAACTGGAAGGCCGGCAGCATAAAAAAAACAACCTTTCCAATTCACATATATAGGATGTCTATCGCCGTCAATGGCTGCCAGACAGTTAAACACAACTCTTTCCATTAGAAGAAAAAAAGTGTTGTCTTGCCATATTTCCACTTGACTTCTTTTAAAATATTTCCTAAACAACTGCAAAATATTGACATTTAAAAGATATAACTGCATTAAACCAGAATTAAATCACGGCTAGCACAGTAACAGAAATGAGGTCTGCAATGATAAAACTCTCCTGATGCCCATTTGTTGTTTGCCAACATGATTTACATTCGTATCATAGAGCAAATCACTTTGTGTAAACAATGAGGAATGAATCCCTTCCTCTGTTGAGCATAGAATTCAATCCCGCACATGAAAAAGTGACTTCTGATTATGACATACTTTAATAAGTGACTTGAAAATCTATAGTCAATCCATATTAATCCAGTGCATAACAATTTCACAAGTAAAACTATCATTCATGAGGAAGATTTAACTGGACTGAACTGTGATGAAAGGCATTAAGTGTTTTATTTCTTTGTTTTTTAAATGTTTTTTAATTTTTTACAAAGAATGGAAAATATTTGCTTGTTTCAGGCCTGATATTTTGGGACCAATGGAAGAGTCAGCGGGTTGAATGCATCAAGCGGTTGGTTTAACAGCTCGGCTCTAGCCAACAACTGTGCTTATGGGTCCTCCTTCGCTCCATCGCGCCGCAAGACAGGCGAGCAGCATGCAAAGTGGACTGGGCTCCAAAATTTCTAGAGCTTTTCCTTTCAAAAGGCTGTCAACTCATCCCCCAAAACACGCCAATTTCATCTTCCACAAGAGAGAGAGCCATTTTGACAGCGACTCATTGTCAATGAACCTGAAGCACCACGTACTTGACCGGGTTTGGGTAAAATAAGAATAGCTTTCCTGTGATTCATTTGAATGATGATAGATATGAAACAAAAAAGCACATTGTTTTAGCAATAAATAATAATAATGATGATGATGATAATGATGATGCAGCTTGATGAAAACACGGCAAAAAGGCATTCATCCCTCCGGAAGAAGAAAGAAGCTGTTTTATCGTCGGGTCCTCCATTTGCAGACGTTGACAAAGCCTGGTCGGGCTGGGGCCACTGAGACTGATTGCACAAATGTAAATCAAAGCAGCAGACGTCCACTTCGCTGTGCTCGACGCTTTTAAGTGTTGTTCGAGTAGCGCGTGTCCTTTGTGGGGTTGGTTTCGCAATAATGCTGCGGGCCCTGAATGCCAACTATTTACTTAAATCTCATCGTCTTGGCAAAAAAAAAAAAAAATGAAAAAATAAATTAAGTCACATGAAGCTGTGTGGAGAGAGGAGCAGGAATTGATGGTCTCAAAAGCAATAAAAGACTCACTAAGAGACTGCATGCGTCACCACACAAACCAAAGATGGCCCAGTTGATGAGGTCCAGACGGGCAGCGGCGATTGCTCTCGTTGAAACGCCTACCCGCGTCTCCAGGTGAGCTCATCTCCATTCCATAAGAGTGATAGGCTTTTTCTCAAACGGAAAACTCGGACCCGGGACGGCGAGCTTGAGTCAGGAGCTTCAGGCGACGCAGACGTAGCCCAGTGAAGGGGTTGCACCACAGGAGGGAGGGCGGACCGCCAAACACGGCTTTCATGCCATCCCATCGGGTGCGACGCTCCCAGGTGGGCTTCTCGTTTTTAAGACGTTCAATCTCCTGGAAAAAAAGTGATAAATAAATGACTTGAAATTTAAACCCTTGTTGGGTGTAAATGGCATCTATCGAGTACAATTCAGTTACTAGGTTACGTCGTGGCGGATACTGACCGTCTCATCATTACAGATGGAGTGGATCTGCGTCCCAAACATGACAGCAGTAAAAGTGAGAAAGAGAACGGCTTCCAGACAAAGGAAGATCAGTAATAACACAGAGACTCCAGGAGAGAACTCACTGCACTCTGTGACAGATGAGGAAAAAAGACCTGTAGTTAAATGCTACCTACAATAGCCCTCAGTTTAACAAAGCCATTACCCAAAGATATTGGCACCATTTTATGAACATTGTCGCAGAAGTAAACATGTTTTGACTGCATATTAACCACGTCCGATACGGTTAAAGCGCAATAGTGACATCCATTGATCAATATGTGATCAAACCAATCCAAGTGCTGCCATTGCTTCAATAGTTTTATTCTATTTGTTTGTTCAAACACCTTCAAGGCTCTGAGTCCTCATTTAAGTATTAGCAACAAATTAATAATTCCTGTCGTCTTCACATTTTACTTAATAATTGATCATAACCCTACTTACCATTCCATTGTACTTTAATGCATGTGAAAAAGTGCATGCCACTGAGGCCAAGCGCATGAGCAGATATCAATGCTATGTACATCTAAGGAAAAAGAAAACATTAATGTAAGTGTTGAGGGGAAACCTTTGCAATGCTCCTTTACCCTGTCAATCTACTTACAGTAAAAAGGACAAAGAATCTCTGATTCTTCTCTCCCACACAGTTGTTGACCCAGGGACAGTGGTGATCCATCTTTCGGATGCATCTTTTACAAATACTTCAAGCAGAAGACAGAAATATTGATCAGCGGCACCCTTGTGCTGAAGTATTTTTTGATTGTCATACTGGACTGCACATACATACCTGCAGTGGTGTGCCCTCTCAGGCTTGATGCTACAGCACTTTGGGCACTTGTAGATAACCTCGCCAGGCTTAAGCTGCAAGCTTTCCATGTACTCTTTGGTTGCGTTGCCTTTTGGAACGGCACCCTAAAGGACATGGACGATTTTTGATAAATTCCAATATGATTTTGGATCGGGCACATCTCTAGCTAAAACAGATCCTTATGTAAAGTATAAATGACCATGAAAAATGCCTTCATCAGAATGGGAAACTCAGAAATCCTTCAACTAGTTCACGCAGTCTCGGCTTACTCACGGGATCGGACAACATGGTCCGCATGTGTGAGGCCAGAGCGAGCAAGGCGAGAGCGTTGAACGTGGCACCGTTGAGCAGAGAATACCAAAAGTTCTTGGCGGGAAGCAGCATGACAAAGTTGACGACAAACTCGGCGTACAGCACCAAAAACCAGGTCATGCTGGCGCACACCATTCCGCAACTGTCCTGGATGAACCACAGCGTGCGATTCCCGGCCGCGTGGTCGGCGTGTGCGTTGCCGACCATCACTCCGGCGGTCATGCCTCCTGACTCCACGTCGCCACCCGCAGATAGCAGCGGGTGTTGCTGCTCCATATCTCGCAGTCGGTGGTTTGAAGAGTGCATCCTGTCCTGTGAATGATAACATAATACAGTGCTTACATTATTCTTCTGACCGATTTATCGATCATGCACTTCAATTGTTGTACTCAAAGAAGTACCAACGAGGCAAACAATCAGGCACACGGGTGTCAAACCAGCGGCCCGTGGGCGAAAGCACATCATGTGCAGCCATTTTTTTTATGCTAAAATATATTGACTATATTTCTAGTCCGCTAAAAGTGGAGGACTACAGAAATCTGAAAATATTTAATGTTTTTTTTCAATTTATTTTATTTTATTTACCAATTCAACTATGGGGCATCCCTAAATCTAGAGACTGGGTGAATTTAATTCAAACAAAAGGAGAAAAAAAATCTCTTTTTCTTAGGTGTTCACTTTCAAGTGCAATGATTAATGACAGACACGCTTCAATACGCATTTGGGGATTTGACACTCAAAAATGGGCATCCCTAGAGATCTTGCTACAATGAAGATAAAGGACCAATTCAAGACACTTGCCACAGGCTCATCTGTCACCATCTGATAGTCCAATCTTTTCAGTTTGTGGCCATTTTTCCAAAGGAACACCACAAACGTTTTTCAACGTATGACTCATGTTAAGGAATAACAGTTTTTTGGTTAAAATTCACAAACTGTCGGCAACCAAGATAAATCAATTTTCCATTTCGAAAAGGGATCCTGCAGCAGAAGTGCAAGGAGATCTAATGAGCCTAAATTGTGTCTGAGGTCTCACTGCACTCACCGAGACTCACTGGCTACATTTTCATGCACCTTACACTCAAATCCTCAAATAACGAGATGCGCAGAAGATGAACGAATGCTTGGTTCAACAGGGATATCCCGATAGCTGTAATCATGGCTAGTTATTTTGGCTAAAAAAAATGTGATCTAATTGTAGTTTTTGAAAATGTTTACAGGTTCATGTGTAACCAAATTACTGCTGTGATTCATTTCATCAGTAAAGTCTGTTATGTTTCCCTGTTTTGAAAATACTATGTAATGCAGTGTTTTATGGTTGAACAACACATGTTATCATTGTTAAGGAGTGGCAGGATACACTCTACTACTTCAGTATTGATTCTTACTGTGGTTATTTGTGGGGGGTGCACCATTAAAGCAACAACAGCTACTCCTTTAGCGGTGCAACTGATTCCAGCCAAGAACGCACCAAACAACACTAAAAACTAGGGAAATAAATGTACTTATCAATCTAAATTGACCTGGAAGCTAACGATATGATTGGATTATGCACAAATGCTTTTCTTTCAGCAAAGCTGAAAGATATTAATGTAGAGACCATTGAACAAAAAAAATAAATATATCAAAGCATTTCAAAATAATTGACCATATCATTACTTTCTTAATTTTAAAGAAAGTTGACAATATTATTGAAATAAATACCTGTACATATGACCTAATCCGGACAATATGGCTTATGAGAACCCCTGTCAACATAAACTGTTGTTTTTATGTCTGCTTATTTACCGAATGCCTTTTCCCAATACACAAGAGTGGCACGTTTGCACCTGTAGTGACATCATTTTAAGGGGACACGTTTAAGTAAATATTCTGCCATCATATCTTTCAATCTCTGGCACTTTTTATCTTGCCAATGGCATACATAAGTGAGGAATGCTACTCTTCAGGCTTTGAATAAGCAGCTATAGGAATAACACAGGAACTAGAGAGGAGAAAAACAATGAGGAAATTACCTAGTATGTTACCTCCTCACAAGAGGATGCTTTGATGTTTGGCTTCAGGACCAGCATGAAACTTTGAATAGAGATTTGCACGAGCGTGGTAAAGGAGAAACCTGAAAAATACAAAGCAGCCGTTAATAAATTAATACATTGACTAATTATGCTTTCATTCAATAGGGTCGACGGAGCACTGGAATGTTGAGTAGAAAGTAGAAAGTTGAGTTATGTGGTCAAAATGGATAAACAAAGACAAATTAAATGGAATTTATAAAGACTAAAAGTACACTAGAACTTCTGTAGATATTTAAGGTGGACCAAAAGGAAACAATAATGTCATAGTTATTGAAATGTGTCTCTTCACAATAGGCTTATGGGAACATCATTGTAATGATTATTTTTTTCATATATAATAAATTAACTAATCATGGAAAGTTATGTTACCGTTTATAATCTTGGAAATTTCCAATAATTAACTTCCATCAAAAAAATCTGAAATCATTTAAAAGGGGTATGCTTATTTACAACAGACCAGAAATTTTAGTTTAAATATCAGACCTCCAACATACTAAATTAGATATTGCGGGGATTCTTCTCTGGGGGTGCAAAATGATTTAGTAACCACCCTTTCTGATCGGAGACTCGAACCAGGAACCTCTTAACCATGAGGCAGACACGCTTAACCATCCTGTACTTACAGGAAATATTAAAAAGAAATTAGCCAGCCAATTACCACTTGATGTCAGATTCCACTGATACCATTTCCTTACCGCCAATGGTTTAGAGTTAGACAAGGAAACAGATGATTTTATCCGACTATTTTTACATGTGCAGGAAGACATCATAGTATCATCAGCAAAGGGACGCCGAGATTGGAGCCCCTCCCTCCCCTCATCGACCTGAAAGTAAACCGTCTTCTCATTTACCATCTCTACCCGTCATATAACTCCTTTTTGTCAGCTAGAAATACTTCCGATTTCCCCCTCGAATAACGAAAGTGCACATAACATAACATCAACAAGCACCCACCGCGGACATGATAGTATTCCATATTACACCAGGCAGGTGGCTCCACTAGGCAAGCTATCTTAGCTAGCAAGCCTGCTAGCTAGCTTTACGACCGCTCACGCTCGCGACCACTGCGAAAAGTATGCATTTTTTGCCGAACACCTACCTTAATATTCCCCACATAGTCGTCAGGAGACGTGTTTTGAATTCACGCGGAGCGATTCGCGATGTGGAGGCTACATCTCGCGGATCCGCGGAGGGGGCAGCGTTACATCTCATCAACCATTGTCGTTTTGGAGCTTCCGGTATTCGGTTCCTCTCATTGAATGGCCGAAGGGAGGGGAACATTGTTTGGGCCAAGGAAATCTGCTACAATTGCAAACCATTCATTTCCACTAGGTAGCGCTATTGTTCAGTTCTGGAATTCGAAGCGCAAATAAATTGTAAATGCATTCATTCATTCACAAGGGTTGCAAGGGGTGCTGGAGGCACCAGGTGGGGGACACCTTAAATTGCTGGCCAGCCAATCGCAGAGCACAGACACGCTTTTAGATTTCACACCCACATTTAGGGGCAGTTTAGAGTGTTCAACCAGCCTACCATGCATGCTTTTTGGGATGTGGGAGGAAACCAGAGTACCCAGAGAAAACCCACGCAGGCTCAGGGAGAACATGCAAACTCCACACAGGAGGACCGATCTGGGTTTGAACCCAGGACCTCGGAATTCTGTGGCAGACGCGCTAACCACTCATCCGCCAGGCCGTCACGTCTAATCTAACTTGACTAGGGGGTTTGGCACCAATCAGTTGACTCGCCAGTCCAAATGGATTAGATGTCTATCGCCATTAATGGCACCCAATGAGCTAATACTTTATAAAATAGTACATTTTAAAACCCCATTTTATTTTTACCCTATTCCAATCTTCCAAAATGTGTATGACGGTGCCCGATTTCCAATACCGTGGCTATGTTTTTCAAAGAAGTTGCTGTTGGTCTGATCAAGTCCAAAAACTGCATCACTTTGACAATGTCAGCTCATCGAAATTGATGAAGAATATAAGACCTTCAGATTTTACCCAAATGTGAATTTGAGTGCCATAACTGTCATCGTGCCCAATTCCAGGCTGTTCTCACTGGACGAGGATGCTATGCACCAATATTGACTTGGCCCAGACATTTGAAATGCGTGGTCATGGGTTAGCTCCCCCCCAAGGGATGAGCAAGACCTTTACTGGCAGCCGACTCTGCCATCAGGTTTCCCAGGAGTGGATTATTATGAGCACAAGACAAAGCGGCTTGTCCCCCCCACAGCTTCACTCCAGTTCTGCCCCAGAGCCAATATCAACCGTCTAGTTTTAGATAGAGAGGCGGAGACAAATACCCCAGCAATCCTTTAAAGCAGATTATAGGCTGAATCGGGATTGAAGCCCTTTCCATTTCCACGACTGAAACTTCTGACTTGATTTTAATATAGTCTCACAATTTCTACTTTAAATTACGTTTTTTTTGTTCTCAAAAAAAATCTGTTTTTCCACATAATTATATGACATCTTTTCTACACATTTCTTCTTACAAAGCAACATTTATGGGAATTTACGTTCGCACTTTTGGAAAATTTTGAATCTTGTGTGCGTTTTGAATTAAATCCCTCAGGAATCAAAAACTAAACGAAGCAGGGTCGTCTCCATTCATTTTTAACAAGTCGCCAATCTAAAAGAAAAGAAAAAACAGGAGCTGAATTTAGATTTTCAAACTGGTATCATAGTGTGGTGAATTAATGGATTATAGTGTGAAATAACTAGCTATTCTAGCTAGTTTATAGGGATAATGCACTGGTGCATTTAAAACTTATTGTTACCATTATGTTTGTCCCTATGATGATTTTTCAAAATGGTGAATATTTCAATGGCATTTATTTATGAATATTTATAAAGTGATAGGCTGGACGACGCATTCCCACACCAGCGTTGAGCAGCCCTTGACTTATCGCAGGCTTATCTGTACCGCACCCACCTTTGCCTGTCCTGCATAAATCCAAGCTAGAAGCCTTTTAGAAGGGATTTTGTGCCACACTCAATCTCCTTGCTTCGCTCAAAGTGCAGGACGCAAACAGAGCAAGGGCCAAAGACCTTTTAGCCCTCAACACCATCATCTCTCACTGCATGTTTGGATGTAAAAACACTTGGTGGAAGCACAGCAAGCTTAGAAGGATACAGGCTGATAAAAAGTCCAGTGAAGCTGCACTCTTATTAAATATATTGCAGCCACCCCATTTAAGCTTACGTGGGTTGGCAGGCTGCTGGAGGACTTAAAGTATTCTCTTCCAATGTTTTTTTTCTCCCTCCTGGCAATGAAAAATGTCCACAGGATTACTTCAGGTGTTAGAATCCCGTTTATCCAGTCTTCTATTCCATTGTAAAACAACAACTATAAATAAAACCTCTGAAGGAAATTGTCTTAAAAATTCACATATCTAACCCAGTCAATCCAATAAAAATAATAATAGTAACTCTACTAAGTAGTGACAAAATTCCAGATTAAAAGGGAAAAAATATTTTAATATCCATTGTTTTTTGTTTGCTGGTGCTCAAATTGATAATGCGGCCATTTGGTAATTTTACCTTTTGAGCTTATGACAGAATTTGGTCTTAAATAAAGTTTTTTTTTTCCTGTGCTGGGTGTAGAAATTGAATTAAATACCAAGTATAATGTTGTATCTGAATCTGCACATCTATATTTGATTTTTACATTAATGTCTTAGTATTTATGGACCTGACTGTAGAATATACAAGTCACAAAATGATACCAAGAATGGTGGCCTCCCAAATCACTTTCCACTGTCTGCAAACCTATCTAAAGTTTACCTTGTGGTGATAGGATTAATGTTAAGCCGTGACCCAGCAGATGTCACAGATTCTTTTGGCTCACCTCACTATAGCACAGAAAGGATTCTCGGACTCCCCTTTTCACAGTTAACTGTTTAACCTGCCTTCAAGATTAATCGGAATCAATTTAAATACAGTGAAACAAAAATAAATAAAGGATTAAATTTAAAAAAAATGCATACATTTTGGCGATAAGCATTTTTTTTTTGTTAATTTAGAATCTATACTTTTTTCCTGTCCATTTCCTGATAAGGTACTCAAATTAATATATACTAAAGTTATACAAGTGAGTGCTGTTGGGGTTGCCATTGCTTGAGCTTTAGAGCTCAGGGAAAATACATGAAAGCGTGTCTATGCACTTTAGTTTATGTGTTTGCGTGAGACTGTGAAAACAAACAGGGGAACTTCTCAAGCTGCTTTTCCGTTCTGTGCCTCACAGAGGAAGAGCTCCCTCCATCAATAATTCAAAAAAGACAAACTTGCTCTTTCTGCATAAACGCTGCACCACCCACCCTTACTCAATCTTCTTCACATTACCACAAATAGCCAAAGCGCTCATGCACTCAGGTTGATTTCCAAAGTTTTCTGGAAATACACTTCAAATATTAGAACCATCTAATTCATAATTCAAATGCAAATTTTACATAGTACTTCATTAAAAAATGAAACATAAGAACCTCCCATAGATAATTTTCACACATATAGGGCACCGATTTCTTAATCAGCTTTCAAATACAAGGATTAGGAGTTTATATTTTTATATGCTCAAACAAATCTGTTGCCATTTTGAAAGGCCATACACAAGATGGGGCGCTTTAAATGTGTATGTATGGTTGACAGATGTCTCAAGCAAATCCAAATATTGAGGTCATCGTCGCTAAAAGTGCAATGTGGATGTTTACAATGCAACTTGTATTATTAATAAGATTTGGAGATTTATATGCACTTAGTTGGTAAACTCCCGGGTTTATTTTCTTACTAGAGCATCTATAGTCATGCAAATGCCCATATTTGTTATTTTTTTTAGTTCTACTTGCAGCCGTTTAGCACATCATTATCATTTTAAAGTTAAAAGAGTGAATTGTATGCAATAACTTGGCAGGTGCATATTAATGATGGTTGTGTAATTAGTCTTTTGTGTAATTTACTCTTGACAAACAATGCATAATAAATGTGCTTTACTCCATTTGTGTCTCATGAGGAGCTAGTGTGAAGGAGACAATGTGATCACTGGGGGGGTTCCTATGTGAGTGATCATTCTGGGGTCCCCAGTGGTGGGGTTGTTTCCGCACTCTGACATATGCAGATGACCTTATAATCGTGGTCCTCCTGATGGGAAACATGTCTTTGGGGACACTACAGTCTAAGGATGTAAAAACCATCATTGCTGGCAATGTTGTAATTCTGCACAACTGAATATTCTGATGTATGTACACATTCATTCATTTTAAATCAGGATTGTTTTCCAATAACTTCTTTTTCATTAAAAACAAAACAAAACAGTGACTATCGACTGAGCTATTATTTTTTTGTGGGGGATATAATTTTTAAAGGAGGAAAAAGTAAGTAGAGCAGTACTTTATAAAGGACACAGGAAATGTATTTACGTTTTGAGGGATTTTGTAACTTGGGTCTTGTTTTTGTATATTGGAATGATCATTTGCATATCAAAGTGTTTTATAACCTGAGTTCAACTTGGAAATAAGATTGGGAAAACTGCCCTAACAAGTGAATTCAATGGGTAAAACAAGTCACAAAGGGAAAAATCCAAGACTACATAACCCAACCTAAACCCTCAAAGGAACAGATACCTTACAACAACTCATCCATTAATGTCTCAGATACACTACTAGCATAATTAATGAGTTGTATCTAACAGTGCTAGTTTAAACAGAGCATTCATTATAAGCAAGCCAAAAATAAGTGAGATTGACAACATCCCAAATGGTCTTCATTTTCCTTCAGTCAAAGTGTGTGCTTAAGTCCATCAATGCTACGCGCTTGACACCAGATCATTAGGCACCATCCGCTTCAATAATGCAAAAAGAGCAAAGCAGGCACAGCAAGGGTCCACGTAGGTAAACAACACATTATCCTAGCTGTGTATACTGGCAAAACCAAACACAAACTCTACCTCTCCGCTCGCTGCTGCACGGGTATGCATTTCATTTGAGGAATGGCGTACAAACATTGGGAAGAAAGTTTTGCAAATAAGGGGCCCAATATAAATGACTTTCCCAGAAAACAAACCAAAAAAAAGATGAGTTGATTTTGAATACTGGAGGTTTGGCCTTCCGATTATGAAACAACACATTAACTTGCGTTTTAAAAAAAGTACTATATGTTGGCTATAGGGCAGCCCGGCAGATGAGTGCTTATTGTGTCGGCCTCACAGGGGGACTTGGGTTCAAAACCAGGTCAGGTCCACCTGTGTGGAGTTTGCATGTTCTCCCCGAGGCCTGCATGGGTTTTCTCCGGGTATTCCGGTGTCCTCCCACATTTTAAAGACATGCATGGTAGCCTATTCGGACACTCTGTGTATGAGTGTGAGCGTAAACAAGGTGTCCGCCACATCTGGCCCGAAGTCAGTTAGGATAGGCTCTAGCACCCCCGCGACCCAAGTGAGGATAAAGCAGTTCAGAAAATGAGATGAGAGATTTAAAAATCGACTGTTTTCCCCCTAGGCATAATAATGACAATTTCAACCCATTAGAGACTTATTCAGTGATCTGAGTTTTTTTAACAGACAAAATACATTGTAGTATTTTGACTTTGTTTCGGTAACCCACGAGTAACCTTTGAACGCAAAAGAAGATGATAGCAGCTACTTTGTCCACTTGGGCTTGCTGCCACGACTAAAAGCAGGCCTATGTCCATCCATTCATCCATCTATCCCATTTCCAGTGTGACGGCCACTCGGTGACGTCTCGATCCGCTGTTAGTGTGCTAACCCAACCCAAATGAAGCTTGTGACGAGCAGCCTCGCGAGCCAACCGACGAGCTCAGAGCTTCCCCGAGGCTCGCCACCGACCCCTCCTTCCCTTCGCCCGCAGCCCTTCACGGCGGCCGTCGCTTCTTTTTCATTTGCGCTCACACGTGACCGCAGAAGGCGCTTAGTGGCATTTAAACATCATCCACTGCGCTTTCCGCCACCAAAATAGACGCACGGAAGCAAAGGACGAAGCATTCCGAAGGGGACGGCTTTTTTTTTTCCTCCCTTTTTTTTAATAACGCTGAATGACGCTCGCCGTGGTCCCCTATGAAATTGCGGACTTGTTTTTTTCTTCTTTCCAACCCTTATATCCTAACCACCTGTAGCTAAAAGTGGATTTTTTTCAAGAACCCCACAGTGAGATTCTTGCGCATCCGTGCGCTAAGGAACGGAGAACCCTAAATCCATCCTTCCATCCATCCATCCATCCATCCATCCATCCATCCATCCATCATCAGCCTCCCGGAGAGCGAGAGGCATGCAAACTGGAAAGGAATGTGCGCTCACATAGGAGAGTGGTGATCCCCATCCGCAGATCGCCATTTCTCTCCGGTTGGAGCGATTCGTGCGGAGGAGGCGACGAGAGGGTGAGCGTCGCTGAGCAGCCATGGGCAAAGAGGAGTGTAAAACTATGCTGGACGCCTTGAACCGAGTGACGGCGTGCTACCGGCACCTGGTCGTGGCCCTGGGCAGCACGTCGGACTCGCAGAACTTGCGCGAGGAGCTGAAGCGGACTCGCAAGAAGGCGCAGGAGCTGGCGGCGGCCAACCGGACTAAGCTGACCTCTTTGCTGAAAGACAAGAGCATCAGCAAGGAGGACCGCGCTGAGTATGAGCGCCTTTGGGTTCTCTTCTCCAGCAGTATGGATCTACTGGAGGTGGACATGAAGCGTTCCCTGGAGATAGGCCAGGAGTTCCCGCTCAAGGTGCCCACCAGGCACTTGATCCAGACGGGAATGACGGGCAGCACCGGCACGGTGGCGGCGCGGGCCATGAGCGTCCAGAACATGAAGTACGAGGCGGACAGCAACATCGACACGGCCGACCTGCGGGACCTGCAGGCCGAGATCGGACAGGTGAGCCAGATGATGGAGGAGATGGAGATGAAGGTGCAGGTAGCGCCGTGGGCCGTGGAAGCCAAGCAGGAGCCTGGCGCCGAGCTCAAGTCCAACATGAGCGTGGGAAATTCCTCCGTGGGCGTCATCTCCATCTGCGACGAGGAACCCAAGGACGAAGAGGGGGGAGGCGGCGGGGACGCCGGCTTCGCCTCCATCTGCGCCGTCTTGGTCTTCTTTGTCATCGTAACTGTAGCCGGAGTGCTGGGATATTTGGTCATTAACATGTCCTGAACATGTCCTTGGAGGGGGACTTGGGGGGTGGGGGGACATGGGGTGGGGTTTGACGTCTCTACTTGGGGCTTCAGTAAACCATCACTTATCGGTTTCAGGAACTCTCAACTGTCATGGTGTGCTATTTAAAGAGTAAGTTTCTTTCTTCCAATTTGCCCACAAAAATATTTTTAGTACATTTTGTCCATCTTGCAAACAATGAGTGGAAGGGGGGTGTCCAAACTTTTGTCCCCAAGGCCGTTTTTCGAAAAATCCATGGATGTTCTGGAAATCCTGCCATTTTTACTTGTTAAAGTCTGTAAATGTCAATGGAAGTGAAGAGATACAAGCAACATAATAATCCAAATATATTCCCATATATATACACTAATTAATTGAGGGGTTTGCCAAAAAAAAAAAAACAATTGCTGATGTCAGTCTAATTGGTCCCAGCCACTTTATTTTGCTAGGTAAAATGTATGTGGCGCAATCAAAAAGTATGCCAAAAATAGCTGAGCAAAGTTTAATTATTCAGGATACAGTAGGCCATCTACTGGCTTGAGTAAGGTACTTGGAATTTTTCTGCCATGAATCATCATCACAAGAAACACGGGGGCAACCAAAGGCACAAAAAAATTATATATGTGGTCTTACTGTGGACTTGAATCAATAAGTAAAATCAATTGTGAATATATGTGAGCTAGTTTTTTTAAAAAAAGGTGAAAAGTAGAACTCTTAAATGGCAGGATGGTCGATAGTTCCAGTTTTAAGGTTAGGTAGGCCTGTTTTTAAGGGCCAGCGAGATTGTTGTTTTTTTTTTTTGGGGGGGGGGGGGGGATGAAATGCATAAGTAATAATGAGTAGAGTAGTAAATTGAATTTTACTGTGCCCCAGGAAATGTTGATTTTGTTGACCCAATCACAAGAACATATGACACAATCTAAATGTCAATACTCCAAACACTACAAGAACCCACATGGAAAACATGTATTTTATTTTGAATGGTTTACGTTAAGGCTTTTATGGAATAAAATGGGCAAAAGCAATGTATGAGAGAAATAAGAAAGAAGAGAGTGGGTTTAACGTCACAACCTTATTTGCCTTTCTTGCCAATCTGTGTTCAGAAATGTCTCCGATATTTGGTAATGTGAAGCGGTGTCTGCCCATCGGGATACTAACAACACGTAATCCAAGTGGATTAGCGGCAAAGCTCATGCAGGGACGTAGCCGGACTATTAAGTATTCCTGTCCGTGCTAAATGACGTTTTACAATTCGAAGTACTAAACGCGAAGGCATAGAAATCCAAAGATGTTCATTAAAAGGTAAAGTTTAGCTCTTCACAGGTTAGATGCATTTTAATCGACAATATTACACAATCTTCTTAGCACTGGTCGACCACATTATCATAAAATCCACAAAGCCAGATTGTTGTGCATCAAATCACAACGCTATGCTAACAGGGAGAGTATTTTGGGACCTTTATATACGTCAACCGTCTTGAAATAATACACCAGTTTACCTTTTAAGCCTGTGATCCTTTTCAGGGTTGAATGTATATATTGCACCGTGCATATGTGTGTGTGTAAATACATGAATAGAGGTTTTCTACAGTCATCTGTGTGAGATAATGTACATACAATCAGGTATATTTATTGTAATAAAATATTTGTTAAAAAGTTGCATCTTTTGAGATGATTGTCAGGGTTTTATAAGTGCCAAATTTCAAGCCTTGAGGTTGTAAACACTGCAAAGCTAAAAGGATTTTAAGCAGAGAGGCTTATTACTTTTGACATAACCACCTTAAGGTTAAATGCTGTTCAATTTTCCAAAGGCAATGCTGGAACTGCCTGGCTAATGGCTTTACTTCTAAGAGTATTTGTGTCTTCCTGGAATAGCTTGGGAGATCTTAAGGCTCTCAGCCTTAAAAAAAAGGGGCTTGGTCTAAATAGAGCACTGGGTCAACAATGAAATAACATAAAACAACTCAAAATAAGTAGGAGGTTAAGCTACACCCATATTTTATTATAACCAATGAGTTCCCTATAAAGGGTTAAATACCTGCTTGAAGATTATTTTTAGCTTGGCGATTTTGCTATAAAGGGAAATCCCAAAATATCCCATAATACGAAGGCAATTAAGTAAACAGGACAAGGTCAAAATTCATTGATTTTATGAAGCGGGATGAGGGATGTTAAGGAGAGCAATTTGGACACCCAGGGAAAGATTTAAATATATTTTTTCAAGCTATCAAATTCAAGAATTTCCTCCAAAAAGCTGCATTAAACGAACAATATCCGAGCCAATTACAGGGGAGTGTGTGTTTGTTCAAAAAGGCGCTCGACAGACAGGCTCCCGCTACATTCGAGAACCACAACATCACCTGATCATCGCGGACAACGCTAGTGTGTTTCTATGGCTGTGGAGTTACCATGGTAACCCTCAATTGACTCTCCAAGGCAAACTGCATGAAGGTTGAGTGTTGTTACTTACACTTAACCTATTATACATATATATATAAACACACGCAAACACACACACATTACCGTATTGTTCCATTTTCACCTATATAAATCAATTTAGAGTATACTGCTAACTCCACATAGGAAGGTCAGAAACCATCAGGAATTGAACCCTCAATCTCAGAACTGTGAGGTGGAAATGCTAACCACTCTACGATGCTTTGTCCATAATTACAGTTAAATTATTGGGAATCATTGACTGTAAAATGCATCCCATACATTTGAATGGGGAGATTTTGGCAGTGTAAATGGATTGGATGTCTGTCACTGTCAATGGCAGTGAATGAATGAGTTAGGCACTAGCAGGCCAATTGACAGACAGTTCATTTTTTACATACAAGTCAGCAAGTCTCCATTTAAGTGGTGGGTTCAATGAACTGTAACGTGATTGTGCCAGTTCTCAATGATAATAGATACGCCGTACAAAAGAAATAAAGTACAGCTTTCTTGTGCGAGCATGACCTAGACCTCATGGTGTGTATTCACTTTGGAGTGCTTTTGTGTGCAATGTGTTCCTACGTGGTTCACACAGGGGGTGTGGCGTCCAAGGGTCCTGTGAGGGGTGAGAGATGGTTGTACTTGGGTGTAATGTTGACCTGCAGGAGTGGACTGTAGGGGTCGGAGACCAGCAAACGGTGTAGTGCTGACTCCGAACCCTCCGGCTCTGTGTTTTTTCCCACCTTCGCCGTGGTGGAACTATTCAACGGGTACAGTTCGTCTCCTGTGAAGAAGATTGGCGATATTAGAGCACTGCAAGAATTGGTCAGCAAAGCGGATGAGTGGAGCACCTGGCAGCACTGATATGTAGCCTTCCTCCTGGAAGAAGACGACGGGTAGCCAGTGTTCACAGCCGTCTGTGCCGCGCCGCCTGGCAAATGTGTGGAGGTTGCTCAGCGAGGCAAAGCGGCACATTCGACTCAGCTCATAGAACTGCGGGGGAGCGATCCACAAGTCACGAGCCTGGTAGCTTCGGAGGACGTCTGCAGGCGTTGACCACTGAAATGCAACAGAATAGGTGAGCAGCAGTGGATATACAAAGTCTACACATTTTTATTCCAATGCCGATCAAAGGTAACGGTGCTAGATGTCTAATCCATTTTGACTGGCAATAGATGGCAGTGAATGAGCGCTGTCAACGCTCCTAGTCAAAATTAATTGGACATTCAACACCATCAATGGCAGTAAATCGTGAGAAATCCTCCCAGTTAAAATGAACTGGATGAGCATTGAGCTGAATACTTTTAGCTAAATAGTTTTGGGCAATAACCTCCATCAAAATTAGCAGACAAATGAAATAGCTTGACTCTAAATTTCAAAATATGTTGCTGTTCTTTTTAACAAGTAATATCATGAACTGCATTAGGCCTGGACTTAAAGTAGATTCAAAGTCACCTGCAATTGCTCAATTTCTTTTTGGTCTTGGAGGGCGTATGGTGTGTCCTCCAAACAGCACATGAAGAAGGCTGTATCGAACCTCTTTACGCCATATCGTCTCTCGGGGGTCAACCAGTTGGACCACTCGTGGAGAGCCCAGATGTTGGGTATCACCTCCAGCTCCCTGCACATTCTGAGGAAATTGGACGGGTTCTGGTTGACCAGAGTCCTCCACCTACTCAATTCACTGCTACACAACTGGTTTACTTTGTAATGCTTGATTTCATCTGTAACCCGACTTTCATTGATGCCCTTTAACAACCCCAATTCGTCCTCTTTGCCAACAAAAAGCAGTACGCCAGATTCTTCGAACGTCTCCCTCAAGGCGCAAATACGGAAAGCGACTTCACCCGGGATCGGGGAGCCCAGTTTTAGTCTGTCGGTAGCAAATATCGGGGGTCTGGTATGCGGTGGTTGTTTAACGCTCCTCAAACCGAAGTTGGGAGTTTTTGTAAAAGCTTTGTAGACGTCCAACCAATCTCTAGAAAAGTCGGAAGAGTCCACCAAACCTCCAGGGAACACATAGGCGTTAGGCATGAATCCGCTTTTACTGCTTCGTTTGAGGAGCAAAACGTTGTAGTCAAAGTGGTGAGGGACCAGGGGTCGTCCTTTGGTGTCACCCGGCTGAGTTAACACGGTCGGTGGGGATAAAGTTTCCGCGCCGATCCTATGACCGGCAGCTAAAATGAGAGTGGCTGCCTCCTTCCATTGTTTCAGTCCAGTGTTCATCTTAAAGCGTCAAGTATTCAGTTGTTTTGTGTGAAATTCACCTGAAAGACATCACCCACATGCGAAAAGATGTTTTGAGTGTGACAGCCGGAAGTACACGTGCTTTTCTTTTCTTTTTCTTTGAAACATTTTAGGAAGCATGGAGGATGACTGATTCAGTGCTGCCATCTATGGGTAGGGTATTCAAAAAACGCTGGACATCTGTAGTAATGTTTAGTCGTTTATAAGTTTTAAAAAAACGGAATTACAAATAAAAAAATCTGTTTTAATTTTAATATTAATTTCATGGTTCAATGGTGTAGTTTAAATTAAAATAAGTGAAAATTACTAGATTGATATACTGCAAATGTGTAGGAGATTTTTTTGTAATTGTTCAATTTGATTGCAGATATCCTCTTTTTACCTGTTTATACCTAAATTCCAGTGTCCTAATTTATTGTTGTTATGTAAATACTGGAACCAAGTGTCTGGTTAAACTTGTATTTTCCCCAGATGCATTCTTTCAGACATAATATTGACAGTTTGGACTGACTGATATGAACTAGGTTTGGTTGGGATTTCAATCTCTCCTCTCCATGCTTGAATGTTGTCTGTTAATCTCTGAATAGAATCCTTAAACTTCATAAAACTGTCATCCATTCTTGAGTTTCATTGCCTGATATCTGTGTTTTCTTCCTTTCATTGCAGTAGCCACTAAACTACTCTTCATTTGGGCTGATTTCTTGCTCTGACTCGGATTTATTAGATCTCACTCTGAAGACATTTATGATTGTGGATTAACTATCTCTTTTATACTGACAGAAAGTAGGAGTGGTAAACAAGTTACTACATGAACATTACAAGCCCAACTTCACACTGCACAGGATAATTTCAACACCCAGAGACGTACGTATTTATGTATCCTGAAGTTAACCTGTAACTGTTTTGTGGTCTTAAACTGCATGCTTTGCGTATCTCGCATGCACCAAGAGAATAAAATGGAAGAACCAAAGGCCAACGAGAGAAAGAAGTCTCGGAACGGATCTGCCAAACTTGACGGGGACTCCACATTGATGGAGAAAAATCCAGCAAAGGCCACCATTCTCCAGAAGGAGGTAAGAATATGAGTTGTTTAAATCACCAGGAATAGATTTACAAAGTGTATTATAACAGTGGGAGTGTCTGGGCAGGAGTCGCATGTGACACCAGTGCAGTGTCTTGTTCAATTGCCATTACAATCACTCTTGCATTGCATGAATCTCTTTAAACCAATTTAGGCCACCGTATTTTCCGCACTATAAGGCGCAACTAAGAGTTCAATTTTCTCAGTGTGCCTTCTAATCCCATGTGCCTTATATGTATATCTGGATCAATATTGGTTAATCATAGGATGAAATTCCCTTTAATAAATAATATTTTTGCTATGACTTAAGTGGGTTTTTTCAAAGCAGTAGTTGAGAATGACTGCATGTTTTTGTGTGTTAACTCAGGTGGGGCTGCTAAGTGCCGTCTGTCTAATAGTGGGCACCATGATTGGCTCAGGCATATTTATTTCCCCAAAAGCAGTACTGCTCCATTCAGGAGCTGTGGGACCCTGCCTACTCATTTGGGCTGCTTGTGGCGTTTTAGCCATACTGGGTGAGTGACCAAGATTATACTATAATATTAACTCCAGTATATATATATATATATATCAGCTTGTCTTTTATCATTTCAAACTGCCAAGTCTGCGTCACTTGCCAATCTCCAGTATTAATATTGTTAGGGCAGTTACAATGAAGCGGAATTCACTTGAGTTTGATTTATTTAATAAAGGGACAATTAAACATTATCATACTTCAAGGTTGGTCAGTCTGACCTCACTGATTAGGTGTGCTGGTTTACTACTTTGGTCAACTTTTAGGAATCCTTTGTTCCTTAATTTTATTTTTTTAGTTCTCTTTGCTGACTTAGTGAAAACAAAAAGTAGGTCATTGCGCTTTGCTTAAAACCACTTCACCATATGCACACAATAGGACCAAAATTATAGTTTTATGTAGACAGCTAAATGATTAACAAAAGACACACAATTGTCAAAATTAAGTTAGAAAAAAAAGTTCCCAAGACTTTTTGAGGTTTTTAATTGTTCCTAATATTTTGCTACTCACATCTAGTAAATTAAAAACAACATTTTAACACACTGCTCCCAGAATGTAGTTCAACACAACTGCTTATTAACAGCAATATTGCACTATAATCACAATAAAAGCATTGAATTCAATTCAATCATAGCATAATTAAATAAATACTTCAAGCATAATTAAATAAATACTTCTTTGACAGTGTCATTCAAAGGATTAATAGAATTACTTATAGCCTACTTGGGAAAATAATTTGCGATTTCTTTGTATATCGGACTATCACGACATAAAAGCGTCTCATAACGTATCATATCATATTTGTTCTTCGTAGGAGCACTTTGCTATGCAGAGTTAGGCACAATGATCCCTAAATCCGGAGGAGAGTACTCCTATCTAATGGAGGCATTTGGCTCCCCGGTGGCCTACCTTTACTCATGGACCACTGTGATGGTGTCCAAGCCTTCTGCCTTTGCCATCATCACACTGAGCTTTGCAGAGTATGCCTCAGCTCCTTTTTATCCTGAGTGCAGACCACCTATTGTTGTCACCAAGTGTTTGGGAGCTGCAGCAGTAGGTAATATGAACTACCACCTCACAGGTCTTTTTTTCCATTTAAATTACATGAGAGTGATAAATATTAATGAAAGTGCTTTTGGTTTTGCTTCCGTTACACCTCATCCCTTCTCCTTTATTTGGTGGTGTATATAATATTAAAAAATTGACTGGTCCTCTCTTGTTTTTTCCCTTTAGTTCTTATTGTGGGCATCAACTGCTTCAGTGTCAAACTAGCGAGTTACGTCCAAAATATCTTCACTGCAGCAAAACTTGTAATTATCGTCATCATAGTGGGAGCTGGAATTGTTCTATTAGCGCAAGGTGGATATATTTCGGTATTATAATGGGCTCAGCTGATGTAATGTTGATTTTTCTATCCGTATGCCCAGGAAACACAGAAAACCTGTCGAAAGCATTTGATAGCCAATCAGTTTCTGTTGGAGCGATTGGACTTGCCTTCTATAATGGTCTGTGGGCATATGACGGATGGTAAACATTTCCTATTCTAATAAATAATAAAATAATGCAATGATAAACCTCAGGTCTCTAGATAATTCCAGCTCCTTTATTAAATGTGCTAATATTGTTTTCTTGCATTTAACTCATTTCTCAGGAGCCAACTGAATTTCATAACAGAAGAGCTGAAAAACCCCTTTAGGTTGGAAATATCCACATATAAACATCTTTTAAAAAAGGGGTGTGGGAGGAGGCCAGAGTACCCAGAGAAAGCCCACACAAGCCCTTAGAGAAAGTCCTCACAGTGAGGACCGACATGGGAATCGAACCCTGAAATGTGAGGCCAAGAGGGCAACCTGGTGGTTCCTTACTACTCCCAATGATGTGAATTCATGTGATACTACCATGCTAAAAGATATGATGTAAACATGCACTACATTGGTCTGATGTCTGTAGAGAGACATTTTATTCCCTTATGGTCAATTCTATTTGATTTTCTTTTGTACTTTTCCTCTTACCACAGGAACCTGCCATTAGCCATCGTCATCGGGATACCTTTAGTGTCTGTTTGCTATGTGATGGTCAACATATCTTATTTTACTGTCATGACATCCAATGAACTTCTATCATCTCCAGCTGTAGCTGTGGTAGGCAGGAATATAATCGTTAATAAAATGGCTCAAAAATATGACCCTAACCTCTATGACTATGCCATAGAAATATTTGTATTTATGTTGAATTATAGCAAGAATTAAACACGTATCTTGACTTTATCATTTTGTGTGCAATTATATAGACATTTGGAGACAAAGTCCTTTACCCAATGGCTTGGATTGTTCCACTTTTTGTCGTCTTTTCCACATTTGGCTCGGCCAATGGAAGCTGTTTCACTGCTGGCAGGTAAAGACCGCACAAAAGTGTTTTGGTGCTTGTCTAATATTGACAAGGGAAATGAATAAAAAATCATTTCACCACATCTAAATGTTGTGTTTGGATGCTCAGGTTGGCCTACGTAAGTGGCCGAAATGGTCACATGGTAAAAATCTTATCATTTATTAGCCTAAGGCGCTTAACCCCAGCACCAGCTCTCATGTTCAATGTAAGTTCTGCAAAAAGCGATGCAATTCTTGCATTCAACTGAAGTTGTGACTTTTTAAAAACCATAAAATATACCAAATATGTTTTATTTTGCAGGGTTTTCTGGCTATGTTATACATAATTCCAGCAGACATCAATACCCTCATCAACTACTTCAGTTTTTCTCAGTGGTTTTTCTATGGCCTGACCATGTTGTCACTCATTGTCATGCGTTTTACAAGGAAAGAGTTAAAAAGACCAGTCAAGGTGCCGAATAACATGCATTTGTTTCTGTTGTTGTATTTTTGAGCTGTAGTAATTTCTTGTTTTTTTTTCCCTCAAGATTCCCATTATAATAGCTTTTATAATGGTACTCATCTCTTGCTATCTGGTGCTTTCTCCGATCATTGACAATCCTGAAATAGAATACCTATACAGTTCATTGTTTATCCTCAGTGGGCTCCTCCTGTACTACCCCTTTGTCCACTTGAAAGTGAAGTGGGCACATAATCTCATGAGTAAGTACATTTACTTTTACTAGTTCAAAAATAAATGATGATTTTTTATTTATAGTTCAGTAACATAACTTCAAAGTTTATTCTATTGCCGCTTAGGAGCCAGTCAGTGTGGTTTTAGTTTTGCAGGGATTGTTGACTTTTTTGCTTGACGTAGAATTGATTACATTGAGTTTTGACCTTTATTGGCGGCGTATAGGGCCCATCACCATGCATCTACAGCTTTTGATGGAAGTGGTACCTCCTGATAAATCTGAATGAACTTGTGACTCAAGAAAAATATCCAAGTTTTTTGGGAAACATATGATCCAAAACTACGGGATCTCCCTATTGATATAGCTAATATAGAGATATGATATATATTATAATATTGAATTTTGTACAGGCAAGGAAAAAACAACCAACTACAACATCTTAGAGAATTATAATTCATGTATTTTCATGTATTTTTTTTACAACTTACATCATTCGAAATTATTAGTAATCATATTTGTTTATATTTAATATTTTTATTTTCTAACTTTGCACAATGTACTGTATATGACATCTCTGCCTTATTGCTTTTTAATAAAACCTTTTAATCCAAATAAAATGAAAGCGAATAAAACACCACTAGATGTCAGTGGGTCATTGATTTCTAGGTTAGGCTTCTTGTACTCCAAGTTCTTTTTGTACGTACTCCCATTTATTTGGTGTGCATTTTATACTTGTAAAGTTAAAGTCGTTGATCATTCTAATTACTTTGGTGATGGCAGTGTGTGTTTGGCTTTCTTTTTTTTGATGGTATGAATGTCAAATAGATGTTTTTTAATTAACCGTCAGGTTGTTTGCATAAATAGTGACAGCTTGTAGATAGTTCAGATTTAAGGACCTTCTACAGCCCTATGTAGTTCTTCTGGAGTAACAAACTGTTCCCTCGAATCTGCTCCATACGCTTGAGACTTATTGATGCCCCTCTGATGCATTTATTTTTGATTGAATTGACAACAAAGCAACTAAAACTGATTAACAATCCCTTCTGTTATCTAACTGAGCAGATCTCACTTGTCTTCATTTGGAATATGCATCCTTGCCCTCCTTTGCACAGAACTGCAATACATTGCCTCAACTCTGTGGTGTATTATAAGCATCTTGAAATAAGCAAAGAAAAAAGTCTCTGAGAGAAATAGCAAATAGTCTTAATTTGAATTCCCACACATTTGGTTTCATTGGTGGTCGCTTTAAATGCATTGATTGTCAATCATCAATGATTAACTATCTGCCCACAGAATATTTTGCTATCTGGTAGAAGGTTGTAAAAAATGACATTCGGTTTGCTAGTTAGTGACTTTGGTCTTTACCACCTTTACACTTCCCAGTAGAATTTCTATGCAAGAATATTCCTATAACTTTTTGTAGCCAAGTTTTGCATTTAAGTTGAGTAAACCTTAAAGATGGAAGAAAAAAGTACAAGTTAGCAAAAGCAGTGTCTGGTTGGTTTTTCCAGCCTTGACAGTGGTTCTAAAAGATGGATAAACATCCAGTGAAGACCATTGCACTACAAAAGAAGGTGAGCTTGGCATTTTTTCTTTTGAGTAGATCTGATGTGACTTTAACCCAGGATGCTTCTGTGGCACTCCTTTTCTCTCAGTCACGGGGGTTGCGCTATAGCGCTTCAGCCCACGGTTTGAACCTGACCAGTAAAATTTCCTGTTCTCCTATATCCGAGTTTTAAATTTGTTTTCCAACATGTCGCACGGTAAACACAACGAGTATTCTCGTTCTCCATTGAGTCATCTGTCCTTTGTTGGACCCGGTCATCCCGTTAAGCCATTTTTAAGACCGCTGATCCGCAACGTTGTATTATTATTATTTTTTTGTACAATTTCAATAGCTATCCATCCATACAAGTCTAGATAGTTTATTTTTAGTGTCTCACTGGTAACGGTAGCGAAAGTATGTATCATTATTTTGTCAGTTGTCATTCATTATTGTAGAGGTCATTGGAAAATATAAATGATAATGGTAAAATAGCAATTTATCCATCTAATGAGAAGAGTGCAGATTCTAAAATAAGAATTGAAATGAGCATTTTTCAGGCCCGAAGTGATGTTTGACGTGACTGTATGTGTGAGTTTAGGTGGGGCTACTGAGCGCCGTCTGTCTGATTGTGGGCAACATGATCGGATCGGGCATCTTCATCACCCCTAAAGCGGTTCTGTTCTACTCTGGAGCTGTTGGGCCCTGCCTTCTCATATGGGCTGCCTGCGGAGTGTTAGCCATGATGGGTAAGGGTTATTGACTCCTTAGAAAGCTTAATTCTGTTACAGGTGATAACGCAATTAGTTTAGGATTCTTTCCCCCTCATTTCTTTTCATTTCACCATTGCCTTACACTGAAAAAACAATCTGCTAATTACAAAACCGAAACAAAAGCAAAAAGGTTCACTCCTGGAAGTTTGAAGATCATTAACTCGCTGTATTAGCCAAAAGTCCACCCATTCCCCAATTGAACCTTGACACAGAGCAGAAAGTAGAGAAAACAATCCTTATTTTCATGGGCAAAGTTATTTCATTTGTGACCAATTTCTTTGCAATTCAAGAAAATCTATCCCTCATATTATATAGGTCTGTGATGACGACGTTTGTTGTACAATACATATTCATTCCTTCATTTTCTGGTGGAAGAACCAAAAAACGGCTGGTCTGGATAAACATTGCCAAGCATTTTCTTTCCATATCCCTCTTGATATAGTTATGAAGTAGCAAATGATCTGCATTTTCCACATCTTCACTCTAAAAACTCCCAGCCGGCAATGCTTATGGGAAGATATGCCATAAGGTTACTTGTTTCATCACCATATCATATCTTCAGAAACCAAATTGAAGATAGCTACTCCAAACTCCTCATAATTGGTAATGTTATCTTAAATCACAATTTGTTTATAGAGGCCCCTCAAATGGACTAACAACCAATACAGTCCAAATGTCAGTGTGGCTTTGCTCCAGTTCCCCTTGCGATTAAGTTACTCCCTAGAAGTTGCTAAGAACAGAGGAAAAAGCCTCCTACTAATTAGTCTTATCTGCTATGTTTTCTTTTGCAGGAGCGCTGTGCTATATGGAGCTGGGCACCATGATCCCAAAATCCGGGGGAGAATATTCCTACCTACTGGAGGCATTTGGTTCCCCGGTGGCCTACCTTTACTCGTGGACCACTGTGATGGTGACCAAGCCTTCAGCCTTTTCCATCATCACACTGAGCTTAGCAGAATATCTTTTAGCTCCTTTTTATCCTAAATGTAGCCCTCCTGTCGTTGTCACCAAGTGTCTGGCAGCTGCAACTATAGGTAAATAGGTACATATATTAGTATAGGTAAATATAACCAATCCATTTTTTTGTTCATTTTCCAGCTTTCATTGTGACCATCAACTGCTTGAGTGTCAAACTAGCCAATTATGTACAAAATAGCTTTACTGCAGCTCAACTTTTCATCATTGCCGTCATCGTGGGAGCTGGAATGGTTCTCTTGGCGCAAGGTGACATTTCCTGGATATTGTCATTGTGATAGATTATGTATTGTCAGTTTATTTCATGTTTCTCGTCTATATCTTTGTGTCCAGGAAACACAGACAACTTTTCAAACGCATTTGATGGCAAATCACTGTCTGTTGGAGGAATTGGACTTGCCTTTTATAGTGGACTCTGGGCCTATGATGGATGGTAAACATTCACTATCTCCAAACTAGTGTAATGAGCCATTTTAAGGGGCTTTATTTGGAATAAGATTGCATTCTTGTTTATCAATGTATATTATTTGTTAGCTATCAATTTCTTTTTCAGGAATCAAGTCAATTCCATCACAGAGGAGTTGAAAAATCCTGCTAGGTAGGAAAATAATCAAGAGTACAAGTAATAGGATTTTGTACCACTTATTTCTTTGACCCCTTTTGCCACAGGAATCTGCCATTAGCCATCTTAATTGGTATCCCCTTGGTGGCCGTATGCTACGTGCTGATCAACATTGCTTATTTCACCGTCCTGACCTCCAATGAACTCCTGATGTCACCAGCTGTAGCTGTGGTAAGAGGGAAAAGTCAGGACCGGACTTGGCCACCCCTGATCTACACCGAACCACATGATGTCATCCACCATATTATACTCTTTGATGATTGCCTTGCCAGAGTTGTGATACTTTTTGTTCTTCCTTCAGACTTTTGGAGACAAAGTCTTTCGCCCTATGTCTTGGATTGTCCCCCTTTTTGTCGTATTTTCCACATTTGGCTCCGCCAATGCGAGCTGCTTCACCGCAGGCAGGTAAAAAAAACATGATGTAGAAATCTGGGATTTGGTGATTTCTTAGGTGAAAAGAAATCCTTGAGACAAATTTTAAATTTTTCAAATACTATGTTTTGATACTCAGGATTGCCTATGTAAGTGGCAGAGAAGGACACATGGTGGGAATTTTATCTTTCATTAGTCTGAGGCACCTAACCCCATCCCCAGCTATCATGTTCAATGTAAGTGCTGCAAATTATTATTATTATATGCATACGTATATATTCTTGTCTTATTTTTTGATTATTATTGTTTATTTAAATGTGTTGTATTTATTTATTTAAATTTTTAAAATATTTTTTTCATTTGTAAAAACTTTCTTGCAGGGTTTTCTGGCAATTTTGTACATAATCCCAGCAGAGATCAACACTCTCATCAACTACTTCAGTTTTGCTCAGTGGTTCTTTTACGGCCTGACAATGTTGTCTCTCATCGTCATGCGTTTCACCAGGAAGGACTTGAAAAGACCAATCAAGGTGAAGTCTAACATCTCTGTTGTGTTTTCTTTATCTATATCAATATCTTGTGTTTGTCTTCATCCAAAAGGTTCCCATTATAATTGCAATCCTAATGGTGTTCATCTCTGGCTCCCTGGTGCTGGCCCCGATCATTGACAATCCTGAAATAGAATACCTCTATAGTTCACTGTTCATCTTCAGTGGGCTCTTTTTGTACTACCCATTTGTCCACTTAAAGGTCAGGTGGGCACGCAGACTCATGAGTAAGTACATGTTGAACATTATATAATAAACTCACAGTATATATTTTTGTTTTGAACTCACATGAATTCAAATATAATCTTTATACTTCCCATCCTTGTAGGGCCTATCACCATCTTTCTACAAATCCTCTTGGAAGTTGTTCCTCCTGACAAATAGTATGAGTGAGGAGGTCAACCAGGTCTACTCTCTTTTAGCTCCATTGAGAAGTAATGGTGTCAGCCAGACTCATTGTTGGACATTTTTGGATGCCCGATTGTCACACTGGTCTATATGTGTAAAAATTAGTATTTTTGGTTTGCTTTACAACATTAAGGTCATAACATTAGGTACATTGGCACAATGGGAAAGCTGCATAAGAAGAATTCAGCCTTCATACTGCAACTTTATGTTGTTCAGTTTTAATTGACTGTTTGAAAAGGCTTAATTTAAGTGTTTCATTTTTGAATGGTTTATACCTCTGTACATTTTTATTATTTTTTAACATGGTACCTTTCATATGCGGGGGTTCAAATCCAGGTGTCGTCCACCTGTGTTGAGTTTACATGTTCTCCCAGGGCCTGCGTGGTTTTCCTCCGGGTATTAGTCAGCTGGGATGGGCTCCAGCACCCCCTGCGAACTTAATAAGGATGAAGCAGTTCAGAAAATGAGATGAGAGATGAAACCTTTCATATGATTGTTTTTTCCATACAAAACATACTGATTTATGATTTTACATAGCGTTGTGATTAAACTAGAAATAATAATAAAACACTAGAAGATGTTATAAGCTTTGAATTATGTTGATATCCAGTAATAGTGTTTTTGCTAATTTCCTCGAATCTCATAATTATTTTTGCAACAGCGGAAAGTTATGAACCAATTAGGTGCCATAACACAGTGGTTGGGAGTCACTGGTGTCTATATCTGTCCTGTAATGAATAATGTATGTACTTTAAATGTGTTTGAATGAGAGCTCAGGTTGAAAAATGAGTTGACATGAGGCTCCATCTCACCCACATCACTAATGAGTTGTTTCCTTGAACCTGCTAACAGGAAAGGAAGGCATGCCAGTAATCTGCTTACTATTCTCTGCAAGAACACCATGCTCTGTCGAGCCGGGCACCGTGATCTCAAAATCCGGAGGGGAGTATTATTCCTATCTGCTGGAGGCTTTTGGCTTCCCGGTGGCATACCTTAACTTGTCCACCAACATGATGTGTCCAAACCCTCGAGCTTTTCCATCATCACGTTGAGCTTTGAAGGGTATCCTTAACTCCTTTCAATCCTGAATGTTATCACCAAGTGTCTCGTAAGTGCAGGAGAATTTGAACACTATAAAAGTTAATGTCCACTCAAATATTTGGTGAAAATTAATCCGAAATGTGGCAAATAAGGGTGGTTGGGTGGGTAATGTTAAAGTATTGGTCAATAACACAATTATCCAAAGTGAATTCCATGTTGTTTCCTCATGAAGACTGATAATTAATTCATATAATGAGGATAAAAAGAACATTTTTGGGGGTAACAAACTATAAACATAATACCTCATCTAATCTAATGAGATTATATTGCCAATGATTAATCTTGTTATTTTTTTACATATACCATGACATGAAAAGAAAATTGAATTAAAAACGCAATTTTTGTTATTTTTAATTTTTAAGTATGATTTTATAAAATGGTGCCGATCATACATAACTTGTTTCACTTAGTAAACCGTTTTCAAAGACATGAAAAACGAATGAAGTACCACAAGATGTCGGTAAAGCACTGTTTTATGAATTTACGAAGTTTCTTTCAAGCCTTCAATGAAAAATGCTTAAATATTGTTAAGTAGTATTCAAGATGTACGGAGCTTTAGTTAAAGGACTTGATGGCCTTATATTTGCCCTGTAAATCACAAATATATCTAAATGGTGCAGCAGAATGACAAAACATTCAAAACATTATCTCACATTCTGATTTAATAAATGAATTAAACCCCTAAATTACACATTTTTATACTGCCTTTGCCTTCACCTATTTTCACTGATCTATTGAAATCATGCGTGTTTTAGAAATAGTGAAAGCATGCTCATTACCAATCAAGACGAGTTCCATCTTATCAAGGTTGACATTTGAGCTTTTTAAAATATTTTTATGCAGTAGTTATTTGCTGCAGAGGTGTTCTTGATTGTTTAATGGAAAAAAACTATGTCGTTTGTATATGAACCCTGTGAGGTAATCCTATTTCGTTGTTCTTTCTCTACTATTGATTTACAGAATCCTAACCAATCTAGACTGATTGAGAGGAAATTTTCGAAACATACTGATGAAACCATTTGAGAATTCGAACATGCACAAAGACACTAAAAGATGGACTCATTAAAGCAATGCAATGCGGAAAAAAAACTGATTAGAATTTACCCGCATGTCTTCATCATTGCATTAATGGGTTTTTATTCCTAATCAGACACTGAACTACCATTTGCATTAAAACCCTTGAATCAATTCTTTGACCTTTCATTCTGCCTTTTTTCCCATTTATTCATTTTCTAAGAGAATAAAACTACAGATAAAATGTATAAAATATTCTCCTTACCCATAGATGTTGGAATACCAATTCCTAGTATTTCTGTTTGGAAGCAGACTTCAGCATGTTCACTGGGTATATGAGCCCTATCTTATAATATCTTATGTATAATATTATTTCAAGGTAACATGGACATTTGAATCATTCAGAAAATGTAACCCCTGTTCATTTCCTCAACAAATAATGCTTACTGTTAGTTTAATTTGCACTCTGCAGTGATTTTGATGTTGCCCGTCCATGTTAAAAATGCCTTTTTTTTGCTTTTTGGAACAACTTCATTCTCAGTTCCGTTGGTATTTTGTCCCTGAAGAAAAGTCTGTTTTAAAAGATCTGTTAATTCATCAGTTTTCTTTCTTGTTATGTACACTATGCCTCTCTCACACACTTGTGGCTTCCATAATAATCTTCAAAAAGCAGCTTGGTTTCCAACAAGTATGGATCAGCAAGATAAGAACAAACTGGCAGGTGTTGTTGCTGTTTAAAATGTAATAGATGACAATAGATAACCTACTAATCACCATCCACAAATCAGACCAGCATCTAGTTAATGTACTATTTTCAGATTTTCATTTTAAAGCTGTCCATGCCTACCTTAAAAGAGAGCTTTGCTCTGGCGAAATCTGTATGCCCAAAGGAGATGCTACTAAATGTGTATGTTGCAATTCAGAGGAATTCAGCGGTAGGGCGAAGTTTCATCTACTAATCGAGATGCAGTGCTTTCCTGTCTCATGGTTTGCCTCTGTACTTGGTCCATGTTTAGCTTCGCTTTGATCAGACGATAGTTAGATGGTGGGCAGGCTGGAGGGAGATGATGCAGGGATGCTTTTCTCTACACAGTGCATACAGCAGGTGTGTGTGTGTGTGTGTGTGTGTTTGAGGGTGGGTTAAAAAGTCAAAAATAAAACATCAGGAATAGTAGGCCTATGATTTAAAAAAAAACATTGAGGGAAATAAAAAATGAAGAAAAAATCTTACATTTTTGGGGGGCATTTTGTCTCCAATGGAAGAGTGCAAACAGCTTTTAGTGAGTGTCTGACAGGATCCTCTCTGATGTTTATCCCATCTGTACGCACTTCTAAACTCTGCCTGGAGCCTCCAATGCTTCACAGACTGGTTATGATCTCGCATCTTATTGTCAGACATTCCTCTTCATCTGTCAAGTGAGATTTGTAGGACAGTAAAACCTCCGTTTTGGAGGCTTTATCACATCATTTTACCACATTCAATCAGCATATACTACAAAAAGATCATAGAATGTGCCCTTAACCACTAAGAAAAACAGGATTTACTTGACTTATAAGTCTTTTTATCATCAAGCTCGCACAAATATTTTTTCCTTATAGTAATATACCAGGAGGCGTGAACCTTTTTTTAACAGAGAGCCAAAAAATAAAAATCACATTTTTAAATGTTATTCCTTAAGAGCCCTACTCAGAATTTAAAAGTCAAAATACATGAAAATATGTGCTTTTTTTTGGCCATTTTAACATATCAAGTACAAAAAATCTGGGAGAAGTTAATGTGTTCATTCAGCCTACTAAGCATGTTTTTGGGATGTGGGACAAAAATTCAGAATAGTAAGGTGGACATGCTAGCCACTCTTTCCCTGAATTTCCCCGAATATGAATATGAAACATTAAACCATGATGGGAATAAAAGCTTCAAGACAGTGTACACAATTTGCATGTTAAAATGTGTTATTTTCACTCAACAACAACCCTGATTGACGAAATGCTATTCTGGGCTTGTAAATCATTGAATCTTTACACCACAGTAAATGTCTGCCATCCGTAGTGTGTTTGTTTGAACCCCTGCTTGCATTTTCACAGTTATCAGACATCAGGGTAATGCAATTTTTCTGATAAATGTCCTCAGTAAGAATCCTTGAGCAGTGACATGCGGTGTGTCCTCCAGTCAATAACGAGCCAGGGCCGGCTATCTACAGATGGCATTAAAAGATAGGGGAGACTCATTTATGGACATATGTGCTGACATGGATTTCCTATACAATCCATATGGAACATGTTTCTGGGTGGTTCTTTCTCACATTAACAGTCCCAAATCAATGTTATCTATTTGCATTTGGACCAATGCTATCTAATTTGCAAATTACAGACTCCACACTGCTTATTTAACAAATAAACAAAATGGATGATATCTGGATTGACCCCTCTTTTTTCCCCCTCAACGAGTAACATGAAAACATTTTGTGATAACTCCCTTCATTGGAGCCAAGGGAAATAAACACCAAGGCTGTTGCGGGTGGCCTTGTTAGGGGGGGGAAAACAGGGTTTGCTGTGTCAGGTAAAAAAATAAATAAAACAACAACACACGAAACTTGGTAATATTTTTCTAATGCAGAGCCCAAATAATTCAACTATATGTGTGATGCAAATTGCCGTACCAAGAATGAAAACTGATATCTTATCACTATTTAAGTAAAAAAAAAACGCATTCATTTTTTATTAAACATTGATTTGTGCTATAATCAGTGTTACCATTGTTTAGGATTCCTAAAAGGAATGTACTGTACTAAAAATAAACAGTTCTGACCAAAAAACATGAACAAATTTGCTTTATTACTTTATTTAAAAACAGTAACTATTTAAATTTTTTTTATTTTTTTGTTTAATATATAAGTAGTAGTAATGTGCCAAAGTTATTGTGTAGTCAATGTGAAAACTGTTCAGCCAAGGACAGCCATTATGAGCCTTACTCATTTTCTTTGTGTTTCAAGAACTGCCAAACACACTCACGCCAATTCCAAGAAAGACACTCGTCTCACAGTTTGTGTTCTTATACAGTCCAGTATTTGCTTCTCAATTTTTTTCTCACTAAACTCCTTGAGGTCAATCACTTTTGGACCTTGTTACTAACTTCTCAGGGTATCTTAAGGGAGCGAGATGTTCAACCGATGTTTCATCCAGCAGTTAATTCTTAAAATTACAATGTTGATTGCAGTGATAGAAAATGGGTGAGATGGTACAGTATGTAAAAGGTGCATATCTGTCTTTGAAGTTATGTTGAGAAGAACCACTGAGCTTGAGGCTGACTCAAGCAAGCTATATGGAGCAGTAAAAAAGCAGTAAAGCACGTTTCCATAGAGAGGCCCAAAATGAGATCTGTAATAACTAGCTGTATGTTCTCAAGTGCTGCACTGGCTAACCATTACCTTTTGTTTATTGAAACCGAAGGGGAAAAAAAATAGGTAAGCAAAAAAGTGGTCAGGGAGTTAAGAAATCTGTATATGAGAGGAAAACAGGATTTTTGCTTGCACTGTTGGGACTTCTGATAAATGGTCTGTAGCAAAGTAAAGTACCTAATTGGAAGTTAATAGACATTAGGAATCATAAAAGTACACATTCAGTCAACCTCAATTCGAGAGCAGGGACCATCTGTGTTTATTATGCTCTACCCCCGAACTACTGAAGGGAAGCACAATGTCTCTCTTTCATTTTCTGAACCGCTTTGTGCTCACTAGGCTCGCTGGGGGTGCTGGAGCCTATCCCAGCCAGAGGTGGGGGACACCCTGAATTGGGGGCCAGCCAATTTATTGTAAAAAAATTGTAATTTTTACTCTTGCGAAAGGGAGAGGTTGGAGTATTGGGATATTATTATGAAGAAATTAATTATAATAAATTATAATGGATTGAAGTTGGAAAAAGGGGGGGGGGGTTCTTGAATTTATTGTTTTAGTGTGTGTTTCTGAACAGTGGAAGCAAATAATGTAATTTTTAAAAAGCGTTCCAAAGTATCAGCGTGTCTTCTGTTCGAAAATATTTTTGGCTTTGAGCTTCCGAGTTATGAGTCTTTCATGGAACCTTCCATGTTGTGTCAAGCAAATGAGCTCAATCAAACACAACTGTTTCTCATTCAGCATGTGAAAATACATCTAATAAACGAAATATAATGATTGTCATATTTATATATTTTACTTTAGGAAATAGTGCCTATGGTAGAACGTCTGCTAACTCTTTACATTGTCCTACCTTTGAGCCAATGGTTTGGTCCTGTCTCCAGCTGATCGGCCTAGGAATCCCCGGTGGTTCCGTCCGTCATCGGCTTTGACGGCTCCCATGTTTCACTCTCGTTTAAGGCTGTCTTAATCCACCGGATTTTGTGGCCGCTCGTGTCGGCAAATTGCTCCACGGCCGTCGATATCGAAGAAAAAACGATTTTCTCGTGGGAGCAACGCGTTATTTACGCATCCTAACGCACTCATCTACAAACGCTTTTAAAGGCCCTCGCTCCATCCCCGGATTCACCTGCTACACGGAGAGCCTCAACACGGAAGCCCGACATGGGGGACACCGGGAGCGAGGGCAGCAAGCCCCCGAGTAACGTCAACGTCGTACCGCCGCGATGTCCCTGCGGCTTTTGGGGGTAAGATCACTTATCTCTTTAAACTTATTGTTTATGACTCTTTAGCGTCACTGTCGACAGTTAGCTTAGCCGTTTAGCCATTAGCGCTAGCAGCTCAGGGGGATGAGCTTGTTATGAGCCCCATCCCTCTTCTCCCATCCCGGCCCCATTGTTTTGGAGCGTTAGCTGAAAGCTAACCCCCAAACCGGCTTCGTTCACTTTACCTGGCTGGATAATCCAGATCCTGTCACCACAGGTGAGGGAAGGCTACTAACACGGTTAGTGAAGGGTATAATATACGAGCAAAAACTTCATAGAAGGTTTGTTTCCCATGTCATGTCATTATTATTATTATTGTTAGCCCTCTGCTACTTGTTTTGGCGACTTGGTTGGAATACGTTGTAGCAATATTCTGACATTTGTAAAGGAAAATACCATGTGAACATGGAGACAGTACATATGGTGGAGTACTTGTGCTTACCACAGTCCCAAAATAGAAACAGGCATGGCGACTTTTGGGGGTGTTCGATATCTCTCATCTCATTTTCTGAACCACTTTATCCTCACTAGGGTCACAGGGGGTTGTTGGAGCCTATCCCAGCTGACTTCGGGTCAGAGGAGGGGGACACCCTGAATTGGTGGCCAGCCAATCACAGGGCACAAGGAGACAAACAAGCATTCACGCTCACACTCCTATCTAGGGGCACATTTAGAGTGTCAGATCAGGCTACCATGCACGTGTTTGGAATGTGGGAGGAAACATGAATACCTGGAGAAAACCCACACAGGCCCCGGGAGAACATGCAACCTGGATTCGAATCCAGGTCCCCCATTGTGAGGCCAACGTGCTAACCACTCAGCCGCCAGCCCGCCCGGTGTTTGATATTTTGCGAAATATTTCATGAATAATAAATAGGCTTTTTTTTTTAACTCTTGTGACAATCAATAACTGCCATGAAGTCGATTTGGCAAGAATCATTACACTAGAAATTGTGTTAATCATCAGCAAAGTTTAGAGAGCTTTTTATTGTTTGTTTTTCAAGTACTAAAAGCAATGGTTAACTTGAGTTTATACTCGATTAACTGTTAGCGAGGTACACACACGCTGACTATCGGCATGTTATCGGCCTTTGATCATAGTTCCAGAGATGGGTCTGTCGCTAGAATTCCATCATTGTGTATTCATCTGGTCTCTTATCTGTGCTGCTGTTAAATTGCGTTTTCGGAGGCTGTTGTCACGAATGAACTTACCTAGAGGTTGTCGGCTCAATTCCCCTACCTTGGTTATAATGGTAAGTGTCCTTAAGCAAGATACCGAAGTCATGTTGTCGATGATGTTGCGTCATCAGTAAGTAAATAAGAAAATTGTGTCAAAGTGCAAACCATTTTAGCATTTATTGCTCATTTGTAGCAACAGTGGACCACCAATGAGAATGATTGTGCATGATATGTGCTAACTTTCCTTGCCTTCACAAGCGTGTTGTCATTCTCTTCCTGCTGCATTTCCTCTTTTGCCCCTGTACTCCTATCTCATTTCATTACATCTACCAATAAAGACACACAACAATGTATGTATTTCCTCAGCACAAACCCTGGGCTAAAGCTCAGAAATGTTGTGACTTGGTAGGCAGAATTAAAAATAGATTGTGTTTTCAAACACACATCCTTCCTGTGTCTTACAAATAACGAGAGAGACAGACCTCGAGTTTGATGCATATGACCTCACATTGAAAAAGTGGAACAAAGGTGCGCCTCAAATAAACATAATGTTTCTGAATGTCACACTCGGTGCATCAATGTGAAGGAGAGAGGTGGCTTAGGAAACAAGTTGTCCCTCAATGGAGAATGAGGATTACAGGAATCTCTAAATATTTTCATTTTGCCATGATAGTGTGTTATTATTATATAAGGATAAATCAATTTCTACTAAACTTTAGTAGATGTTGAGCTATCCTTATAGTTCTTTAATAACTAAAGGCCTAGTGATGATTAGATTTTCTGCACTGGATCCCAAATTATTCAATTATTCTCAGCCTAGGGTTGTAGTTGAAAACATATCGAAAGGCTTTGCCCTTGTTTGGAGAGCAGGATTTATCACTTTAACTTCCAAGTTACAAATGGTAGTTTATTAAAGTAATTGTTTTTTCCCCCTGTTTTTTCCAGGTCCAGCAAAACAATGAACCTGTGCTCCAAATGTTTTGCAGGTTGGTTTTACTCTCCCACTCACTTTATACAGCAGAGTAATCCCTCGAATATCGCGGTTAATGTTGACCAGGCAAGGCCGCGATATTTGAAAAATCGCTAAGTAGGGTCACCCCTATTAAAAAAAAAAAATAAAAAAAAAAAAATATATATATATATATATATATATATATATATATATATATATATATATATATATATATATATATATATATATATATATATATATATATATATATTATTATTATTATTTAAGTGCTGAGTCCTAGTAGCTTACATGTTTCAATGTGTATTTTCACATTTTTGAAAATTTAAATAATTAATAACAGAAAATAATTATTACGTAGGGATTTTGTGATAAGTGAAGTCGCGATAATCGAGGGATTACTGTACCTTCACTGCTGTGAGAAAGTCATACTGTTATCTCAAAACTGTGTTTACTGTTAAGACAGTGAGGCTATGTTTTTTTTTGCAAAGTAGCTGAAGGAGCATTTTTGGGATAAATAGTTTGCATTAGCTGTCTCATCACATTTTGGGATTGTTATTTAGCCTCTTACCTGCTGCAAAGATTTCACTTTAGCTTCCGTGTACCACCATTATGGCAACAGGCCCTAAATCAGTAAATGAGAAAACCAAAACAATTGAACCCCTGGAAAAGCTGCTTTTTTACTGTTGTTCGAAAATATAATGTAACTGCACATCCGCTACAGTAGATGGCAATGGGGCATTATTCTCAGTCGCGCACAGATGGTTAGAGAATGGTCAGGGAGTATTAGTGGCATGTGTATACTGCATATGCATTGAGCCTGTGCACATGTAGGACAGAGCAGGAGATAAATTGTGCAATTCACAGAATCAAACACCCGCAACGGGCAACATGAAAATAATATTTAAGAGTGATGAAAAACAAAAGGCAAATAGGTACTGAAACAAATCTAAAGCGAAGACAAAGAAATAGTACAATGTTTTATTTCTGATATGGACAGCAAATGAAATGAATAATATTTTTTTCCCCTTAAGACATCCAGAAGAAACAACCAGATGGTGCCTCAAAAGCCTCTTCAAGCTCCAGCAGTAGCACTCAAGCTGACGTCTTTTGCAACGAAACAAACAAAAGCATCAGTCAGTCTTTCATAGCCATGTCGGACACCTCAGAAGATCCTTTGCCAGGAGATGCAGCTGCGACTTCTCTACCTGCTCAGGAAGGTGAGTTAGGACATATGGGAATTGTTTTATTTTTTTCATGGGGTGGGGTGAATTACTTGTAAACTGGTAAGAGTTTTGGTGGCAAGACAGTTGGTACATAAAAGGGATGTATACCAAGGATAAATCCACAAAATAACCAAGTGTATATCTTTTTTTCCAAGGCATCTTTTTATAGATGACAACTAAATAAAGATGCAGCTGTCCATGTTAATTTGGCCTCCATAGCACAGAACAGTGTGGATACAAGTATAGGGTTATCTATTCAGTGCAAGGTTTTAAAAACGTCACCTGCAATTGCATCCGTCACCTCTGTATTGTGGCAAGGTCATCTACTCGGGCCTGTCGAAGAAGAAATGACTAAAAGGACGTTCGGAGCAGTAAATTTTACCTTCTGCGCATCAGACATTGTAAATTACTTGTGGAAATGTATTTCAAGTCCATCATAAAATGTAGTATTTTTCTAAAAAATAGTTGCAAATTTTATGACCAAAGGTCAATTTGACGATAAAAATACAGTAGAAAAGACTTAGATTTTTGTGACTAGTTCTGCTCACATAAGAAGGAGGCTAAGGTCACCCAACACCCGAGTATACATAGTACTTCAAAGTTCCACTAACACAAGTTTACACATTGATTAAATCATAAAATGTGGTCAAATAATTTCCAAAATAAATTAGCTTGACTCACAAAGATAAGTATTGAAATTGACACCGATAACGTATGGTAAGGATTCGGCAAGCGGGGTGTATAACTTAACTTACTCTCCTCCTATTCATTGTATTTATTGTGAATTATTTATGATACTGTCTTCAACAAGAAAATTTAATACACCATTAAAGTATGTTGGTAAGAGTGAACATCTTGCGGCAGTAAGGAGTGTTTTGTCACCATCTCTCATCTCTTCCCATCTTGTTGAACTGCATCTCTTTTGCAGATGTATGCATCATAGACACAGCCTTCGGCTCACTCTCAACTCCTACAAAACGCTCCTTTGAATCAGGTATGTTTATGTCAGACTGCAATCAGCAGATTGAGAGATTTCATACGGCATATGTTGCATTCTGAGTTTTAAAAATATCAGTAAGATACTTCATATGCCTTCCCTATTTCCTTTTGAAACAGGCTTGCATTTCATTGATGTCATTGCTTTTAGCCCAAATATTGGCACACATCACACATACCTTTTATTGTTTTAAATTCATCGTCCCTACCTCTTACCCTCACAAGGGCTGTAAGGGGTGCTGGAGGCTATCTTAGGCAACTATGGGCAGGTACAGGGACAAAAAGTTTCTAACTTTGACATGGATGAAGATCAACTTTTAAAGTTTAAGCTTTTTCTCAACTGAGAGCCATAGGTTCCCTACCCCTGCTCTATTGTGTATAGTATATACACTTAACTTTAAACATTCCTCTTTCTACATTTGAAATACAACACAATATTCATTCTCCCAAGTATTTTTACGATATTTCATACTCCAATCTGGGTAAATTTGAGTAGCTTTCCCTTTCCTGCAGAATTTTGCCAGGATAAATGAGAAGCCATAGAGTAGAGCGGTCACGGGCTAAGTACATGCACACGCACACACTAACCGGTGCACTCACATATGCTCACACACTTATATTGATGGTGCCGAGCGGCAGAATCTGGCAGCTCAGCTTGGCCTACTTCCCAGAGATTTATTGAACGCTGATCTGCATTCGGCCCGGCCAGAGGAAAAGTCTGCAGGATTGATGAGAAAAGTCCTGCTGACCGGTTAAAGCGGCTGCAGGTACATGCTTCTCCTGTGTCATGTCAAGATCTTTTGGCTAAAACAGGACTGGGACAAGAGAAGGTTGTTGTAGGGCATTTTGTTAAATTTACTGCTCTATATTTCAAGATACCGTTTACTTGGCATATATATATATTTATTAAACTTGTTTTTTTTATTGCGTTTTTCCTCACAACAAATTTACGTAGAAAAAATTAGCAGGCCACCCTTTGTTGATTGCTGGTTTCAATTATAATTTGATTATAAAGTATTATTTTTAATTTATGTTTTAATGATTAAATGGTGCTATAGATCCAATGTATTCGAATGGGACGGCTAATTGGGATCATGTGATGTCTGAGTCTCCCAGTCTTGAGACGAGATTTCTTTTTTTTCGAACTCATTTATTTCAAAGTATTTGTTTATCCTGCATGCAATAAATCTCCTTCTAAAGCTGTTGACTTTCTCTTTTCATCCTCCGTTAAGATACGCTCAGAATATAATTCTGTCTGGTTCAATGTTTAAAATGTTCAGCAGCTTTTGCCTTAGAATACCTTGTGCTGCATCCACTTTGTCTCAAAAATGGTTTGCTCAGCAGAGGGATGTGTTGGAGTTAATGTACATCAATATCCCCTTTTTGTTTACTTAAGTGGGTGGCACAGCAGACACTATATTGGGGTGGGATGTCTATTAGACTAGGGAGTACTAATGGCGAGATAAAGCTACTGGTTATTTATTCATTTATTTTTTTCAGCTTGTCTCCCAAAAGACATTTATTCGAAAGCCATGTACACATAAAAATATGAGCTCAGACATCTTTAATTGTCCTACCTTGTATAACTGTTGACCAAGAGTGCACTGGTTTTACTCTACTTACCTGTTTAGGTCTTACAATTGTTTTTTGTTTGCAGCCTCTGAGTCAGAAAGTGACTGCTCTCCTGAGAAGCGAGCCAGAGTGGGTGAAGTGCCGGCGGCTGAGGAGTCATCATCATCGTTGTCGTCGTCATCATCTTGTTCTGCGTCATCATCATCATCATCCTCTGCGTCATCCCGTGGCACCTCCAAACAGCGGAGCCGCAAACGTTGCCACCGCTGTCAAACCAAACTGGAGCTGGTGCAGCAAGAGCTGGGCTCCTGTCGTTGCGGTATGACTACACCCAGCACACTTTTGAAATTTGTACTAACTTTTCCCATGAGTGAAAGTATGATAGTTCAAATACATATGCAGTAACTGGTTGCATTTTTCAATTTCTTACGCTACAACCGTCCAATCCATTTTGACTGTGAGGGCTGCCAGCAATTATTTGCCAATGTTTAATTTAAAAAAAATTATTAGCTGAGAGCAGTTTAAACGAATTTTAAATCAAAGTCACTAGTAGTTAAAGGGTTAAATGCCTCGGCTGTTTAGGTCAGGTTTGTTTCTTTTTAGTTCAGAATTGGACATTTTTCATCTTCTACATCACCAGCCCCTTACCTTCTATTGCTGTCAATGGCAGTAATTTAGTTCAAAATTAGGTGTATTTTTAATCAACAAAAACTGTCAAACTGGGCTTTTTAATCACTTCTCATTGAATACCAGCTCTGTATTAATGAACTGATTTAAGATTATAACAACAAATGCGATTCGTTATGTGTGGCAAGACTGAGTCGTCACTTTGTATATTCATATAGACAGTTGCACTAAAAATACCCTGGGTATGTCCAAAAAAATTTTTTAAAGGGTACCCATGCGTTTTATTCATAATTTATTCATTCATAATTCAGATTAAAACAATGTATAGGAAAAATAATATTACCTATACAAACTATGATTAAATATCCTATGGTACATAGTTTTTTCACCAACATAAATCTTTTCAATTCCACCACTTGAGCAAATAAATCATCTAACGATTCATTATTATTCCTCTTTTCATGGCCAGGTTATGTCTTTTGCATGCTCCATCGACTCCCAGAGCAACACGACTGTCTGTTTGATCACCTGGGCAGCGGGCGCCAGGAGGCCGTCCTTAAAATGGTCAAGTTGGACCGAAAGGTAGGCCGCTCCTGCCAGCGCATTGGAGAGGAGTGTTCCTGAGCTCCACCCAAAAGAGAATCTCATCCACACCTAAGCCCTAGCAGGGATTTCTTCTTTTTTGTTGTTTGTACAGCCGATTCATTTAAAAAAAAAAAAAAAAGATGCTCGCTCTCTAAATCCTCTTTTGTCCTCACTCGTCCCAGACTTTTGTGCTTCTGTCAGCTTGATTGTATCCCTGCTGCCAAACACAACCACAATTCACAAAGATCCAGAGAGAAAGCAAAAAGGACTGTGCTTTTGGGATTTTTCCCTTTTTCCCTGTTTCACTTCATGAGCGTTAGGGAGCTAACATACGAGCAGACGGATTGAAAAAGACGAGCACACGTTGTACATTCGTGCGGGAAGCTAGTTGAAGATGATACCTCAAAGAAATGTAAAGAAGAAGAAAAAAAGAAATATGACGAAGAGGACAATAAGACTTTTTAGGCTTGTTACCTCAACAAGAAATCATCCACAACTGCTTCTTGTTATCAAGCAAGACGTACAGCCACGGGACTTCAGTGTCTTAGTTATCTCAAGTCATTCTTACAAACCTGTTCTTAACCCATCAGGATGTTTTTTTCCCTCCCTTCCGCCAAAATCCCAGCTCCATTTTTCCTCCTGGATTCCAGTCCTTAAACGATATCCAATCTCAATTTCTCGTGTTATTAGCTTATCTAAATGCCACTGGGCTGTGTTCAGAGGCTCAAATAAGTCATGTTTGTATTCTTTTTTTTTTGACTCACCAAGTCTCAACAGATGTCCAATCAAAAGTGTGCTTAATTTCTTTCTTAAGGGGAAAAAAAGATAAAATATTTGATTAATTCTGAATGGACAGCAATGATTACTTTTTTTTCCCCCTTCTGCTCCGCCACTTGCTTCTTTTTTTTTCTTGGTGTACTTATTGCGTCTACGCAATTGGGTTTATGTTTTTGTGTTTCATGGCAGTTTGCGTTTTACATTTTCAGCCGATATTTTGACACTTTTGTAAATACACACAATGCTGTTTGATTCTGTGCTACGTGGACTAAAGTGGTTCCTCTTTTAGAGGCGGTGGTGGTTCAGCTCTTTTGTTTGGTTTTTAGTTATATATAATATATATAGATATATATTTATATATATATCTATTTATATGTATATACATATATATTCTTAAAGGTTTTGGGTAGCAGCGTCATTGGATTTTCATTCTTTCACCTTCAGGTACTTGACTCATTGTAAAATTTGGCCAGTGTTTTGATTTCTGGTTATAAACATGACGGCGACATTTTTCTTTCCCTTTTTGATTTTTCCTGCGGGCTCTCCTGCATCCTATTTAAAAATAAAATAAAAAATAAAACTTGTAATGATAATACTGAAGAATTGAATGAAAAAAAAATAACGCACAATTATGTACCACTAAGGAAACTTTTATTTAACCTTTTTTCCTGCCGTGTCAGGTTGACTTACACCTAAGTGTAGTTTTTCTGTTAAAATATGGTGTTTTGGGGGGTAAAATAATAATACAATATTGTTATACTGTATATTTTTCTTTCCATGACTTTTCATTTTTCTGTCCTCCTACTTTTTCCTTTAAATGACAATAAAATAAGATTAGACAAATTGTCTCTTGACTTTTTGAAGTTTACTGCAATGTTATAAGTAGACTTCGCTTTAAATGTTTTTTTATGATTGGAGAATTTTTATCTTTCAACATTTTTCTTTGGAGTTTTGTATTTACTGCAATTTTTGTGTTTTTTTGCATTTTTTTAAGCGCTGTAAAGTTTCAATTCATTTGTCTCTGTTGACCACCATAAATCTCATTTGAATAGAAACAAATTCTACCTATTTTTACACACTAATGTCCAAAACTAAATCCCATCTGCTGCATCCTTGCCAATTCATTATAGTGATGTCACATCAGCATGTGTTTACAGCTCGCAGAGGGAGCGGCTATAAATGCGCTCTCATCTACTTATGCTTATATGCGGCAGCGCCCATGTTTTTTAATGGAAGATTTGAACTAAAGACTCTTCTGACAGCAGCAATGCGTCTTGGCTGGCTGGCTGGCATTAATTTATGTACTGGCGGGAAAAAAAACTAACAGGAAATGTCGAGCTGATCAAAAGGAGACTTCCAAGGCTGGAATTGGACCACTTCCAGTGCTAACTCAAAGAGTCCTGCTTTCTAAAAAAAAAAAGTCAGCTGGAATTTGGCATTTCTGTTTTTAAAAGCACGTGAATCAAAATCTTACCAATTTAAATCGAAAATTGCAGTTGGAAAAAGGAATGAGTTTACTTTAGCTCAACCCTTTTGTAGGCGTTCATTTAAAAGACTACTCCAACAATTCAGTTTTACTTCCATGACTCGTTTAATTGAAGTGGTATTGTCTTGGTTTGTTTTGAAAGCGTTGCATTTAATTTTATTAGTTTAGGAAATGCAACGCCCTCTAGTGGCAACAACGAATACTAACTCCACACCGGGACTAGCGAGCGCTGTAAAATACGACACATTTTTAGAAAAGTTAATGATAACAGAGAGGTCCAAACACTTTATTTGGAATTAAACATTACCTGGACAAAAAAACTGTCCGACCAATCTGTTAAAAAATATACAAGGTGCACATTGCAATCTTCTTCTTGACTTCTTAAGGAGAAAATGTTCTCAGCCAATGCAAGTGGCCAGCTGACATTGAATGGACTCCAATGCAAAATGGATCATTATTAGCATGCATTCTCCTGCCTAATGATGCGTGAATTCGACCTCAGTGATCCTTAAATAACCATACTGTACTATATACCGCTCAACCGGGGCCCACTGGTGACATTTAGTCAGGTTCAAGAGAAAATTAGCCCACACTATGGAAGCTCCAATCCCAGCATAGCAAGTCATTACTGTCAACTGAACATGTTTTTCTCTATCTGACCTTTAAGGAAGAAGATGGTCTATCTTTCCTCTTCTGGATGACTTACTTGAACAGGGTGAGATAAACCATTCAATGCGTAGACGTGTCACTGATTAAAATCTGCTGACGGATATTACTGCAAATCTGTGTTCATACTATGCAATGATATAAAAAGACTGTCCTCTCACTAAAACCAATAGTTTAATTCTTGATATTTTTTCCATTTCCGTCCTTCCAAAAGCTATTAAAAAACCATCAATTCCACATGTTGCCACCCTGACTCGGATAGCCGCAATAATTGTATTGTTCTTTACCTAAAACCACAACCAGGCGATGTCCTCGGATAATATGACATCATCATCAAATCATTGCTTGGGAAATATTGTGTGGTAACTTCCCTGGCAATAAAGATCTTGAAATTGATCTGGATACGGATAGGAAGGATCAGATTAGGGAGAAGCTCTATAGTCGTCCATCAGGAAGTCTTGACAACACAATCTCGGCGGCCCCGCCCACCTTGCATGAGGATTCCATTACACGGGCAATGATAAAATTTCCTCTATGACACCAGGCACCATCAAATCTGAAAGCGGCAGAAACATAAATTTGCACCCCTGCATGAGGTCTAATTTTACATTCCTGCGTCAATTTGTTCATGCCCATGTGATTTGTGCATGGAGTTACTTTGAGTAGAAATAAAGTAGGAAAACAAGCAAATATCTTTATTATGAGTGACCCAATATATTAGGCACCTTCATTGAAGTTGATGTACGAACTCATTACTTATTCTGGAGTTAAACTTTAACTATAATCCAATTAAAAAGTCTCAATTAAATGAAAATACATACAGTACTCCAACTCATAAGCTTTTATTTAACTTTACATGTGCAATGTAGGTGGTAAGTAGATTGTAGGTTCCATGTTAGACCCGGTGGTTGTAGTTCATTTGAACTTGTAAATTCCCCTCGTAGTGTTAAACCTATGGCAAATTTAGATTAATGCCTTTTCCATGTAAATTCAGTTTTGTACTTTGTTGACCTAAACACAATAAAAACACAATTTCCTTTCTTTGATTGTTTTCACACATTACATTTGTCACAGAAGCTATCCCAGGCAATCACAAAATTAAATAATCTGAGCGACTTTCTGTTTATTTTAATCGTATCTACTCTATATATTTACAATTTTCAGTCAGCTTTGTATTTGTCGTCACCAAACACATGAAATTTCTTCAGACGGGATATCTTGCAATAAAATAAGTTAAAAAAAAAAACATATTTGCCAAATGTCTGTCCGTGAAGCCAAATTGGTAATAGAACAAATCTATCAAAAGAAGATGATGTTTCAGATAGCGCTGCATGTGGTGGAAAAGTCCAAAAATATCAAATAGTCTCCACATCATTTGTTGGTAAGAAAAAAAGGAAATAGTGTATTAGGGAGGAAAACAAGCAAATTTAAAGTCATTCAGACTCCCACTGATTCATCTCTTTTCCATCCAAATTTTTTTTTATTGGCCGCAGAGATGTGGCACTGTGATTGCTATCGAAAATAAAGAAACAGGGAGTCAATTGTCATCAATTCACCAAGCGGCCTAAAAGACATCTCTCGTTAGGATGTGTTTCCATAGCACTCAATTTACATTTGCTATTTACAATTACAGGCCTGTTTTAGATTTCATGCATTTGCAATCAACCCCCTGCCTCCAGTATCCACACCGGTATGTTTTTATCCTCTTTTTTAAGGGGGATCTCTATTGAATTTCTTTACAAATAACATTTAGTAGACATTTTTTCCCTCCTGTGTTAGTGGTAGGGATTGATTTCCCTCTCTCCTGCATAGGAGAAGAGAAAACATCAATTGAATACCCATTAAAAACAAGGGCCAAATAATAAGGAACATACTTATAAGTTATGTACAAAGCTTCCATAACTACCGTATTTTTCGGACTATAAGGCCATTTTTTTCGTAGTTGGGATGGTCCTGGTGCATGTCTCTCATATGAACCTACATTTTCATGGTCATATCACCCATGATTAACTTTTTTGAGGAGAAACTCACAGAATTTGCCTAGATTCTTTTTATTTAACTTCCAAAGGTATGGCAGTGAAAGGCTCAGTTAGCACATTTGGGAGGGCAAATATAGCAGAGACTGACCTGGTTAACTCAAGAGACTCATAATCTCAGGATCGTGGGTTCGATCCCCACATTGGATGTGCCCTTCACTTTAATCGACATTTACATGGTCGTATCACTCATGTTTAACTTTTTTGAGGAGAAAATTCAGGTTAGGGTTTGGGTGAGGGTGAGGGTGAGGGTTAGGGTTAGAATCTTAAACTTAACTTCGGTCCGCAAATTCACTTGGAATCTTCTCCGCTTACCATACAGAACTGGAAAAAATTGATGTATTTGAGAATTACAGTTTCCTTCTTATTAGAAGTGTATGTTTAAAAAATAAAATAAAAGCATTTTAACACACTTGCACAAACCTTTCCACTCCAATTTGTCATCTCTTTATGACTTAGGCTTTACAGGTTGCATTGGATTATGGATGTAAATATGGCCGCTGCATTCAATCATATTATTGGAAACAGCTCACAAACACATCAAGTGATGTGTTTTGCCAAATGTGTGTGTGTCTACTAGCAAACCACACACACATATACTGACTGCACATCTAAAAGATGGGAATGCAGAGACCTCAAGACAGTCTTTGTGGCAAAACATTAATTATTAATGGCAGAGATTCACATAGAGCTTTTGATGTTGGAGCAGTCAAGCCTCTTAAAGGCTGTGTACGTGTGGGGGGGGGGGGTGTTTAAAGGTCTAGGCTCATATGATAGCTTCTCGAGGGCTATGGCTGAGTTGATAAAACATTTTTTTTTTAATTTGAAGGGTCAGAAGACGAGAGCCAAGAGTTCTTCCCTGCTGATGGTTTCCTGTAGGCTTTGCAGCTTTGTGGACACTTGACCGGACATGGCTTTATCACGAGGCTGACTAAACATACTTGGACTTTGTGGCGGAATCTCAGATGGGCATTTAGGCATTACACGGAAGAAGGCATAGCTAATCAGAGTAATCACTTGCCTTTCTCTCTCTCTCTCTCATGCTCTGCTTGTTAATGTGCAAGATGTAGTGAGCTGACCCTCAATACACCACCCCAACAAGCCTCATCACCCTCAGAAGTCAAGCGTACTCCTATTGGCTGCATTTTCCACCCCTCTCCCTCGCATTATACCAATTTACGTTCCAGTTTGGCTTTGTTATTGTACGTAAGTCTTGCTACGAAACATAAAGACAGGTGGGGAGACATGACTTTCTTTTAGCAAGGCCCTTATATTAGTTTGATGTAATGATCTTGGAAAATCATTTATATTTACTGTAGATGTTGAGGAATTTGTTATTGTTCTTATTCTTTTGATTAGAAATGCAAAAGGTGGGTTATCTTCTATGGATATTTTTATTTAATGCCTCAGATTTTTGAATGCATACATAATTTATTTGTATTACTGTGCAGTTGGACTTAACTGAGGTTCGCGCACTATAAGGGGGTGCTAGAATGTGTGTGGAGTTGTTTCTTAAGGTTTTCTGAGCATGTGTATGAATTTGAAGTTGTCATATATTTACACAACTCTCACTCGGAGTTCTACCCCAATATAAAATGTTTTTGCATTTCAAATTCACTTTAATGGCTTAATAAAAAAAATGCCCTTTTCTCTTTTTTTGCATTCATACATTTTTATATATATATTTCTTTAAAAGGTACTATACTTTTATCATTTTAAAGGGTTTAGTAATGTAGATTGTGGAACTAATTATGCCAATTCAATGTATAATAAGAATGGAACGTATGGTATAGTTTCAGAATTGAAAGACTTTTGGCCTTTAAAAGTTATTTTCTGCTCCATTTTCTTCAATAATAGAAGAACTATACACAGATTGTGATTAGGTTGGTCTATAGATCTAAATTTCTATTTTTGATTCATGATTATTTGGCATTTACAATATGTATTTGGTGTCATAGCAACATGTTCCAATTCCATAGTATAATATAAGCTATCTCTTTTAAGTAGAATCTTTAATCCAACCATAATAAAGTGGGTAATTTATCCTCCAACACAACTCGCATCATCAGCAAGGCATCCAATCTTTTTAAGGTGCAGCCATTAAAGTGAGCAAACAATAGCTGGTTAAATTAGCACTCAATTGTGAAGGACGGCACAATTTAATGTTTCGTTAACAATAATGTTTGTTTACCAGTGTTCATCAAAGAGGACGATGGCATAAAACTGATTGAATTTATTTATTTATATTTTAATTTGCATGCTTGGATGCCTGGTGATAATAATGGCACTTAATTTGCAGAGCAGGTCATTAGCCGTACAAAAAAAGCCACAGTGTAATTTACTTCTCTCATCTTGTGATGCCTTTCACTCTCTGTTGGTTCTTCGACACCTTTTCCTCACCACTGCTGATCAGTATGTGAGCAGCTGTCGAGGTAATGAGGATCAGTGTTGTTTTAAACATGAAATGCTGAGAGGAGTGAGAGAGTGCTGAGATCAATACGAGCCATTACTTCTACTCTCTAATGATGCAGCAACCCCCCCATCCCTTGTCTCAGCCCATTTCTACGCACTATCCGATATCGGAAGGGAGGAGGTTATGAATTATCGAATCCCAAGGGCGTGTGCCTTGCCGCCAATTACCCCAGTGAAAAATGGCCCTTCCTTGGTGGAAAGAGAAGGCGATATGGACCAGACCAAGTTGCACGTGGACAGTCACAGCATTTGTTTCCCCATGGTGATTTGCAATTTTGTCTGTGTTTTCCAATTCAGAATGCAACCCTGTATTAGTAAATAGGCGGTTGGGCAGCCTGATGTGCGAGTGGATGATGTGTCAGCCTCACAGTCCTGGGATCGGGGGTTAAATCCCAGGTTTGAGCCTTTCTGTGTGGAGTTTGCATGCTCTTTTGCGGGTGCTCTGGTTTTGTGCCATGTATCAATGACATACAAACTTGGCTGGTTGAATACTCTAAATCAAGGGTGTCAGACTCGGGTTGGTTCGGGGGCCGCTTTAACGTTAACTTGATTTCACGTGGGCCAGACCATTTTAGATATAATATTTAGATTTTTTTTGTCAATGGATTAAAAGAACTGGATTAAAAGCCCTGAATATTCAGTTTTTTATATATCTAAAACAATGTTTATTTTAGCTTTTTTTTAAAATATTTTTTTAGATTTTACAAAAGGATTTTTGAATTAAAAACACAGAAAAAAATGATTAAAACATTCCAATTATTGATCTAAAAGGGGGAAAATCAGGAAATGTAATACACATCTATTCTCTTTATTTCAATTTGATCCTGAAACAGAAAGTCGGCACTCATGATTTACTTTCCTGGGCCACACAAGATTATACGGCGGGCCAGATTTGGCCCCCGGGCCGCCACTTTAACACAGGTGCTCCAAATTGCCCCGAGGTATGATTGTGACGGATTGTCCGGCTCCTTGTGCTCTGCGATTGGCTGGCCACTAATCCTGGTGCCCAAAGTCAGCTGGGATAGGCTCCAGCACCCCCTGAATGAAAATGAGGTGGTTATAGCATCTATAAACAATGAATGTGTGTATTTGAAACAATGTGCCAATGAAGCTCCAAATTGTTCATCGTCTGTAGATGGGAATGTGGTGATGATGCGTACATTTTGTCCATATGTAGAACCTCCTTATTGCTGTAATATTTTGCTCTCTTCTAGAAATGCTTTCCTCTAATTTGTGAGGAACTCTACTCATATGTCCGGGGACGCTTTCCCGGGATATTAAGGGACCCTGTAAATTAGCTCTTTGTTCACTCCAGAGCAGCTTAAACCGTTCATTACCGTGGTGTCATCTTGCTTTCTCTCTAATACACCACCCACCAATGGTAATCTATTCTTCAAAACAGCTTGTTTCATTTTCCATGCAGACTTTGTATTGCATGCTGACTTGATGAGTCACATCAGTGTTTAATAGTTGCCTTTCTTTTGCACTAGTGTCACACATGCACGCTTACAATGAAGTTATTGACGGTCTCAAGTGTATCTTTCCTGTCCATTTAGCAGTTGGTGGGTGGGAAGTGCTTGCTGTTGATATACAGCACTTGGAGCCCTTATTGAATTGCACTGATGGAACATCAATTACAGACCTTGGTGCCAGAGAAAAAGCGTTAACTAAGCTCCTCATATCACATTACAGTGCAGAGAGCACTGATGGCTGCCCTAAATAAAACCCCATCATATTGAGTGTTTACTGCATTGTTTGTTGGTTGGTTCACCACAAACCTCAAGTATGATGGATTACTTTCCTTCTGTATTTTTTACGCTTTTTAGCAGGGAAGAAAGTGTTTTTCCATTCTTCCTGTATAGATTATGTATCAAAGTAGGTATAAAAAAATGCAATTAACTACATATCAATGAATGAATGATTAGTCCAGCACACAAAGAGCTTTATTTCATTATATTTTAAACAGTATAATGTGTGAACTCTATACTCATACATCAAAATGCGAGAAAACACACGTAGGATCATGAAAAATTTGACAAACGTGTGAAGTGTGTACATGGCATGACATGAAAATGAACATGTAATACCAAAACCGGCCTGTGAGAGGCACTGTAGTGCTACAGAGCATTCAGATGACTAAAGTGATGGTAGAGCGATAACAGCTGCACGTAATTATGGGATGGATGAGCAGTTTGAATATGTTTTTTAGGAAAGTTTGGGCTCAAGTTTATATCACGAGTTTTGCGATTGTAGTGCTTTTTTCGGGGGATCCCACCACAGAATGCTAAAGGTAAATAAAGTGGAACTTAGTGATCTAGGAAAGCCTTTTGCACGTTTTTGTCTGGGCTGCAGACAGTGCACTCTTCTTTATCATCTATAATGTGCACATTTTGGCACGTGGGATCCATCAACGGCAAAGAAGTGTAATTCAGTCACCTTATTTTCAACGATCTTACATTGCAATTCCTACAAAAGATGTTTCTGCCAAGAGCCATCAAAAGGTGAGTAGATTGATTTAATTTCTCATATACAGCAATCCCTACAACTTATTTTTCATTCATCCATTTACTGCACCGACTATGCTTACAAGGGGGGTGCTGGAGCCGATCCAGCTGACTTCAGGTATCCCAGATTGTAGGAGACAAACAACCATTCATGATCACTCCTATCTAAGGGGAAATTTAGTGTTCAACCAGCCTACTATGCATGTTTTTGGGATGTGGGATGAAACTGGAGTACCCAGAGAAAACCGACACAGGCTTATAGAGAACATGCAAACTCCTCAATAAATTTCAGGCGTGGAATTGAACCCCAGATCTCAAAACTGTGATGCCGACGTGCTAACCACTTGCACACCGAGCCGCCACAACTTATTATAATGGTAAAAAAAAAGTGTCTTAATGTTAAAAATTCTCTCTCTGCACTTATGCCTGTTATGGAATTCCATTTTTCCACTTGGGTATGTATAAGATAATTGAGGTCTTGTGTTATGTGCAAAGGCCAAAAGTTTCAGTCCAAATTCTGCTTATGCCAGCAGTTCTTGTACTACCAGCTCTTTCCATTTTAAAGATTCACCAAACACAATAACTATTGTTCGCCATTTGCGGCCGCTTATCAATAACTGTGTTTCACTAATGCATCTGCGGTATTGTCAGCTCGGATGACCGAAGGAATATTTCCTAGCTGTAATAGCCTACATTAGTAGCCAATGTCATTTCATGTGAAGATGCTTTAACCACCACATTAAATTATGATGCTTTTTAAAAAAGATAATCTAGAAGTCTTAATTGAATTGAGGCTTGTTCGTGGATAGCGGATATGCAGGATGATAAGACAAAATTAGTTAATTTTACCGCAAGTCAACTTTTTATTTTGTTCCGTATGCTTTTAGTGTGCACTTATTGGTCAAAAGATAATATCTATGTATATAGGTTTTATGATTGTAGCTGTGGTTTGCGGCCATCTTAATGCAAAGGTCACGGCATTAGGTACACTTAATGAGGACCATTATGATGTTGTGACGTCCATGTTTTCTTAACTCAAGGGCAACATGACTCATCATGGGATATTCTGATAAATCCATTTGACAACGGCGATGATGAATAACATCTATGTCTGACTCATGCCTAATATTGACAAATAAAAAACATGTTTTATCCTCAATATGCATCATTCACACTTCTCTAGAAAGAAAGGAGCGATGAATCAAACCGTATCCAAGCAGAAGTTAACAACTAAAAGAAAGTCAAGATACATTCATTCTTAATACATTTAGTTTTTTTGGGAGTTTATTCGATAAGACCAATCATGATATCTCAACAAAAGTATATTAACACATTTTATAACCAGAATGCTAAATGCGTAACCAACAATTATTTGTGCTCCCCTGACTATTGTTAAATTAGCCAAAAATTAACACTTATCCCTGACTTATTTTTAAATAGCATGACAGCTTTTCATCCAGTTGTTGCAACATACAGCTACTGTACCCACTCCCCCCAAAAAGGCCTTTGGAGAACAGCTTCATTGAATTGAAAGTGGGCCCTCTTGTGGTTGGACATGTCAGTGCACCCTTCCCCGCAACAGAGAGTGGTAAGAACTCCATCACTGACTGACACTGGCTAGATCTTTTCCTGCCTATCGCATGCAATTGGCCTACAGGAGCAGACTCACTACTTAACGACCCCCTCCCCCTAAAAAAACACTTTCTCTATGCTTTTAATTGGTGTTGAACTCCTCCCAAATGGTGCAAAACTCTCCTTGCTGACCTATCGGAAGCAAGAGAACTGTTTACTGAAGGATTATTTTTTGAACAACCTGTTCCTCACCACTGTAGAGCCTATGTTGTTGTCCTCTTCTCTCTCTCTCTTTCTCTCTCTCTTTCTCTCTCTCTCTTTTACACACACCCTCCCTCACACTCTCTCCCCTCTCTCCTCACAGACAGGCGCGCTCGTTCTCAGTCTGCGCACATCTCGCACTTGGCCAGCATCACTTGGAGTCCACAGACACGGCTCTGATTGAGCCTCCACACCAGAGCGGAGGTCCACGCCGCTCCTCCACAACACCCGCAGCCACACACACAAGCCTCCTCGTAAGAGTTACGCCGTCAACCCGATCCACAATTGGACGACTGTATGAGGAGAAGTGCATTTGTACTGATTTTTTTTCTGTTTTATTTTAATTTCGGCAGTCCTGGAGCTGAAAAGTCGGCAAACCGCTAAGGAGAATTGCCTTGCTAGTCGTTCAAGTGATTTTTTTTGGAAGGATTTCAAACTTTTTCCCCATGGTGTAGAGGCAACAGACGTGGAATTCTGTGAAAGAGCCCTGATGAGGGACCTATAGGACCGCACCTTCAGAAATAAGGTAGAGAAGCACACTGACTGTGATGCCTTTTGCATGCATTTGAAAGCATGTTAACGGAAATCCCTTGACTAGATGAAGTACAGCGATCAAACACACGACGTGTGATAATAAACGAGTGCCATGCCGTGCTGGGCTATCTTTAAAACTCACATGCATTATTTAATACGCCCCCAAAACTTTGATCATGAGCAGTCTCTTACAACTTCTGAGATTTGTCGAATAGGAAAAACCATCTTACCAGCTTGGGAGTCTTGAGGGGGGCTTCCAGGATCTAGCATCGGCAAAGAAACAGGCAAAATGCCGGGCACCACACTAGAGACACCTGTACACTTCCAATAAAAGAGATGGATGCACAAAAGAATAAATACATAAATAGTTAAAAGGCTTCTACAAACTGTTTACACATTGGATTAAAAAAATATTTCTCCATTTCATCTGGCACACTGGTTAGAAATCACTGCTTTATAAAGGACACTATGTTCATTTTAAATGTTATTTAGTTGTTTTTCCTTAAATGTTCATGAAATTTAGGTGTTTCCAAAATTGGTAACTGTAGTGAACTTCACCAAACTACCAAAAATAATAGATTAAAAATATGTAGGAATGTCTTAGTGTTAGCAATTCAATTATTTGTAAACTTGTGTGCAACGTAATGTTCACTCTTTTGATGATAATCACATTTTTATACTCGTAGCCATGCTGTGCGATGTCGGGAAAATGTGCGTTTTGGGTCAAGTGCATGACATCCCTTATGATTACCACAGTGCAGTCTTGTTAACAAGGGACTTAGACCACCTACACTTCACTATGAAGATAGGACAGTCACGCAAAGTGCTCCTAAACACAATGCATGTCCACCTCTGATGCTCTAACATGTCTTGTTTGTAAGCTTTCTATAATCCACCATTTGGGATTGAATTACCCGGCCTTTAAATTGAATGAAATGTCATGGGCGTGCAGCGGGAGCTTGTTCGGGAATATTACTTTCACGGCTTTAAGGGTCAGAATGGAGAAGAAAAAAAAAACAATTGGCCCTAAAGGCTTAGTATGGAAGTTCCTTTTTTTGTGCGTGATAACAAATCACTCAACGTTTGAAAAATGACAGGATGTACTTTTGTTTACTTTAGGTTATGACGACGTACAGCTGAACATGGAACTTTTGTGGATTTTGTTGTTTTCTAGCACCTATCGTCTCGTCCGAGGCCAAGGAGTTTACGGTAAGAATGACTTTTTTTTTACTGGTTATTTGGATGGTATATCAATGCTTTTGTTTGGACCGCGTTATGGCAATTACAGATGTCAATTTGTTTTCTGAAACTTAAAGTTAACACTGCGGAAGATGGTTTCTTATTTGAGACCAATAGGATATTAATATTTCATGTTCACTGTGATTAAAGTGTGCAGTTTCCTAAATGGATAAGGGCTTAAGAAGTGCTCATTTTTTTTGTAAAAAAGAAAGAAAAGAAAACTTTTTTTTTAATTGGTAGTTTCAAACACATTAGCGAAATTTTAACCAAACGTAACCACTTTCGTGTTCAGGGTGGTAACTCGATTGGAATGTTTTCTCAGTTTTAGTTATGTAGATAGTGTTAAATCACAGCAGACGTGACTTGAGATATGGAGCAGCTCTACCATGCTCCTCACATATTGAGAGCGACTCAACTCCGCATGAGAAAACACTAGACAATGGGAGGTGAGGAAAAAAACAGACTTCGTGTTAGGTGGCAGGGAGAGGAGAGGGAGTGTGAGGGAGGGCGGGGTGAGTAAGCAAATGAGAGAGAGAGAGAGGGACAGACAGACTCTAAAAGACACAAACACAAAAATAGAGCATAGTGATGTGTGCTGTCTAAATTGTAGTACCAATTATAATGTTATGGTAATTACCAACATTTTTTCAGCCGCACAACCTTGTGCAAAACACTTGCTATTGTTTTTTTTTTTTCTAATGTCACTTCAATTGAAAAAAAAGTTCATTATGGTGAACTTACTGATCACTTTTTAAATCTTCTAACACATCACAACTGTTACTGAACTGAACATTAATATAGAAAATGTACCAGTGTATTTGCAAACAAGTGCATTCAAGGAAAGTTTTTGGAGACATGTCAGTATTAAAATACTGTTTATTGCAAAAGCATAATGGAAACAGTTTTCCAGAACTTGTATGCCTCAGGATGGTACCTACCCTCGTACTTTCTCACTTTTCCTCCACAAGCAACCTTTTCTGGGACTTCACGGGAGTGTCATTGTCATTTTGTCAAAAAATCGCCTTCAGTGGAAACTTTCTTTACTGTCAATGATACCAAAATTTGGAAAAACTGCTTTTAAAACGAATTCATGCGAAAAACCAATGGAAATGGAGCCAGTGTAATTCTAATACTTTATATGTAAATAGCAGTTCTTGCTTCATTGATTATTCTTCTGAAATCACTTAGTGTTTTTTTATTGTATGACTCTAGACTCTAGAGGGAGAGAACCGGTGTTATTAGTATGTTAGTTTTATTTTTTTGTGACAAGCACCATGTGTTCTGCCTCAAAGCTAACGTAACTGACCCAATCTGTCGTCTTGGATTCGCTGACTGGGAGATTTGAGGCGTAGTGGCAGCATTCGAAAACAAGGTCTGTTTAGTTGTGGCGGCGGGCTCCGCCGCTGTCATGAGGCATCGCCAATAAAACGTTGGCAATCTGTCCTTTGTTAAAAGCTAGAAGACCTGTGAAGGAAGGAGAAAAGGAATATCTGCTTCGCCACACTAGGAATGTCTCAGAATTAGAGTGGTTGATGTAAGAAAAAAAAAACACTGACTTGTTGCTGGTTGACTAGCAGTCATTGAAAAGGGTACTTGTGGTGAAATACTTCAATGATTTCATGGTAGGGAGTTACTTGCAAGAATGTATTCACATCCACCATGATTATGTTGTTAGATATAAGAAAAGATGATCATGGTTCATTGTGGCACTATGCTGCCTCTTGATGCTGCTTATTTTGTTAATTGTATTGATTCCTAAAAGTATATAATAATGATAAATTGGAAAAAAAAGTAATATATACGTACTATGTGATCTTATTACTGTTGTGGCCTCCATTGTAAAAACTCTGACGTTGTCATGCTTTGGCAACAAGTCTTTAAATGTATTTTGACTCGCCCTAAAAGGTCACCAAAACATTTGTTAGATATTTTCCACTCTCCTCAACACACTTCAACATAGTTCATTGGCAGCAAATGCCACAAGAGGGTGCTAACATCACCTTTGTGTTTTTTTTCCTCTTTGCCCTTTTCATACCCTTTCTTTTAAATTTCAAACTCCAGGATCCCAAAAGACCAACAATTCAAATTGAGAAATGAATCAAATCTCCAGCTAGAGAACAAAATAACATTTTTAATGGGTTAACTTTGTAGTTGCTTTTTGTAGTCACTGCCAATGTGTCACACATTAATAGACAAAGTTAAAGCCAGCCTCTGTTACTTTTGTGTTTTGAAATGCCCTCTAGTTTCTTTCTGGACAAAAAGAAGCAAATAACCAGTGTGTATTTGGGGAAGGACACTGGGTTGCATTGACAGGCCTCTGGGAAGACATCTTGAGCTCAATCGCAAATAACTAGGAGTAGTGGAGAGACAGAAATTTGGCAGTTGTCTTTTTTTCCTCACGTCATAATTGTTTCGCACTCTGCGCGGCGAACGGATGGGAGCGCTTTGCCTGTTGGGGTGCCGAGTGAGTAACCTTGGCTGATGGATTTTAGAGTGTGCGCTTCATTTACTGTTGTCCTCTCTTGGGGTGCCTCTGGGTGCCTCTGGCATCCTGTTGAGTGTGTGTGCAGGTGTTCTTTGCTTGTGTGTGCATACACGGACGGCAACAGTTTGCTGGCTCAGCAGGGACTCGAGCATCAAAGCGTGATTTCTCTTGTGCAGCCTTATTGATTTTGCATTTGTGACTGTCACATAATAACATCAGCAAGTCATATTGTTGCAAATGCGTGTGATGATACAACATGTGTAACATTTTCGCTGTCAGTAGGATGCAACAGTAGTACTACGTGTGATACGTTGCCAGAATATGGTACAGTTGTTGGGGTTCTTGTGGTGGTAAGGATTAGCAAGGATTTTTTTTCTGGGTAATAGACTTTTAGTTGTTGGTTATGAATTATTTTCCTCACCAGAAAGCAAGTTTTTCCATATACCTTTTCTGCGTCTTGACAAAGTAGATGTTTAGTTACATATATTAGTCCCTGGCTTTTAATCTAATTATTTTTTTTAAAAATTTCTAGATCAATTCTTAAACCCACATCATTTTAAGAATGACATTTTTTTTGAAATCATATTAATACTTTTGAGAAAACTAGTTTTTTTTCTGGCGGAGTGGCCATATTTCCAACAGCTCCTTTATTTTTATGTATTTTTTTATTTTAATTTTGTCAAATTAAACTCAAAGATATATTATGACTCCAAACTTAACTATAGGAGGAAAAAGGACATCCAAATATTTTCTTTAATTTCAAATCCCCTGGCCTCCATTTTGGATCTATGCCTTTTTTCCTCATCCTCATCATCTTAATTTGGATTGAACCTAATCCTAGACATTACACGCATGATGTGACACTCACAAGTGCTAACTCTCAATTTACTAAAGGATTAGGAGATATCCTCCAAACTTTAAGACTCTTGCACGGGAAGTGACTCTTTAACTCATTCAACACAACAGATGAACTCATACACACACACACACAAATGTGCTGTGAGGTCACAATGTGATAAGCAACTCTTTTTACACGGGCACTCAAGCATTGATTTATTTATTATTTTCAAACTGCATGTTTCATGTCGTAATTGCTTCAGGAAAATTGACTAAATCAACCATCAGCGCTTTGTTGGCCACTACTTCATCACAAATAGTTTCAGATTCTGAATTTAGTAATATAATAATCTATTTATCCCCCCTGTTGCTTTGAGGCCAATGAGAACAGTAAGAGGGGACGACAAAAGAAAGGGATGGGAGTGTTAGGCGTCAGATGATGCTAATCTTTAGCTCCTACAAAATCACTTTCTAGCATGCACACGAGCAGAAGATCATGTGTGCACGGCCAAGTCACTCTCCTTCAAATTACATTCTCTACCTGAATGTCATTTGTATTGTCAGAGCTTGTCAGGTGACATTTTCCTTCTGTGGATATCTATTGTAAATTAAAGTCCTCGTGCAGCCTGTTCAATTTCCTCAAACGTCAATATGAAAGGATATATAGAAAATTGCGGCTGGAAAAATGGCAGTCCTTTTTTTCTGGATGAAATTAAACAGAATGGCATAGTCTGTGACATTTCTTGAGTTATGTTCAGCTTTTGCGCATGTCTGATTCAATCTTTAGTTTCTAAAAACTTTGATATGCTGACATTGAAGTATAAGGATCTTGGAATTATTTTTTTTTATAATTACATTCCTGAAACAAACCTTGCAGAACAAAAAAGGAAGTGTCCAGAACACTAAATAATTCAGGGTAGTCAGGTTTTAACCTTAAGGAACTTTAAAGACACAATTTAGGTGACTAGCACCATCTAGGGTTAAGAGTGAGAACTGCAGGAGACTGTTCGCTAAATTTAAGCATCTTGTGCACACCGGATTTAATGAAATTTTCATCATTTGCTGCGGCCCAATCAAAACTGAGCAGTGGGCTACAGTTGGTCCACGGGCTTTAGTTTGGACACCTGTCTTTTTTGTATTTATGATATGCAGTGTTTTATACATGATGTATATGCCCAGTAATTGAACACACTTCCCTGTGTTCACGGAAGACTATATTTTCCCTAAATATAAATATCATCCTAATGAAGACAGCTATACAAGGTAATGAATGGATGGATAACAACAAGATGTTTTGTACCATCTATATTTAGTATCTCCTTCATATTATACCTAGTCATGCAGATTAATACTGTTTGACTGATGACTGTTGTATATTTACACCGGTTAACTTTGTTTCATACCAGTGGGAGAACTAAACATCTTTACTTGTTGAAACCTTATGTACAGATAAATTTATGGACATTTTATGATGACAAAAGCTCTTTTTTTACTCTTTGGAAAATATATTTTGGCATATTTTGCCTACAATTATTTTTTTATGGTTGACATTTCAGTGTAGTAGTAGTACTAGTAATAGTAGAAATAGCAGGAGCAGCTATGTGGTCTTTCTTAATAGCAGAGAGCCTGACTCTGGGGTACATAATTTCTATGTTGGAAAATATATTGCATATTTTAATACAACATCCGACTCGACAATGCTATTAAACTACCTGAATATACTTACTCAAGGTTAGACTCCAACTGTTATATAATTGATTCCCACAGAGTTAAAACACATGTTAAAAATAGATGGGTGGAATGATTCTATACTTGGACAAGGCAATTTGGTGTTTTATTTATTAATTTGATTTAAGTCTAAATGACTTCATTCATCAGCTAGGGACGAGAGCGCATTAGATGCCACCGTAATTTGTCTTTGTCCCTCTCTCATTGTGCCCTCTTCTCACGCATCAGTCACCCCCGCCCTGTTTAAAATGTTGTCGATCCGCACGGTGCTTAAATAAAGCTGTTTACTCTGGAGGTGTTTTTTGTTGTTAGAAGCTTTGAGATGGGCTGCTGCCTGCTTTGGGTGCTTACTCAGCAGATTCTTTACTGCTGTCATCCTTCTGTACTTCCCACTTGCTCCTTTTTGCGCTGCTCTGCTCCTCGCTGTATGGCTGAGCGCATATAAAAGCATGACAACGTTTCTATTAACCTGCGGGTCAGCCGCCGAACCAGAATACTATGACCAAAGTGATATGTTGACCATGGTTTACACTAGCCTTGCTACCCGGGGTTAGAGGAGAAAAGTGTTCAGATGACGTCTTGCTGGGTGGGATTGAGCGCCTCGTCTAACAGTGACGGCCTGAGGTGGGCATCAGGTAGCAGTTAAAAGTGGGCAGTAGGCTGCAAAAGTATATCTTCTTAGGAAGCAGATCTATAATGGAGAAGGGACCATCTTTCCTTTAAGTGACTTGGCATTTGTGTGGGAAGGAAAACAGGTAAAATGCAATCATCATCAGAAAAACAAAGCTTTATTTCAAAGGCATATGCAGCCGAGTTAACAATCCGGTAGTATGAAATAAATATAAGCAATTTTGTCCCGTAGACAATTGAAAAATGATTTTATTAGGAGAATAATGGTCCATTTAGTATTTGGTGTTTAGCAGTGTGACAATAGATCGGAATGATAAATCGCCATACTTTGTGCCCCAAAAAAGTTAAGGATTTGCTTGATATATAGCTTAAAAACTGTTTAAAAGAAGAGGACCAAATAGGTTTTTTGCAACATTTTTTCAGTCGAAAAAGTTAGTTTTAGTTGCCATTGACATTGCTAGATGGTCAATCCACTTTAACGACATGTGCCATCCATCACATTAAAAATCAGAGCATTCATATTCAGTTGTCATGTTCATTTTAGGGCAATTGTGGTCATTTTTCGTTGATTTTGAGTCACTTATTTGTTCTATGGGCAACATTAGTAGAACAGAAAAGACAACTACTATTTGTAAGTTGATCTTCCAAGTTCATGTACAAACTTGGCTTAAAATCTACACAGACATATCAGACAATTTGTGTGTTGTAGTGTTGCAAACTTGTTTTTAACAAGGTGAGTTATGTATGAGATGCGTAAAAACTGTTCAGTTTTGCGCGTGAGTCACTGCAAGGTTAACAATGTTGATGTCATTCAATAAACATTTTCTACTTCTCTCTTACTCTCTCTTCTTTAAAGTGAAAGTTACACTGACGGAATATCTGATTACTTTCTGTACATTGAAGTGTATATCATTATATATTAGTCTGGGTTAAGCCAGAAGTCAAAGTTTGATAATGAGGCCCTCTTTTATTGCAGCACTCATAGAAATATGAATATTTTGTTGCATTTCCAACTATTGATCAGTTTATGTTGAGCTCAAACTAGTCAAATCAGCAACAAACACACCCAAAACATCAAATATGATATTTGGTTACATTACCAGATCAGTGGGAATATTTTTTTGATTTGCTTGTGTCTTTGGGCATAGCTTGTGGACAGCTACTAGGAGAGCTGAGAGAACTATTATGAAAGGTTTGCACATTTTTTTTCTATTAATGTGTGTTAAGATTTAATTAGTTGCTATAAATCATCAGATAAGACCAGCCAGGGTTGCTTCCTGGCTGCCAAATCCCAAGACCCAATTTAGCTCCCCTTTGAGCCCTTTTGTTAATGAACCCTTTTATACGGAACTCCTTTTAACCCCTTGGTTGCAATTGACGTTTGTTTGTCTGTCTCTGTATGACCTACGACTGACTGGCGTCCAGTCTTGGGTTTCGCCCTAAAGTTAACTGGTGTCGGCTACAGCTAAATTAATGAATAGATTCATTTAATCACACTAGGATTTGTTTTAGATTAGATTAGAGTTTTATTTCATCCCGTATTCGGGAAATTTCATTGTTTGTAGTAGCAAGACAGACACAAAAGACAATGTAGACCTAGGTAAAAACTGGAGCCACATACATGAAGTCCACAAGGTGGAGACCTTCTGCACACGGAGACTGAGGTTAAATATGGATTATACAATCATAGGATTATAGAAAATATTTATTTATTCATTCATTTTCTGAACCAGCGAATCAGCACCAAGCGAAATGTTGTATCAATTCTCTTATGAAAGTATAGAATTTTAGCATGGCAACAGTTTTCAATTTTTGGCCAACTTTGCCGTCGCACTTTGGCTATGCTGTGGGTGGCGTGCAAGGAGCGGAGAGGACTGGGAGCATTTGGCATGTGACTTATTCATGAAGATGACAGGATGCTTGTGAACAGCGGTGAGAACACGATTCACATCAGAGCGCCCGGCTCCTCCCGCACGGCTCGCTCCCTGTCATTCTCATTTTCATTCTCCTTCTCGTCCTTCACGTTCACTCTCTCCTCAGCTTTGTCTTCTCTTCACTTACCTCAGTTAGGTTCTTAACCTTACAAAATTGGTCATGTCCAGTTGTAATTGGACATTGCGCAGTTTTTGATCTTTGGATTTGCTGCCTTATCTCGAAATAAACCCACAATTACCAGGCTCCGAACTAATTGGACTGTTGGCTGACAGTCATGTTTCTCAGCCAAGCATTGCCCTGTTGCTTCTTTATTGGGACAAATTATATAGGCTTTTAAGACCTGCTCAGTTATTTTTATTTAAAAAAAATCTATTCATTCATTTGGAATTGATTCTGCTGCCAGTAAGGGATTAAAGTATTGGTGCACTTGACTGTTACAGCTATGTTACAAGAGAAGTAAAAATGGGGAAAAGAATAAATCATGTATTTATCTAGTATATTCCATTTTGGGGGGAGTATTTCCATAAGATTTTTTACATGGTGTGTGAGGATTTTATGTTTGTTTCAGTAGTTGATGGGCTTGTACTCCAATTTAAACACCTTTCTGCCTTTGTCTTCCTCTTTATGCTTCTCTATTATTATATTTCTCTTCCCTTGGCATTAGAGTTAAATGTTGTCAATTCCTATCTTTGCCAACCTTTCTCAGTATGAGTCCTCTCTTCTCACCAACATTTACTTTTTCCCCAGCGCCGCTATTTCTCTCCTCAATGTCAGGCCTTTGCAATCATCTGCCGATTGAGTCGGTGGCGCCCACCCACGTCTCCACTTAGTTCATATATAGGACGAAGGGTCCAATTTTGGCAGAAAACTGCAAACAGCCGTGGGGAAGCGGAAGCTTTAGGACTGACACAGAAAATTTAAGTGAGGCAGCAGCTGCTTTAGTAAGCAGACAGTCAGATAAGTGTCGGTGTGGACGTAAATAATGAGCAAGTGCGCCTTAACCATTAATATACCAAACAAAATAATGAGGATAGGACATACAGATAAGTTGATTGCCCAGTTGATGGCATTCGATGACAATTCCAACATGGATCTTTTACTGATTGGGTGCCTTTGATAGTCATAACTGTCCAATACATTTGAATTAGGAGAAGCGGTCGGAGAATGATTAGGAGCCAATGAGCTTACTTATATGAAACCGTGACCCGTTCTTGTATTAAACTCCTGATACACTTCATGCAAATTCAAATGTCTCCTTCAAAATATTAGCTTTATTTACCTCATCAAGAAAAGGTAGTAGTTTGCCTATTATACACACATACTACATTGCAAAACTCTTCAGTCCATTGTGCTCAGTTACGCACACATTACTTCACAAATTTGTTAATTATTTTTCTGCATGCTTTGTTGAAATTACAGGTTACAAAATGATATCTGATTGATTGTTGCCCCGTGTTTGAAAATGACAAAATACTATAATATTCAACCCTAGATGCCAGTATGTGTAACTCACTTTTTTTGCAATGTATTAGAATTAGGTCATACTGACAAATATGGAAAAAGTGTCTTTTTCTGCCACTTTCCCATCTGCAGCCAAGTAAATAAGTGGCCATGGTCAATACTTTTATAAATGCAGCACATGCCCAAGAGGTAAATCAATGTTTTCACATTTGGTGTTGTAAACTGTTTAGACAAGCTTGTTGCACGTTCACATGTAGTCTTGATAAAACCATAATAATTCCTCTCTAAACCAATATACCCTATGTCACAACTGAATTTAATCTTTTAGTGAGTCTTTGTTTAAGTTTGTCAGTCTAAATCCCCCTTAATTCTTGAATAGCAAGGTCATGCCACGGTAATTGTGTTTCACCTTTACTCAGCCTGGTGCTTAACCTCCCTATCTGCCTGCTTAACCAAATAAGGATGCTTCAGTGAATGCCTCATTAACAATTTCATGTTTAAAGGTAGATTAGGTATAAATGTTAGCTTATGCGTTAAATTACTCAATGTTTGCAGGAAAAGTTCCATTGTGACTTAGTTCAGAAATCTATCTTATGAGATACTTCACATTTTTTATGTGCAATGGAATTTTTGCAGTTCAGTTAGTAAGATATTGCTGTCTGACTTTAGTGAAGTATAGTAAAAATAAATATGTTGTGCTCCTTCAAACTAGAAGCTTTATTTTTCCATTTCTTCTCAGCACCAGACACCTAGAAACAAACGGCACTAAAATATGTGTAAAAAATATTGTGGGCACATTTGTTATTTACCCGCCACTCGCCGCCTCTGCTCAGAAATCTCTGAAAATTCCAGTACTCTGAAAATTCTGCAAAAAATAAACCGATTTTGAGAATTTAAAAAAGAAAATGTTATAGGAGATAATAATTAATGGGATAAATGTCGCAATGGGGGGGAAAAAAAGCAAAAATACAAGCAACATCAGGTACTGTCCTGACCTTTATTAGCTGAAAATGAATGTTTTTCATCAGTTTAGAAATAAGACTAAACGAGTTCACATTCACCACATCACCTTTCCACCTTTTTATTAGAAAAGTACCATTCAGTTGTTATGACGGAGATCCGGCATATGACGGGGAGGAGAGAAGGTGCTTAGCAGGGTGAAAGGCTCAAATCAAAAGCAGGCAAAGGCACAGTGAGAGTGACATTGCAAAGGGCATCCAGAGAAGCTAAAAGAAGAAATACTTCTCTAGAGACAGCGGGACACCGACGGGGCGCTCCCACTATGAAATAGGAGCAATGAGTCACGGTGGCTGAAAGAAAGAACCAGGCTATTTTGTTTTCCAACATTGAACAGCGATAGTCATTTTTGGTAGAGTCCTTAACTGGATTGCCAGTTTTAAAAATGTGACATCAGACAAAAGTAATTGATTAATTATTTGGTGTTACTTAGCATTAAATATAAAATGCACATCGGAGAGGAAAAAAACCTATTAGCTGACATTCTTGCCACCAAGTTCAATGAGAAAATTGGCTAAATTTAAGAGAAAAGAATGCTTAAAAATGAAATATAACATCAAATACTATATATTCATTCATTTTCAAGATCAGATATACTAGTTAGGGTCATTCTGTGTGCTGGAGCATATCCTTGAGGACTTTGGTTGGAAGGTGGACTAAACCCTAGATTGGTCGCCAGTCAGTTGTTAATAATTATATACATATATAATACATACAATAACCTTGTTTTCTTATAACCCTGATGTATCAGAAAAACCAAAAAACTGAGAAACGAAGGCTTATTTTTCCATACCAACTAGTTTTGAATTTTGTGACATCATGCATACATTTGGATTGATAGTGGGCAAAATAAAAAGTGTGCATTAGGGTAGCTGGCATCTCACGTTTTTGGCTGGTCACAAACCGGCTGTCCACATCTCTTCCTGATCCTCTCCGTCTCTGCCAACCTTCTTTCCAATGTGTTTTCTAATTGGATTCCAATGCTGCAATTCTCAACGTCGCAGATGTCTCCCACTTTGTCACCTTCCAAACTTTTCCAGGCATCTTTTCCACTTGGTTCTTATTGTTCCATCGTTTTAATCTTTCTTCTTCTGCTTCACTATTCCCGCCCGAAGCCCCATGCAATGCAAACAACTTGATCGGGGGTGGGGAGTAAATTATTGAAGGCGCTGCCGTCATTCCCCGGGTGCAGAAGTGGGCCGTTGGGGGGGGAAGTCGGGAGAGGAGAACTGAGGAATGGATAGTTTCAAAGGACAGGGTTCATTGACTGATGTAATCGTATTTACACTTGTACATCAGCTTAAAACTGTGAGGTCAATTCGTATGGGTCAACGCCAACGATATCTGCCGGCCCAGATGAGTAGTTTATTTCTGTAAAGATGTATATTTCAGTGTATTTCTGTTGGCTGATGAGCAAGTCATCTATTATCCATACAAGTGGCTTGCAGGGAGTCTGCCGGGGTAAGATTTTGCTGGGATTTCATATCAAATTGATATCATTAATAATTTTTTTTCCCATCAAGTGCAGATAAGGTTAAACAATTGGTTTCAAGCGATCATGTAACCTACTTGACTTACTAATTCAGTGTTCACCCACAATTTGCGGGCTCAGGGAAAGAGACTTGGCATAAATAATGGAAATCATACAGGAATTGACACCCATTTAAATTTGATGGGAAAAAGGCGCTCATTTTTCTTTTTTAAATAAACGAGGGAAGTCCCAATTTCTTATTTTTATCAATTCTGGTTGTGATGTTTCGACCATGGCTGATAAACATGCCTAGTTTTCTATTGCTGTGCTATAGTTACTTTATGTTTACAGCCTACAGAGTGACAGAATGGTTACAACTCAACAACTGAATTGGAAACCTGTAGATAGCATGCGAGCAGTCTAAAAACTAACATCAGCTTCTGTTGAAAGATTTCATAATGAGCCAGGGCGAAGGCAGCTAAGAAAGGAAGACTAATTAGGATCTACTTTCATTATTAAGCTCTTGCTGTCATTTTTTGATGTATTTTTTTGCCAAAAATATGGTCTCCTATTTTTAAGTCACTTGTTACAGTATTTCTTAGCACCTTGAAAATTATCAGACCTCTGTCCTTGTCAGGAAATTATACTGCTTAACAATCCTTTCTTATTCAACTATATGGTGAAAAGTCTCAAAATGTACGGCTGAGGGTGTAGTTAGTTCAAATGATGAAATAAAAAAACTACAAAAGGCTGTTAGTGAGTGTTACATAGAAAAAAATACCCTAATCAAGTATTTTTACTGGTTTTTACGTTAGCCTCATCGGTGGGAAAATGTTTATAGTTGGCAGCCATAACTAAAATGAAGACATAGGACATTATGACCAAGTTGTTTACATTAACTAAGTGTGTCACATTGTCATAAAACATTAACATCCCAGGATGCAACACGGTAATTAAAGCCTATTGACAAAGGACACATTAAAAATTCATATGAGTGCGCATTCACCATGTTGTTTAAGCACCCATCTCATTACCACATGCCAACACATGCAGGAAAACCTTTGCATTTTTTCCTCTCTCACTGTATTGCATCAATTGAACCAGTAGACCTACTTGCATACATCCATCCATATTAATGATATCTGGATTTTAAATGGTGTTCTTGAAAATTAACAAATGAACATAGAAATTTACATTAGACGAGGTAGTCAACATTGAAAGAAGCACTCCAGTAAAAGAGAAAACCAATGTAAGGCTTTTATATAGATAGTCCGCAGCAAGGATGTGTTTATGTTGTAATATGCCTGTTTGGGGATTTTCTTCACTTTCATCTTCATCCCACTTGTAGGTTCACTGCGTTTTCAGCTTGGCACTGCAAGCTTTGAATACACGCCCAAGAAAATATGTTCTTTTATGAGTGCCAAATTGATTTGAAACTTGTTGATGCAATATAAATGTTCTTCGCCAGATCGTCGGCTGTCGGCCAAGTCGTTGATTCATGTGCTTTGCCTCGGCTTTTAAAGACGCCACCGCCACCTTCAGATGTTTGCGGAAGCCTCTTTGTTACTCTCTGTTGTTGTCCTTGAGTTTGACAAGACATCTTTTAATTTATGTCTTTTATTAACGATAATGCCCATGGGAGAATAATTGTAAGCGCAGTCTTGTGCTAGTTCAATAAATCTCCTCTTATAAAATGGACATGTTAATAGCGAATTGTGTTTTCCGCAATCTGACAAAGATAGTTGCCATTTTACGTCCGCGTGCTTGACAAGAGAGAATGCGATATCCGCTGATGTCCTTGAACCAGACACCCAAACTGCATGAGGATATGGCCGCCAGATGATATCCATACACCGCACATTTCAGGCTCAATATTACATAAATGTATCAAATTAATATTACAAAGTCTTTTTTTTAAAGATTTTATAGCAGCCATTCACCACCACGGTCATGGTCACTTCCTTCCAAGACTGAGAATGCAAAGTTATAGTTGTGCCTCAACTGGTTCTGTTAAGTGTGGCAAAATGCTTTGGAAAATTCCTACATAAGCAATCAGACAAGTTTTAGCCTGACCCTTGCACCTCTTTCGGAAATACTAACGGTATTAGTTGAGTAAAATTGTATCCATCAATTTTCTATAGTGCATACGGTCCTGAGGGTCATGGGTACAATGTATCCTATCCAAGTGGGATTTTGTGCCAGAAGCAGGTTTTATCCTGCAATGAGGGCTAGTCAATTTTATTTTCTATCTACGTCAGCCAGTCCTTAACAAAATGTCTTTTATTGGAGGCAGTCTGTCTATCTACATATCTATATACCTTTATCTATTATATATATCTATATCCAAAAGATCGCAACCTGTTTTTGTTTTGAGAATTCTCGCCGGTACTCATTAGAGATCGCTTGTAAAATTAGATTGTATTTGTCTTTTAGTGGCGGCAGTCTTTCTATCTATATATTTATATCCAACTATATATCTATATCTATAGATATATCTCTATCCATCTATATATCTATATCCAGCTCTATATCTATATATCTATATCCATCTAAATATCTATATCCAGCCATATATCTATATATAATCTATATATATATATGTATATCCTAAGTGCTGTAAGGGTGTAAAATGCATCACTGCTCCATTTCAATGTAACTCACATAGATTCATGACCAAATGATTGTATGTGATTTTTTTTTCTTGCATCAGATACAAACTCGCTCACACAAATTGCCCACAGGACTTATTGCATAAACTGAATAATGAATTGCGCACACTTTGCCAGCAAGACTCTTTCATAGGAGGTAAAATGTAGAGCAAGGATCCATCAGCTGTATTGACTATATGGACACACGCGCACACACATACAGGCTCAGTGTACAAACTCTCTCCTATGCAACCACACACACTATCGAACAGGGATGATAATGCTATGTGGTCATTTTGTTGTTGTAATAGGCTCATTGTTCATTTCCGCTTTATGCTTAAAAATCTAGCAAAGTTACTGTATGTGGAAGAAAGCCCTGAGATATTCCATCCACAAATACAAATTTAAAAATACACATGCATTAATGTATAAACACACATTTGTCCACAAATGACTCCCGATAAAATCTCCATTCTGATGTGAGTACTAACAAAAACTCGTATTGCTCTCACGTTTGAACCTGCGTATTTGCCGATCATTACATGGAAGAGTTGAATTGAATGTGAATAATTTAGCGCATTGAGCGCAAGGCTAGACCCTGGCTTGCAGCTAGATTACACGTAATGCTTGTTATAAAAAACTGCATTATTTCTCAGCATAAGAAGAGCTACATTAAGAGTTATGGAACTATGCATGAAAATCTAAGTTACGAAACTGCTTCAGGAACAAATACATTTCGTCAGTAGAGGTTCCACTGTAGTAATTGATACTGGAAGTTAAACACGAATATTTGTGTTTTTGCCTGAATACTATATATATATATATATGCAGTATGTCTGCAACAAGTATGTAGAGTACAGTAAAGTATACCTATGGGTAATTGTCACATACTCACTGTAACCAAGATGTGTGTACGTTCTGGAGAAATCGCAGTATAGATATATTCAATTTAACAATAAGGCATGGCCGTATAAGGTATTTGGGAATATTTTGATTAGTTTTAAGCGCATGTGGTTGGCAGTCAGTCTGTGTTTGCCTTGAATCTGCGCAAAATAATACAACCGAGGCTTTTAGAGTGGACGTAAGATGGGTTTTAATTCATCTATTTGTCAACCAAGTGAGCCCCAAGGGTGCCAGTGACTGATTTTCACAACACTGGTTAATTGCTATGGCAACACTAAAAAGAGGAATGTTGGTGATGTGGCTATCGGGACAGAATCGCCATGGACGCGAACAGCTGTGTTGTGCTTGAGCGTCGGCCAATACAAGTTGACTTTGGATGACATTCGGGGTACACTCTGAACTGGCAAGTAGACAATAGAATCATATAGGACCAAAACTATCAACACATAAGGACGATTTTGAAACTTTATAAACTAATTTTCTATCATTTGCCACTGTAGAACTCGAATTACTGCTTTTTTGGTGTTTTTATTCTCAAATATTTAAACTATCATTTCCAGGAAACCTTTTTCTTTTGCATATACAATGACAAGAGCTTATTTTTCACAGGCGTATTTCAGTTTGTTTGTGTTTAAAATGCAATAGAAGTTTTAAAGGTCAATCATGGAGTTTTTAGACGTTTTCTTTGATGGACCTCTCCAGTTACGAATGGGTAGAAAATAGCAAAATGAGTCACCTGACTCAATGTGGCCTTCAGAATTTCCTCCATGTTTGTGTCCTTCACCCTCTTAAAGCGTGGGCCCTCCACACAACAAAGTAAAACCCAATCAAAAGGTGTTTTTCTTTTGCAGTATGTTGATAGATGTGCAGTTTTGAAAAGATGGAAACTGGATGTTTGTTTTAGTTCTGGCTGCACATGTTGTTAGCATAAGGAGTTGGGAATGTTCGGATAGAGTTTGGACCTTTTGCCATCCGCCAATGGGAAAATACTGGATACAGTACGTGTGTTTAGATGTTTGATTGCGTTTGACGATTTTAATTTGGATTTTTTTTTCATATCTTGGACTAATAGTTCCCATATACAAGCCTTTTTGTAACTTGAATATTTCGTGTGTAGAAGCAGGAATTTAAGAAGCTGTAATTTAATAAGATACCCCAGTTAATGTCCACAGCTGATGCCGTATCATTAGAGGATTCAAAAAGCTAATTAACGGTGTTACTGAAGGGTGTTACAAATATTGTGGACAGTGTGGTGACCTAAGGAAATAGTTGAGCATCATTTGACAGATGCAAGCATTTAATGAAGGGTGGTAGATAGCTTTTTGCCGCTGGTACATTAAGCATTAGCACGCCGCACTTGAGCATTGCCTCAATCAATTTACACAGCCCCAAAGACACCCTCCCATATGCGTAGGATTTGTTGTGGCTCCAAGCGTCGCTCGGAACTACCTTTTTATTCTGAAATTAACGGCCGCTCGCTTGGAGAAAATGACCTCGGAGAAGGCGTTGTTTTCCCGAGTGGTTGTGGGATGTGGGATGGAGCTCATTCTAAGAGGGGAAAGCGTAAAAAAGTGAGCATGTGTGGGAATACAAACATTAATTAGTCCATAGCTTGTACATACAGCAGGTTCTCACATAAGCGTGTACATTTTACAATTTATGCTTGAGCAAGTAACATATATATACAAACATCTATGAAGATATTCCATCCACTGGTGTTTCTTCATTAATTGAATTTCAAGTCCCAGTCTAAACAAGAACCAATTTTATTTAATTTGACAATATCTTTTTCTGTATGATGAGAGGATCTAATTACGTGTTTTTCCCCTGTTCAACATTACTATCTTCCGAAAAATTTCCAATTTTCCAAAAAAAATGAGACCTTGCGACCTATTCTCCACGACAAACTGATACCGATTTGACATAACTGTAGACACTGCTTCATAAAGTCCTAAGAAGTTTTTTTTTTTTTTACCTTTTGTTGAGCAGACAAACTACAATAAGACTACGTATATTATTTCCTGTGTTTTTCATTTTCAAAATTGGGTCTTTTACCATCTTTCTTACATGTCTCAGGAATGGGAACACGGCTGTTTTGATTAATTGTAGGGATGATTTGCATGTGCAGTCAACCCAAGCACTCATACCGGCTTGCTTGACTAAAGTACATAAAGATACTTGCACAATGTTGAGGACCATTAAGCACCTTGTTGAAGTACAGTTATCAACCTTTTCTCCAGAAAACATGAATTAGTCAAAGATTTTTTTTTTAATGTTGACCTTGAGCTACATAAATCTTTTCAAGGCACCTTCACTATTTGCATGTACCAAAGTGTTTGTACTGCCAATAGGCAGTAAAGATTGTACAAGAGGATACTATTTACCAGCTCTCCAGTGATTTACAATTCTCAAACGGATTCACGATGGATTTCAGAATATTTTTCTAACATGGAGTTGTCTTACTACATTACAGTTTTATGTGCAGGCATTTTGGGTTCTGAACAGTAATTAAATCCTTTGAGCCATTTTAATGTAATGCAAGGGATATTACTTAGATTCCTGTTGGGATTTGTGCAATATTCTCAATGAAGACTCACTGCAGTGTTTAATTCATTATAGATCTTGACATTGTCATTTAGCACCTTAGTCACAGTGGTTGGAAACTTGTGTAGTTGTGATCAAACATTGCATTTTCCTCTGAATTGTTTTCGGATTTTTTTTTTGCTAATCCACCTGTGTAACTCTGCTTCATTCTCGCAAACATGTGCAGTATTTCCCTGTTTTTCGCAAAAACACAAAAACCATGAAAAATTTAAAACCGCAAAAACACCTATTAGATGAATTTCAGGCTCATTGCTTAACTAACCATTTATTTGAAGTTGTAATTGCAGCTAATTATCAATCGTTGTTAATTTTAAATAATGCAAACACTCCCACCCCAACAATACAAAAACCTCAGAATACAAAAACACAATGTACATTCTACTCGGGATAGACCATGTATAAATAAATGCAGGTGAGTGCTACCTCCCTCTTTCAGTTTTCCTTTGGAATTTTATTACCTGTGCTCAATGCTTATTGATCCCATTTTATACACGAGGCCAAGCAGCTGCTAAATAATTCAGTCTGGTTAAATAGGACTCTTCCATTATTCAGTAGTGTGGCATAGTGTAATTAATATTCTAGAGATATGTGACATGCTGGGTGGCTTTTTCCTGACTGACAGCACATCTCACCACTTTTTATACTCAAAGTTTCTCTCGCTCTCATTCTCGTGGTCGTTCTCACGGTCTCCTATTTTTCCATCTCCTTTCACCTTTATATTAAAAAGAATGACAACTCTTGGATAATGTGCAGCTGAGCAGAAACAAAAACCAACAAAAAAACCAACTGAATTTAATTATTAATATATGTAATACACCCACATTTTAATTGTAGAAACGCATGAAGAAAATGAGAAGCTGCTAGTAAATGCAATAGTCCATCATTGCCCGGAGCGTCCATTCGCTTTGCCGAAGGCTTGTTGAAGAAGTGGCTTCACACTGTTTACACCTCGAAAGTCTATTCAGCACATTTTCTGCCCAACTGTTTCATTGTGGATGTGGATGAGTTAAACGCTGCAGTCACCGCAAGTCAAATCACGGTCTGAAATAAGGGCGAAGAGCAAAAAAGTCGCTTCGTTTAAGAATAACACGGTTCCAGTTCGCACTAGCCAAAATGTGGTACAGTCTTCGTTGAAGAGAATGCAATACTAGATCAGGAATAGTAATTGTGAAGAGTCTGAGCTGATTTATGTACCGAGTGTAAATATCTGAATATTTGTCTTTTGATATGTAACAATGGGTAGTCTAAAAGTATTTGAGTAGAAAAGAAGTACTGGTCTTGCAATCATTTTTTTGTGGCATTGTTCTGAATTCAGTGTTTGTCTTGGTTCTGCTTGGCTCGGTTCAAACCGTTCGTAGTCAGCTCTGGGTTTCCAACACATAACTCATTGTTTGAAATGAATTTCAAACGTCATCCCCCATTTTTTTTCAGCTCGCTTCCCAAAACTGATAAGCTTGGAGCATTTTCTGGTGTAAAATTACCTCCTAAATTCCCTATATCGGACATCATACTCATCCTAAAATGGCCGCAACATTTTTCTCTCTTAAAAGTTTATTCTGTCCCTTATCATAGTGCTAAGAAATATTCCTCCTCTACATATTTATATTCTTTGAGCAACTGTTCAACAATTACCCCTCTGCCCAATTGACACAAAATCTTTTCTTTCTCTTTTTATTTGTTTCCCCTTACCCTCACTTCTCTGTGATGGGTTTGATTGAATGCAGAATCTGGTCTTCCACTCAATCAAAATTCAAAGTCAATCATTCTTCTCTAGTGAGTCCCTGTGTTGTCACAGGGACTCCACACAGTGATGCTACCATCTATTTGAACCTTGACAGAACAACCCTGAGAGAAGAATGAGTTTCTGCCAAAGATAAAAATTTAAAAATTAAATTGTGATGGCAATCTTTTTCAATACATGAGATACAATTACTGAAACTGATGCTTATTCTCAATTTAATTTGGTAATTGCAATAAAAAATAAGCCTTATTATTTTTCTAAATCATCTGAAGTTTGAATGAAATGCCGATGTGTAGGAGTCATTATTGGTACCAAACTGTTTTACATTGTGTCACCACAACCCCTCTTGGGCTCCATCTTGTTTTCCATTCTTCCAATTAGGAGGCATTTTTGCCTCATTTTCAACAATCTTTGTCGACTTGTAATTGTTAGACAACAACAGGAGAGAAGATACTTCAAAGGAGCCTGTTGTTTTAGACAAGAGCACACATCTTCACAGACACACACCACCTTCATGCACACACATATTCAATACCTCTACCACGGTGCAGAGTGAAACTACAGAGGCACTGGGATGGCAAGATGAGAGCTCAAAGGGTCTGTTACGTTTTGATTTGTGTGCTAAAACTACACCAATGGGGATAATTAATGTCTTTTAGTGTTGGGGTTTCAAAATGTGCCATAGAGATATAAGCATTGAGAAACTCTATTGACCACCATAGCAGTAATGTGTGAATTTTACTGGGTTTTGTATTTTTACAATAGCACCAATGTGGACACCGCAGGGCGAAAAGTTCAATGTGACTTTTGTGTACCTATTTATCTTGCAAAAATATGCGACTCGTAGTATGACCAGAAAGTCGCTGCAGGGTGATTCCCATGCGAATTAACCCTGGTTGCATTTCAAAATAAAATCTGAATTGGTCCTTTCACACTGCAGGAAAAATATGGACAACGAAATACGAATTGACCTGCAGTCTGAACATTGACGTACAAATATTACTTATAGAAATTACTGTTTAACGAGAAAAAAAAATAGCTGTCGAAAAGTTACAAAAGTAAAAACTCTTGAGACTACCGAGATACAATTCATCAATTGGTTCAGTATTTCATTTTTGGGCAGATGAGCAAGAATAAATCGTTTCCTTGGAAAAATCCATTATTTTCTCAATTTCATCTCGTGCAAAAAAAGGGTTTGAAGATTTTATCGGCTTGTTGAAAATCATGCGAGTCCCTCATTGACAGATTGACGACCTGTCACTGTTCAGAAAGATTATGCCTCATTTAACTTCTCAGCATTCGAGACAATGCGCACAAGATCACTACAGTCAGTTGACAAATTGCTCTATTCAATGGGCTCTTTTACTTATTTGCTTTCATTGATTCGAAGCAGTTGGCTATGTTCAGTGAACAACAACTTGAAGTAATAAACACTTTTAGAACGCAGCCTGGTATGCGTGCGACCCAATTGACTAAAAGCTTCATAATAGAGAAACATCCAGATATACAAATGGATTTTCGTGGCTTAAAAGTCACGGCCAACACGTTCTTCCACACCCAACTGAACTATTTCATCCTGCCTCATATTTGGTGCTTTCCTTTGTTCCTTTTGTCATCCATATTTTCCACTCATGCTTCCAAAATCTTACGTCTTACTCAAGCACCGCACCATCATCACATGTGCGCCTTTGAGTCTGTCTGCGCTCAGCTGCTGGTGAATATTTAATCTGATGTTAAATAACACATTGTCAAAGAATCACTGCCTTTGTAATACATTTAGCCACAGAGTGCATTTCATCGTTTGTGTTGCAAATGTGGTCAGCCTGTATTGACTTTCCGGCGAGAAATGAGCTTTGGGTGGAAAAAAAAAGCCAAAACCCAACACTTTTGTAATCTTTTGAAGCTGCAGGACGTGGCAGATGCGTCTTCACTCTGGAAGAAAATTAGATACAGATATCAAATATTCACTGACAGGTATGCTACATGTATTGTATGTACAACTGCAGGCAGACCGTCAATAAACTGTTAAGACTATATAACGTAATTTTATCATATAGAACAGGGGTAGAGATTCTATGGCTCAGGAGCCACATGTGGCTCTTATGATGGGTGCATATGGCTCTTAGCTAAAATATGGAAACCAATGGTGAGAGAGCCGATTCCCGAACGCACCAATAGGAACGTCAAGTCGGGTCTGTGTCATTGATTTCATTGATACACATTGAAATCATTGATAATCATTGATTAGGAACAGCGTGACAATGTTGTCAAAGGAATTCAGAGAGTTTTTTGTAATTTAAAAGTGATAAAATGACTGCAAAATTGCATATATTTTAACTTTTAAATTGAGTATGGCTCGTAAGGAATAACATTTGAAAATAGGAATTGTTTATGGCTCTATTTCAAAAAGGTTCCCGACCCCTGATATAGAATATTAACTTCATGTGTGATGGTTGTTAAATCCAGACTGCAGTAGTTTAAAAAAAACGTAATCCTCTCGAATTGGATCAGGATCTCAGGTTTTGGCCACGTTAGACTTTTTTTCTTCTTCATCATTTTGCAAGTGGGGCACCTGAGTCTCAACTGAATTTTATACAGTGCCTCTGACTCCAGCACACCTGCAACCCTCTCCTCAGGATATTCCACATGGAAAATGGATGGATGACAGAATGTTTTTCCCAACTTTCGAACACCTCCCTTCTCCACAAGATTTTTTTTCTCTATCCAAACCTGTCAACTCCTCCATCTAGTCCAATTCCTGCTCTCTAGTTCTTTCAAATACTTTCTCCCTTCCTCTCACTTCACCCTGGTTGCCAACTACTTTGCGCACTGAAAGAATTCTTCTTCTTCTCGTTACCCACTTCCATGCACGTCATTAAAAATGCGTCGACTTATTATGGTTGGGTAGAATTAGGTCATGTCGACAGTCAGGCAGACGGATGATGCTGCCCTCACGACCTCCCGTGCTACATTGCCTCGTCTTGCCTTCGAAATATAAAGTGCTTCTTACCGTACGCTCCTCTTTTCTCCCTGTCATCCTGAGGTTACATTTCCGTTGGCCTGAGCTACCTCCTCTATCCTCTCCATCACGACACACTCATGGAAAAAGGACGGATTATTCTTTGTCTCTCCTCATCATACCTGTGCTATTTGGGCTACCTTGACTAGAATCACCATATGTTAAACCTAAGGAGGTTGGGTTGGCATATGGCTCGATGCACAATTAAAAGTAAAGGAAGCTGAACCTTTTGCTGGCCTTCTTTTTTTAAATGCTTCTCACCAGCTGTTCACCTCCCCTGTCTTTTGCTCACATCATTGCTTCTTGTCAAAACAGATGCTCCGAGATACCCAGAGGTTGGTGCGAATCATGTGGGAAGGCCAGAGAGCAAATTGTAAACATTCTCAATTCCTTTTAATGCGCTACTATGCATTATACGTGCACCCTCAATTCTCACTTTGAATCTTGGTGACACCAAAGGCCAAACTTTTGCCCATTTAACGAAGGATTTCGAACTTAACTATACAATACTGTATTTTCCTTTAATCTATTTAGTTTGGTGTAGTGTTTTTAACATCGTCAAAACTAACACTTTTTCTTCTTCTTCCTTGCACTCCTTCCCACACCTTCTCATCTTCATGTCTATCCATCTACTAAAAAGATCTAAGTCGTTCTCATCTCTTTGATCCTCACTTTCTTTATCTTTTCATCCTGGAGAAGAAGCTTCAGTTTTGCTGCTGAAGTCAAAGTCGCATGTGGCTGAAATCCGGGTGCGGCTTCATTTGAATGTTCTTACTGCCTGAGTTTTAAAGCAAAAGAAGATTCTGACATTTTTTTAGAACACGACATAGCATGGCCTTTAATTGTTTTCACATTTGACTCAAAATTCAGATGTAATGATCTGTATCTGCCTAAAATTTTGAGAAAATGTGGATGGTTGGTTCTCTGTACAGTCAAAATTTCATCCAAATATATCCACAACTCAAAATGTTTAGTGTGTGGGTGTGAAAGCATGCGTGTGTGTTTTGATTTAATGAGTAGGCACATCAACAGCTTTTTTGCAGTTGATTAAAAGCAGCAATAAGTTTATCCGGGGTTGTACTTTCATTTATAGCGGCCATTTAGCGGTCAGGTCAAATGTTGAATCAATGTACCAGACATGTTTTGATATCCAGAGCTTTAATTGAGCCATCATTAGAGTGGACTCAGGAAGGGGGTTTGGATGAGGGTCAGGGCACCAACTGTTCAGATCTCTTCACTCAGCATTCTGTACGATTTGTTTTTTTTTTCCTTCTATTAACTGGTGTGAAATATATTTTTTTACCGTTTATGTTTAACATTTCTTCCCACGTTATATATTTTTTCACTACGATAGCAGAAAAAGTGCCAGAGCGTTTCAATTGCCTCTTGTGAATGAAGGGAATTGAAAGGGAACTCATCTGCATGCTCGAGCTGCCGCCATGATGTAACAACGCATATCTATCACATTCTGCGGGGCATCATATTCCTACGGATTCATGACCCTGCGTTGGAATTTCTCCACAGAAAGACAGACACGTGCATCTGGTCATATACTACACACACAGCTCAACTTCCACTCTTACACAACGGTGCTCCATTAAAAGCTTTTGAAGCAGGCTTACCAAGAGTTGTTGTTAGTCTTTAAGAGATATGCCCTGCCATCTAAAGACAGAAAGAAGCAAATCAAATAGTAAGGACTCAATTAACCAGAACTACAGTTTGCCGTTTCTACACACTTCTAAATCTGCAATGGATGTTTCCAACCTCGTAGATACAACACATTCATTCAACATCCTATGGGACTTCTCTTTTTGATCGATAGATCATCCGAGTCAATGGGATTCCGGCTGGAGCAGCGGCTTCTGTAGAGTGATCGTCTTCTTTTAAGCTCACTCAGTTGATGCGTGTTTGAGGAGCAGAATTGGTTGTGGGAAGAGATTTTGCAGTCTTTTTAAAAGCGGGACCTTCCTCAATGTAGTCCTTACAAGGTCATAGTTTGGCATAGATGGTAGTACCAGTTCACAGTGAGCTTACAGAGACATTTGTTTTCTGTAGTGTTCGTATTCATAGAAGTCTATCCCAACCTACTTCCACTGGGAGTAAAACTTCAACTGGTTGCCGGTCAATCTTAGAAGGTTAATTCGTACCCTACATTTCCTTTCATGGATTACTGTCCTTTTACTGACCGAGGATCTGACTCATTCTGAATGACAATATAAGCTCCGAGGGATTTATATACTGAAAGGTCATTTTGATGTTTATAATCTCTGTACATGACTGTTTAGAATCTTTAGTAAGCATCGTGTTATTGGTTAATGTGTTTGCCTCTCAAAAGCTCTGCATTTGGGACTAAATTTGGTGCATTGTGTGGCAAAACTTTTGTTCTGTTATTAAAAGAACACTTTGGTCCAGCCGATCCTTGAGTTTGCATTTACTTCCCTGCACATGGTTCCATCTTTACTCGCTCCGTGCTGTGTAAATCTTAACACAGTGTCTTTCAGACAGAACTCACTGTAGCAGTGTAGTGACTTTTTTTCCCCATTCCTCTTTCGCCATCATTCCTCTGACTCGCCTTTCTTTCTCTCTTACTCCATCTTCCACATATCTGCTTCTCTGCCATCATTCCTCTCTTGGATCAGACAGCCAAAGCTGCCAAGCTGCCGGAGGCAGGAGCAGACAGAGGAGCCGCTCTATCCAACCTTCCTCTCTGGAGAGGCAAACTAATGCAGTCACGCCAATCAGCTTTAAGCACACAATTATTCACCATTTATATCAGCTCCTTGTCTTCGAAACTTATTCCCACACTCGTCTGAGACCAAGCGCACATGGCTTTTCAAATACTGATTCATTTGTTGCTTTAAGTTCTATGTGAATGATACTGTACTCTGGGCATGCAGAACTGACCCACTGCAACTACTAATGACAGACCCTTCAAAGCATTTAGTCCCTTGGTTCTGTGGTGTATTCTGATTGTAATCGTTCCCAGTTTCTATAAAACATATTCTGTATCGTCCCTTTTTGTTCTGTTTAAGTGTTTGTGTTACAGATTAATTAAAAAAAGAACTCCTATCACAGGATCTGTCTAGAGATTAAAATACTTAAACATACATTGAGCTCATTGATCCTGGCAGTCAAATCTAAACACAATCTGCAACTAGTCTGGTTTGCCACTTTCAGAGATTATTTTATACAATTTTGTTATTCATCGCAAGACGCATTCGTGAAAAATCTTAACTTTTCCAGATTTTTTTGCTGGCATTTCTTTTGAATAATCACCGAGCCAATGACATTGACTTGGTAGTAATTTTAAAAAGAACCCACCAGTAGTCTAAAGAGGCTTTTGTCTTTTGACTTTTGTGTTTGTCTCACACTCAGAAAAGCAGATGCATGAACTCGATTAGTGAACTCGAAAGAGCTTCGCCATTATAACTGATGTGAGTTGAAGTTGTAAGGTGAACAAACCGCCCGCCCACTCACTTGCTGTCTGTTCAATGATAACAGTTGTTGAGCAGCATTAGGATTTGTTCTCCACGTGAATCGATTCTAATCACATCATCGCGCGGTCCTGACTGCCGCGACTTTCCCAGGGGTTTACTGCTCCTCACCGACCTTTTTTTTTCCCCTCTTGGCCCACTGTTTTCTCTGTCGGCCCCCTCCTTCCGTCTGTCTTGCATGGTCACAGGAGGCTGAGGACAGTTGATGCTAATTACACACAAGCCAGGATTCTTCATAGGTCACTTGACGCCTTTGGGGGATACATTAGTGATGAAGTCCATTTAAAAATCATAGTGTTGCATAGCACCATTGGACTGAGAAAGACTTGCGGTGTTCAGTGTAATGCCAAAACGTGGATTGTCCCAGTGTTTCTTGACCTTTTTAAAAGATATAGGCAACATGCATTATTTTACTCTAGATAAGTCTCACTGCCAATCACAAAACAAAAATGCCAGATAACAATTTGTGATGACCTTGTAAAGATAGCCAATACTTTCCAGGAGAAGTGAGTGGTCCAAATGTTCAGTCCATTTTGTTCATTTTTCAAATGTGACACACAAATAGCGCACCAGTGTTCAGATAACGTTCTTGACCTTTTCCTGCATCAGAGATCTTATGTAATATGCTTTTTCTTTTTCTTGCTGTGGGTCTCTCTTGTGTCGCCTCCCGTGTATGAACAAAAGCTCAAGCCAACGCCCAAATTGTGCACTCGGGCGCCGCCTGCAACGTCAAAGACGATAACATCAGTGAGAGGATCTACACTATCAAAGAAGGAGACACGCTAATGCTTCAGTGCATCGTTAAAGGACACCCGAGACCACAGGTGAGCGCCTGCATATGTTGATCTGATTTTTCTTTTTTTTAATCTGTTTTTTGGCTCATCCTCTTGGAAAGACATTTAATGAAAAGTAAAGATTACAGAAGTTGCCTAATGGACGCTGATAGTAATTTAATTTTGAAGATATTTTTAAGGATTTGGCCTGTAGGACTTCCTCAAGCACACCTAAAACTTAACAACTACTATGAGTTCTACGAACCATTTTTCCAATGTTGTTGCATGGGTTGCAGTCGATACTATTTGCATATTTTTTTGGTGTCTGATATTTCCTTCAGTAATGTAGGAATTTTTATGGTGAAATCAACTCATGGCAGAGGATGTGATTTCTCCTCACTATTTCAGGGACAAAAATGAAAAGAATATTTTTTTTCCTCCCGATATTATTTACAGGGTATTTTTTTAAAAATTCAGTCTCAATTGTAGTAATGCGCTTAAGGGTGCATTTTAACCTTATTTTTTGTGGACTTTATTGATGTCATCAAAACCTTAGTCATCCTATTTTCTTCCCCCTTACTGGGCCTTGCATTTCTATTTACTAAGTACTACAAACATTTTTCCACTTTGTGACTCTTTAAAGCAGCTTTCAGTTAACACTTATGGGCCATTTCAAGTCTATCTTGAAAGCAACATCAGTGATTAACTCATTTTAAGTCAAGTTGAAAGAACAAAATATTCACTTTTGGAAAAACCAACATGAATCACTGGGAGTGCTTGTGGTCATGTTAAAAGAAATAAAGGCACCTTATACTTAACCACTGCTTCAAGGACACCATTAGTTTGTCTTGTCAGGCCTCGTTATGTCAAATGAGCATTTGCTATGGTGATGCTTTTACCAAGTAAATGTCAAACAGACCAAAAAAATCAACACTTCATATTGAAATAGAAAATAAAATGAAATTGTGGCAGTCTCAGTTTCTCTGAAAAACTGATGACTTAACCATTGATGGCTGGATTTCTTGAACAAGGAATGTTGTTTTCACAATAACTTGGTCTTACATTAGCAAATATAGTAAAGCCTGGGGTATGATGTTGCTGTTGTCAGGATGCAGTAGCACCTCTTGAGAAACTTTTAGGACAAACATCACCTTGTAAATGTGAGCATCTTGGTGTTTCACACTAGTGACAAAACATGTCCTAGCCTGCCTCGAATACATATCCAAACACAAAATTGTGCTTAATGTGTCGGCACACCTGCGCTTAAGTTTTGTAGCTTCTAAGATGGACACGGAAGCCATATCAGTTTTCCAGATGACATCCTTTTTGCTCTTATCCATACAAAAGAAAATCCTCTCGAAAAGCCACTGACAGATTCATTCTATCCACTTTATCGCTTCACTAGAAACTGGCCCTGTACTTTTTAAGGCCGAGCTGAAGAGAAGTGATGAAGAACAAATGAATTTACACTGCAGTTTTATGGGTCAGATATGCTGGCTTTCTTCCCAAGACATTTCTCAGTAAAGACTCCAGATGTACTTAATGTTATGAAGAAAAAAACAACACTTAAAACTAGAGACAATAAAGCAAACCACCCACTCATTCTTGTAATGCATTTACATGCCTTTGAACTCCATTTTCAATAAACGTGATTTTTCTGGACCCAATAGTTCATCAAACAATACAGTATCAGGAATGGAGCTCCAACAAGACTCTGAAGTACATTACAGTATTGCTAAATTAGTTTTTGTCCTGCTAAAATAGTTTTGGCTTCCCTCAGCAGGCATTCATTCCTTCATTATAACATCAATAACTAATTCAAACTTGTACAAAGCCGTGACAGTTAAAACAACACCTTCAAAAGAACAGATTTTTTCCAAAAATCATTAAATAGACATACTTAGATGTGTGGGGCCATTACTTTATAGTGTGCCTGACCTTATCTAGTAGTTTTAGTCAGCGTTTTGCTTACACTGAGCTATAACAAGTACCAGCTTATACGTGATTTTAACCTCATGACAAAAATGAAGGCAGTATGGTGTATTTAACCTCTTTGATGTCTTACCAACCCCCAACATTGGCAAAGATGGACGGTAAACTGTTTTGCACATATATATGACTCATCTTCACGACCAATTCGCACCCTTAGACTCACTCCCCCGGCAACAGATGACTTCTTATCCATCTTGATTTTCAAAAAGAAAAGAAAATGTAACTAAGCTCTTTCTTTCCCAAAGGAATTAGAAGAACAGCTACTATTTAAAAGCACATCAACTTCAATGTGACAACACATTTTTTTTCTCCGAGAGCCCTTAGCTTTAAATTGTTCTTGCCATGGTGCTTGCTATACTCGTCGACTACATTTTGTAGAGAATCTGTGAAAACAAACCACTGTTGTTAAAGGGGAGGGGCAACAATCTGCTTTTCTAAGTGTAGAATGATGAATGAAAACATAAGAGATGTTTGGTGGAAACATCTGGTGTCCTGTGTTGAACTCCGGCAGTATTTGGTCTATTCTTTGTCAGTTTGTGAGTGTGTGAGAGAGCAAGAGAGAGAGAGAGAGAAATCTTGAAGAGGGTTTGTGTGTTTTGTGTGGGTGTGTGTTAGGTGAGAAAAGCAGTGTTCCTGGCGGGTGCATGTCCACTAGCATCATGTCAACATGAATAAAACACTGCCTGTGTGTTTACCCCTTGTACTTCTTGTTTGTGTTTATGTGTACAAAGTGCGTGTGCGCAAAATCCCCTTTTCCAGTCTGCAATATTGTTCCTATTTGTTTTTCTTCTCTAAAAGATGGAATGATAACTTTAGTAAAGGTTAATTGGTAGTTGTGGTATCAGTTATCTGGATTGGACTGTTTGGTGGTTGTAAAACCTGTATTGGAACATCTATGCAGCAACATACATGAATAACATGTTTTTATAAGTAAAATTATGATTACAATGTCAAAAGATAAATGACAAATGCAGTGCCTAGTGTGCCTTCTAGTCAGGAAGATTTTTTTTTCTATTAAATTAAACCCGATCATTCGGGTTGTCACTTTTAGTCTGAAAATTACGGTATAGTCAAATGATCATAGTCATTTTAGCTATTACAAAACCCTTTGCTATAAGGTAAGTAAACTGTCATAAGGGAACAATGTTTAAGCTTTTGAGGTTTTACTTTTATTTAAATTCAGGACTATAAGTATGTTTCCTTTTGACAGATACGGCATAAAAATATCTAAATGCCCTGCAATTGCTAGGTGACCAGCTCATGTTTTATTCTTTCGAATAAACCTAGAAAATATGTGGTTTAGAAAATGGATGGATAATATTCAGTTTCCATGTACTGTATGGTCATCATTGTGTTTCCTTTCTGGTGTAGAACTACAGTGCATCATATTGAAATTTGTTTATTTTGCTATATGTGTATGAGTACAAGCCTTGGACAGTTTATGATGAAGAGAAATCTGTACTTTACGCTCAGATGCATTTCCAGAAAGAAAACCTTAGGGGCAGAGACAATGAAACCGCATGATTAAATCTTCGACGTATAAGCTGATAAAACAATATAGGGAGATAATGCAGGTAACCGCAGGGGAAAATAAACAACTTGTATTATTGCTTTTACTATTGCTCTTTGTTAGTTTCTTGCCCTGACTGTGTAAAATACAGTGTAAAACCTAATGACGCGTAAACGGTTCGTCAATCACGGCCATGTCAGAATCAGTACATTTCACTTACTATTACTTGATGATAGGTAAAAAAATTATTGTGTACAGACACAGTATAATGTTAGGCTGTCTGTATATTTGACAGCCTACCATTGCTCAATATGCAGCACTATGATCAATAAAAGACACATTTGACCTGGTTTTAAATGTTTTACTACTGTTCCACATTGCGTTGATGCCGTTTACAGTAAAACCAGATTTAACTGACCATTACTTGTAAAGGGTTTGCGGTCATTTTTTTTTTTTTTTTTTGCAACTTGGCGGCCACAAGACGCATTTTTGTTCATGTACCCCAAGCTATATACCACAGAGAAGAGAAAGTTATAGAACAGAAGTGATGAATAGTTGTGCTGACCTCTGTGCTGCTGTTCTGTGTAGGATAAGCACTCTGCAGCATTCTCAATTGTCCACCTTTGGGCATACTGAATTTCAACTGCACTCCGTCAGCTGTATTGATCAGGGGATACAAGTCACCTGAGTCTTTTCTTTTTCTTTCTGTTTTTTTCTTCAACTATTGGCAAATACTAATTACCTACAACACAAAAATGCAGAAAAATATTTTAAAGGGCATTTTTTTTGGGGTCAAGTTTCTGATTCTGCATTATTTGTACGTGGTGAAAAAAGGGTGATTATTCCTAAATGTAGTCTATACAGTTAAGTAATTGATTTTATGTTTGTAAGGCAGGAGAGCTAAATTTAATGTAGTTTGTGTTGTTAAAATGTAAGCAATCTAAATAATAACTCAGATTATTTGTAATAAAATACAAACTATCTAATGGAGTTGAATATGCAATGTACCATGTACAATACGAAGGCCAGTAGGAATAATGTTTTTAAAAATATTTGTGTAGTTTAAATGAATTAGAATGTGTTTATAAAATGAATAAGAATTAATACAGTGGCCCATACAAATTCACAAAAAGTGCAGACGTGCAAATATCTTAATGTAATGTAAACACCGAAAAAAAAGCTCTCAAAATTGAAACAAGGTGTTTTGACCTTGGAAAAGATTTACTACACCTGATGCATTTTAAGCATAGGCCAGATGAGGAAGATGGAAAATATAGAACATTCAAGAGCCTCAAAAGTTATACAAAGTTGAGTTCAGATATTTAGCTCACTTCATACCAGAAGTTTATATTTGCCTGTGGGTGCTGGTGGTCTCACAGTCAGATGTGGCTGGTATATTATTTATGACAGAATTCCAGTTTATCAAGAGCGGCCTCATAATTCTATCTGTATTCAGCCATCAGAGAGGCAATACGCCAACAAATTTGTGCCGACAATGTTTAAATGAATTTATTGATGAAGTGGCATTGTTGTTAATTTATTAGCTAGTAAGTGGTTCCATTTCATTGGAGATTCTTTAATCCATATTCCCTGGCATTGCAACAACAACATGCAATGTTTAATGGCTCTTTTTCAGATAAGAAGATATCTTGATTAGAGATTCTCTCTTTGTGGCCTCTATTCTTGCATTCTTTGACTGAGAGAGCCCCCCGTTTGCTTTCACTCTTCCCTCAGTTTGAGAATCCAATTTAGGCAGGTGAGGGCAGCCCAATTCAGAGCTGCTTTGGCAAGAATGAGGCTGATTGAGGATTTGTCCAGTCCTGTATCAGGAGTGATTGTTTACCTTAGCTGGAGCCAGATGGGATTTAAACAGTCAGCTTCGTACAGCCAAAAGTATTCCTCTTTTTGGCTCCACCCATATATTTTTCCATTTTTTTCCATTTTTTTCTCCCCTGTGCTTGGTTTCAGACAACTGTAACTTTATTTCAAGTAACCACTTGTATAAACTACAGTAACACGAAGAAAGAACAAAACGCTGCACAAATATTTCTTATTCACCGTGTAAGCCAATACAAGAAAACAAAGAAAATAGATGAGTGGGATGTAAAAGAGTATTTTTAAAACAATGGTGGAAGAAAAGATCATAGGAATAGTTAGAGTGGTACAATGTAAACAATGCGAAAGCAGTGTAACCTTCTTAAGACGGAGCGATTAAACTTCATTGAGTTAGATCACAATGGAAGGGAATAAGAACCCATACAAAGGTAAAGTAGAGACATTTCGGACGGCAATAAAAGAAATAAAGAATGCCGGGAGAGTGTCGTAAAAAGAGGATGAGAGAAAAAAGGTGGTCGAATGAACTGAAAGAATCAAGGAGCAATATAAACTGGTTGGAAGGCAGAAAACAAAAGACAAAACATGAAAAAAGAACTAAGAAAGTAGTCTGGTAGAGGAAGTTGGAGGAATAAGTGAAGGAAAGATGTGAGGAGAAAAGAAAAAGTCGTGAATGCCAGAAGAAGCAAGATCAACTCATTAATAAAAGTAGCAATGTTACAGAAACCAAAGGAAAGGTGATTAAATCACATTTATTCGAAAGACGGAAAGAAAAAGGAGGACATGAAGAAAATATAGTGGTTTGTGGTCACCAGAGGATGGCAGATGAACAGGGAAGAGATGGCAACAGATGCATGGCGGTGATAAAATTGATGTAGAAAGGAGAGAAGAAACTGAAGGATTAGTAGTGGTGGACAGAGGACTGAAAGAAAAAAACCCAAAGAAAATACAAAGACTTTGAGTAAAAGAAAAAAAATGGCATGCAGGTCATTTTTGCATCGTGAAAGTGAACTCCAAAGACAGCCAAGCTTTTAGTTAACTAAATGTTTAAGTCGCACTCGACAACCTTTTGTTACACACACCGAGACGCTCACTCACATCGCCTCTTCAAGAACATAATAGGACAGTAAATGGCTTTTCTGAAAGTGATTCCAACTTACTTTATTATTTATTCATGGGTCTGCTGGTCACTGCAACCTTGAGCCCACTCTGTGTATGTATGGCTGTGTGTTTGTGTGTGTGTCTGGATGTATGGAGAGGATAGTTGGAGCTACCAGCCATAAAAGAGAAAAGTGGTGAGGCAGAGAAAAGAGAGGGTGGGCTGCGTGATGAGGTCTGCGGTTGGGAATGTGGGTTTGGATTTCCGTCCTTGAGGGGTGAGTGGAAGGCAATCGATGGTGAGGATGAGAGCCGGCTGATCAGGTGGCAGCGTTGGGCTGCACAGCCACTGAGTGGCTACATGACTTGGACATAAACAAGGTCACAAGCATGCCCCTTGAGTGGATGACAGTGCGGAGAGCGAGAAGATAAGGAGTAGAGATGGAGTGCATGTTCAACGTGTGAAAAAGGCTCAAAAGTCAAAAAAAACCCTCTGCATTGGATGCAAATGCATACAGTGAAGCGTTTACAGTTGAGAGACTAAACCTAAAAGTTCTTTGTGAATAGATATAAGTGTTTTATAGTAACACAAGGCCATAACTTTGCTTTAGATACACAATTTTAGCTTAGGCTAACAAATTATGTAAACTGTTAGACACAGGGTAACTTGTACAAGGGCAGTATAATGCTGATTGGACCACATAAATTACATGAAGTTATTGGCTGCCATTGCTGACGCTATATTAAACGGCAACTCTGCTTTGTGGCAACATTTGTATGGTGTTAATGGGGGCATAATTATAGATACTTAAGTTCATTAAAAATCAAAGTCTGACTATATTCACCAGTAAGTAGTTTTAGTCAGCAAAATGTTGATGCACCCCATCACGGCATAAAGAGTGCGTAGTGGATCGTACCTTCCCGTTTGTGCGCCATTTAATATACCCCTGCCGTTTAATATACCCGGGTAGATTAAATAGGGAGGTATATTAATCAGCAAAATACGGTAAGGCAAAAATGGGACTCCAGTGCGTCATTGATATATATTTTTCCTCTTCCGGTCTATTCATTGGCTGATGTGGTTCAAACTCAGGTGTGACTTGTAGTCTGAAACCTACAGAAATGCAGTTTTTGTTTTTCTGAAACAGACAATAAAAATATATCAGAATACTAGTTGTATTCAGAAAATAAATAAACTAGTGGGTGTAATTAGCAAATAATGAGTACAAATTTAAAATGCTTATGAATTACGATGTCCCATTGATCCCATTAGTTTAATACATTGGCAAATGACACGGTGATTCCCTGCACTAAAGTCACACTAGTTATGCAGTTAATGCAAGTATTCCCATTCCACAATGGTGGCCAATAATTTGCCAGGTTTCATTAAGCTGAACCTAAATGAACTTGACATCTACATTTTTTATTTTATTTTTAAATACCTGTACAAACTTATAATTAATAAGATTAAAAAGAGTAAAGTGCTCATGATGAATCTTGCACAGTGTAAAGGACTAATAGGCTGGTGGAAGTAGCCAAGTGGAGAAGGTGAGCTGGCAAAATACGTCCATTATGTTCGCCGTTGCGTGTTTGACCTTTAGGAAAAAATTTCAAACCCGTGAACCGATAAAAGTACATCATTGACGTCAGTGGAAAAAAGTCCGGCAGGGCTCTATGCTTTGCTTCCAGGAGAGATAATAAGCATCTGAGTGAGGTGGAATATCTGCTGCTCAATTTGTTCACAAAAAGCATGTCCCCAATTGCTTGAAAGATATATATTTGCCTGTGCCTCATTATGATTCTTAAATGGGCCCTTTAGTACAATGTGGTTTGTTTGTGAGGAGAATATCACTTTTTAAAAGTGTATTTAAGAAAGTTTTCATTTGTATCATAGCCCGTTTTAATTTACCGTATGTTCACGACTATAAGGTGCACCGCATTATAAGGCGCACCCTCAATGAATGACACATTTTATTTTTTCCATATATAAAGCATACTGAAATTTAGGGCGCTCTGTATATTTTGGAGAAATTGTAAGACTTAAGTGCGCCTTATAGTCGTGAAAATACGGTATCTGAACAGGCTACTACATGGTGTTCGATCATAATGTCTTAAGACTTGGTGAAGGTACATTTTGGTTCTTTGATCAAGGCTACGTTGGTACGTTATGTTCCAAATAAGCAGAGAAAATTCTGGGGAAAAATGTTTACGAACACAAGGATGGTCATTGAAGTAGGACAGCATGTGCATGTTAGACAGGAGAAAATTAACAGGATTGTTTTTTATTTACTCCATTATATGGGTGATTTTTGCATGAGAATTTCATCATCCCAAACCTTAGAGGTTTTTATCATTAACTGTTTTCTAGAAATACAGTAATTTTGGTGTTAGGCATACTGTAAATATTCTATGTATTATTCTATGAGTTTTTTTTTCATTTTAATGGAACACCTTAATGTTTTTTTTTTTTAAATGGGCAACTTTTCTCGACCTCGTCTAATTTCTTTAGTGTCAAAAATCAAATTAAATTGACAGATGAGTGCAAGTTTTTGAAACGTGTGAGTGAAAGTGTTAAAATGAGACTTGCTCAGCCTTGGCAACCGTATCCTTGACTACCTCATGTGTAAGGGAATATTAAAATCAAGCGATAAGAAGTTTTAAAAAAAAAATGCAAACATTCTATAGCACTGCAGTCATTTCACTCCCCTCGCCAGATGTTGAAACTGCAAAGTAAAAATAAAATGTAAATGAAGACTGTATTTAAGTCTAATTTGAATCAAAAAGTATGGATCATTCACCTTAAGATAATATGCATTCACACGCTGTCAAATTCATTGCACTGAAAGAAGTAATGTTGTAATCACTTATTATTAGGGTATCTTAGCAAACCAGACGCCTAAGGAAAGTCAAGAAGAATGGATAGATGTAGGAAAATTAAAATAATAAAGACATTCTTTTTTAGACATTTTAAATATTGTTTTGTAAATTCAAATGTATTTTTTTAAGGTAAATGTATAACATAAAAACTTAATCAAAGGCATTACATCACGGTTAAAACCTGATGATTCCTCAGCGTCCTGTAATCTCATTACAGGTACGGAATCATATTACTGTGGCAGAATGACCAGTGCAGTCATTCGTATTGTATGACAAGGTTAAAGAGATGGAAGGCGTGTTTAATATCAATGAGTCAGCTTTATTGAGCACCGTACGGCCCTACCTTCACTCAATATGACCAAGTTGTGTTATTCTTCTTAAAAGATGGATTTGAATGAATACACATTAATCCCATTACAAACCTTCCTTGCAAGATTCTAATTGTTCACGGAATAATCCGTATCCTACATCCCTTTAATATTAGGCCAATTCTAGTCAATTAAAAGCCTGAAGAAACTCATTTAACATTAAAAAAACAAACTATTGTGAATCAATATAATTAGAAATACCACCTAGGCAAGAAAAATACATTCTTATCGTCTAGATGCACTCACCTGAGAATCCCCTGAACCTGCAAGTCAGTCATTCAGTTGAACTCATGACAATACACCTTATTACTGACTGTGTACATACTTCACTCAGCAAAAATTATGCAGCCTCTCTGCTGTAGTAAATTCAGTTTCTGTGCATATCTGTAGCGGTGTCTCTGTGTGTATTTCTTGTCTGTGTGTGGTTGTGCACCCGCGCCAAGTAGTATTCCCCGATAACAGGATTACCATCTTAAGCCTATTCACGGTGAGTGAGCCAGCTGGATGGATAAAGCACTGTATCGTCGACTCCGCTGGCATTACATCAACAAATGCATAAAAGAAAGACGTAGACGTAGTAGAGAACAGGCATAGCAAAGCTTTTAATGGGTTAGTGAGGGTGAGTAGAAAAGATGGTGAACTTTGTAGCACACCAACTAACCACATTGATACTGAGGGCTAGTGTGATGAAAGATGTCAGACAGGGAGCATATTTGATTCTTAGGAGTGAGATAAGCTTCTTTTTTAAATGGTGCATTACACTGAAAACAAGCATGACAAGGCATAAATTAACGAACAGAAAGTTGAATTCTGATGCACATTAAGATTAAAAATTGCCAGTGGTCAGTTGTGTATGTGCTCCTTGATCCTAGTTTTGCTCCATAATTTGTTCTGATGGGCAATTATTTGCAAGGCTACTAGATTATCAATGTTTAATTACAGATATGTAAATGGTGGATCTAATCGGATTAGGCAAAGATAAAGGGTTTCGACCTCTGTGGACCTCGTTGACTTTGTCGGAATGTCCTTGAGTGGCACAATACCTTGTTGCGTGGAATTTTCCAGCATAGATCATCGATGGCGGAATGGATTTCTGTTAAAATGGAGTTTACTTGCAATTACTGAGATCATTTTTTTTTCCAAGTCATGTTTTTGTACTCTAAATTCAAAGCAGGTGGCTTAAAGGACATGGGTGAGACCATTTTGTAAAACTTGGTGCCAGATAACAGTCCTAACAAGAGGAAAACTCTCTTTTCATATATGTTGGATCTTAATAACCTTAATTTGTCAAGCAGGTATGTTTAATTGGACTTTTAAGGAGGAGAAACCGTGTGCAAGATATTTCAAGTTAGATGGACTTAAATGGTTTTGTAAGTTTGGGGCTTCAAGTCGTTAAGACATACGTTTAGTGACGTCAAATCCGACTATTTTTTTTTAACTGTGCAACAGTCAATGTTACTTTAGAACTCAGACCTCATGTGTTGTTTAGTCATGTTGACAGCTTGCACTTTGGAGCAGGCCAAAGAAGTCTGACAGCAGTTGGGCAATATCTGCTGGATCCTGTTGTGATGTGTCACTCCGAAGGGAGAAGTGAACAGCTCGCAGACAGATCAGCAGGCAAGAAGCTGTGCATGCGTGTGCGTGCATGGCAAGACAGATACATTTACATCTCGGGACAGAATGTCGGAGGGAATCAAAGTGCGAGAAGGGCAAAGAATGATGATGAAAGGTAAAATGTTGAGGGTAATCCACACAGATAAAAAAAGACAAATAACTCAAAGTGATGCTTATTTGCCAGCCTGTCAGTATAGTGGACACACCTTTGCCCTCTGGTGTCTCTGAAGTAGAGTGTAGCGAATGCATAAGAATAGCAAAAGGGCTCGACATGGAACTTGTAGCATTTTCTATTTTGCTCCGTTTAATTCGGTGCTTCTTAAATTATGTCTCAGGGGTCTCGGTTTGATATCAAAGGGGAAGTCTGTGACCCTTGCCAAGGCCTCTCAACCCACTTCTGTAGGGGGCAGCGTCACTCATTGTCGCTATGGTTTTTTTGCCCCATGCAAACAATATGAAGAGCATAACATACCTTTGAAAGCCATTTTTTTTGCACAGTGATGAAATGTGGTTCGAGATGTAGATTGGAGACAAATGTTACCCAAAACCTGATGTTATCGTCAATTGCATCATCAGATTGTAAAGAAGAACTTGACATAGCACTGGTGTCATCACCTATAACGTTTAACAGCTCCCCTGTTAGGCTTGCATTTCGCTGCCCACAAAACGGCGATAACAGTCGCTTTGTGTTTTCCATGGCATTTTTGAAGCACATATTTCAACTGTACACACGTTCTGGACATTCTGGAACCATTTATGGACTTTGCAATTGATGAATTGACAATCAAGAAAAATCAGCAAGTTAATCGGCAACTGTTTTGATTAGTCATTAAATGCTCAACTCATCACAATTACGCCTATTGCTAGATGAGAATTTTTTATACATTTGTAAACTTGTAATGAGCAAGTCGTGCTATTAAGAGCTGGATTAGGTTATGTACTTTCCCCCTGAAGGCCTATGTCTAAAATGAACTACCCTCCACTGATCAAAACCATACCTTGCATATTTTGTCCAACCCAAGAGTTATAAATGTTGCAATGCACTCGGAGGAAGTTTGGGACTACAATCCTATTTTGGAAATTTCTGATTGCTTATCAAATATTGTTTAATACTTAAAATACTCCCTCAATTCTCCACTCTGTGGTGTTGTGAAAAACATTTTCATTTTTAAACTTACCTACCTAGAATGGCTCCTGACAGCATGCCTCTCTCCAAAACACATTTTATGTCAAGCCATTTCTAGACTGCCTCACACTCTAAAAATTATCTGCTTTTAAAAAAAAAAGCGTGTTTCAACAAATGCAAATGTGGATGTCTTTCGGAATGTGCGTCATTCAAATGAAGGGTGATTTATGTCTAATAGGGAGTGAGAGTTGAACTTTGCTTTGAAAGAAGACAAAGGAAGAAAGAAGTCACCAGACATTGAACGGCTCAAGACGGGAGAAAGCGTTGAAAGACATCCACTTGGATCCATTCACAAGGGACTGGCGTGCACATGCTAAAAAAATTGAGAATAGGCTAGGCGATAGAGGTCTGAGGAGGCAGCGTGCGTGCAGGTGATGGCATTCAGCTGCTGGTGTCATAGCCTGACAAAAGCTCCTCTTTTGGCTGTCTGTCATCTGCATCACATTTAAGATCTCTTTCATTCACATTATCACTTCACCGCTCCACTGTATTTTCAATTCATCCCCATTCCCGCTGGAGGACCTCGCAGTACCTTTTTCTCTGCCCGTCACGCAGATGACAGGCGTGCTCTATGTCCTACACTCGCTTTTATTCCCGCTCTTCCTTACACATAAAACACACTCACAACTCCAATCTGTGCCCACACACTGTCTTTTGGTCAAAAAATGCTACTCTACAAGTACAAGCTACTCTAAGTACATATACAATTGACACGATTTTTAAGACGGTCCTAAAGAAGTTAGCAACACATTTACGGTATGGACTGGCATATCTTTATTCGTGTTACAGCTAAGATGTTTTTAGTATTACTGGTTGGAAAGACCCTCTCAACGCCATTTTATTCACAGAGCAACCTTATTGGAAAAAGCAATGGCCTAAGGCAATTGGGTTTGCTTTTCTCTTATGCAATGAATAGCTCAATTGAAAAGTAAAAACAAATGCCATTGTTTTTTCCAATTTGTATTTTTTTGTCAGCCAATGACAAAAAATGGCATTGTTTTTTCATTTTGTGGTTGTATGTTACAAAGAGTAAATGTCAATATACCTTCATATTGTTATTTTTTTATTTCTTCGTTTATTTTTCTCTATATTCACCGGTTGATTTTAGTTTTTTGGGGGGTTTTGGCACTCATTTTATACTCATTTTTAATGAGAATAAATGCATACAAATTACAAAAGGAGCAACAACTTTAACATTTTCAAATTTACAAAGCTACTATTCACTATAGTACATCCACGGTAAAAATAACAAGTAAAGTCACTAATGCATTGAAAGGCTGAGTTTGGTTCATTGCTCACCTTGACCAGTTTGATCAATGGCTGAGTGCCTGATTTAAATCCTTCCCACAAACAGAGCTGAATAAACAGACATGTAGCATTTACATGGCCCCTGATAATCCACTAATCCATAAAACCATTTTCTTTAACACACACACTCATGCAGTGACTTTGCCCATTATCCTTTCTGACCTCCCAAACAGGATATAGCTGATAGCCTCCAAAAAGGGTGACAACTGAGAGAGGGGTTAATAGGATTATTGGGATGTACACTCGCATACAAACACACAATAAGAATACAAGTCAAACATGATGAGTTTACAAACTCATGCATTTGTGTGTATGTTTGCGCTGTGGATTTACTCAAGGGTGCTTCATGCTTCTTGATGGCATAATTCAACCGTGAAAACCCTCATTGAGTTTGTCAGAAATACTGTTCATGGTTCTCGATGAGTGTAATGGAGGCCACACATGATAGGCTGATTTCATCTTTGAGTGGTATAGAAAGAAGTTTAATTTGTGAGTTAAACAATAATGATTTTAAGACCATTTGATATGATTGACTCCCGGTTTTAGCCCTTTTATGAAGATACATTGACATTCTGGTCATCATTGGAGATGATGTACATTGAAAAATGATAAATACTGTTATTATTGGACACATTGCTCCAATGCAAGCCCACTTAGAAGAGTTGAAGGTGCTCCCCCAAAAGCTAACCTTTTTCTAAAGCCCTTGCTGGTTACTGTTGAAAAAATTACCAAAACCTGGTCTAAAAAGGCTCAAAATGGTGCTGCTTTATGTTTCGACAATTTAACTGTCTGTATTATATTCATTTCTCTTTGTTAGTTGGAGTGAAAATACTTAAATGGAGCATTTTTTTCCCCCCAGGTACGATGGACAAAGACGGCCGGCAGCGCCTCAGATAAATTCCAGGAAACGTCAATCTACAACGAGACACTACGCATCGAGAGCATCCAGAGGGTGCAGGGTGGTCGCTACTACTGCAAAGCCGACAACGGGGTGGGGGTGGCTGCCATCAAGTCCATCCGTGTAGATGTGCAGTGTAAGTGAACCTGGAGGAGGAGCACTCCTTCCACACATAGCTGACTCTCACTCTAGCCATTCCCGTGACTTAGGTAGCCATGAAGGAGATGATGGTGCGATTGGTTTGCAGAGAGAGAGATCAAAGACAGATTGTTGGTGGGAGAAGGGATTTTCAAGTGGGAATGGCTTCCAAGGAGTATCTGATGACTTACTGTGGAGAGGATGAAAAGCACGGCGGGTGGATTGCTGGGGAGACAGATTCATAGATCAAGTAGTATTTCTGTTTCTGGAAGCAAAGATAAGGGGGGTCAACGCATGAAAAATATATACCTGGAGGAAAAATCCAAAGATAATGTGGGTATGTGTGCACCTCAGATTCGGTTTAATTGCCACAGAAAAAAAAGGGTCAGATACTCCTTGGTCAAATGTGAAGTCAGTTGAACTTGAAAAGTAAGTTTTACATCAGTTAGTCCGGACAGTACGGGCTCCCTAACCCAATGCTTCTCCGGTTAAGTTCAATGGTGAAGTTAAATTGGTTTAAATTTGCAGGAACTGTGTTTAAGAATGCCCCAACTTTATAACTGTATACATAGTGCCGACAGAAGTTAACTAATTGGCTGCTATTCTTAGTTAATTGATATATTTTTTTGACTCACTTGGCCTTTCACTTATTTTATAGTGTTCCCTTTTCACTTTAATACTTACTGCACAATTTGAGAGGCCAAATCATACATTCCCTTGTTTTTGCCATAGCGCAATTTTCTCTGCTGTTAATTAGTGGGTTTCAATAAAGCTAATCCACAAAATTATACTGTAGATATTAAGACAAATGATAGAGTTATAAGTATGTTTGGATTGAACTACTGAGAAGCTTTGAGTGTTGTAGGGGCCCCGTGCTGTTGCTTGTGTCACTGCCCCACTGTCCCAGTGAGCCAGGAGCCAGGTCATGGCATCGGGTTAATATGTGATCATTTGCCATACACCCACCACTACCACACTATTCTCCTTATTTAGTTCACTATAGCCATTTTTTGCCCTAACCAGTTCCTCACTATATCGATCCAGTCCTCTAGATCAGGGATGTCCAAATTATTCCACAAAGGGCCACATTGGGTGCAGGTTTTTGATCCAAATGATCCAGCACAAAGTTTAACCAATGAAACTACTTCTAAAACAAGCAGGACCTGACTGCCATCAACTGATAACAGTTTGAAGACACTGCTTAGGTTAAAATGTATCCTATTCAATGGTTGGAATGAAAACCTACACCCTCTGCGCCCCTATTGGACACCCGCGCTTCAGATAGACCTTTTAAAACCCGATTTTCTAAGAAAAAAAAATCAATTCCGTTTAGTTCATTTACTAACTTCATCGTGCCCCCAATTCTGGTATTTACCATCAACTCTCTTAACCAAATAATTTAACCTTCACACTCTCACTCGCAGACTCGTCGTTCATCCATAACCCTTACTTAATGAGAGCCCCCCACCCTCATTGTTCTCAGCCTATCAGCTTGTCCCCGAGCACTTGCATGGCCCTCTCACATGGGAGCTAGTAATTGCTGAAGTGCCAGCTTGTTTTGTCGGCGTAGTTGCGACAGGTCTTCTGTGAGACTAACCAGCTCTGACAGCCAATGCTTGTTCAATTACTCCTCCCCCCGAATGTAGGGGTCAGATCCAGTTGTGATCTGCTTCCTTCGGTAGTGGAGCTATAAAACAATATAACAATTAGCACAGGCAGTTAGGTTAATAGAACAAACCAAAGAGATTCCTCCCGGCAGAGAACAATAGAAATAGAGGAAATTCAGAAGACCCAAAATATGATCATTTTACAGCATAATTAATCAAAACTAATTTATACAGTACCTGTAGTTACGCCACATCTACACAATTGGATGCCAAATCCTTATGGTGTTAAGATATGTTTTTTCAAACTAACAATTTGCCTTGTAAAGTAGTCCAGCCAGGAATTAGCGGAGAAAAAATGTTGATTCTGAACAGTCATAATCATCCGGTGAACAAATTCAATTATGTTTTATGTGGCCATAGAAAAAAGACCTAAATTGACCCTGTGCAAAGTACCTAAATGCAGTCATTCATTTTCCCTACCACTTATCCTCACAAGGATCATGTGGCTAGTATCCCACCGAACACCCTGATAGGTTTGTCTTAACCTCTGTGGAAAGTATTTGAATCAGTGCAAAATGTAGTGATTGCAGAGTCCTGTTGGGACTCATAGAGTAAGGATATTTACAACACATAGAATAAGTAAGGCTAACCTAACACAAGGTTGACAGGAGTGTTTTGTGGTCTTGCAAGGCCTGTAGCAAAATGGAAAAAAAGTATACTAATTAAACTCAGTAATTTGAAGTAATTAATTGTTGACAATGTAAGAGTACCTCGACTTCAATTTAAAAAGAAAAACATTCTGGCATTCTTAGTTTAGACTTGGCCAATTAGGAAATGGATCAATGTTCCAAAATGGAGGCATAGTTATTTTCAGAATCCTGAGAAAAGCCAAAGCAATTGGTTGAGTGTCTGGCAACAGTTTATGACCAGTTTAATAGTGAATCATCATTCAGTATAGTGCCCGGTAGAGTACTAAGAATCTTTTCAGTTTCTTTTTTTGCGAATGCAAAACTCTTACCGTTTTAAACACTTTTTTTAGTAAGGTAATAAATGATCCATCACTTTCAGTCAGTTGCTCTCCATTAATTTATATAATGCAATCAATGTGTCGTCTATTGCGGATTATGTCTAAAAGCATCAATTTTGCACGCATGCTCATTGAAACTTCCTGCCTTCTTCGTGGCAGAATGAATGACTAAACTATCTCAAATTGCCTTTATGTAACATAAAAGATGAACTTTGATTTCTAAAGGTGTCTTAGTGCAGTTGAGAAGAGTGAGGGTAAAATGTGGCTTATTGGTAGAGAGAACTTAAAATAGCGAGAAATGATGAACAGAAAAAAAAATGTGTCCAGTATTCTGAAAATGTACTTTCAGGCCAAAAATAATGATAGCATTTCTCGTAACGATATCTTCATTTCAACTTTTTATCTCAAAGCTAACATGTACTGTTTGCAATCTGTGCTCAATCACTAGTTTTGACCCCTAAATATTCAAATGCTTAAATAGCTATTCAAAATTCAAACCATACATCATCTGCCACTCTCAAAATACACACACACACACACACACACACACACACACACACACACACACACACACACACACATACAAATTCCTCTGCAGCTTTTGGGATAAACTAGCTCGTCACCTGATCCATACATTTCACTTGCACTCCGCTCCTTCTGCAGACACTTACCCAGTTTACTTTAGACTCTTATCAAATCAGATCACGGTTATCAACCAGATGACCTATGACATGGAACCCTAACAACTGAGACAGTGGGGCAGTGTGCAGGCTAGGGTTAACTCTGTAGTAGCCTCTACTGATAGGATGGACTTGGTTCAGAAACCCAACCAGCAATAACCATTTAGTCTGGGTGGAGTAATAATTCTGTATGCATAATTGGGCCAGAAGTATTGGTTTCTATCCTCCCAGGTGACACCCACCAGGTAAGTGGCAGTCTCCTTTGACCAATGATTTTGAATGAACTCATTAACGATGATGACTAATGGACTTTGATCATGTCGCATGGCTGCGTTATGACAGAATTGATGAACCCAATGATATTTCCCAAATGCCTCCTTGGCTATGTTCTATTCATTTCTGTCAATCCAGAATGTCCTACTTAGTCATGTAGAGAGTTTTAATTGAATGCCAACTCCATCACATTGAATATGGTGACAGCTTAATGAACAATTTACTGTATGGCATATGACGCTTGAGTAAACCGTGGTTTTAAGGTGACTTTATTACTAGGTTTTGTTCGGACTACATCCTGTAGTGGACACATTGACAATTTTGACACACATGCTGTTTGTGTCAGAATTTACTGAAGGTGTATTCATTTAGATGCATAGTTTGTGGCGGTTAGAACTTTGCTGAGCATTTATTAGGACATTGTATGGTAATAACTCTGATAACTAAGAAAACTACTCATAGCTATATGAAAAGCAGGGTGAGTCACTGGAACCAATTTCATGGAAAAAAATACTGCTAATTCAATGTCAGTCTGAACATTCTTCTTACTCATTAATTCAATTGTTCAGTCTTCTTTATTTTTGGATGATGATAATGATCCTTGTGTGGGTCTGTAGAACTACATGTTCTCCTTTTGTGACCTCACAGAAAGTGTCTGGGTCAAGTTTCAAATGATCTATTTTCCCTCATCTATCAGGGGGCATCAGGTGTATGGATAAAATGTGGAATTGACATTTTCTGTTGTTTGTGGACAGATCAGAATTAAATTTGTTAGGTATATTCTAAGGGTGTACACGCAAAGACCCTTACATCGGTTAATCTCACCTCTAGATTGTAAGTCGAAAAAACTGAACGGTCGTAGTTTATAGTTAGTTCAGTATTGGTATACGAGTAAAGAGTTAAAAATGTTGTCATGGAAATAATTGAAATTGAAAGTACCAGTCTAAAGGACTTGGACAAAGTACTTTGACATTATCATGTCAACAGTTGCCACTGGGTTTGCCTAATCCTGGTATGACTCCACTCCTGGCCCGGACCCCACAACGGGCATGCTTGAGAGGATGTAGACAAGGTGGCCGAAACCCTTAGGTGGAAAGCACTGACGTTAGCAGACTCTCTGTTGGGCCTTTGGACATAGCCTAGCTGAAGCATGAAGAACCTAAAGTGACACATAATGCTTTCAAACGGGCAAGCACACTGTCTTAAAAAGAAGAAGAACATCTGGAAAGATACCTTAACCTTTCCGCAGGTTAGAGGCTTAAAACTACAGGTGAACCATTGGGCCGAGTTGCACGGTAGCTCATCTCCCGTGGCACTTGATGTCAGTCATCTTTTCCAATGTGTTTTCCACTTGTTCTTCGTAGGAGCGAATCGCCCTCTTGCCTAGTGTGTAATGTTTTATTCGCTGTTGAATTGATTTCCTCCTGTTTGCACTTTCCAAAGTGAATTGTGTGGGCCGCCACACGCCTCTTCTCGCGGGGGACTGTCTCCCCTCTTTCTCTTTGTTTTTCATCTTTTTAATGGAACTTTGTTGAACTCTTCTGTGCTGGTTTTGCTTCCCGTGCTTTTAAATATTAAGGCTCATCTCTGTCTTGTTAAGGATTAAATACCCTCATAATCCCTGTCCAGTGCCTCTGCTTTTAGTTTTACCTGAGTTTTTTGCAGAGTTGCTGCTCTTTGCTTTGTTATTATTATAACTTGTTGGTTTAAATCATTATAGCCCTTTTCTGTTGATTTGAATCCATCTTTTCTGGATTAGTCTGTTAATCACTCTTAATATATTTTTCTTTGTATTTTTTTTCAATCTGAAATTGCATTGAGCGACATTTAAATGTGTCTGGATTCCTTTCTCACTGTGAAATGAGCAACTGTGCACTGGTTATTTTATTTTGGTACTGGGAGGATTGGTTTATTCATTATCTATATGGCTTAAATAGTTTTCTTATACATGGTCGTGACACATTGCATTACCACTTTTGTGTCTGATCACATTCTGATGAAAGGGCATGCAAGAGTGACAATTATGGTCTATTTAAAAGACATACGACCCTCAATGTGTGACCAAAGCATAGATTTGGAGCACGCTATCTTTGTTGTGTCACTGCTTCATCCATCAGGCAAAAGTGTCTTGTTGCCCCCATTGAGTGTGATACTGTTGGTGATGTGCAAACATCCCTGGGCTTTTCTCACAAGTACATTGCTGTGTTTTGGCCAGAAGGTGTGCAGAATAGAAAAGTGTGAATAAACAACCATACAACTCGAGCCAAGGCCAACAGAAGTGTGGTTGTTATGGTTTGTAACAGAAACATAAAGGTTGTCAGTGTTCCTTGGGTGATTGACGGCTTTTGAGAAAATCAAATTCGTTTAATATAGAATGCAGAAAATATGATACTTATTTACTTTACTGTTGAAACATTAAACTGGAAGTCATTATAAAGTCAAGATCTTATTTAGTTGATGCTTATATTGCTTATAATATATGCATCCATACCATTTGGTCATAAACAGCTTTTTTAATGAGTTTCCGAAGTTTCAGTTTGTGAAGAAAAAGTTTATTTTACTCCTCAGTATGTAAAATTAATAGTTAAAACGGGTCATCAGTATGCAGCAGTCATAAGAGAAGGACTATTCTTATAAGAAAATGTCTCTTTTTCTATCAAATCTAATTTAATCCTGCTTTGCCACCTTTTCCTTCTTTTTTTTCAACTTAACAACCAAAAAAAACTGTAGATATGGATAGGCGGTCGATATGAAAAGGTGCACTAGCTATTGTCCTTTTTCCTCATGAATACATATTTTTTTTGATTAAGTTCATCTTTGAAATTTAAGCTCAGTCGGATGAAACGTCTGGCGGGGTATTTCTTTCTCTTGTGACATTCAGCTTTAATGTCTCATCACTTTATCCACTTGGTGAGAAAATGAATTATTTAAAACCTTACAATTTAAAAGCTTTGCGGGCATCTTGAAGCAATAGGTGTGAAAATAAACACAATTACTCTCAAGCAAAGTTTTTCAAGGCACTTGTTTTTTTACTCCTGGACCATGTTTGCAAGGTTTATTTCTTCTTTACCATATTTACCCGCTGACTAAGACCAATAATATAATCTTACTTGTGCATGATACCCAGCTTTGGCTACTGTATGTTGTGTAATGTCTTCTTTCCAAATGTTTCCAGTGAGCACAAAGACAAACTCAAACCAACAGACCATAGATTGGATGAAGTGCATTTAAAAAGGCTCAAAGAGAATTGAAGGATTTGAAGAATAGCTGTGTAAAAACACTCATGATGTGTAGCACTGTAAATGGAGCGCACATGCAGAAACTATTGGCCAGACTCATGCTCTTTTAATGAACCGACTGTCGGAATGCATCTGTATAATGATCAGAAGCCTACGGCGCTCTTCTTTACCTGAGTTCATTGCAGGTTATCTAATCGAATAGATCTACAAGTTAATGCTATCTTGAGGGGAGTGGCCTTCTGAACCTGAGTTTCTCTTTCCTGTCTATTGCTTTGGAATTTTTTTTTAAGGCCAACATAGCCAAAGTAGTATTGTAATGATGTGTAGCGGAAACATGATGATTTTGAATCATTGTATCAATTTTAATAAATAGAAATTCTTGCTTTATACTTAAGTTTAGTGCAGCAGTAGCCGGGTAGATATCTACCTTATACACAACCCTAGGGAGGAAAAACATATGAATGGTAGGATAAAAGTTCAGTTATTTATAGTTCTATGTCTATTTTATTTTTTAAAAAGAAGCGTTATATTATGAAAAGGAACAGTCATAGGATGTAGGATTATTTTTTCTGGATGAGTCTGGATCATTTTTATTTATTTATTTATTTTTTTATTTTTTATTCTCTGTTCTTCAGGGTGCATTGGAACTTTGCACATTTCTCTCAGGGATATGTCTGGCAGCTTGTCAAGAATGCATCATTGATTCGTTCTTGCCTTCAGCATAACTCCTTGTCACATTAAGATACATAGTACTTAAGTGTTGTTGTGCCCTTTTTTTAGTGCGAGAAACACCTAGAGTGGTCAAAAAAAACTTGAAGAAAATTTTCTTTTAAACAAATTCGATGAAATAAAATTCTAACCTAACCTTCTCACTAACGAGTGAACGACAGTATGTATTCACTACAGCCTGAAGTATATCACCATTGTCTATTGAAAACTGGTGATTAATATGTGAAGGCTGCATGTGAGCAGCTTTTTAACAGCTTGTGCAGTCACACTTGTAATTAGCGTGGTGTCATTTCCCCTATAAAGCATGACATGAAGGTGCTAAAGGTAAACGCTTGTCTATTTTATGTTTGAAGAGTTAAATCAACTCATTGGTATAAATGAGTATAAACCATCAGGACATTAATGTCTGTTGAATGATTTTGTCTTGTTTAATAATTCATCTAAATTCTGACTTTGCATGTTAGAACAAATTGTATGACAGACATCAAATGTGTAGACGAAGAAGTTGCATAGTTTTGTCTTGTCCGACAGATGGATGAACAGATGGCAATGACGAGTACAAATCACAGCGTGCCATTGCTTTCCAGACATATGTTTAATATGACAATTAACATGTACATTTGTACTACACTTTGTCACTTCACAACCTTTCATTCATTGTCAAATGAAAACAAAGGACCAAAGTACATGCAAAATATTGATATACTGTTTTGCCCTTTTTTTTGCTTTTTAAATATCGATTTCAAATAGATTAACATTAAATTGTGGTAATTAAAACGTGCTATATTGGCGCAATTACACATTTTTCTTAAATGCTAACCACATTCTCTTTATTTTGTTGTAATTTTAACAATACCTATGTATGCTAATTTAGAATTAAAATAGGTCCTTGGAGAATTAAGACCTCTGCCAAGTTTCATTCCAAAAAGGCAATCAATGTTAATTTGCCTCCACGAGGCCACCTGTATTTGGATTATAGAGAAACAGAGAGTAAACGGTTCAATAAGGACTCCAATGGGCTGCTCCTTTTAGTTTTTTCCTCTGTACTCATTCTATGAGCAGTGGTATAATATTTTGTGTATAGTTTAAAGAGTAAAAAATAATGAAGTGGGAGGGGATGATTTTTTTTTGCCTCAATATTGATTGATTGTATTCATTCTATGGTAAAAAACTATCATTTAGCAATCAATAAGAAAACAAGTGTATCCCAAAATTGTCGTTGAAGGAACTTTGCTTCATTTCATCCTGCACTACTAATCCGCACTACTTGCTATTAGATAGAAACCAAGCAGCAATAATGGACATTTGTTTCTTTAATCATTTTGGCCAACTTCAAATGTAGCAAAATTGTTGAAATTAGCCCTCAAGTCAAAGACCACGCTGGGCAACATCATTATTCATTAATAATTCTTTTGGCAATAAGGCCATGACAATTGAAATATTATTTTAATGGCATTGACTTTTTTTTATTCCATCCAAATCTCCAATCACACACAACTCAGATTTTTATAACTCAACGTCTCTTTCTTAAAGTGCTGGCTTAATGCTCATACGAGGTCTCCAGCTACATATCCATCCTCTCTTATTGCCCTCACAATTGACTCATTGTATGGATTTTGACCCATCCCATTCCATCCCACTCCTTTTCCCTAATTCCTTCCTTTCTTGTACGCAAGCCTGCTTCCCACCACATCTTCAATGTTTCGTTTATGACCAGCTGCAGCGGGGCTGAGCAATGAAGGCAGCGCTATAAAGTATGGGAGTTGCCTTAGGGCATTCTCACAGATAGAAAAATTGAAATAGGATGGGGGGAGAAGGGGTGGGGGGTGTAGAGATTGGAGGATTAGAAGGCCATGAGACACCAAAAAAAAAATATCCAAGTATAAAAAAAAGGGTAGAGAAATATACCAGGAACAAAGTCACGGATGATATATGAATAGTGTCCTCCTGGTGGGAATGTCTGCCTTTAGTATTCAGTGGAGTTATATTAAGGCAGTGAGATAGAAGTCTTTCTAATATTTGGTCCCGCTTTTGTAACGCTGAAATATTAGAAAATGATCTAAGTAGGAACAAAATAAAAGTATAGATGCAAAAACAACACATTCTGAAAAAACGGACAACAATGCAGTATTAGAGACCAAAAATGATGTCTGCTAGGCTCAGTTATTCATTTAATGAGTTGCTTTGTTAGTCATATTTGGTAAATTATGATTACATTGTCTCATGTTGAAATATCCCGGAGAAAAACTGTTTTCTTATCAGTATTTCTTCTTAGACTTTGTATCCAACTATCTCCCCTGCTTATGGGTCAACGTGTTTGTTCAATTACCTTTGTAAAAAAGATGTGAATTACTTTAAACTTGCCATTTTTTGGTTTGTCTGTTTTCTTATAGTACAGTTAAACTGCATCTTGTTACTTAGTAGATGCTGCAATAAAACGTACTGCAGATGCCTTCAGTATTATGTTATATTAATGCTGCATTGCAGTATCATTATCCTTCAGAAATATTATAATAATAATTCTCAGGTGACGATCTGGTCCAGAAATATTACCTCATATATATGTTACAGACGATCAAAGTATTATGTAACCCGAGATATTAACTTTCTTGTTTTAGACAACAATCTATAATATTGAATGGCAGTGTATTATACCAGTAAGGCATAGATAATGACCACTCTGTTTTTATACTTCAGAAATGTGAAGCATCTTAAGTCAATATTGCAGTATATCATAAAATCCCAGTTTTATTTCATTTTTACAGACAAGTATGTGGCTCGCAAGCCGTAGTTTGCCCATGTCTGACCTATGCCGTCTTACATCTCAGCATAGGACTTTGGGATAGAACATTTGTGGTCAAATGCACTCCAATACACCCAAAGTTGAAATGAATGGCTCTAAGACGCATGCAGGACACCAAATCCAAGGTGTTACATTTTGTTAAGAGTGGTCTCGCTTTGCTCGGCACTTTCTGGCTTCTGTGAGCTGAGATTGTGGTGGCTAGCTGGCTTCTTGCCCGCACCCTCACATATAAATCAGTTTGGGGAAAACCGGCTAGAACCATCACAGGTGTGTTATTAACTTTCAAAGGAATGCCCGAGAAGCACAATTAAGGGATAAGTAAGGTATGTTGAGTTTGTGATAAGATGGATTTTTGGCAAGGAAAAGATCCATCTTGCTGCAATTTCTATTTTATAGAGTTAATAAATATTTGTTTTCTTTGTCAAGTGTTGATTTGACAAACTTGTTGCTATGGAAAAATGGGCAGAGTTTCTAAGTTCAGTCTAGTAATTGGAACCGATTTTTAACAGCCATTTTTTTGTACTTTAGGTAGAATTTTGCGTTTCAAGAAGCAGATGTTATACAAGGTTTTTTTTTTAGACTTTAAAGTTCAAAACTGTTTAGTTTGTATTTTTTTTATATGCTTCAGAAAAACTTTTTGTGAACACAGCCCATCTGTTAAATGATGCAATGTCTTTTTTTGCATTGGCTAAAGATTCTTTATGTCTGAGTGAAGAGCAGCGTGTACATGAATCTTATGCAATAACTCCACAGTAACACAACAGGCCTAATCCTGTTTTTATTTGTATGTTTTAATTATTTAAGCTAAAACACTTTGAGTAGTGGTAAAAACTTGTGTTGAACGAACTGAAAATGCTCAAAATCTAATTCTTTTGCTGTGTAAGTCAAGAAAAACATCCATAAAAGCCATTATTTACTAAAAGTGGCCATAGTCAGTATAGGTAGACATTTTAAAATGCCAGTACTTTTTAAGTTAAATCAAATGTGAGTAAGTCCCACATTGGATTGCCTTCTTTCTGATATCAATCATACCCTTTTGCCAATGTGCATAACATGATATAAGTAAACATTACTTTCTCTAGAGGTTTAGGAAATGCACAATTTGCATACTTAATATTTTAGGAAAGCATCTTTCACACTAAGTATTGTACGTTCCTTTAAAGTTCAGGTCGTTATGATATACGGAATAGAGTAACTCAGTTTTAAGTAATATGGTAATTATAGCCTTTGGCAAATATGCATTATCAAGATAAGGGATGTGAAAAAATAATGTATGTATTGTCTAGTCTTGGCTTTTATTATTTTGTTATAATTTTAAAACATGGCAGCTTGGTGGTGACCATGATGTTTCCTTATTTGCATTTGTATGTTTCTCTTTCAAATGCATCAATTTACATAGCTTGTGATGCCGTATTGACTTTGCCTGGCAATAAAATGGTAAATTGCGATACATATTTTTAGCCATTACACATTGCTATACTCTACCATATGTTCAAGGAAAAATTGTTCAAATAAGGGGTAACAATTTAAAATATGTACCTAAATATCGATCATATGCCAAGATGAGCAAAGATAATCCAAATTCTTCTTGCTCTATTTTTTTTAATAATAAAATGGGAGGCGTATGAGGAATTGATAATCAATACGATACAATTTTTTACTGTTCCCCTTTTCATTTTTAATTAGAGGCGTTGGTCTTGTTATTTTCTAACTGGGGCTTTGTGCATGTTTCATGGCCTCTTTAGCACTATGTCTATGCAAAGGATGCTGAATAATTGACGAGGCGCGAAGCTGGATCAAATGGCTAGTCTGCCTCGCTTCAGGCGGTCTTCTGCATCATTTTTTTTTTTTTTTGCATCTGGTTGTGTGCATATGAAAGTTTCAGTGATCATGTGTCAGCTTTGTCCATGTGGTCAGAAATGCATAATAATGTATTTTGTGAGGGGAAAAATAATATATTTAACTGCTATTTAGCTGAAAGTAACATGGTTTTCCGTTATCATCTTAGCTGTCTGAACACTGTTTTCATTAGGTGTGGGAAAACTGCGTTGTGGGCTAAATCAGGGTCATGTACAATTTGTGAATGGCCGTTTATGTATAGGAAAAAGTTTTACTGTATTTTAGTTGCGGTTTGTTCACATTACCAAGAATCACTGGCATTGGTCTTCTGAGGAATGACAGATTAATCATTTTTTCCACAATTATTCTTCTAAAAATTACTTTTTAGACACTTTTGCAACTGCAAAAATCTGAAATATTGATGAAAAAAACGGCTTCGTGCGTTTAATTATGATGATTTATTCTTCATTTACCTGCAAGAGATGCGTTTTGACATGATTATTATAAAATACAATAAAATGCTGATTAAACGAATAGTTATTTGTTACATATTGCAGACAAAGCAATATTTGGGGTATTTTACCCATGTTAGTTATATCACCAAGCTTTTTGTGCTAATACAGTGTAGCAAATCAAGTGTCATAATCCACTCTTTACTGCAAAAACGACAGCTGGCTGCCATTAAAAACATTTAGCACCACACTTGCAACGCACATAACACCCAAAAAGTACCAGTCTTTACTTAAAACTAGCTCTCCATTAAGTATTGCAATATTTTTGCATCATAAGTATAGTTTATCCATCTTTTTAGAGTGCAAATTTATTGAAATGAATCGTGCCCTGACCTTGACTGAATCGGTACACTTTGAACTGTTTACTCACAGAAGTTCATTTGTGGCTCCATGCGACGACAGCAACTAAACATTTGCGTGATATAATCACTCCTCACCACACACACGCACACTAGTGTGTGCGAACACCGGGTCTAATTCTCTTCTGTGACACGCTCACACTCAATTGAGCCTGTCATCTTCTCTTTACTCCTCTAATGGCTATCCACTCCCAGAGCGCTATTAGGGAACTTGACATGATATTGGAAATCAAAGAGGATTTGGAGGCTTGTGGTGCTGTCCTCATACAAGGGAGGGGCGGGGGGTGATTGGTGAGCAGAGGTCAACTTGTTATAAAAACACAGTTGGCTTGTTACAAAAGCTCTCTCTGAATGCTAAGGAAATTACTGACGTGGATCTTCTTGTATAAGAGGATGGCGTGTTGTGCCAATAAACTGACTTCTGATTTTCTTGGGCACTCAATTCACTCATTGGCTAGCGTTGTCCAAATGAATTGGATGGTTGGCGCTGTCCATGGTGCTGAAATGTGACCATTGTCAGTTTGCCCAGTTTAACTGAACTTTAGACCGCACTTATGTAGTTTATTTATTTTTTTGTTATAATTGGAGCTTTTGCTATGTTCATCTTTGAATTATGACTTATTAACTAATGTTTCTATGGTGGTGAAAAGAAAAAATGGTGTGCTTCACACGTACACATTTTGCATATTCATTTTTTTTAGCACCAATTGGGAACATATCCTTGCATTTTTCAGAAATAACTTTTAGAACACACATTTGAATGATGTTCAGCATGTTTTGAAAATATTGTTTTCATTGCACATATGAACAGAATCTGTCCATCTTGATGAAAGTGGGCTTTCAGATTGGCAGAATGTTTGTGTTTATGTGGACAAACAAACAAAGGCATGTTTTGAAGTTTGATTTCAACTCCATGTTTAGAGTGTTGTACTCTTAAGTGGGTATATGGGGCTTCAAGAGTGAGTGGTCTTTGATTTTAAATGATCTAAGATGGTAAACAGATGTACACCAAGCAATGTGGCTGACAAAAGAATGTGAAGTGGAACTGATCTAAGCTGTGTGTGTGTGTGTGTGTGTGTGAAAAGAAAGACTGTGGGGAAATGCCTTATTAAAGTTTCATATAGTTTTTCTTTATACTTGCCGTTTCAGCTTGCATCTCTGTTTACTCACGCCACACAACCACCCAAAGCCCAATTTACCTTGGGACTCTACACTTGACAATACACTTGCCATGTGAAAGTAAACGTCAAGTATACTCTATTTTGACTGACAAAAATATTTGTTAAAATTTTATTTGGAAATTATTTTCTGTTCTATTTTTGTAACAGAATAGTCTGTGGTATAGAGTATGGTTTAGCCATCTTGTGTGCCACCAACATGAGTCTATTTCCCGCATTGAGTGTGAAACGCTGCATGTCTTAGTGTATGTGCATAAGCATTAAGATAGCAGCTGCTTGACAATGAAATATATTTTGTATTCTAGTGCACACTGCATTTTGTTTGTGTGCTATGGAGTATAATAGCCCACTTGACAACCATCTACATTAGATTCCTTTTGAGGGATGCTTAAAGATCTTTGAAACCAGTCTGTTTGCAAATACAGATGGCCAATTAAATACTATATAGATGATCTCTGATATTGTGCTAATATATTTTTGATACTTGTTCTTCATCTGGAAGTTATCCAGCCCTGCTACAAAAAAAGCACAGCTTGCTAATATTCTCCAAAGCATAATTTATATTGTGGGAGATTCATTTATGTTCTTCTCATACCTCACCTGAACTTTATGCCCATTATGACATTTCCTTGAGAATCCCTCACCCTTCTCTACATTTTTTTTAGTACTTCTCTCAATCTCCCACAAATAGAATGACAACACTCTTATACTTTCTGTCACACCGCCACACATGCTTCTACTAGATATTCACGTCTAACACCACAGCAAATAATCTATCAGGCAAGGACACAAAATTGCTGTTTTTGAGCACAATCCTCAAAATCAAGTCAACAAAATTGAATGTGTTGATTCCTGCTATTTTTGCCAGATTTCCTTCAGACACAGTCACATCTTTGCAATGCCAAGATGAAGCATGCAGATACTTTTGATGAGCGGCCAGCTTTTGAAGGCCAGTTCCTGGCATTGCTTCACACACTGCCAGGTTGCCGCCTCGCCGTGTCACCTCCCGTCGAGCCTTTTGTCGCGAGCGGCTTGTTATCGTTATTGGAACGAGGACGTCCACGATTAGATGAAAGTGGGGTAGAAAACAGGTGAACACTTCAGTGTTCAAGAAATCATTTCTCCCAAACAGATCGAGAGCAACTTTAGAATGAGAGATGTATTAGTGGTAAGCAGCTTAGCTGAGTCACTTGCAGCACACCATGCTAAGGTTTTAAATTTGAACTTTTTGGTTGACTTCGTAGGAAGACACATCTTCTATGCCAGTTGATCCTAATATTATCTGAACAGCGTTCCGTGCTAATACCGGGTGTTGCTACATTACATTTTGCCTAAAAGCTCAGTGTAGTTAATGGTTTAGGGTTTTAAACTTAATCATCAAGAACCTCAAAGCATCCAGTAGTACAATGCTGTGACATGCCGGATTTGCCTACAACTCGGACAGATCACTTTTTGAACTGAACAGACTCATGCATAGTGGATTGCCATCAGTTTTGATGAACACATGGCTCTAGTTCAGTAGCTGAATTATACATGCACATACTGTACCTTACTGTAAATGCGTCAGCATGGAGTGAGAAGAGAGGCTAGCGACAGTTTGTTGCTGATGAATAGTGACAGTGGCAAAGACTCTGAGAGATGGCAAGTCCTGAGGGGGCCCATATTTGAGCCCGCAAAGGAAATTGCAACCACTCTGTAGATCAGAGGTTGTTTTTTTTTACTGTGAGAATATGCATTGAAATGGTACTTTTCCCATTTAATGTGTTTTCTATCTATTTTCCAGACTTGGATATACCAGTTCTGACTGTCCACCAGACCATCAGTGATGTGCGAGGCAGTTATTACCAAGAGAAGACTGTGTTCCTCCGGTGCACTGTCAACTCCAACCCACCTGCTCGCTTCATCTGGAAACGGGCAAACACGCTCATTGAACAGAGCAAAGACAATGGCGTGGACATCTATGAGCCACTTTATACTCAGGTAGAGAACCTGCTACCTCCAAATATATTCTTATTTCAAGGGCTAACAGAGCAAATCTCATTCCTTAACTGGCTTTTTGTTTCAATAAAAGGTCTTTGGCATCGATAATTGACACAAGCTAGCTATAGTGTACTGTTTTTTTTTTTGAGTAAGTTGCAAAACAGCTCTTTAACTATCCTCGGTCTAAAAGGGCGAGAACAATGGTTCCTTTCGACTTCTTTTATCAGAGCATCAGTCAACCCGAAGCGGTCTCCCTGGAGTTCAATTGTCCTGGTAGCAGAGTACAACATTGGTCAGGCGGGCTGAAAAATTGATTTAAATGATTCTTATACAGAATCGCACACATGGGTTCTGAAACAGTTGGGAACATAGTGAGAAAACTGATCTGCCATCACTGAGGCTTTCTAATCGTTCTGTGGAAATAATCGAGAGATTTTTGCGTTATTTTATCTGTACATGACTCGTAAAAAAGGGATTTTTAAGACGACATTTAAGAGAAGCCAAAAGATTGGTCTTTTCATCAGTAATGTTATTTTTGTTCCTATTCCAAATGTTTGTTCTTGTCCAATTCAGGGTGAGACCAAGGTCCTGAAGCTGAAAAACCTGAGAACAAAGGATTTTGCCGATTACACTTGTCAGGTGTCAGTCCGTAATGTGTGTAACATTGAAGACAAGTCGGTCACCTTCAGGCTCACAAACAACACATGTAAGTAAAAATACAAGCACCAAACATAGTCTGAGCTGATGTTATTGTTGCACACATTTCTCTCTCTCTCCTTCTCTCGCTCTCACATCTCACATCCGTCCGTTTAGGTTTCAACCTTGTATTCCTCTCTCTGCTCCTAATTTGATGGTTGTTACTCTGCCTTTTGACTTTCCTCTCAAATTTAGCCCATCTCTCTTCTCTCGTCTGCCTTCGGTGCGCCCAATTGTCAGGCCGTCTTGTTTTAACGGCGTCGCTGGCCTGTCAGTTGCAATTCAGTTGTCAGGTTGCCTGTTATCTCGGATTCAGTCCGTAGCACTCCATCTATCTCCACACTGCTGCCCGGCAACTCTCTCACTCGCAACAACATTGCCATTGACAGCTCTGTCAGCCTCGTTATGATCAAACTGATAGACTGCGAGAGGAAACCTGACTCCAATCTTTTCTCTACACTTGAAGTTAGAAAGGAGGCAAAAGTCATGGAAACACGGGTTCATTGTAATTTAGGGACTACATATTTAATGTCATGAACAAAATTGAGGTGAAAAGTAAACATGATTACTCAGTGCTTGTAGTTGTCTCTAGAAAAAATCAACCCACCGTATTTTCACGACTATAAGGCGCACCCTCAATGAATGACATTTTTTCCATATATAAGGCGCACTGTATTATAAGGCGCCCTGTATTATAAGGCGCACTGACTATTTTGGAGAAAATTTAAGACTTTTTTTTGTGTATAAAATCTTGCAGTGGGGGAGGAGCTATATGATAGAAGATTTTGTAAACTAAGATGGCATCTGCATATTTAACTATTGTTTCAGTTCAGGTGTTTGTGTTTTTTTAATATCCGACAGTGGTGGTTTTTGGTTTTCTGTTTTTTCCATTTATAAGGTGCACTGGATTATAAGGCGCAATGTCTATTTTGGAGAAAATTTAAGATTTAAGTGCGCCTTATAGTCGTGACAATACGGTATATTGTTTTTAGTCCTTACATTATACGCACCACTTCATCACTTTCAATTTTCTTTATGAGTATGTAAGGGTTTTAACTGGCCTGTTAAACTGATGTCACTCTGTAAGTAAGTACCAATAAACATTGAGCCTGGTTATCTTCGAAACGCAGCCTCGTTTTATGAGGCGGTGTTATCGGAGCCTATCATATTGTGCAAGGGTACCTAGTACTGTGGCTGGAGTGCACAAAAAAAAAGCCTAATGTGCAAAGAACAACTACGTAAAGTGCTGACAACATGACTGAGGGAAAATGGAGAGTCGAGTTGGGAGGGAACTTGTGTTGAAGATGGAAACATTTGTTACCTGCTTGTAAAGTGTGGTGTCGCACACAAATCTCATTAGTTTGGTGATGAGTGACGCCTGATCCCACTGTTGCCAACACCCACACATCCCCAGGAAATTGAAGCTGTAATTCTCAAATCCCCACTTCTTCTTGATTCACTTATCTCTTCACTCCCACATTTGCTTTTCTCCCCACCATATTTGGACTTTTTTGTCAGTAAAAATGAGTTCTGTTCGACCAATGAGCATGCAGTGACCATCTACAACAGGGGTAGGGAACATATGGCTCGGGAGCCACATGTGGCTATTATGATGGGTGCATATAGCTCGGAGCTAAAATATGGAAACCAGTGGTGAGACTCCTGAACGCACCAATAGGAACATCACGTCGGAACTGTGTCATTGATTTCATTGATACGGATTGAACTCATTGATATTCATTGATTAGCAACAGCGTAACAACATTGTCAAAGGAATTCTGAGACTTTTTCTACTTTAAAAGTGATAAAATGACTGCAAAATTTCATGTATTTTGACTTTTAAATTGTCAATATGGCTCATAAGGTATAACATTTGAAAATAGAAATTGTTTATGGCTCTTTTTCAAAAAGGTTCCCTAGCCCTGATCTACAACGTGACTGCTTATGTTATCAAGAAGTATGGTCGACAATTTGACGTTAAAAATATTATTTAAAGAACATTTCATATCATGAGCCAATAACATTTTCTCCAGTGCTTTGCCTTTCTTTCACTCTTTTACATTAAAGACAAACAATATCCGAGTCGTATACGCTATTCTTAGACGTCTTGAATTACTACAGTTCGACTGTCAGTGCTCAGTTTACACAGCACACACACACACACAAGATTTACTAGCCATTGATTGAATCATATTTATTGCACACTTGTACAACTGACACATTACGCGGAAGGTATAGTGTAGAAGGAGTTGAACTAATCGATGAAGGGCTGAATAAACTCTCCTATCTTTGGGATTTACTGGCAAGCTGCGTCTGCTCAAATTTAGTCCGAAGCTGTAAAATCCTGTGGGGCTATTAATGCGTGCTCATGTGTGTGCGTTAGCAATTTTCAACAAAGGGTTATCCTTCTTTAAGCAGAAATGATCCCAATTTGCTGTAATTGCATACAATAAAACGACGTGCTGGTATACTCAAGCATTTAGGCAGTGCCGTATTTTCACGACTATAAGGCGCACCACATTATAAGGCGCACCCTCAATGAATGACATTTTTCCATATATAAGGCGCACTGTATTATAACGGGCACTGTCTATTTTGGAGAAAATGTAAGACTTAAGTGCGCCTTATAGTCGTGAAAATACGTTAATTGCTATTGACTTCCAGGTATGAAGCACTCACTACACAATCACCTCTAGAGCCATCCATTGTTGATGTTTTGGATTTTTTTGTATAAAATCTTGCAGTTGGGGAGGAGCTATATGATGGAAGATTTTGTAAACTAAGATGGCATCTGCATATTTAACAGTATTGTTTTAGTTCAGGCATTTGTCTTTTTTTAATATCCGACAGTGGTGGTTTTTCGTTTTTGGTTTTCTGTTTTTTTCCATATTTAAGGCGCACTGGATTATAAGGCTCACTGTCTATTTTGGAGAAAATTTAGGACTTTTAAGTGCGGCTGATAGTTATGAAAATATGGTATTCGTAATTCCAAAGAGAGAGAATTTGGACGTATTTAAACGCAGGTAAGAAAAAGTACAATCAATCCATTAGTAGCAAATCAGATTTTAAGAGTTCAGGTACATGGAAAGGCTGGATAGATAAAATGAGCTATTCAGTAAAATGGTCTGCTGCCAAAAAGATTTTGTTTGTTGTCCGGATTGCTGCTGAAAGTCAAACGATCAATTCACAAACAAAGCAAATTGTACCTTATCGTGGGCCGTCAGCCATGTTTTTCATTTACTTTTTGACTGGGACATTTTAAGGTCGAAGCTTGCAAATGTTTCCTCAATTGCCCCTCTTTCTCCAGTCTAGGAAATATGTCAAACAGCAATGGATGCCAATTTTTAAAGTAAACGGTGAAAACTGATTTTTGTAGCTGTATCCTAATGGGCATCCTCCAAAAGTACTTTGAGTGCCATCAAAATGCAATAAAAAGTTTCAATGATGAATCGTTCAAATACATTTAATATAACAAAGCTTGTACATCATAAATGACCAAGTTAGAATAAATTTGGAAGTACAAGGTATCACCAATTTCTCTTAAGACCGACAGTTTAAATGTTATAAGGTGATTCAATATGCACACACTAAGATACTTATTCCAGTCGATTTGCTGTCAGTTTTTACAAACTATTGGTAAGGATTGTAGCTGAAATTATGATGCTGTGCCCTTGTGAGTCCACATAAAAGCTTTTGTGTGTATTCTGGTTTAAAGAGGAAACATGCAGCTCTAAAAGTAGATTATTTTTGGTCTATGTCTAACGTTCAGTGCTTTAATTTAGGTGATTGCAGTCTTTTTAAACCATTGCTTGGTTGGCTCTACCAAAAAACAAAATGCTATTAGAGAAATTGTGTGCTTCAGTGCTAAAAAGAGGATTACAATTATTTCAATTTGGTGGAAACCTAAAATCTGCTTTTAAGCCATGATGTTTTTTTGTTATTTTTGGTCGAGTACAAGGTCAAATTGCAAGCTAAACAACGTTATTAGTCCCTTTCATTTGAAATAGACAAAACAAGATTGCCTAATGTCATTTGGAATTATTGTTATCTTGGGTTTTGGGAAGTTTTAGACAATTGTTTCCTCTTCAATTTGTTACAGCACCTACAATAATAAATGCTTTACAACTCATTAATCAGCATCGTAAATGTTGAATTGGTTTATAATATACCCGCCACTAGTCCACACGCAAGCAAAAAGGCTCAACATTCGCAAGAAAATACCTGAAACTAACAACATAATACCAAATAATTATTGCTTGTTAAACTGGGATTTTCCAAGAGCTAAACCACCACAGCAGAAGTTTCAGTTAAATCTAAAGCGATATTGAGATCAATCCATTTGAATGCTGCAACCGCAATGCAATCCCAGCGAGAAACACCTTTCACCTATTGAAGTATTAAAGGTAACCTCATTAGTATTTTAATTTCTGCAGGTTTCATCATCACATCATTCATTATATATGAAGTTCAAGTTTAACCTAACAGCTCACTTGCTGCGTCTTTTCGCAGCTCCGCCGATGATCCGGCTGTCTGTCATTGACACGGTGGTGGCAGATCCTGGGCAGGATGTGGTGATCAATTGCGAGGTGACGGCGGGTTTCCCAACACCTACTGTGATATGGTCCCGTTACCCTGGACCCCTACCTCTCAACGCCAAGGTTCGCGGGTCCCAGCTGACTCTGAGGGGCGTCACACCAACAGACGCTGGCTTCTATAACTGCACTGCTGTCAACAATGTGGGAAACCCTGCTCGTAAAAACATCAACATAGTTGTCCGTAGTAAGTATGAATGGACACGTTTTTTTCATGTTTATTCTAATTTTTTAAAAGTTTTTAGGTCAAACTCAAGTCAAGTTAATCTCTTTAATTCAAAATTTCAGTGAACCGAACGTCAGTTAAGTAGTTTGAACTCAAGTAAATTAAGTTTAAGGACAGTAAATATGTCCATCGCCCTAAAGAAGAAATTTAGGAATTGCCCGCAAACTTGCTCATAAAATAAACACTATAGGGCCAAACCTGATTTTGATGTAATACTTGTTTCCCTTATAAAAGCCAGGGTACGATGAGTAGGATGTGTGTCAAAGTGGCGGCCCGGGGGCCAAATCTGGCCCATCTCATCATTTTGTGTGGCCCGGGAAAGTAATTGATGAGTGACGACTTTCTGTTTTAGGATCATATTAAAATGAAGAGTATAGATGTATACTAAATTTCATGATTTTCTCCCTTTTAAATCAATAATTGTTATTTTTTAATCAATTTTTCAGTGTGTTTAGTTAAAAAATCAATTTGTAAAATCTAAAAATAGCAAAAAAAGCTAAAATAAACATTGTTTTAGATCTATAACAAACTGAATATTCAGGGATTTTAATCCGTTTTTTTAATCAATCTATAAAAAATCAAATCTAAATATTATATCTAAAATCGTCCGGCCCTCGTTAAACCAGCCCGCAAACCAACTCACACCCTTGGGATAGACATTTATGACAAATTATATATGAAATGTTGTAGTCTTTTTGTTCCAAGAGTTTGAAGAATTTAAATATGCTGTCATTTATTTATAGTGCATTTGGCTTTAAAGGGTTAATTTAACTTGGTTTACCCAGCAGATAACTGTGGTATGAATATTAATATCACTTAGGAGATCTTAAGAATTTGACTTTCAACTTCTTTAAGATAAAATGTCAATGATTTATCCTGCAATGTCCAACAGTGCAAGCAAGGTACATTTGAATACATATCTTTCATGTGAGCAATTGATCCATCATTATGAAAAACTGATGAGAATCATGTCAGAATCTGAGGGGTTAATCATTCCCCTTTTATCCAATCCCCTGCCATTATTACAGTAGCCTTCCACTCTTTCTACCCCGCAGCTATTTTTACTCCCTTTAATCATCTTTACTCACTCCAATTAGTTGGAGCGAAGTGGAAGCAATTAGTGCGAGTCTGGCCTGTTAGCTAACACCATAGACAATGTACGCTGGGATGGCTTTCTCCTGTAAAACTAATGGGCCCGAACGCATCGTCGCACCAATACTGGTGACGAGGCAGCAAATGAGACACATACACATTTGCTGACTGTGTGTGTGAATGCACAAGCAGAAAAGGCGTAAGCGCAGTGTGAAGCTGTACGCTGTAGTGCTGAGCATTCATGCGTATTGGACTAACAACATTATCTTCAGACAGCAAAGCATGTTAAACATATGGTCAATGCCTTATGCGTGACTCTGACTCGCCACCCTTGGTCAGACGTTAAAGATAGTGAAATCAAAGTCGCCTAAATTGGCCGCTGCCTTTCCCTTCCCTTTATGGAGGGAAATGTGCAACTGCTTTGTATTCAGTGCAGAAATCTCGAGGGAGAATGTAGCTTTTGAAAGTGAAAATTAAATGTGACACTGAGAGAGGTACTCTTTGTCCTTGATTTTGTTCCTCTCTCGCAGTGGCTTCCAGTTTTTTTTTCTGTACAAGGCTCCTTTTATGTCTCGCAGTTTACTCTTCCCCTCTCACGCTTTCTTTAATAACCTTTATTCCTCTCTTCGTGTTGCTTTGAGTTATTTTGCATCATCCACGTGCCTCAAACCATTTGTACCACATTTTTCTTTCATACTTAAAACATTTTCATTTTTCATTGCATTTTAGGCTTACATTTTTTAATTTGTATGCACGTGTGTTTGTCTTTAGCATCAAGTTTGGGTTAATCAAAATCATTTATTGAATAATTATATGTAATTATTCCTGAATGGGGTTTTAATCACTGACCTACCAAGCTACATAGTTTTGAATTACTAGTTTCAAAACTGTTAAACAGAACATGTTAACCATTATATTTTTGTGTTCATTTGCCTTATATAGCATAGTATAGCATTGTATGTTGGAATTGTTTATTTAGTTTGTTGAATTTTTTTTCAGAATTAGCCCCTCATTATTGCTTTTTAAGTAATACTCATTTTCATGACTTCATTTTATTTATTTTTTTCTAATATACAAATGTTGTTATGTAAACTTAGTGGAAGTGTCAAGATTTTGGGTAGTTTCATTTATTTTTTAACATCTATGAATAGAATATAAATATAATACTTAAATAAATAAAGTAAATTGGGGATGCTGGAAAAAAATAATAAGAAAATATCAGCAATTCCAGCAGAAAAGCAGCCAAATTGCTACCTTTTTAATTTACATGGTCAAAACTAAAAACATTAACCCACTGTTAATCCGCATTTGGCAACACCCTATAATTATTTTCTTACTTAATGTCGTTTTCCCATTTTATACAAATTTTCTGTAAATGTTACAAAAAATCTAAAAATGATTAACTTGAGTAAATATCGGTCAATTCCGACCCATTTAACTTCATTTGCTTTTTAATCTATCAACAGTATATTAAAACTATCGACAACATTAAACAATAATTTGGAATAGTTCCTACACAAATGACCCAGCTTCCATTAATCTTCCCTTCTCTCTTGTTGCCCTAGCGATGAGCAACCTGACTTTCCAGATTACTCCGGACTCCAACAAGGACAGCGAGACCATTCAAATGGGTCGCGACCTCAAGTTGTCGTGCCATGTGGACGCCAACCCTCAGGACAAGGTCAACTACACGTGGTACAAGAACGGTGCGCTGGTCTTCAACTCGGAAAGCCTGATCTTGCTGCGCTGTGACCCCGATATGGCCCCGGGCACCAGCAGCTTGGAGATTGTGGACATGAAATTCCGAGACCTGGCAACCTACAGCTGTGTGGCAAACTTCCCGGGCAGCAGCGTGCCGGAGCTCCGGGTGGATGTCAATATCTCCCAGAATAGCGGTGAGAAGTTCCTCTTTGTCTTGGTCTCTCAATTCACACGTTTTTTGTTGTGTTAGGTCTAACAGATCGTTTTTATTTTATTTTTTTTACAATATATTTGGACAAGGAATTTAAAAAAAACATGTTTTTCTCCGTCACACAATTTGTTAGAACCTATGGCTCGGGAGCCACATATGGCTCTTTTGATGGGTGCTTATGGCTCTCCGCTAAACTGGGAGCTAAAATCTGGACTCTATGTCTAGACTTGCTTTAATCTTCCAGTTTTTAATTAAACCTTTCTGCTTGCTTGCATGCATGCATGCATTCCATTGATTAGCATCAGGGTAACAATTTTGTCAACATAATTCTGAGACTTTTTCTACTTTAAAGGCAGTGAAATGACTAAAAATGCATGCGTTTTCATGTATTTTTACTTCTAGTAAATTCTGAGTATGGCTCTCAATGAATAACAATTGAAAATATGAATTGTTTATGGCTCTTTCTGTCAAAAAGGTTCCCGACCCCTGTGTTAGATTATAAGATCCCTGATTATTAATAAGAAACAAAATTGTACTTAATATACTCTGTGTGCTTGTTTTAAGTACATCAAAATCATCTAATAATGCATCCACCCTATGAACAAAGCTGGCATGATTACAATTATTACTATTTATGCTTTTCCCATGGTAATTGTTCTGTAATTGTGTGCAACTTGTAAAACGAAGCAAGAAAAATTGCAAATTGATGAGAGGTAAATGGTGATTTTAATCACATTAAAAACAGCAACCACAGTTAAAAGCAATAGTCAATTAAAATAAACAATTTATAGGAAGAAAACGTAAATTAAAGCAGTGCAGACTGGGCAATACAACAAAAAAGTCAGTAAGAGGTGCAGGAAAAAGTGCTTGCAGAAAAACACTGCCATTTTGGAATCAACAAGACAATATTAGTTTCATTACGTTTTAATTATTTATTATTTTCTCAATTCTTTGTTTGATTGGGACCAGCAATCTTTTCATATGACGATAGTTGAATAAATATGCCAAGACTTAAGTTTCAAATAGCAAACTTGCCTGATGATAAATTGATGCTTGTCATCTTATATGACAAGCAGCCACTATTTGAAGAAATAGAAATAAGACAGGTGATTTCATTGAAGGAAAGGCACTTGTGTTTTTGAATCAAGTGTACACTTCACTTTTTGAATAACTTTTATTTTCAACTATGGAGCTACTGTATAGCTGGAACAACACCTGCGCATTTCCTTTTAGCCCATTTTTGTCCCATTTAATTATACTTAATGCCATCAAGTATCTACTTAAGTTGAGTCCCTGCGTAATTGGCCCCTATGTTTGTACTCTACAATGTTAGCGCGCTACACTGAGCAGCCATTGAGTTTCACGATCCCCACGTTGCATTAAAATGGTGTGATTGTTCAATAAAATTGGCCTTGTTAACTTGGGTTTCTTCCACACTTTTTTTATTCGCCATCTGCTTCTCTTTTCAACTTTAACTGTCAGACACCATCTGTGCTTTTTATGTCCATGTTCACCTCTTACACTTTCACATATCCTCACTGTTGTACTCGCCTTGCATGATAATTAACCACAACGTTATATGTCTTGTTTATTAATGGGGGTCTTCAATCTTGTGCAATCTTTCTAGTATCCCCACCGACCCTGATGGTCCCTCCAGGTGGTCAGGTGGTTAGTGCACGAGAAGGCGGGACTGCTGAGCTCGTATGCTTAGTAATAAATGGGAAACCACGTCCGCCAATCCTTTGGTCCCGTATTGAAAAGGACCTACTGATGCCTTCTGGGACGGCTGTGGTGGAGACCCCCGACGGCCGCTTACAGCTGAGGAACGTAAGCCGGGACATGATGGGGGCTTACCGTTGCCAGACTGCTCCCTACAACGGACTCAACATTAAACGAAGGGAGGCACAGGTCCAATTCAACGTGCAATGTGAGTTTTTTTTATTTTTTTATGTGAATATTTGGGTCTCAGGAATGCACTTTTTAGCTCTACGATAGGAACACTTGTACAACCTTGAATCCGTTTAACCTGTAAAACCTTGGCACTTTTCTGGCCTTATAAAAAGGATTGCACACTCAGCCATTGGCAACAAATGCATACATGTCTTGTTGTGGGACTGAACAAGGAACATTTCGTATATAATTTATGTTTTTTTTTTCAGTTTGTGAGCTGATTTGACATGCAATCACTATAAATGACCAAAACAAATACTTAAAACAACACGCCCATAACATAACAGTCTTTTATAGTCTCAGTTTATCGTCCTACTGCATTTAAAGAAAAACTGTCACAGCAGTTTTCCAAAAAATCTCAAATATATGAATATATTCTCTTTTTTTTTATTTTAAATTTACAATTTACCAGGGTTGTTCACAGCAGTCTTTACGTTCACTCAATCCAACAGTTTATTCATTTTAATTTGACTTTACAGGACCTTTAATTATTGAAATCAAATAGCTCCTTGAGGTACAATAATCAACTGTCTCCTCTCAATTTGAATGTCCAGTAAAATATACCCTGCATAAAAATAAAAAGCCAGACTATTATTGTATTGGAGACACCCAAAGGCCACAATAGACCCGGAGCAGGTTAAATTACCAGATTTCATTGTGCTCCTTTTCTCCACAAGGATTTACAGGGCTTGCTAATGCAAGCGGGGAGGCAAGGAAACACTATGTGAGCTTTGCTGTCCTCACTAGCCAAGTCTGATTAATGGGCCAGGTGGCTGACCCCACTCTGGGTGTAGAAAGACATAAATATGAGACACACGGATGCACCAGCAAAAAAAACCTCATGGACAAAAAACAGGTGTAAGGGGCAAGCCTGAAATGGAAACGTGATGTTAGGAAAGGTGAAGAGATAGATAGTGAGGCACTAAGATTTGTTTTTAAGTGTTATTGTCAGGTCACGCCAATGGAAAACACACTGAGCAAGAGGTGTAGATAACAATACAACAACAACCCAGAAACGTGTTGGAAAACAGATCTGTCTCCATTTCACGCCATTCGTAATATGGGCCTCATTGTCTGTTTTTGTGTGTCCATTTAGCACTATTAATCGGTGTTAAGGAAAAGCACTATTATTATTTTTATATGACAGACACAATTAAATAGCGGTGCAGTCATGCCAGACTGGGCCCACACTCAATTTTTTTGTATGCTATTTTTCTATTTTGCCATCCCTACTTGGCTGTTCTTCCTCATTGCTATTCTCATCATCATCAATCAACTAATAGAGGGAGGATCCCTCTCCAACTCTGTCTACTTGGTCTGGTCATTTTCTACATCCTTTGGCTCATATTCAATCATCGACTTTGCTCACTTTCACGTCGTCATTTGTCATTCTCGCAGTTGCTTTCTCTCGACTCGTCAGCCCTCTTTACTGCTTCACCTCTTTCTCCAAAGTGATTTTTACGTTGATTACTATCTAAACGTTCGACTTGGCTACTGTTGCTATGGCCGGGGATAAATTCGTTTTGCATTGGACAAAAAACATTTTTTCCTCGCGCAGTGTGCTCTCCTGATGAGACAAATTGTGCTGCCAATATGAAGTAAAATGGTGATGTTTGTAAGCAGTTAAAAAATGGAGTTTAAAATCTCCTTTTCACTCTTATCAAGAGTGAACATATTTCATTTTTTCAATAGCCATCTTGGCTTGACCTGTTTAGGTTACTCATTTCAATGGAATGAATTTAAAAAGAAAGGAAACGAAACTTTTACAGTTGACTGAAATGCAAACCAAAGTTTCCCTATGAAAATGGCCTTTTCCCAACATTTAAAAAAAACTAACATTACTCAAGTAATCATATTTTAACAGAATTACAGGACGACTCCTCCCCACTCAGCATCGCCGCATAGTATGGCTTCCTCTATATCAAGGGTGGACTCTGGTTGGTTTGCGGGCCGCATTAACGTCATTTTATGTGGGCCGGACCATTTTAGATAAAGAACTGGATTAAAAGCCTTGAATATTCAGTTTTTTTATAGATATAAACCAATGTTTTTTTTTTAATATATAATTTTTGATTTTACAAAATGATTTTTGAACTAAAAACACTGAAAAAATGATTAAAAAAATGACAATTACTGATTTAAAAGGGGGAAATCAGGAAATTGAATATACATCTATACTCTTCATTTGAATTTGATCCTAAAACAGAAAATCGCCGCTCATTATTTACTTTCTCGGGCCACACAAAATGATGCGCTGGGCCAGATTTGGCCCCCAGGCTTCTACTTTGACACCCACGCTCTATATTATGTACACATTGGGATTTGTGCATTGAAAAGGGTCTAATAGCAATGAGTACTCTGTTTCCGATCATTCCTGCCATTGATTTTTATCCCACAGTCTACATTACATGAATTAAACTCTAATTACACCTGCATCTGATAAACGCAACTCATAATGTACTGTAGGCACGCTACCTCACCTCTGGGCCACCGAACACACCATCTCATTGCCGCTAGTGAAGCAATACGGCCATTAGCAGAGTGTCTATTATACACATGATTAGCCGGGGGTGAACGAGCTGCCTGGTAATTTGTGGTGGTCTAATTTGCCTGTGTTTTGTCTTCTCTAACCTCGGGGCAACAGCAGCTAGTCAGTCCGCAAATGCAAAGGCATGCAGAGCTGCCAGTAGGTTAGGTTAATTATGGCTGGTTAGCAGAGGTTAATTGTAGAGATGGGTTTGTGCTTCCTGGGAATGCTGAAAACCTCTGTTATGTTTCATGAGTTGAAGGATCCTGTGTTGAGTCATTGTGAATGTGGCACTAATTAGCGAATCAAAGCATCTGTTTAGCTTGTATTCAATACTTCAGACAAACCAAATTCATTCAATACAAATGTAGTGTAGTATTTTGCCATTGTTATTCTCAAGTTACTAACTCCAAAAGCAAACTACTGTTCATATATTCCTAATGAAATTCTCTTCTCCAATTAAGCAAAGGAGCACAACATTGTTTATCTATGAAAAACCCTCCTTTCAGAATAAGAGCAATTCAGAGTGCAATGGTGAATGAGTACTTGGGCTTTCATTTTATTCCATATAGCTTTTGAATCCTACAGAAAGTCCTATTCAGCCCCTCCACACACAATCTTCAAGTTTAATTTGAACCATACGACATCCGAGAGTGTGTTCAATTACCTCATCTTATTTTCTGAACCACTTTATCCTTACTAGGGTTTTCAATTAAAGATTTCTGAATTTCTTAAAAGTACAACAAAGCGACTTTTTCCCCTTTTCTCTTTGGCGTGTCAACTTGACGGTCTTAAACAAGTTAAGTGGACCCCCTCCCATCCATTTCTTGTCATTCTTTGAGAGTGCTGGCCCACCCCAGCTAACACAGGACAACCACCCGAACTGGTTGCTAGGCAATGTCAGGGCACTGATTGACAAAATAGCCATTCTCATGCATATTTTCCTCCAATAGAGAACTTCAAAATAAAATGAGTGTTCATTGAATGTGAGAGCAAGCCAGAGTATGCCAAAAAAACTCACTTAAGCAGGGGAGAATGTTAAAACGTCACACATTTGAACCCCAATTCCTCAGAACACTTTTGCCTGACTCAGACTACATTTTTAGTCCAATTCTAGCCGGCATGACTTGTGTAGTTTGACATCTATACCGACTGTCGTTTTAGCATCTCAAACTCAGTCAACTGTTAAATCGACTATTTTTGTCATCTTTACAGATTCTCCCATTTTGGACCCAGTATATCAGGACACACGTGCGAGAAACGATCAGATGGTGACCCTGAGGTGTTTGGTCCTCCGCTCCAACCCGCCACTTATCACAGACATCCGCTGGTACCGCAATGGTGACTTTGTCCCTATGCCAATGCCAGACCTTAAGGCGACCCCCGAACTCAAATTCAAATTGAAGCCTACCAACAATGGCTCTTATGAATGCAGAGTCAGTAATAGTGCAGGAACATCAACATGCAGATTTAATGTCTCTGGTGAGTAAAAGGCCAATTGACAACAATGTAGCAACAAAACGGTGCTGTGTAAACTCGAGTATTATTATATGGGCACTTTGCAATAAAATAAAATTCATGTTTTTTTTTTCCCATCCACATTTATGACGCGTTGCACATCCCACGCATTTTGACCGTTTCACACCATTCCAACTTCAAAATGTTCTAAAACGTCACATACTGCAGGCTGTGTTTTCGCCCCTGTAAGGCTTGTAAAAATGTTCCTTCAATGCTTTCCAGCTCATCCTTACAATCCGGAATTCTACTATGACACACCCAACCCTGTCAGGATTCTTAAAGGGAATAACTACTCTTACAATCTGCAGTGGACCCAAAAAGATCCAGGGGCTGCAGATCAGGTCATCGGCTATTCCATCAATGTCCGAAAGGTAAAGGCAAGTGAAATGAAGTTATCTTTGATATCTGTCTGTGTTATGTTTGGTTTATGACCATTCCAGGATCCAATGAAACAAAAAATACATACATACTTTAACGCCCAAATCCCAAATACTCCTACTCAGGGAACACTCGATCTGAACCACCACTTATGCATTCGAAATAAAGTTTATTTTCGTACAATCCATAGGATACACTATGGCTATGCAGTATGCTTGACACTGCAGTGGCAACCCTTCTTTGAATTGGCCCCCATGGCATTTCAAATGGCTGATTCTTGTCTCTGGGAAGTACATTTTAGTGGCCGTCAGGGGTCCCTATAAGCCGGAGCCCCAAGCAAATGCCTGGTTTGCCTGTCCACTAGCCAGTGAACCACCTTACTGCTCTGTCTGATCGCATGCCCCCTGGGTTTTAGCCCTCCCTAACCCGTTGGATAAGGCAGCCATGCTGGTCAGAGGTTGACAGAGCAGAAAATAGACCTTGTAGTCCGTATTTTTCAGAAGGCAGATCTTGTGGACCACTTCGTTTTGATTAAAATGGCCATAAAATTGTCGTGTCGGTGGGATTGGGCGATGTTGGATTTGGCAGAAACACCTGCTAATTGTACCACAGAAACACACATCGGTATGTAGTGGAGTATGCATGCAAAATTATCATGTAAGAGCTCTGTGAAGTTCATCAATTGGGGATTTAGTCTGATTGACCAATGATGACATTCACCTCTTCCTTTTATTGCTTCTACTGCAGCTCACTCAAAACTGTCAGTTTATTTTCATGTGACAGATCCTTTCAATCCAAGACCTTGTAGCAAATACAGTTTGAAAAAAACTGAGCATACACATGGTGTGCCTAAATTGAATGTGCATTATAAGAAAGTGAAAAAAAACACATTGTACAATTTAATCTAAGTGGCTGCTTGCTTCTTTTTTTTAATAGCAATATAATTAGCCTCCTTCCTTTTTCAACTCAAGCCCTCAAGACCGCCTTCCTTTAGCGTGTATGCGTGTGTGGCTGCATTTTCATGCCAGAATGTCCACTGTGCCAGCTTGCTTTTGTGCAGCTGAATAGTTGATTCTCCTCCTATTTTACTACTGGGATGATGGCCAAATGAAGTAGGGCTCTATAGAGAGGAAGCGTATTAGCAATGTCCTTTCTTTTGATTCCACTTTCATTTTGTGGCTCCGACCTTTCACTTCGCCTTCGCTCCCTGCGGTTGGTCTGTCAGTTCAGGAAAAAAAAACATACTAATTTAAACAAACTGAGAGAGAGAGAGAGAAAGAAAACTCACAAAAACATTAGTTCACATCATATTTTGTTTTATCTGCCCACCAGACTGCTATTTTTCTAACCCTTCACTCACATGGGTTGGGGGGGGGGGCAGTAGAGTTAATAATGTATGCCTGCTGGAAACCCCTCAGTTTCATTTCCACTCCTGTGTTTTAAGGCACTATTGTAATTGGTTTGTATCAACACTTTGTTACATTATTATTGAAATAGATTTTCAAAGAAAACAGGCAAATTTACCTTAACTGAATTTAACAAAATTTCCAAGAGACAAAAATAAAATGGGAGTCATTTATAAAACGTAAAAAAAGAAAGAAGCTAAATCTTTTTTTGCAGTACCCAAAGTATTCTACTTGAGGCGGGAATTTATATTTCCTTTTTATTTGGCATCAATTTAATGTGAAAACAAGATTGTTCTCATTATTTTGACTGAGTCACAAGCTCTGATATCATTTTTGAAAAACAGTGAGTAAGTGTTAAAGCGAAGAGGTAAATGGAAATGAAAGGGAAAACATTAAATTTCAATGGTCCCTTCCACTATTACCCCGAGTAGGAGAACATTGGAAAGTAATACCATGTCAATTTCACAAGCCATCTATTCCGCTAACACTTTCTACAGCTCATCCTCTTAACGCTTCAGCACTCCATCTTTTTTGCACCTGCCCAATGATGGGGGGCTCTCAGGGGACATATTGAGACGATAACACACAAGCATTCTTATCAGACGTTGTGGTGCAGATGTCTTTACTGTAGAATTGACTGTTTGGAACACCCACACATATCGCCCGTTTGCATCTGCTTGTTCGGTTATGCACTTGAATTGATAATATACACATATATATTTTAAATCCTTTGTTTTGTTAAGGATAGTGTTCCACCTTAGTATTATTTTTGTTCTCCTGTATACACATTTTCTCAGGGGCAGTTGCTGGAATTGGCAAGATATATTCTGGCCATAATGAGACAGTTTATACGAAGCAATGATGTTTATTGTGTCTCAGTGTTGGTTGAAATATAGGGAGGTTGGAACTGGATTTTTGTTGTTTTTGCATGTTCTACCAGCCACTGTTGTGTTTGGATATGTTAATAGGCAAAATGTCAAATAGGCTGCAGAATCGCATCTATTTAAATATCAGTTGTAGAGGAAGGTTGTATTTGTTTGGTGGCTTAAACTGAAATTCAATCAATAATATCCCGCATAGATCCATTCGTTGTTTTTGTATCTACTGAATTAACTTGAAAAGATATGTAATGAATAGCTCATGAAAAAAATATTCTAAGCAATTCAAAAAATGGTTTTGGTTCGGATTCAAGGTTAACCTAACTCATGTTTGTTTCAAGTAAATTTTCCCATACAAAAACCCATTTAGGGTATTTACAAATGACTTTATATCGCATCTGCATTCTGTCATCACATTTGATACTCTCGTATATGGTTATTTTTTCAAAACCTGGAGTGAAAATGGACTCAAGTGATCAGAATGGAATCTTTACTCTAAGTGGCCACTTAACTGTGATCTGTGACCTCCCTTATCCGACTTTACATCTACTTATGCGGTTTGGATGGCCAGTTTTTTATCATACCAAGCACACGCGACATTATGACTCAAGCAAACCAGTTTCTTTGTAACATCGTGTCCAGGATGGGCAGTATGCCAAAATTGCTCTAAGCCTAACAAGTATAAAAGTTAATTCATGTTTTCATGACCCCAGCAAATTGGAACTTAATATTAGACATTGGGGCATGTTCCTTTTCAAAGTCAAATACGGGAACTATTTTTTTATTACAGTTTAGTAATATTCAAGTTCTTATACAGTTGGTTACTTAGCTACCGCATTTAAGTAAATTTAAAATAAGCTTCATACCATGTGTTTTTCTTGCACTTCAATATCTCACTATGGCTCTATCTTTTGAAATAATGACTGAATGAGCCACAATATTTACATCTGGTCCTGTACCCCATAGAAACGCGTCCATACAAACACTCCCCCCATTATCATATATATGAGAAATTTGGGGTTGAAAAATATGGGGATAACTCACGATGAATTGCAGGCATACCTTGACGCTCATAAATGCATAAGCATAATCTAGCCCGAGGGGCCGATGTAGTGAAGGCTAATCTCTCTCAAGAATCCAGCGAGATTCAAGTTGTATGCGGGCGTGCATGCGTACACAAACAAAGACTTCATATACAGACTGTTCATATCAGTCGACTGCTGGATCAAGTCATGAAAGAGATCCATTAACAGAGGATGAGAGAATAATTAACCTCACATTCTTTATTATTTGAACAGACCTCCCCCTCTCATGTTCTCAATTCATATTAAGTTTATATGCCTAATTGTCTGTTTCTATTGTGAGTGCCTCTCGATCTTACGTCTACTCACACATTATTTGGCTTGCTGTCTTCCCAAAATTCTAAAGGAAATATGTTGCAATTACATTCAAATTCTAAGGTTTTAAGGTCATATTCCAAACCTTTTATTCCTCTGAAAACAAATATTCCTATCAAGCATCCACTGGACTCGACTTGCCTAGTCAACACACACACTTATTGCATATTGTCGTTATCAATTGGGGAAAAAATGCTCAAATCCAAATGTTTATGTTTTTCTTTATATCCAAATAAAAAACAAAAAATGCATAGTAGTTCACCTGTCTTCTGTTTTAGCTTTCTTCTATATAGCACAGCGTTAATGTTTATACGATACATGAATCTTCACATGAATGAACACGAGGCGTCACTCTTTCCATTGATGTGAAACCAAATCTAGATTAATGTGTGTTCGCATGGTAAATAAATTGAAATAAATATGATGTTTGATGGTAAGGCTCACATTGCAGATGCTGAGCAGATATCTGCTCCAGTAAGCAGAGATTTTCAATAGGGAAATAATATGGTTTGCATTTGATCAATAAACTCTTTTATGATTACTGAACTGAGATAAGTTAAAGTAGAAAAATTCCAATTTGCTTGATCCATTTGTCAAGCACATCTTGTATGGCGGAGCCCCGGGTTTCCTTGTTATCCAAATGAATGGTTTGGAATATTAATTCAGTAGCTAAGGCAACGATATAGGTTTTATCGCATTTTCAGGCAATTTAAATCAACCATCTCTATTGAAAAACCTGTCTGCTGCTCACTACAGTATGTAAATCCTCTGCACTTTGAGTTTTTGAACTGTTTCACACACAAGCACACGTAAACACATGCACACAGACACACACTTCTCCAGCATGCATTACCTGATAATGGCATGCCGTGGGTGCACCAGCTTGTCATGGTCGAGTGGGTGACCTAACACATTAGATGAAGCTCTGTACGGTCTTTAAGTAGTTATGATCAGAAGCAGGTACACAGCTAATGGAACCGTCTGTACAGGCCTGCACTCAAACAGAAAAAACACAATTGAAATGGTATGAAAAAAAAACACTGTCATGCCTGATTTACTGTCAGAGGAACTAAACCCAACATGTCATTTTAAAATAGATTTTATAGGCATGTCTGGATTTTTTATATAATTATTTTCAATGTATCGTCAAATATGTCTTCTGATTATCTTCTTATTCCATTACATTACCACTTTATGTATACAGCATAGTATAAATATACTATACACATGTTTTTACCGAGAGAATGCCTGTCAACTCTTTTTCTTCTTGTGGACACTAGCTATGCAGTCCTACTTCTCTTTTATTTGTGAATCAATCATCTTGATACTTGGTACCTATGTAGCATGGATAAGAATCTATTGATCTTTGGACTATTTTTGCCTGCAGGTTACGAGTTAGGTAGACTTGTTCTTGTTTAAAAGTCACATTCGAATAAAATCTCAGAAAAAATAGCTCTATTCAAAAGTAGCAGCGATACGCGCATTCCTCTCGGTCGTCAATGGAAATGTGAATTGCATACTCTGTTGTAAAATTTAAAAAAAATAACAGGATATGTTGATCAATCCGACGCCATTAGTGGGTATTCTCTGTAAAGTACACACCCGAACGACTGCATTCAGGGATCCTCTTAGGTAATCATATTTGAATTGTGTGGATTTTTATAATTAGTGTCATACTTAACCTTGTGTCCTCAATAACTCATTAGTTTTGTCGGAAAAGGAGCCTTTAGTGCTGGTGACACGTACTGGTATGAGTGATAGCTACATAGTACATATCTTGAGTACCACTCTTGATGTTTGAAAGTAGTGGGATTTGCAAACAGAGACACACATTCCGTAACAAAAGGAAATGTTGGAGGTTTAAACTAATAATTAAAAAAAACTAAGTCAGCCTAGACTGCACTGCAGTCATGTGTGTAAGTTTGCCATATCAGTGTCTCAAGCAGATTTGTCGTATTTGTGATCCTGTTTGTTTTATTTGAACACAATGGGAATTTGTTCGTGGTTTCTAGTGGTTTTTCTTCCCCCGCACACAAACAATATATGCCTGAGTTTTCTTTCTGTGTCTCTCTTGACACTGATATGTGTTCAATCCAGAATAAGCAGAACCTGATGTGGAAGCAGATCGACCTCAAAGGCAAGGAGCCAGAGATAGGAGCGTTGATGTCCTACACCATTCCCGACCTAAGAATCCCCCTTTCCTATGAGGTCCGACTGGCTCCCATCACTAACTACAGCCCTGGGGAATTTGTCAGTCGAACTATCCAGTACTCTGAACGTGAGTCCTCACACAGATACAACTATGTATGTTGAGTACTCTCATGCGAGGTATAGCAACATACATGTGGGTAAATGTATCTAACAGGAGTGAAAATCCACTATCCATTCATGCTCTAGCTTATTACAGACATGCAAAATTCCCGATAGCCTAGCTATGGGAACCAACAGACTGGATTAAATCCGATTGTCTTGCGATCTCCCAAGACAGACTCTTCTTAGAAAAATTTGTTTATTTCCGTTACATTTGTAAAACTCTAAAAGATGACATTTGCAATTTTTTTAATATGTGCTAAAACATCCACATAAAGGTCACAAGCATGTTTTTGGAGAAAGTCTCACATAAAAGCTAGCCCTAGCCCTCGCATTCATATATATACTATGTATTTACTTGTTAACCAATTATGTTTACTAACTATTTGACCTATTTTCTTACAGCGTACACCTACTATAGACCCTCAGGTGAGTCCTTTTGTCTTTCTGTTTCCACATTCCATTATCAAAATGCTTAATAATGGCACATGCCCCATTATTTAATTAACGCATCTTCATTTTCTTTCCCAACTCATGTTGTACAAATGGAATTTTTATTTTAAAAAATCACCTAAAGTAAATTCCCACGCAAACTGTGAAGGCCAGAACTGTGAGGCCAACTCGCTGACCACTGGTTCCACATACAATGCCAGATAATCTGGAATACTTTGATTTGATTGGCTAAAATTTCTGGCATTTAAATATTGCCTGCTAACTGTAATATCTTCAACTTCCTATAAAGGTTGGCTTTTATTTGCATTTTGTTTTTGTTCTAAATTGCTCAGCACTTTTTTCCACTGGGATGTATAGGATTAACTTGTTTTCTTGGCTTTCACTACCTCCCTTATTATATCCAATTATGTGAGGGAAAAAAAACATTTTATGGAGGTAGGTGTTTATTTGTCTTAAATTGATGATGCACACGGCAACTATTTGGTAAATCTGGCAATGCATCCAAACAATATTGGATGTTTTTTTTTTTGCTGCGTGGAGCCAGATTGTTATTACAAACAATACCTTATTGCGATTGTCAGCCATACTTTTTGTTTATGTTCTTTTGCGTTCTCTTGAGGTCCGACCTCATAAACTCTTTCCATAGCTGATCTTTCCAGTTTTCCCCCCAAGTGTAGCATTAAAGTACATGAAACCAGTGAACGTTAATATCCTCCAAGTATCTCCAAAGTATCTCAGTCCCTCCATGTGTCTTCATCAGCCAGCTGAACACTCCCTGTCCTCTTTATTAAGAGACATGCAGCATTAGTTTGGCACGAGTGTCACTCAGCTCTGCATGCAATTAAAACAACAGCAGATTGGAGCAGACTGCGAGAATAACGGTGCAAATTGGAACAAGTAGGTGTCTAGTCATAGATTAGCTTCTTGAAACAAATAATAACACAAGCCCTCTTCGCATGGAGTAGCAGACACAGTAAGCAAATGGGGCGCATGGATTTATTGAGTCAATACATTGTTAATGAACCGTATTTTGGCTGAACAGATGAACAACTGAGCCTGCATTGCAAACATTTAACCTTTTATATAGGGCACTCATTTAACTTGTTGGCTGCTCATTGTTGGTTCTAAGCGTCCAATACATTTTGACCGGAAGAGGCTGATTGGTCACTGCTAGCCCTCCCAGTCAGATTGGATTGGACCTTCACCGCCACTTATTTACTTTGTTACACTAGAAGATTCAGTTAACTTATTTTTTTTTAAACCCAAAAATTGACTGTGCGCCTTAGAATTCGGGCATAATTATTCACCACCGATCCAGTAAAGTCCATGAAACACACATTCATCATTCATATAAAACAATGTAACAAATAATACATTAATAAATTGTACAATAATGCAATTTCAATGACAAAGAACTGGGAAACGCAGCAGATTGATGGACTCCCACGTCATATAATCAATCAAATACACCTTATGTGTGGAAAATAAAGTTTCTCCTTGATGGTGCGCTTTATAATTCAAAATTCTTTTGTTTGTTGAAGTTATGTCAAAATCTAAGACAGTGCCACAGGGTGGATGTTCAGTGCCCAAGGCAAGTAAAACAGTTTACTCCCTTAGGACAGCATACTCCTCAGGTTATCATCGCCAACACCCCGTGGAAAAAAATAGTCAAAGAAAAAGGCTCCGGGGAAGATATAAACAGGATCTGGTTGGCTGAAGAAATTCATTTTTTAGCGCTCTGTTTAGAATTATGTTCTTGGTGAAAGTCTGACTATTTCAGACCAAATTCTAACAATTGCTGTAAAGTTATATTCTGATAAATGACTTGACCAGTGTCTTCTATTTTTTAATCACTTACCTGACTTTGAACAAGTTTTTTTTTTTGAATTTTAGGTTGCAATCTGTAATGTTCAACCTATAAACAAACAGGCTTCTGTGGATATGCTTTCCAGGCACTCATTCACTATATTGTTGCCTTTCTTCAAGCCAACCACAGACACATTTCTAGCAGTGATCTATGTAGTGGCATTCTAAGAGCATTCCCTGTCCGGATCCGTTGATAAACTGCACTTGGCTACGTTCCAATTCTCCGCTCTTCACAAAGAAAAGCACCAAAAGTCACACTGTGCTCTTTGGGGGGAATGCGTCAGTGCATGTACGTACGTGAGCAGGGTGGGAGTTGGGTCAGTGGTTTGAATTAGAAACAGCAAAAAAAAAGGGCATCATAGTTTGATGGTAACCCAGGTCAGGTTTTGATTTATTTTGCTGGCTCGCAGCTTGCAAGTATGGATTTTTAACCATTATACAGCCCAAGATACAAAGCACACACTGGTCCTTTTCATTAAATTTGCTTGTAGTTGGGTCAGTTTGAACTTGGACAGCATTCTTTTCATAAATCCAACCGTTTTCTCAGACAATAGTCAGGCAGGGAAGTTGGCAAGATTCAAACTGCCATTTTGCTTCTATGTGTCTACAACAAACCTGTCTATTTTGACCTCTAAAACACTTGTGACTTTTTGTTTTCTTCATATTCACACATCAGGCCACGTGTGTGGGTTTGAGGACCAGAGGATTTGTGGTTTTTCACAAGACCGAAGCGATGCATTTGACTGGACTCGACAGAATCACTTGACCCAGAATCCGAGACGGTCAGCCAATACAGGTCCCGAGACGGACCGCAGCGGAACTAAAGAGGGTGAGAAAAACGGGAAAAACTTGTAACACACACTTTCACACAACTGCTCTGAATGCCACTTACTTGTTCCCAGGTTACTACATGTACATCGAAGCGTCACGACCGAGGGTTCAAGGGGACAAAGCCCGTCTGCTTTCTCCTCTTTTTAACGTGACTACGATGAGGAGCCCCAGGGGTTCTAACAGAGTCCCTTACTGCGTCTCCTTCTACTACCACATGAAGGGCAAACATATTGGTGAGTGAATGAGAGATTAATAACGTACACACTTAAATTCTGTTGAGAACTTCCATAGAAATAAGATGCACATGCAATTGATTAATCTGTATGTTTACCTTGAAACCTCATATAAGGTAGGATTTTTATTCAGCAGTGCATTTACAATATATACAGTATCTGGTCAAACTTTTGAAAGTATAAGACAACAATAAAACGACCATAGTTGCATCAAAGCAAGAAATGACCAGTAAAATTAGTGCACAGTGATATGGTGGGAAGTGTTTGTTGGCCATTTATTTTAAATTCTAATATGATTGGTTACTTCTGAAACCAGGCACTTTGCCAAGGATAGAAGTGTCTGCACACTTAATTCGTTTTGCTGTCTGAGTTTTTTATTTTTACTTTCTGTCTTGAAAAACAGTTTTTTTTTTGTGTGGAGGTTCTAACTCACAAAATATTGCTGGAAAAGTTAAAAATGAATTATCTTAGTTTTAAGTTTAAGACCAGAAAAAGTTGGCATTTGAACAAAGCTCCAAATACCTTTTTATATCCAGCCTAGTATTGATCCTATATAGTTAATCCAAATGGTCACATTTAGAGAGTGTGATGTCTTCTATTTGATCGAAATGGTCGTGAAAAAGCTTTGTTAAATGTCTGGAGCTGTCTAGGCAAAGTGATAGAAGTCAGCTTGCACTTTCAAATAAGTTTTTATTCAAACGTAATATACACTACGCATTCATGTTATTTCACCTGACATTGCACTACTTCTAGGGAACATTTTAGGTCCTGCATCTCAATATGATATGATCACCTGTGACGTATCTGTGTAGCAAAACTGTGATATTGGTTGCAAATTACAAACATCTTAATATATTTAGTTTTTGGCATAGCATAGAAAATTGATAAAAAGCACATGGTATGTTGTGACAACTGGAGAGTATATGTAGTAACAAATGGCACTCTCTTGAAAAAAGTCAAGAGATCTGGCAATTCCGATTCCGTGTTTTTTTTTTTTTTTGGCCAAATCTCTAATTCGTGCTTGACCCAAACTGGCAAAGCTGGATGTGTTGACAATAGCGAGGGTGGCAGGTCTGTTTCTGTGTGTGTGTGTGTGTGTGTTTGCTTTTGAACACGGCAGTGGGTGTGTGATTTATGGCAATGGCACGACACAATCAGTCACTTGGGTAAGCTGTTCATCATAATATGCTCTGTCACACAGCTCAAAGGCATCCAGCTCGGAGCTTGCACAACTCACCACATACACGTGTACGCACACACACACAAGCCTACTAGTATATTCCCACGAGAGTAGCACAAGACTTCATAACGTTCGCAAAAGGGCTCTCTAACAACAGTGTACCTTAATCCAGAAAGTTCCTGTGGTGCAAGCAGATGGTCAAATAAATGCTGTATAAAATATCCTGTGAGCATACCATTTACAAGCCACAAATTTAAATCCCTGCCTGCTATTGAGAGCGCAAGACGTCTAATTGTTTTTTGAAGAATGCCAGTGGCACTGAAATATCAGAATTCGCATCTTAAATTATTTGGAACAGCTACAGTTTTCATTAAGTTTTGAGAAAAGAAAACAAGATCACCAAAAGAATAAAAGAAAAAAACGACAACAGGTTTCACTTGTTATTGAACCTGGCCAGTTTGGTCGCCGGACGTTTGGTCGCCTGGACGTTTGGTCGCCTGGGCGTTTGGTGGCCTGGACGTTTGGACGCCGGACGTTTGGTCGCCGGACACCATAACCAGTGTATTTCTGTTGTGAGCCATTTTAATGTTCTCATTTTATTTCTTATATTGTTATTGTTTATTGTCCAAATATTGAGAACCACAGAAACATGGCCTTTTTCTCCAAGGTGACTATAAATTAAAAAGTTGTTATCACTGATGGTCTTGTACTAGTGTTTGGCAGTAAGGTGTCGAAATCTGTCGCCCATTATAGCTCCTTTCCTATGATTACAACATTCCGTTAGCATTGTACACCCAGCTCGTCTACAAGCTGCCCTTTCATCGACACTGTCGCTCTCCCAATTTGCCTCCAATTTGTTCTCACATTAATTGCCTCTCCCTGCCTGAGCTGATATCGCAGTCACAGTGGGACCCCACATGAAAAAATAAAGGAGGGGATGGGTTATACGGTCAGTATCAGAGTACTGTAGCATTGGGGAAAAATGGTAAAATATTTCAAAAGATAGTGAAGGCTGTAATAGAGATGCAAGGTGAAGTAAAATGGAACAGAAAGTGCGGCTAAGGCGGCCCTTAACACATTAATGTCCATACAAAGGGAAATGACACAAAAGCTCAGTTACCGATGCACATGCACTGGAGTAGTTGAGAAAAGAGAAACTACAGAAGGCCTATTGAATAGTGCACTTGTACGCTATTTTATATGACAAGTTTTTGTTGTCTTGATGTTGTGCTTGTGTGGATAAGAGTGTAGAGCGCCACATGAAATTCTATATCTGGCTAAGTGAGGGTGTTGTGAATCTCTTGGTTTTACCTGCTGTAAATGCAATTCTGTGTTGGAACCAGCACAACATCAACATTTAATGAAGTTTCTTTCAGTGGCCGTGGTGGCTCTGTTTTTGAAAACTTCCACTGGCAAGCTGACTTGGAATTGTTGGGTGCTTTTGCCAAGTGATAAAAGAAAAATGAATGGTTATTTTAATCAGTCTTCCCTTGTACAGGTTTTTTCTTGGTAGAGATTTTTAATTAAAAGAATTCCAGTGTGAGTTACAACAGAAACACAACTTTTCGACATTATATTCAATATTGCATGGCTCAGATTGTTTGATTTTTAGCATTATTAACATTCATGCTTGCACAATAAAATGGAGTTGATAAACATTTGCAGCAGCACAGGTCCCTGAAAATGGAAAAAACACAAATTGCTGCTTTATTGGTTCGCATAAGGCACAGCGTTTGCTGTCTGTCTCTGCAAGAGACATGTTTGTTCTAGAAGCAGCGAAACAGATGAGGGTCAGACCGAGGCGAGAATCGATGTCAGCACATTTCTACTCGCCCAAATCGAAAATTCGCAACGCTAATGCGTGTTTGTCTGTGTGCGCGTTTGTGTGTACCTCAAAGACAAAACCCCAATCCAGATATGCTCTCTACTGCTTTATTAAGAACCCTTACCAATTCACCCTTACAGTATTTATACTCCTTTCCCCATCTCTATTTGGATGTGTCTTTTAGTCATTGTAATGAAAGCGAGCATGTGTCTCAGTCTTTGGCCTAGAATTGCTCGAATTCCCTTTCAAAATGAACTGATTGTGACATTTGGCTACTAAAACGACTTTTTCAAGCACGTTACTTTTCCTGTTTTATATTGGCCTCCCATAATGGACGGAAAATTCCAGGTTGCAGATTCATCAGTCGTCAGAAATAGTGCACAAAAATGAAAATTAATATCATTTCAGAGTACCTTGCTGTAATATTTCTGGCATGCTAGCCAATATAATTATTTAAAAATAAAAAGATTATAATACAAATTAGAATGATCAATTTAATCATTTCTACAATGATTTCGGGTGGTTTGTGCTAGTTTTGTTACGGAAGTTAAAATCGCCCTGATTCAAATTCGCAGTGGCCCACCTGTGACCCAAATTAATTGTGCTCTGAGATGGCTAATATATTCACTAAATTATACTAATTTCCCCACTGCACAGGAAATGCCGCAACACATTGGATGGGTCACTACCCATCCAAAGAGCACAAAAGAGACAGACTGAGTGTGTTACTGAGTGTCTTAATGCAAAACAATGTTTGTGTCATTTATAGTCTCTACTTACCCTTGGCACACAACCCTTGGGATGAAATGGAATGTTAATTACTTACTAGCTTGATTATTTCAAGGTTTCAGTCACATTTTCTCCAAAACATGCAAATGTCACCCATGAGAATAGGGAGAACATTTGTGAGCATATGGAGCGATACATTTTCTTACAAAAAAAAGAAGAAGCATACTCCCACCAAATAGTAATGCATGAAATACCTTAGCCCCTACTGCCTACGCATGTGTTGAGAGACTGGATGCTGGTTAATATTGCACTTAAGAGCTGTCTGGGAATTTCTTAACAAGATGAATGGTTCTTTAACAACTTTGAGGCTGAGGAGTTGTGTTCTCTGCTTATTTACAGGGCCTAAGGGAGCATGAGTTATGCTATGTTTTCACTGTCTGTTTTACTTACTAGCTTCCTATTCTAGGGGATTCCTTTAGTGATGTTACAATTTAAGCGGGATGACCAGTCAATTAGCAAATATTTGTCGTCAAAAAGTTATTATTAGGCCTCTAGAAGTGAAGAATTGCATTCATTTAATAATACTAAATTAGGATAATCAGTGTTGTTATGTTGAGATAAACTGTTTATTGAGTCTCACATACCACTAAACCACAAATCTTCCATTGTTACTGATTATTATTGGTTTGTGTAATTGTTTTATTTTTCAATTCAACATTATGCTCAGTGCACATTTCAATAGCCAATTATCTGAGACGTGTTCAATACATGGTGGAAGTGAGACATCTTGCGTGGGTCAATATCTGGAAATGTTTCAGCCTTTGGAGTTGAATGTCAAAGCCACAATATCACAGTCTAATGATGCATCCTTTCTCAATAGCCCTTGTCCTCACGACTGCAGACTTTGTATGAGGGGTGTTGGGGTTACACCTTGGATTAACCATTAGCCAGTAGTATCCAGGCACATTCTTCAATAAATCTGATTTGCAAACCTGAGATAAAAATAAAAACAAGGGAAACATCCAACAATATAATGCAGTTAACCACAACCTTAATGCACAAAGTACTGCATTCTGTTGCAGATACTCCTCTTGATTGGATGTTTTATGGTCTGCAGTGTCCAATCAATGTATTTAGACAGATTTTTTTCCGTATATTTTCTGAATATGCCATGTTTTTTGACAGGAACTCTCAATGTTCTTTCAAGAGTAAGAAGCATTGGCATTTCTTCTGTGGACTCCATGTTGTGGACCAAATCTGGTCATCAGGGACCCAATTGGAAGAAGGCCTACTTTGACATCAGTCCCAGTGGACCATTTCAGGTATGACATTATGGTTAACATGTAATGTCCTGAAGTGATTGTGTCTCTTTTAAATGATGCCAAAGGTTGGAGAGAGTTGATACAAAAGATTTAGCAAAAAGTTCCTGTTTCTAAATGGAAACAGTAACCTTTTTAGTAGCCCCTGCAGCTTTACACGCATCTATTGGGAATGCAAAGGCATGCCTTGACCTAAATGTGTGACCCAATCATCAGTAGTAGTGAGCTTAGGACTGTTTGTTGGTTGTCTCTGAACTATCAAGCCCAGGGCATGTTACAACTCCATTGTGAGTAGGTTGCCCCAAGAATAAGAAGAAAAAAAAATAATAAAGAGTTTATGCTGCTTTTATTTCCATGGTATTACATGGTGTTGCTTGCTTTTGTTCTCAACTCTCTCATCTTTGGGAGATATACTCTTTTTGAGGGTTCCTCTACTCTGCATAATTCTCTAAAGGGAATTCTCCTTTGCAGCCTAGATAGAAAAGAAGTGGGGGGGTGAACACTGGCGGTTTCTTGAACTAAAATGAATCCGGCAAAACATTGGGTTTCAGTCTTTTCTTTGTAATTTGATTAAAAACAATTTCTTGAGAAAATTTACAAGTAGTGCAGGGAAAAAGGAGTAAAAGAAAAGTTGCACAAACGCTTACTTGCAGTAGATGCTGAAAATTACATATATACTGTTATTAATCTTTTTTTCTAAATATGAACAAATCCTGGTAAATAGCAAACTATTGACAAGGTTATAAACTCCATTTATTCCAATGACATACAAACGATCTTCAAAGCATCTGTCATGTTAGTGCCTGTGCCAAAATTGTAAATTTTGCAACCGTTTGCCAATGCTCGGTGGACGTCATATAGTTGAACCAATGAATGCATACATCAAAGCTAATGACAAGAATTAAAAATGTGAAACAAATGTGAATTAACCTTACATTTTAATACGACATCTGGGGGGGAAAAAACTCTAGCCTGTGCTATACATCAATTGAAGATTTGGAACTTTCCGATTTTTTGTGAGGGAGAACCATATACGAATATATGGAGACCTTTTGAATGAACATTCAGCTGCTTTTTCTCCTGAATGTTAGCAAGAAGCTCTGCCAGATTGTTTTTGTCATTGAGAATTGAGGACAACAACGTTTTAAACTTTACTTTATCACCGTTCAAAGTAGGATGTATATAACCCAATGGCGTGTTCCTCATTGCAAACGAGTGATGACGCACACCAACTTTTCGAACTATTTTGTAAAGATACAGTACAAAACCCATTAGAGAATGTTTGATAATATATCCCCCCAAACTTAAGCCACTTTGTGAGTCACGCCATACCTTCCATCCATGAATCATTATTTCCGACTGTCCATCGATTTGGAATGATTATATCCAAGGCCAAATTTACGTCAGAGCAAGCTATAACAGGATTTAAGGTTTTTCTTTTATCAGGGGTCATTAGGTTCTGGAACTTATTCTGGCCAATCGGCCACTTTATCAACATTATAGATTCGTAATCATAGTCAGGGCCAGATTTGTGGAGTATTGCATTAAACAGCAAATGTAAATAGCTATTATGTGGCATTTAGATAGGTGGGTATGTCGGCTCTAAGAGAATAGACATAATGGGGGTAAGATGTACATGCTATGTGGAAGAAAGTAGTCTGGCAGCAGCAGTTACTGGCCTTGTTTTCTGCATTACAGCGGACAGTGGCTCATTTTATTGTACACTTTTTTTTTGCCACAATCGTAAAGCCAGGAAATGAACATCACAACTGTTTTCTGTCTATGCGCTGTCCTTAGGGTACGACAAAGCTATACTGTTATATTCCATACTTTGTTGTTGTCGACAAAGGCTGTCCATAAAAAAAAGACTACCGAGACAAGATACTCATTTCAGTCTCTAAATGAGAGTATGTGTTCCATATTGCAAATAATGTATTTTATGGCAAGAAATCACCATTATATTTTGTGTAAAACATTATTTACTACTTCTCATCAACATTTAACATGAACATCATCTGAAATGGAGACTTGTAGGTCCCTTAGCATTGCAAATGGATATTTAAGTGTGCACTTTCAGCCCAATCTGTAAGTCACTAATTGTTTTCGACTCCATCTTTGAGCTCTAATTTGTACTTTGCAGTACTTTTTGATTTACAAATGAAGCACTAATTATCTCCTATTCACATTTCCTTGCATCTGAGATAAACATATCTTAATCTTTGACCTGCAGCCTGTCAGATATCCCAGTTTTCTTCACATTTGTCATTTACCGCCTCCTAAAAATCCTTTGTTTGTTTGGTTTCCATCTAGTGATGTCCCAACTGGTGAGGGCATGCAAATGTGTTTTTCTCCCTCTTGAGCATTTATTGATTTCAGTACACGTTGTATTTTCGTGGCACATTGTTTGTTTTGCACTTAAAACATTGCAAATACTTTAATTTCGGGACTGAAACAGCCAGTCAAACTTGCCTTAGGAAAGTGGGGACGTTAATTAGTTCCCAGTTATACAAAAAGAAGAACCTTACTTACCATGTTTAATCATGCATTTGTCTGGAATAAAATTTTTATCCAACTTGATAAGCTTAACATAAGATCCAATTAAATTCACATATACGGATGTGTACACACCCGCAGTTATTAGCTATGACAGATCAAGTAACATGTTTATATATGTGTACTGGACTCTTGCAAGTTCTATTGTAATGATTGCGGATTCTCTCATTGTGTGCAAGCTTGGAGGAAATCGAAACCATGATGAATGTAGACCGAAGACCTTCGCTGGGGGGTGTGCAGGCCTTTCATTAACTTGGTTTCTGCAGCAATGTGCTTCCTTCACTCGTATGAGAACACGTGTGGAAGAGTGTTCAGGCAGAGGTACACTCCGCTGGGATGTTGGCAGTCAGCGGTGTATTGATTGACCAATGTAATGAGCGCCTTCAGTAAACATACGCACACATACGCACATGCACACTAAGATCAGGATAATTTGAAATGCCTGGTTGCCACATGAACACACCTTGGTGGTAAAATCTATTTCGACACTTTTTTTTTTTTTTACTTAATGTTTTTATTGCCATCATTACACATTGATGATATTTTTCACTATACATCATATGATTACTTTGGAATTCTGGACACAAGACGATGATGAGTATTACAATGCAATGTGTTCTTTAATATCGAATTGCTTCACATTTCCCACAGCATGGTTCTTTCAATATTGTGTAAAATTACAGTCAGTGTTTTTACAGTTGGTCTGGTTGATGCTATTTATGGAAGTGAAAATGGGAAACATTGGTTGTTGGGAATTGAAAGAGAAGGGATTAAAATTGTGACTTTTCTCAAAAAGTACTGCATTTTCACGACTATAAGGCACACCACATTATAAGGCGCACCCTCAATGAATGACATTTTTTCCATATATAAGGCGCACTGTCTATTTTGGAGAAAATTTAAGACTTAAGTGCGCCTTATAGTCGTGAAAATACGGGAATTGCTATCGACTTCCAGGTTATGAAGCACTCACTACTCAGTCACCTCTAGAGCCAGCCATTGTTGATGTTTTTGATTTTTTTTTGTATAAAATATTGCAGTGGGGGAGGAGCTATATGATGGAAGATGTTGTAAACTAAGATGGCATCTGCATATTTAACAGTATTGTTTCAGTTCAGGCATTTGTTTTTTTAATATCCGACAGTGGTGGTTTTTCATTTTAGGTTGTCTGTTTTTTCCATATATAAGGCGCACTGGATTATAAGGCGTACTGTCTATTTTGGAGAAAATTCATGACTTTTATGTGCGCCTTATAGTCGTGAAAATATGGTAATGTAATTGCTAACAAACACATTTTTCCACCAATGTAATTATGTATATTTGGGTTCACAATGTGGCTCCTATTTTGTGGAACAAATAGTTGCTGTGTACTGTAGATACACACCATTTTTTCATTTTCATTATCAATTCTAGTGTCCCTTCCTTGGAGTTATCAATTAATCAAAAAGTATTAAAACCATTTCTGCTTTTAAAGACACTCCGTTTTACCATCCGCTATTTGTAAGCAGTTGAACAAGATCATTAAAATACCAAAATACATTTCTTGTTCTCCCTGCAACTTTTTTCTGCTTTTTCTCGCTTGATTATTTTTTGCTTTTTATGGAAATCTTCTCTAATCTTTGATGAATCCTCAATAGAGTAAAAGTGCTTGTGCATGTTTTCCCATATACTTGTGAATAATTTTGTCATAATTTGAGTTACTTTTAGACATTGTTGTCACAACTGAACATGATTAACATGGAGGTGAGCCCAGTTATCACTAAAAATAATAGTATTATAAGTCAAAATGTTGGACAAAAGTGCAATGATGTAGTAATGTCCTAAAATCATGGAAAAAAAATGCAGATCTGATTGTTAAACGTATGCAGTGATGCCCAAGTATAGTCTAAATAAATTTATTTCGATACGATCGCCACTCTGCAAACATTTGCGTGATGTCTATTGAGTCATCATCAGTGCAAAAACAAATACGTGACTCATAAGGACACATTTCGCATTCGACTCATGAACAAAGCTCATCTTGTCATTCCCAGCAGCAGGCTGAGGGGCAACCAACATCATCCTTAATGAGGTGCAATAAAACAATCACTTTTCCTGCTGTGACTCATCCATGAGTTGTTATTAACAAAAGTGAATAGCATAAAAGGATTCTCTAACATTCAATCTTTAAGCTAAACTCCATATTTGAATGCAAAAAGCAGTGTTTTATGGTCACTTTTTTCTAAGATGCAAAGGAAAGACTAGACTACAAGGCATGCCTTCCTTAATAGTGAGTTTATAACATGCTTGGCTTCCTATTAAATGTCAGCGACATAACTAATGACACCCAATTGATCTTTCTAGAAAGATATTCAAATACGCTGTGATAAATATTTCAGGCCAACCAAACTATGCACACGCACGCCCACACACTACACTTGACATTTTAACTTTACTTGCATTAATCAAGTTGTTTCTTTCAGCATTATACATTTAAAATGCCACGTTGAAACATTTAAAGAAATGCCCCGAGATATTCCAGGACTTAAATGGGGTGAACATATCCAAACACAAAGTCTGGTGGGTGCCGTGAATATGGCGCAGGCCATATGAGGTGAACCTGATAAACTACTTTCTTGGCCTAGCCCTTCCTGTCACACTTTTCCCCACCCTTCTTAAAACTGTGTTATGTATCTGGGGCCGCGGGGCGAATCCCATTTCTCTTCGCGACCGTTTCATTTCTCCATCAGCCTTCTCTCGCTCGCTCTGCTCTGCTTTGCGTTTTTTTTCCCTCCTAACACAGCCTCCGGAGCCGCCTTCTTCCATCTTCATCATATTCTCTCTCCATTTTTTTTTTTTTTAAACAGGGATTCTTTTCCATTCCAATCAATAACAACGAGTGGCGTATTTTTCGGACTATAAGTCACATCTGGGGTATGAGTCGTACTAGACAAAAAAATGATAGCACACAATGAAGAGGACAAAACATTTACTGGTCGCCTTTTTGATGGGCCAATTGTCTATATTATCAGCAACTAAGAAGACATATTTGGTAAAGTAACAATAAAAAAATGGAGAACACAGGCTAAATGGGCACTTGTTAAAATAACAACTTTTAAGATAACTATAGCCTAGAAGAAACAATATTATGGGTGATAATAGTAAATTGTCTGTTTAAGTCAAATTCATGTTTACTGTCATACTTAAGACATCAAAAATAACCAAAACAATCCTCTCCGATTTATTAATTTATAGCTCACTCATAGCAAAAAGTGAGGTTTAATCAAATGCCAAACAAAACGCAAATAGGTTTTAATTCATCAAGGGCAAATCAAAGTATTTACATGTTTAAAATTGTCCAACCTTTTGTAGGCAATTAATGACATTTAAAAACAAAAGGATAATGGATTTAACTGTTGAAAAACTGTTTATTTTTTAAGTGGTCGTATTCCATCAAGTCAAAGTTAGTGCTGTAGTTGAGGAAAGTCTGTAGACATAACCAAAGGGACAAAAGGGTATTCACAATCTTTTCTTGCTCACCGTGACAGGTACACGGACATTAACATATAAACCTAAGAGAAGTTGCCCTTTTGAGTTTCAGCTTGTATGGGGGCGTGTGTGTCTATCTAGCTTGCTCCCTTAAACTTTTTGAGAAGTCAGGTAAATGTTAAATGTCAGTAGCATTGAGTTCAGGCAGTGTACATGATCCGTGTTAACCTGTTCTTATTGGATTGATCACATGAGCTGCGCCTGTGGAAATTTCGTTTTGCTTTTGACGGGTGAGTTGCCTACCGTGTTGCTTTGCTTTATGTATTAGACTAGTGTTGGCATTGGTTAATAATATTTAGATTTTTTTTATTTTTTATAAATGGATTAAAAGAACTGGATTAAAACCTTGAATATTCAGTTTTTTTACAGATCTAAAACAATGTTTATTTTAGCTTTTTTATATATATTTTTTTAGATTTTACAAAATGATTTAAGTAAAAAAACAAAAATGGATTAAAAAACGACAATTATCGTTTTAAAATGGGGGAAATCAGGAAATTTTATATACACCTATACTCTTCATTTGAATTTGATTCTAAAACAGAAAGTCGGCACTCATGATTTACTTTCCCGGGCCACACAAAATGATGCGGCGGGCCAGATTTGGCCACCGGGCCGCCACTTTGATGCATATATATTAAATAGTAAAGTAACAGTTTGCCAACTATGCTATGCTGCCAAGTAAAAGTCAACCATTTCCCTCAACCCCAACACAAAAAAATGTCTCCCATTTTGCTTAGCAGCACTTTATCTATATTCTCACATTTGTGAGTTAATTAGGCATCTAAACTTTTCGGGTGAACTGGGCAAATGTATTCTTGCGGGACCCAGTAAACCTTTGTATGATCCTCCTCCTTCTCAAATGTCACAACAATTATCATTGGCATCTCTGAATCTCACGAGTTTTGAGGTTCAGGCAAATGTTATCTGTGTCAGCACACCCGGCCTCACATGGATGTTTGTTTCATGTGGTGTGAAACTCCGCAGAGAAGACAAACTTTTTTTTTTGTCCTCCCTCACCCCCGTTCTGTGTAAAACGTACTGACTGCACATGCCAGAGGCCTTTGAGGTCCTGCCACTCGCCTCGGCATCTCTCCCCTTCACTTTCTTACTGCTGCCAACAAAAGTGAATGATTCCTCTCTTCCTGTCCCTCCAAAACAAAAGCTCAGCCAAACGCCATTTTATGGAATGATTCAAAATTGTTTCCTACTTCCGAGATCAACATCCTATAAATTCCTAAAATGAAACCGCCATTTTACATGCTTTATTTGTCGTTAATTTAGTTTTCATTACACCTTCAGGGAAGGCGTGTAACCAAAACAATGTTTTGTTGTTTTGTTTTCAGCTTGGCCTGCACATTTCAAAATTGCCCCGCACTGTCAGTCAGCAGATCTGCGGCTATGGCTTGTTATTGTTCCAGCAAAGCGCCATCTGTCTCGCGCCTGCAAGCGTGCCAATCAGTGTCCTGTCTGAAATTGACTTAGTTAGAACTGCTGGCCTTGATGCCAGTTGTTTATTGAGGCCAAAAAACTCTATGTAGTTCAAAAAAAAACAGTATCAGTGGATATGCATATAGAAAAGTATCCCTACCTGCTCTAGTGTGTAGGACTACACAGAAGCCATCTGTGGTCTGTTTGGAGTTACCTGGGTAGTTCTTATTTCTTTATTTATCCCAAGTCACACTCTATCCGGCAGCCCGGTCGGTCCCTGGAGGCCGTGCCGTGTCCCTTTTCGTACGGGAACTGCACATCAATGGCAGCGTTAAAGGTTACAAAGCTCGACAAAGCGACACATTCGCAGCTCTGGCGGTGAGCTTTACTGTAACTGCTTTGATCGTGGAGTCGCGCGCACACTCTTTGCAGTCGACTTGCTCAGTGACACTCTTTTCTGACAGGGATTTAAAAGTGAGTGCTTTTTACACTCGTGTCGTCCACTGTCAAATTGTAGTGCCTGCAATTACATGTGAATGTCAGCTTTACATATCAGGCACCCCAAGAACCTTCTGTGACCCATAACCTCATTTCATATCTATTTTCAGAACAGTATAGCATGTTACTAGCACTTCTTAATCATTGTCTTTCGAGCTATTACTGTCTTTTTTTTCCTTCTTAATATTGTCTTCTACAATTCTTTATCTGAAAAGTCGTTTTCTTGGAGAGCTACAAAAAAATCCTTATACAATGAGGCATTAACTATTCAATTTTAAGGCATCCTATTTGCTTTTTCCCCCAATTCGCTTCACATCTTGTTTGTGTTTCATTTTGGTTGAAGGAGACAAGCTTGTTTGTCAAGGTCCCTTGTTAATCTCTGGATTTCCATCTCCCAATTATTTTTGCATTGTCTCTTTGCAACAAGCTTAATGTTGACTCGTTTCTTAAACACAGTCAAGAACACTGAAGCATGCAGACATTTTGCAATAATGACATGCATTTACACAACAGATGAAGGTCGTCCATGGATAATGCAAATTTAATTTAGCATTAAGTCAAAGTGAGTCTGGTAGCTCGCATCTATCCCACTGATAACCACCACCATCCAACTGAAATTCTTTCTTTTCTTGCATTTCCTAATATGGAAAAATAATTTACAACGTGATGAGCTCATTTACAATGTCTTTTCTTTGCAGTTTTGGGTTTGTGATCACTAATGATGTCTTAACTATAACTTTTTAGGTTTTCAATCTCCCCATTAAAGGTTTTTTTTAATCGTGATTCGAGGGATTTTTTAAAAAAATGTAATTTTAGGAACATTTATTTTTCTTACTAGAATTAAATTCTGATTTAGTTTTTTAATAATCATTTTACTCATGTTCTTATTCAAGATTTTTTTTTTATATATATTCCCTTAAACTGAGTTGTTCATCACTTCAACTTTTTTTTCAACTAAATTCTATGGTTTGTCAAAAAAGCGGCAATAACCAGACTATTATTAGGGAAATATTCTCCCTACACCCTCCAAAAAATGGCCCAATTCCCTCAATTACAACCCAACTCTGGCCTGGCACATGACTTGCATTTAAAATGTGATCTGTCACAGTTCACCACAGCACAAAGCCACAAATCAAATCTTTGACATGCCTTTACACCAATATTATGTCTCAGACGCGACAACTTGTCATGTTTTATATTGTTCAACTAAACTTTAAGCAATATCTGCTACAGTTGTGCTGCAAGTACTTTCCTTGTTTGTTTGCTCTCCCCCGGTATATTCCAGGCAGAATATGCTCTGCTTTTGATTAGCTTGGTGCGATGGGCTTTTGGAGCCTCGGCACGCCACGGTAATTAGACTGTCAGTCAAAAGCAGATGGCTGCTGCCTGAAATGGGAAAGTCGCCTGAAAGTTTGTAAACGAGCCCTTTTTTTTTGGAAATGCATTTGTTTTTGTTGTGGAGGCTCAAAGACGGACTCTCCCCTACATTGGGCAGATTGTTGATCCAATTCCAAACTTCACAATCATCGTAATTGATATTCACCCCAAATGTTCTTGTTATACCAGTTTACCACAGAATACCATTTTTCATATCCTGGCAATTGTTTTGTAAATTTGACCGACTCAACTCATTTCATTCTATTGAGAATTAGTATACATGTCAAATTAATTTTACCTGGGAAGGCTGGCATTGAAGGACCATGATTGCTGCCCAATCCAAATTTAGTGGGCTGAGGCGAATGGTCGCTACCAACCCTTCCAATCAAAATGGATTGGACGTCTATTGCCACCAATGACCGCAAATGAGATAACATTAATTTCCTACTGTATTTATTTTCATATGCTTCAAAAACAATTCCTTTCACGAGTTAACTGCAACTTATTTTTGTCTTTTCTAGATTGTCTTTGAAGGAATTCGAGGGTCAAACTTTGAGGGCGATATAGCAATCGACGACGTGTCCATCACTCTAGGCAAATGCAAGCAGGAGAACATTGTCGCTAGTGCAGGTAAGGAAGGTAAGATAGAGTGGGAATCGGTCTGTAAGGCAGATTTTAAACTTTAATTACGGAGAAAAACATCCATGATGATGAACACAAATGTCCAAAAGAAGAATAATAGCATTTTTTTGCATAAAACAAAACTGAAATCAATTTTAAAAAGCCATTGTCTAAGTCAAGAAAGAACTCTGTTAAGGACTTCATTGGTATTTCCTTTTTTGATTGTCCCTAAAAGCCTTCAAAGGAATAAACAGGACTTATTTGAGGAAACAGTCAAAATACATTGGGATAATCTAAATTACTTCATTTTATATATAGCCACTGACCTGAATACAATAGAAATGAAGGTAGCCTTGAAGTACATTTTCATCAGTTGAATGGATAATCTTAACCCACAGTCGGACTCAATGTCCATGTGGCGTGCAGGTTCATCCGTTGCCGCGACAAGCCTTTCTAGAACAAATTTTAATCATCGGTCATGCTGACATGCACATGCAGGTGCATTTGAAATAGGACGCTGCTGTAAAACGTGAACTTTGCCGATTCATTCTCTCTCAATCATAACAGAACGTATCATTCTTTTTCAATGTGTTGCACTTACTGTACTTCTCACATAGAGATATTGCCATGCAGAAAAAGACAGTGATTTGTGCATTTTCACAGCAGCGCTACTGCGCTTGACTCCTGGGTACCCTATTAACTCAGCTGGTGATAAACACTGGTAACCTAATGTACAAAAAAAGGAGCCCATTTTGGGTTCATTCATATGTTCCACTCATAAAAATAAATAGAAAGGGTTATAAATCCAGAAATCTAGAAGCGCTACATTAAATATTCCGCTTTTACAAAGAAAATATTTCAAAATGGTAATTTAAACTGTCTGACAGTTATTTATCCAACATTGTTTACCAATCCTGTTATTATTCGCACTAAAATGAGACACTGCTACAAAGATAATACTGTATCACAATGTAAACTGCCCCTAATATCTTCTATGTTTCAACATCTTCATATCAGACACCTGTTAGATGATTACATGTTGCTGTGAAATTGTGTGCAGCATTTTAACTCATTTCTCTCTTTATTCCCCTTCCACCGCAAACATATCGTATGTAGATGTTCGACCTCTAACCTTATACGCCCACGTTCCCTTCTACCTGTTTTCCACCACTTTACTTTATTATTAGTAGTCCACCTCAGCCTAGCTGCTTCTTTACAGGCTCTCTTAGACATGAGAGGAAAAGTGTTTATCCTGAAAAAATGAAATGGAAGCCGAAAGACAGATTGCCACAAGATGCTGCATTTCTGTGTCGGTAGATGAAAGAGGCATACACATTAAAGGGAGAGAGGCTGATGCAAAAAATGCAAGAGAAGGAAGTCTATGAGATGAAGCAGGAGTCCAATAATATTAGGAGTTGTAAAAAAACACTAAACTAATGCAGCACAAATCTCAGAACGGGTCTTTAAATGTTTAACATTGATATTTCCTATGTTCTGTAGCCCAAAACTAACAACCGCACCATTCACATAGAATAAAACAGCTCTCCAATCATATTAAGTCTTTAATTTTTTTAAATGGAGTAACAGCCAAAAGTAAAGAAGGGTCATGACCATTTCGTATTTAGCAGCAAGGTTATTATTAGAGCATATAATGTGAGAAAACATCTTCACAGTCTACTTGGCCCACAATACGAGAGCCCAAGAAAAACAACTAAACTGAGAAAGTGAATTATTCACACTGCCCCCCCTACCCTACCTCCTCCAACCCCCAGTTTGCCATGTGTGCGCATGTGCACTGGCTTATGTGAGATGTGGCACACTGTATGTGTGCAAAGACACTTGCGGATGCTTTAAATAATGGATGAAGGTGTAAACAGGAAGGGGAAAGCTCTTGAGCGCTTCAGAGTTGTGCGATGTTGTCCTGCAGGTTTTTTGCAGGCAGGAACACTCCGTAAAAAGGCAGATGGGTAATTATCAGGCAGGCGGGCGACTGAATGCTCGCTGTAAGACACAAATGTGTCTGTGTGCCACCATTAAGTTGGTGAACTAGACACAGCAACAAATTCAGGCCCACTGTTGCCCGACAGTTTCTCACTTGCTTCAAAAAATGGCGTCCAGTGAAGCAAAACATTAGGACACTACGATTAGCAATACTTTACTTTGGGCCTTTCTTGTCCTAATATTGTACATACAACATTTAGAATACATGTTATGACTCCAACAAGTCCTAATATTGGACATACATCATTTAAATTTTATATGTTATGACTCCAACTCAGCTCAGCATTTGACATATTTGAGAAGGGGAATAAAAAGAAATGTGTTAATCACTAGGGTTGTGTTTATTATTTCTAGTTTTTTAACCCCCCGCATGAGTCTGTTATGTTCAACTTTTATATTTCAATACGAGGAATGGATTGAAAGCTTAAAATCAAAGCCATTTGGTTTTATTATATGTACAGGGTGAAGTAGGAAATAGTTGATTCTCCCTAGTAGTACATTAGTTCGCAATTATCGCTAGTTAATGTTTGTTTTAAACTGAAAATGGATTAAACTAATCCCCCTAAACACTTCTTTCACTTGTGCTGTTCAGCTGCTTGGACGACGACCCTTACCGTAGGAAAGAAATATTCTTTGTAACCAATAGGATAGAAAAAGGGAATATAGGTCAGATTAGGGTGTGACAGAGCAAAGTGAATGTGCAAGCACGGTTAGTGACTTGAAGTGTGGAAGAATGTCTTCAGACAAATCACCTCTGAACATTGATCTGACATCCTACATTTACTGTGTAATCCTTAATCCCGGCACCAGCAGGCATGTGTCAAGTCATACTTTGTATCTAATCGATTGTGTTAGATTGACACCGATTGCGATGACTCTTTTGTCATTTCGCTTGGATATCCATCTTAAAACAAATAGCTCTTCTTTCTCTTCCATAGTTCTGCTTGCAGGCTCACAGGCACTCCCATTGGCCAGGTGGTTGACCATTGTCGTCTCCTGCGTCGTTGCCCTACTCTGCAGATGATGAGCGGTTAAACACTGCGCCCATCTCAGTCTGTGCTGACAGAAACTGCCCTGACTCGCACTCTTACGTCTGCTCTCAATCCAACTCCTGGACTTCCCCCCCCCCTTCTTCCCATCTTTCGCCTCCATCAACCCTGCATTTAGGATCCATGTAGCCACCTTCTTTATTTAAACACTTTGCTCCAATGACATACTATAACAAACCTATTCGTATCATGTATTTAAGACAAGCGCCTCTTCAATTAGCCCATTGAATTTCTTAATGCTCATGTCAAGTTTCCTTGGTCTTCATTAGTCCACATCTACTTGTATGACATCCCACCTCCCTACACCCGTTTTCCCTTCCCCGAGACACACCAAAGTGTCGGACACTCTACCAAAGATGACCTGAGGGAAAAGAAAGAGGTATTCCAGGGAGCTGGCGAACAGGACAGATATTATGGGTGAATCCCTGTCATGCTGACCTTCGCCACCAGCTCAGCTGCGGCGCCACAACGAGACGGTTTGAGTAGAAAATGAACGAATGAACTAGAAAGACAAAGGGAGGAAGGATCCTCCCTGCCCACAAAGAAAGTAAACTCAGTGTGGATATGTGTACATTTATCCCTATATATTAAATATAAGCAAAGTTCATATATAAGTGGGGTACCCCGAAGAACTTTATGGACTCAAAGAAAAGAAGCACAACATTTATACAAACTCTGTTGGTCCTTTTAGGTTTTATTGAACTTATGTGACGTTGCAATGTCCGAGCAAGTCCTTGTTTTTTGATATTTTTGAATTTGTCGATGCCGCGATGAGTGTTGAACACGGGTGTCAGGTGATAGCCGTACAGCCAGCTAAAAAGTGAAAGAAGTCAGTGAATGTCCCATATGGAAAGATGGAGAAGCTAATGCGTATGTATAACTGCTTTGCTGAGCAGATGACATGTGCAATTCACCTTTTTTTGTTAAATCACAGCCCGCAAACGCAGACTGGCTCATTCGAGAGCAGTGCAGAAGAAACTTTGGTTCCAGGACACCGAGTTAGTTCTCTAAACTTTAACTTGGTTAAACAACATAGATGTACTGCAATTGGTTGTGCAGAAATCATTTTTTATAGTTCACAGGGAACACGCACAAGTGAGATTGAGGTTCCCATTATCAATGGAATACTCCGAAACATCCCCAAAGTCGCCATTTTTTTTCTATCTGTTGATTCATGACCGTTTTCGGCTCAGCAACCAAATTACTAATATTGCGATATAACGTGGCACCTTAGCTGTGCATGTTCAAATGTTTTCGGCCTTCTGAATGATTATACTAGTAAACACAGCGTTAGCTAGCGTCAATGGACTGGTGGAATGCCTTGAAATTTTCCTCTGTTTTTGGCTGTTAGCCCATGCGGTTCACCTTTTTTTTTGGCACGATTTCTTAAGTACACAAAAAGTAGTAGTGTAACCAGATATTATTTCAATGGAGGCTACGACAGGGGCAGATCTTGGAAAAAGGTGAATTACGGAGGGAATCTGCCGACATTGTTTAACGCTGAATGTTTTTGTCTTGTGAACAGTCGCATAAAAATCCATCCTGTGCAATGAAAAGCATGTAATGTCAAGTTTGTTCATTTTTACGGACATTCGCAGTTACATGCTTTACATGGCATGGATCGGGTATGATTGTTTAAATCAAGCAATACTCATATCTATAGATCTATAACCCATAGTTTACAATTACATTTATGATAATATTTCATCTCAATGTCTAAATTGAATCATTGAGTTTTAATTTTGAACTCTGTCTTTATTCATACAGGTCTGTACTGTGAGTACAACTGTATGTGACCTGTTTAATCATTCATTAATCTGCAGTATCTCAATGATAATGATCTGCTTTGATTCAGTGTGTTTTCCAACATTTTCAGTATTCTTCACTTTACATTTTAATTCATCGTTTTGAACTTTTTATGTTCTGCCACGTGCTATTGCTGAAGTGTACTTTATTTAGAGTGTCAATGTCACTTTTTTTCCCACGTCTGTCAATCACGCTGGACAAAAATGCTACAGTTGGATGAATTAAATCAAGCAAAGCAAGTAGATCAGCGGATTTAAGTGTGTGCCGTGTTTTTGTCTTTCAAACTGCGCTGATTGTATTATTATTATAGTTTTTACCATGATATTCATATTTTGCTCACATTTGGGTTCCAGTGCATTTAAAAAAATAATTTTACAACCTTTTACCAAATGTTTCTTATTAAATTAGGTCATATTTTACGAATATTACTAAGAATCTTAGGGTGGCCAAGTCCGGTCCCCGAGAGCCTCTATCCAGTCTGTTTTCCATATATCCCTCCTCTACCCCAACTGAATCAAATGATCAACTCATCAGGCTGTCCAGAAGCTTCATACCAATCCCGATTATTTGATTGAGGTGTGTTGACGGAGGGAGACATGGAAAACAGACTGTATAGGGGCTCTCGATGACCGGACTTGGCCACGCTTAGCTAACATGACAGAGTCCAAGTTCTGACGTTCTTCTGTGCAAAGGAAAAAATATTTTCACTCGTATTCTTTCACATAACATTTTCTTTAGACGTCTGTTTGGATATAAACCAATCTTCAAATAGCTATTGCATAAACACCACCTGGTTGCTAATCTACATTGTGTTTATCAGAGAAGCATACGGCTTTGTTTTGCAATAAGCCATCTGTGAATCTACCCAATTTCTCAAAATAGAGTCCTCCTCCATTTAAAAATTCCACGCACCTTATTTAATCTCTGGGTGCACCAACTATTTGGGCATTATATTAAAATCCTCAGAAAAAAATACCGGGCGGTACGAACCATTTTATCACTGATATACGGCCAATGTTAGGACGTGGCATACGAAAAATTTTAATTCACTACTAGCACACAAAGAGAAATACCAGGGCAAAACAGTTAATCTTCACACTTTGCGCCGTGACCAAATGTTGATACCAGACTTTTCGAAAACACTCTTCAATAAGCAACCCATTAATTAACATAATACAGTATTTCTCCGCTACCTCAATTGCTCATGCACAAAGCATATCGTAATTCCAGGCATGCAAATTTTAATTGCCTTTTAATTGAGTGCTGCGTATAAATTGTGCCGGATCGATTCAAGTATCACGGAGAAGTAATGGAAAACCATGAGGAACCGCCCACTTTCGAAAGAAAACAAACAAAGGAACATGTGACTTCAGTTTTATGACCCTTGGTTTCGTTACATAAGTAACTGCACCTAAACACACGTTAATGAGATAGCTTCCTTTGTGTTGCTTATCCTCTAGGGTGTTCTGGGACAAATCAAAACTGATTTGGGGGATTATTAACGGAATAGACTGGAGGTCTGTATAGTCACCATTCAGGTTATTGCTGTTGTTCTTCTTGTGGACACTACTTTTGAAGTGATACTCTTTTGCCATTCATGAACTGATCATCTTAAAAATTGGTAGGTATATAGCATTGGCTAGTATTTATCGAGCCTAGCCTAGCCTAATTTCAAAATTATAGTTAGGAGCTAGTAGAGGGCAGTGTTTAGCCTGCAACAGCATACTTTCAATTTTTGTTTTCATCTTTGTATCTTTTTCAGACAAACCTTATTTCTAACCTTTGTGATATCCAAATTGAGATACACGATGTGATTAGATGTCTTAATTGATGATTTTATATCGCCTACTTCAATGTCCTTGTATTCCGTATTTATCGGATCATCTTTCTGGCTCTATGTGGATGTGATGGATTGAACATGTGTTGGAAGCAGCACACGTGAGAATTAATGAGATTTATAAGGAGCAAATACATTACCGACACGCACTAACTAAGAAAAAAAATCAACACTCGCCTGCTAATGAGTTTTAATTCCAACGCTGGCTGCTCGCACAAGGCTAATTTGTGCACCAAATCTAATGAATCACACATCACATCTCTGTGTTTCACCACACACTTTTAAATCAAAACAAATTCCACACCATCCGTTGTACTTTAACACTGTGATTATATTCTCTTCCTTCCTTCAGGTTTTTTTTAATTATGTCCTTGTTACTTTAGTACATGTGAAGTCTGCTTTCATTATCCCAGGTATTATATTTTTCGTAATTACAATCGACAATGCATTAGCCACGTGTTTGAGAGTACAATGTGAGAAATGTACTATGCTTGAAGAGTTGCTCCCCTTAGTTTGTTATTCTGCTGTCACGTGTCCCTTGTGTGTTAGTCCGGACTGTAAGAGTAGAAGAATTGGACATCCTTACGACTGTCCTCTTTACATTATTCATCAATCGCTGCTCTTTTCTTCTGCTTTCTCTAAATGTTTCCTTCAGATAAAAAAGAAAGAAGGGAGAAGGCTCCAAAGGTAAAAGGTGGAATTGTTCTGTTAAATGTTTCAAACTCTCATAAGAGTGATAAGAGACTGAAAATGACCTGAATATGTGTGGTAAAGGTTAACATTTTCTGATCTTTCCTTTTGCAACGCATACATAATTCTGTCTTTTATGCTTGTTGGCCATCATCCTTCTTTCAACATGTCTACCTGTTTGGACAAAAAGTGACCTTTACAGGTCTCTTCAGGCCCATAACCTGTTTTGGCTGGAATCAAATGTAGTGTATTTTATATTTACAAACAGTGATTTTATTAATCCCAATTTTCTTCTATTTGTGATAATATACACACGACTTTGGCTTCAGTGGTAATCTCATTATCGGTACTTTAACTGCTGAGTGGTCAGACTACTTTCACAAAGTAAACAGATAAATGAAAAAATTAACACTTGGTGCATCTAAATTAGCCTTAGTCACCTTTTTGCTTAGAAATGTGTACTAAATTTGAATAGTTGAATCATATCCACATATACGCATGGACAGCCTATAAAAACTTTTTTTTGTGATTCCTCACATAGTTTCGTCAACAGCAAAAATGATAGCTGTATTCCCAACACTGCAAATTGTTTTTCAGCTAAGTTTGGTAAACAACTCTATCCTCATGGCTGTGTACCCAATTTTGAGTTGATTGTGCAAAATTAAGTTCGACGTTGTCTGGCAAATGTTAAGTTATTATGATTAAGCGGTTGTGGAAAGTATTTACAGTAAATTAGCAAACACACTGCCATATGTCACATTACATTTCGCATCCTGCACTACATGCTTTTGCAAAAAATAAAAGACTAGTGATTTGTCAGAGGGAAAAAATAGTTAGGGGAAAAAATAAATCGGAATATGCATGTTCATGTTCCAGAAACGTGATTAACATGCCTTTTTTTACATATAAACAAATCAATAACATTGAGATAAATGATATAGCGAAACATTGAATGCTTTACCTCTTTCTGCAAACATTCACTAAGACATGCACACCCCTTTGTAGAATGCCTGATAGCAGAATATATTAAAGTGGAGAACATAGATAGATAATGGATGTGCCACAGTTTAATTTTAAATAAATGTTGAGGCTCCTGTTCCTTGGCATGCAGCTGGGATAAACGTGACTGCCATTGCTGTAATGATCACAGTTATCGATTGGTGGGTGCTCCATATAGACAAGGTCATGGAGAGAAAAAAAGAAAATCAGGAAGCAGATTTAATTGCATTAAAATATACAAGACAATACAGATCCATTATCAATTTTGGTTCATGCCAAATTTACTTAATGTTTTATAGGGTACATTTTTGTGTTGACATTTCATCGAATTTCGAAAACACAAATGGCAGTTCACCAAACCAAATAAGAAGTGTAGTTTAAATCCTTTGTCAATAAAACAAACATAACACACAAAGGCGCAAACAAGTGATGTAAAGTACTTCTGACAGTCTGCTGAACCCTAAAACAATTAGCAGTGCTAGCTTCATTAAACACGTGACTCAAAATGAAAGACCCTTAACCTAAATGATGTGGTCACACCTATATACTCAGCACAAAGCACAGATTGTTGAATGAATGATGGTGGCAGAGTCTGGCTATTGATTTTTCTGTAATTGTTTCACGAACGATTTGTCACTGTGCAATACAAACTTGGCATACCATGTGCCACATGACTCTTATGCTTTATAAATCATTCACATATTTGTGCCATTTTCATATTAATTCTTAGACCTACTTTTTAAAAAATGATACGTTTATTCATTCATTCACCCATTCATTATTTCGAGCCGATTATCATCACAAGGATCACAGAAGTGCACAAATTTTAATATTGTGCCCTACTTAGATGTATCAACCATCTCTTTCAAAAGTTTTGAGACACTTCATCAATGAATCAGATGGGGAAGTGTCTCAAAACTTCATTCAAAGTTGTTTTATAAACATTACAGTAAGTTATTTATGAGAAAATAGAAACTGCATATGCAAGTACCAAAACGCTGTCTTTTTTCATTAGAGTCACTATTTGTACGCACTGTTTGGCTGGGGAGAATTGCATGCATTTAGTACATTGCAGCAGCTAATTCAGATCCACAGTAGTTTTAAGGATAGCTGTCTTTAATAAGCACTATAAGCCTGTCTTACCAAGCTGTCAGAGGGAAGGAATACCTTTTATATGGCTTATTCATAAGCAAAACATCCTCATATAAATTAATATTTTGGAAGAGCAGGGCATTTACTGAGTTTTTCATCCCAAATTTTGTCCTAAATTTGACTTATTTTTTTATTATTTCATTATTTATATTTATTATTGATGTCTTTAAATCTAATGGATTCCTTAACAGCGTTTTTGTTCATTTTTATCAGATCTGACCTTCAATGTCACTGAATACTTTTGATATTACCTTTATTCACACTTTGTGTAATGCTCTCGTGTGTCAATTCATTAGTACATTTTTTAAATGGCTTGTATGGGTGGGTTCTTTTTTTCTTTTTAAAACTGTGTCATCTAAGTTTTTCCCCTCAGTTAGAAAGAGACCGTCCTTAACAAAGGCACAAAATAATATGCAACACAGTTCTAATGCCAGCGATTTTATTCATGTTCAATTGATGTCCATCATAACTAAACAACTGGCTTATCTATTCTCTGTTTACACACGCACATCAGCATGGAGCAGACAGGGAAACTGGCTTGACTGTAGTTGCACCAAGGACGTTGCCAGAGATAAATGCATAATTCCCTTGCCCCTGGGAATATTATTGAAAAGTTTTTGAAAAGGTTTTGGGCATTTAATAAAAACATTGAGGTGGGGCGACAAACATTTTTATGGAACAAAACATAAGGGTCTTTAGTTTCGGGCAAAATGTTTAGCAGATAATGCACAATCATATACTTTGAACAATGGTGTGTAGTTATTGGTGTGTCGGCTGAAAGTCTGTTAATTCAACGCTTATGTAGTTGTTGATGTCTTGTGGAAAAACTTTGTTGTTCCATTCCTCTGCCTTTCATGAACAGATCAACTTAAAACATTTTAGCACGAATCCATATCTAACGATCCTCAGTCTTGTTATTATTATTTTTTGTAGGATGGATGATTATTCAATTACAGACTCATTCTCACAGTAGGTAATGAGTTAACCTGTAGGAGCACACTAGGGCTTTTTTATATTAACTGCATAACAGTTCAAAACAGATGGCATGTTGATTAAGTGCTTGCCGCACAGTCTGAGGGTTTGATTCCCGGTGAGTTTGGTCCTGTGTGATGTGTGTATGTTCATCCCGTGTAAAAGTATTGGTTGAACTCTCAAAATTGTCCTTAATTGTGAGTATAATAGTGAGATGAATAGATATTCATCTCATTGTGTTCTCCTATTGGCCGGCAACCAATTCAGAATGCCCACTGCCTATTGTCTAAAGTTGTTTGGAATAGACTGAAAATGAATGCACAGTTCAAAATGTACGTTCAATGTAAACATGATTATATTTGTCTCACCTTCTGTGTTAGAGCTACCAATCTGTCAGATATGCAAAGTTTAGAATGCTTGTTTGCTATAGTAATGCTTTTCCTATCATTTTGCCACTCGGTAAACAATAGTTTCTTCCAGTCTAACACACACACGCCCAACTATGGACATATCCACGGACACACTTGCAATACAAACAAGACGTTTAGCTGTATTGAATATTGTAGAATAGATTTGGTAAAAAGTCTGTGGAATAACAAAACTGTTCTTGCATTCTTTAGTGCAAGCGCTCACTCACTCACGGTCACAAAAGGAGAAATGCAAAATTACATTTATTCACCAAAGTAATGGCAATCCATTCCTAATGCAAATAAATCCAAGTCCAGCCCTGGAAAGCATGTGAAATTCTTTCCTTCCTCTTCCTTCATTAGGAGACCAAAAAGTATTTGTCGGGTGCAAACTGATTTGTATTCCTTCAGCTCTTATTAAATTTGCCCCGGCAAAACAAAGCCGAAAGCCGATCGACAAATAACCGCAAAACAAAACAAGTAGGGCTTGTTCACAGAACATTTGCTGTGCCTGATTGGGTTTAGATGTTCTTGATAAGAACAATTAAAAAAATACTGAACATTAAAAATTAGTCACTGAATCGGTCTGGTACACTCTTGTGCAGAATGTAGTAGTACATTTCCATTCCTTTCCTTTGTCTGTTTGTCCTTGTGAGGTGAGTCTTATTTCCATTTAAACTAATGCCAGTAGGACATTCTTATTTTTAACATATTTTTCCATTAATCATTCATTTTGTCTTTGCTACCCTCCTACTGTGACAAACAAATTAAACAGTAAACCAATGAATTCTGACATGTTTCAATCAATGATGAAGGAATGCCCAATCCATTTCACTCAGAATTATTATGTTGGGATAAAAACCCTTTAGCTCAAAACTCTGTCATTTACTTTTATTACCGGAGCGATGAGATGGGCTTATTAAATCAAATCCACCCTGAGCTTACCTTGGCAAATTTCCCAGTATCACGACCTGAAAGGCCAACCGGATTGGTTTGACCTCCGTCTGCATATCAGTGGTGGGAATGAACAAGAGAAATTGTTTTTTATTAGCAAGAGGCAGACATTGAGGAGGTCTCAGACTGGCAGATGGTAGATCTAACAGATGGTCAAATATATTCGTAAAGCATTACACAACTGGACAATTTACGCTTGTCCTTGTCCCATTCTGCTTTTTGTGATTGATTATCCCTCCTTAAAGCCTAATAAAGATGAGACATTCATTTCTGATGGTGTGGTAGGTTTTCAATGAGGTAGCATAACATAATTCATGGCCCGACTTATTTGTGTTCTCATTTAATTTGTGGTGTAGAGTGCCTGGCAATTTTTACATGGTTTTCATTTATTGATTTTTTTTTTTAAAGACCTGCATTGACTAAATAACAGACCTTTTGAATAACGAGGTAAAAGGTGGATAATTGGGCTTTTGAAAACCAAATTTAAAAAGAAATGGTGAAGGCCTGTATTTCATTTCAAATGTTACTGTCATTTAGTTTTTTATTCATTTTTTTTCTTGCCAATTTGGAAATGTCTATTGGAAGGATTAAACTAAAGTATCAAGGCTAATAAAAGCCTACCATTGCTTGTCTTTGGAATGTGGGAGGAAACCAGAGTACCTGGAGAAAACCCACGCAAAGAAAACATGTAAACTCCACACAGGTGGACCGACCTGGAATTGACCTTGATTTCAAGGCTGAGTTTTATCCAACCACTTAATCAATATACCTTCTATTAATCTCTAAAAAAAAATATTGCTGTCATGTGTACGCATTCTGGCTCATCTCAGTGAATTTACATAATGCAATGACACTTTATACTCATTATGGAACCAACTTCCAATAGTGCTGCGTAGCCGTTCCCTTGATATCCTGCCACCATATTTTACAAGATCATTAAATATATAGCATGTACATACCAGCAAATAAGAACAAGTGGTCTTCCTGTGAAAGCTTGGGGCTGCACAAAGTCACACTGAGTTTAGATGAGGCTTTCATGAGAGGGGATTGAGTTCTCTCGGCACATATGTGCAACACTATACGGTGTAGGTAACAATAAGACAGGTGTGGGCCGATATCCAATGAATAAGGCGAGCAGTATGTTTAACCCTCGGAGGAGCTTATTTTCAATATAGCCAACTTGCTTTTCTCCAGCTGAGTCAACAGTTCTTTGGAGGTGTGCGGATCGATGAAAGATGCATATTCTATTTGGCCTGGACCACTGTTTGCTTTGAGTTTCTTCATATATATTTCCAATGAGCTGAAGTTGCAAGGGGCCACTCTGGACAAATGAATTTTCAATTTCAGTCTCAGAGGGGACTATTAAGATGCTGCTTTTTAATATACTGGCGGTATTCTCAAAGGACTTACGGCACTTGACTGCAATTTGCTTGGAGATATTTTTTAAGTGCTCAAAGGTTAACACCGGTGTTGGGAAATATTCTCATCTTCCAGCACAACCGGGGATTAAATGTTATTAGAACTCCAATTTGCTTAGTTTCTTCGTCACCAATATTCTTGGTTGTGGTCAAGCCTCATAAGCAGTCATGCTTCTTGTATTTATTAAAAAAAAAATCACCCCACAGCTCTACTTACGTAATAAAGGATGGATTTCACAGTAGACCCACAAAAGAATCTCATAAGAGGTTTGCCATTTTTGATTGAACCAGCAATTTCCTGTCACTCGAGCAGGCGTTTTTCTCTTCTTTTTTCATCAACATGAAGATAGTTTTTTTTCCGACTCAAACTGTAGGGCAACGTATAGTCTGGAAAATATGGTATGGATACAAGGACAGTGGTCAATACTAAAGGGCCATGAAGTTACTTAGGCCAAATCCAGTCCTCAAGTAACCCTATCCAGTCTGTTTTCCATATCTCCCCCCTCTACCACACCTGAATCAAATGATCAACTCATCAGCAAGTTTTCCAGAAGCTTCATACCAATCTCGATTATTTGCTTCAGGTGTCTTAGTGGAAGGGAGACATGGAAAACAGACTGAATTAGGGCTCTCAATGACCGGACTTGGCCACCTCTGCTTTAGGCAGACAACTTTGCGATAGTTTAAAATCATTTTAAAACATATCCAGTTGCCAGAAAAACTAAATATCGTTCTATCATAAATGTTTTATTTTCCACAAGAGGGGTGTACACAGAGAAAGTAAAAGTTTCTGCCTTATTTACATTTCTGAAAAGTACTGCTTGTGTAGGGAGGCAAAGCTTAATTGGCCGAGCTGATGGAATCACACTTTAAATCAGAAGTAGACACGGCATGGATCGTAGACTCGGAGCGGGTCCCAGGTGAGAGCTGGGCTGCGGGAAGCTGCCTTTATAAGTCTCACAGCAATTTGCGCGGCATCTCGAAAGGAATACCAAAAGGAGTGTGACACGGAGAGGGTGTGCATGGTTTACTTTCTTTTAGATCCTTTATTTCCAACCTCTCTTTCTCCTGACAACTCTTAAGCGGAAATAAAAATGACAATTATAAGGAAATGCCGAGAGACGGCGAGAATCGAACCGACTCAAATCAGAACATGAGCTTTAAGGATTGAACTGCGGGAGTAGTATACTGAAGAGCTAATGATTGCAAAACAGCCATGTTCCCAGATCGTTACAACCAGGTGACCTCTTTGGGCTTAACCGCCTGCCCTTGAAAAAGACTGTGCACATAGGAAAACTATTAAAATCAGGAAATTAAAGGAGAAAATGTATTACCTTGACGAGGACACACTATGGAAAAACACGTTTATACATGTCTGTGGAGTGAACTGGTTCACAGTATATGCTGTAGTATTGAGTAAAATATTTCTACGATTTTGACTCTCAGTCAACATGGATTGGGCGTCTGTTGCTTTCAATGGGAGCAAGTGTGTGAAAGTTATGAACATTGTTACAACATATTGACATAAAAGCACAAAAAAATGTATTACACTTCAAAGCACAAAGGTTTCTTTCATCTGTTTTAAACTGATCACCAGCCAGACATCAGGGATCTGTGTACTCATTACAGGCTTGACAGTTGCATGAAAGTAATATTTGAATTGTATGTGTGTATATATGTTGCAGAGGGGGTTGTTGGAGCCTAACCTAGCTGTCCTAAGATGAAAGGCAGTCTACACGCTAGACTGGTCGCCAGTCAGTCGTAGGGCACACAGACAGACAAACGACCCTTCGCATTCTCAATCATACCGCCCCTTGCGGGAATCGAGTCCGCGCCTGTCTGCACCAAGAGTGAACGTCTACACCACAAAGCGGCTAATTCATGACAGTACGAATCCAAATAGATTTTTTTGTATAAAGATAGGCTATACCACAATTTGGCTAATTTATTGGTCTTAAATTGATTTAATATGATTTTACACATTTAAAGCTGTGAAAACAATCCACTTAATCAACGAAAAATACAAATATTAATGTTTTTGACCATTTATCCAAACAAATCATAACCATTCTTTACAGCAAAATGGCTTTCTAATAAAAGATGGCAATTCTCATCGATATGATTGCATTTGGATGAATTTCTAACCAACAGATGAATCCCATCCAGACTGATTAGTTGTTACCCTTCTAAAACCAATGAACATAACCGCAACACATCCTACTAAAACTGTCCGTAATACTGCCCCTGTATTTCAGTCTTTTATCCATATCTCATGATGACTTTTGAAGGATTGAGCTGATCATTTAGCTTCCCTAAATCAGCCCTAGCCTATTTGTATTACGCACCAGAATCTGAGCGAACTGTGAGAGTTGTTTCACGCGGCGCAGATCAAACAGCCAATGCCGAAAAGCTCATTTGTAGGCACAGAATGAAAGTGTAAAGTTTTGCAGTGGACTTGCTGTGTGATTCAGCCGTCGCAAAACAGGGAGAACTTAACATCCGGAGGAGTGTTTTGCTGGCGTGTTTGTTGAGCATATCCCGAAGCTGTAGAGAGCACTGCGCTGGGAAAACGGCACATTATGGAGGCGGGTTTGGATGTAGGGAGAAAAGTGGCAGCGAGGAGGAAAGGGAGATCTTTGATGAGGCCCCGCGAGTGTCTCTAATGAGACGCAACTTGCTGCTCTCCTCCATAGCAAACAGCGGCGTGCCGTGCCGCCATCGTCTTCAAGCCAAAGACATAACCAACGGCCTTAATTAAAAATCACAAAATCACCATTCCGCTCGGCGCCCTGCGAAACGCCCGCTTTCTTCCAGCAGGAAATCTCAGAGCGAGTGCACAACGGGGAGACCACACTATCAAAAGCTTGTTTTGACAGTCATTCACACATTTTCTTTGCAATCTTTACGACCACTATACAATTCTTATGGAAACGTATGCGTCTTTACATTGTTTGTTCAATGTTGGCTCATGCCAGAATGGTACAATTGAATACCCCTAAAATAATTGGACCATGACCCAATTAGGAGTTGTGTGTCATCCATATTGTTCCAATGTAGTGATTAGTTATATCAGTTCGTAGTTGCCGTTGTAGATGCTTTATTCCATGTTTTTTAGACGGAATTTACATTTTTTCAATTCTTTATAGGGCCAGGGACTACAAGGCAGACTACACCGTAGACTGGTTGCTGTTCAGTCGCAGGACACACAGAAACTGGAAACCTTTCGCATTCGCCACCAAGCGGGTGGGAATCGAACCAATGCTGTCTGCACTGAAAAGAACCATCGCGCTATTGGGTAAGTGTGGCTTAATAATGAAAATTTGATGTCCACCAGGTGTCATTTTTATTGACATTACATGTTTTCTATATTACACACTGTGTATTGTTTTATATTGTATCTGTCATCCCAAGTAAGGAATCATTTAAATCGTTATTTGTCACAGTTCACTTGCGAATAGGGAGGGAAATGGCATAGAAAAAAAAGGAGAAATACAGTAACATGGACACTGTCAATCGGCATTTAAACAAATGTTATTTTTAGGATGATATAGACTTATGTTGATGCAGAGCTCAGATTTAGACTGTAGCTATTTGCTTCCATGACACTGTGATAAAGTCAGATTAACAAAATGCCTTTGGCAGTGATGTCAGGTAGTTACTACTTAAACCTATTTCAAAAAAATAATACTACAAAGCCACTGTCTGTTGTTCTGCTATGCCTAATATTGTTTTTTTTTCTTCCTTCCTTTTATTTTTCTTTGTAAGATCATTATCAGTTTAATGTCATTGCAAAGCACTGAGAAATGATTTCTTGACTCATCACTTTAAAATGAGCAACAGGCAATAGGATGGAAACCAGATTAGAAAGCAAATATTTAAAATTATATCAACAGTTATTAGTCTTGCTTCCATTGTAAACTATTCTTTCATAATTGCTTATTTTTTACTGATTTATAAAACTTGTGGGTCGACTTCATGGTAATTTACTAAGGAAAAAAATGTCTAATCAATAAACTAAGGGTATGCTCATTCATTAACAGACCATAAAAATAGCAAGGTCCCCATTAAAGTAAATTAACCAATTAACCTTGCTCTGCTCTTAAAGATCCCGCCTACGATGCATAGAAACTCACAAAATGAGCATAAATAAGATCAACATTAAGCCAGTCATTTCAAACATGTTTAAATTGATCAATTTGATGTATTCACTAAAAAAATTCAACAAGTATGAATGCATGCAAAATAATGAAAAGAGATTTTTTTTTAAGAGGTGACAAAGTACTTTACAAGTTTGATAGCGAAAGAGTAATTAAAAGAGGATGATGAACAGCATCCCATGTTTTATAGTGGAATCAATGAGGCATGAAATGAAAAGCCATTGATCTTTGCCTGGCAACTATTCCAACACAGAAACATTCGTGAAGGATCAAATTCAAGTCCAGCTTTGGCAAAAATGAAACAAGTCTGATAATGTAATTGCAGTGAGTCAAATATTTCGATTTTTCTTCCCGCAAATCTCCAAAATATTGCAACTGTTTAAAGAATGAAACCAGTTGTGTTTTCCTTCGCATTTGTTCTGCTTATCATTATTTTAGCGTTTATTATTATAGTCTCTTTTAGTGAAGTGCAGTGGGTCTTCTCATTTTGCTTCCAATTTTAATGCTCTGCTGTGCTTTGATGAGTGAATGGATATTATTTAATTATTTGAATTCGCTATTCTAACAATTTTATAGTCCTATTTCCAGGAAAGCAGGCAAACACATGTTTAGGAACACATACATGATCAAATAGATTGTACGCACATACCTATTATTTTAATTTCAATTCAAATGTTTATGTTCTTGACAATTTCCTTGCTTCCAGTTAAAAAAAATAGTTTTTATTAGCAAAGGTCTCTATGCCCTTGGTCGATTTTTTTTTTCTCTCCCTCCCAGTCTATCCAAAAAGCTTCCTTTTCTTTTCCATGTTCGCTTTCTACAGACTACAGCTCAACTCCGTCAGCAATAGAACAACAAGGCCATAACATTCTGGTTTTAAAAAGAGACAAAAGACCAGCAGTTCAAATTTTACTCCTCAGCCAATGTAATAGAACATTTCCAAGTAATCACCATCCGTTGGGGTTTATGTTCGAGAAAGAACCAAAAAGTGTGAAAGGCAAGCGTGTCCAAATAAGTGCCAAATGCTTACGCTTCACTGCAGACTTGTACGTGATTACGCTGAAAACCAGACAGATGTAGGTGCAAAAACCAAGCATTTGTGTAAATGAGCCAAACCTGCTAATTACAACGTGTTGACCTGACCAGAAAGAATGGTCACTCCAAACCTTTTAGTTCCTGGATATACCGTGTGTGTGTGGGGTGACTAAATAAAGCTCTACCAGTGGAAACAATGAGTCACGTCTCCAGAAGCTGAGATGACGGGGTCGTCATTTATGTCATCCTTCTTCCTTCTTCATTTGTCAAGCTCGGACAGGAAGTTAGAGGATTTGAGACCTGCGGTTATCGTTGAGGCTCAGCTGTTGCTGCTAAGGCAGTGCTGTCATCTTTATTGTGCATTCTGATTTGGGTGCCTGTTTTAATAAGGCTTACTTCATCCCCATGTAACCAACTCAACATTCGTAGACAGACTTTGTGGATTAGTTGTCATCCAAACCCAAATGGATGGCATTTTTCAAGGTGTGTGATCAGTTTGGGAGTTGTTAAGAGCAACACAAATTGGCAACCGTAGCAATCCGTAAAACCACGATTTCACTGCCTGGTTGCCGTTGACACCAACCATTGTTTTATGGCAGTTCTTTCTAGTACAATTTTTGACAAATGCATTCTCTTTAATACTAAAAGTGGTTCACAGTCTAGTAAAATTAAAAAAAACTATTAAAATAGAATACATTGTATTTGCTTATCAAACGGTAGTGAATTAGGGGATTTCAATTTTTAATGAAATGCTTAAATTTTAAAATGTGATTTAGTTTTATTGATGCAGAGATAAAAAAAAAAAAATATGGGTAAATGCGTGCTCTAAGCTTTATTTTGTAAATGTATGTCTACTGCTTTTAATTGAAGCATACCGTTTATTTGCAAAAAAAAAACGTTTGGGACCAATGTGTTCAGCTAAACGTGAATTGTTAACATAACTTGCCATCCATCTTGCCCTTTCCTATTCCTCTTAGCCTTCCCAGAGCCGCAGGGGGCTCAAGCCTATCCCGGAAGATTATGGTCAGAAGGCAGCCTGCTCCCTGGACTGATGCTAGAGGGGTGTATCGAGGCAGACAACAATTCACACTGACATTCACACTATGAGCGAGTGGGAATTCAACCAAATCCAGAACTATGATGACATTTTTTACCACTGGTATGTTCTGCATTGAGGCATATCTTTTTAATCATCGTATGATACCTTTACTTTGCAACTTGCTCCCACGACAGCCGCAAATTAGATTTAGTCTTTAAATTGTAGAGGGTCATTCTGTCGACTCGATGTGGACAAAGGTCACAATTGACATAGAAGCCCCTTTTGGGGCTTTAAATCCCAACAGAATTAATGCCACAGCCCACATCTTTGTGAAATAACCCTTGTTTATGAACCCAAATCTGTCTTTTTTTTCCAGGCCAAACCTCTGTGATATATGGCCAGTGTGAGTTATTCCAAAGGACTCTGGGCGGTTCATAATGTGTTTACTTTCCTGCTCCACAGCACAGCCTGTGTAACTTTGATAGCAGGTACTCTTTCCAGCTCTGGGGACACAACCCAAGGTAAGCATGCAAACACGTAAAGCTGATCCTAGTGGTAGCAGATGTACATGCGTGAGCCACACACAAACCCCGACATAGAGTACATGGACTAGGGCAGTTGTGTGTGAGGGCTAGTTTTGAGCCTGGCCGCGGTGATTGATGCGTCGGTGAATAAAGTCGCGCTGAGCAGGTGGGAACAATGGCTCTTGGCGTGTCCACAACAAGGGTGTAAATCAACTCTAAGCAGTAGTTGGGTGAGCTCTGACGTCGCATGTGCCAAAGCATGTGAACGCAGGACATTCATAACAACGACTTACACAGTAACACAAGAAAATTGTACCGTATTTTCCCGACTATAAGGCGCACCGCATTATAAGGCGCACCCTCAATGAATGACATTTTTATATATATAAGGCGCACTGTATTATAAGGTGCACTGTCTATTTTGGAGAAAATTTAAGACTTTTAAGTGCGCCTTATAGTCGTGAAAATACGGCAATTGCTATTGACTTCCAGGTATGAAGCACTCACTACACAGTCACCTCTAGGGCCAGCCATTGTTGATGTTTTTGATTTTCTTTTGTATAAACTCTTGCAGTGGGGGAGGAGCTATATGATGGAAGATTTTGTAAACTAAGATGGCATCTGCATATTTAACAGTATTGTTTCAGTTCAGGCATTTGTGTTTTTTTAATATGAGACAGTGGTGGTTTTTCATTTTTGGTTTTCTGTTTTTTCCATATATAAGGCGCACTGGATTATAAGGCGAACTGTCTATTTTGGAGAAAATTTAAGACTTAAGTGAGCCTTATAGTCGTGAAAATACGGTATGCTAAATCCAACTTACTTTGCTCCTGTATGACGCAGCTATTATTTTGCATGAAAGCCAGTGTTGGTTGCATTTGAAGCTTTTAATTCGTGGCCAAAAATAACATATCTATAATGAGTGGTAGTTCAACTAGTATGATTGTTTTGTCCATCTGCCTTGCATAGTTTTGTTCGAAATGTTACTACAAATGTTTGAAGGCCGTTCTTTGGGTATTTATAATTTTACATCAATACGTCAATCAATGAGCCGTTTCTCTCTCACATTTGCAACAACAATTACAAATATGCCACCCACACCCCATGAAAATTTATGCACTAAATATTTAATAACACATTTCAACAACTGTGAGGTCAGCCCAGTCAGTTCTGGCGTTATTTGCTACTCTTGATCTGAAGAGAACTCATCTAGATCTTCCCACACTAGACCCAAACATAAAATTATAGGGTGTCATAACTTCCCGCTTTGAGTGTCAGGCGTGAGGTGTGAAGCTTACAAGCTCATAACCATGAGAAACTCAGTCCAATATGCCAACAATTTCACATTTCACTCCCACTACACAATATTTTACTGGCAGTACCGTGCCATTAACCAACAAACACCTTATTCACACTTCATCATCATTACGCCCCTCCTTCTCTCTACTGTGTGTCGGCCTACTGTGAAGAAAATCGAACCACTTTTACATTTGTGCATCAACACACGGCAACACCTTCAGCTTGTCACATGGACACACAGAATGCAATGCCACCAATTACGAGCACACAAACACATGCATGCTCTTCTGACACTAGCAAACAAGTCGGGTGGTAAATGGTGGGACCCAGATGGTTGCCCCCTGGGGTGCGGTGATTGGCTCAGCACCGGATCTGACACACTCACACACAGATGGAGATACCTTCTATGACTGAGCTTAGAGATGGACAGACTAACTATTGATTTGCTCAGATCAATGAATCACAACCTGGTCACCAGACAGGACAGAGTGAGGGTTACACCGATTGAGCCGACTTAGTCATGGTTACTTTGGAAAATAATCATCAAAACTACATTTTGGGGTTAAAAATTGCGTGACCGGACGTTTGGTCGCGGGTCTTTTAGTCGCCGGTCTTTTGGTCGCCGGTCTTTTGGTCGCCGGTCAAATGTACTTAGATATTAAACAGTACTTAGATATTAAACAGTACTTAGATATTAAACAGTACTTAGATATTAAACTCTCTCTCTTAGATATTAAACTTTCTCTCTCTCTTAGATATTAAACTTTCTCTCTCTCTTAGATATTAAACTCTCTCATGAATATAATTCTGAGAGCTGGTTTCAACAGTAAACTCTCTGTCACCATAAGACCGGCGACCAAACGTCCGGCGACCAAACGTCCGGCGACCAAATGTCCGTGCACCAAAAATTGACTACAGTAAGTCTCTGATTTTATGTGCCTGTATCAATTCTCCAAATGTATTTATCTGTCCCCTCTCTTCATTTTTACTATCTGAGAAAGAAGGTTCAAAAACCCTATTGAAGTCTAATGTAGGACAACTGGAACAAGGCAGGGGCAATGTATTTAGTTTGTAAACCCATGATTTAAAAAAAATTAAAATGACATTTATTTCATAGATAAAACAATTTTTCAGTAATAAGGGGAACTCAAAAACAGCACATCTACGCATAATGTTTTGGAGTTCATGACCCCAGTGGGCCCCCATAGAGCAAGCCTCCTTCTAACTGTCTATTCTGCAGTGTTCCAGTCACAGTAGGGGGAAAAAATGATGGAGCGGATATGTTAATTTTCAGAGGCAATTAATGCTTAACACCCCAGAAGCCATTTAAGTTTCTTGGCTTATTAATTATGCACTTTGTACATACGAAATTATCTTCCTATGTTAAAAAAAAAATCTGATAATTAGCGTCTCCAAAATATTGGTCGTTTTTCTTAAGACCTCTAAATAGGACAGGCGGATGTTGGGAAAGCAAGCCAAGTTCTTTTTTTTGGCATCTCATTTTGTTGCTGTTTAACATTATTTAAAAGCACAAATTACCTTAATGAGGTATTTAAAATAAATCAGGAAATTGGCGCAATATGCTCTTCACAGTCAGGTTTAACAAGCAGGTACTTTTCCACTTTGATCCTTGGTTTTCTTGCTTTTTAAAAAAAACTAGTCTCCCTCAGTAGATTTGATCTAAAATTATCACATGCACAGAGCATGCTCACACCTAGTGGCAATTTAGAATGTTAAACCAGCCTACCATGTATGTTTTTTGGAATGTTGGAAGTAACAAGAGAACCTAGAGAAAAGGTTTAGGCCGCATTTATTACAATTATTTCAAAATAAAGCTGGATTTGGCTCCCATTTGTAAACATGGCTAGTGGTATGATATAGGCAAGTGATCATTTTCTTTCTTATATTTTAAGACTATAACTGTAACTGATATTTGCAACTCTTCTCGTCTTTTGGCTTAGCATTGGATTCATTTCCTGTAAGTTCATTGGAAATGGCATAAATCTGGCAGACATATGTTTGTGATTAATTAACATACATCCTACGTACTCTGTCTATACACAGATAATAGATTCTACAGTAATTAATGTTATAGCTCAATTCATCAGTGACAGCATTGCCCATAAAAAATACAATCAATCTTTCCTGAAATAGACTTCTGTTCCCACCACTAATGAAGTTCTAATAGATGCCTCCTTTGATGCAAGATACCTTCTACCATTGAAGACATAAAATTGGGTCCACTCCAATCATCCCAGTACATCTCACCTGTATTCTTGGCTGTTTTAGGTTAATCCAGTCTTGTTCTTAGTTTTTTGGGCAACACATTTGGAGGAAACCTTCAAAGCCACGGGAGTCTGGTCTAACAATGACAAATCCCTGAGATGTGGCGCCTCCTCACAGATGACAATGACAAATACCCCAGGCTATTTTTTTTCACAATATGTCTACTCTGGGACTCATTGTTCTAAACTCACCTTAGAAAAGTGTATCTCTTTAGGAAGTGGGTTAGCAGCCCAACTGGACTCTTGAGTAAGTGCGCAAGAGGGGCCCGTCAAGTCATGTTACAAGGGGGCGGAGAAGGGGTTCTCTTAAATGTGTTTTTAGAATAATTTAAAATAAGGACAATATTAAATTAATTAAAAGTTTTAAATTTGTCAAAGTATCCATCTGGGTCAGGCGGCCCGGTGCTGCGAGTGGTTAGCGCGTCGCCCAGGGCTTTGCGGTCCTGGGTCCAAATCCAGGTCACGTCCACCTGTGTGGAGTTTGCATGTTTTGCCCAGGTCTGTGTGGGTTTCCTCCGGGTACTCTGGTTTCCTCCCACATTCCAAAGACATGCATTGTAGACTGATTGGACACTTTAAATTGCCCCTAGGTATGAGTATGGGCGTGAATGATTGTTTGTCTCCTAGTGCCCTGCGATTGGCTGGCCACCAATTCAGGGTGTCCCCCACCTCAGGCCTGAAGTCATCTAGGAGAGGCTCCAGCACCCCAATGAGGTTAAAGCGGTTCAGAAAATGAGATGATGTGAGTGATCTATCAGGATACTTGTAGTATGTAGACTATTTGTTGGTATTTTTTGAATATATTTCAGTCTATGTCAAGTGAATACTGCAAATACTTCACAAAATACTGATTTTTTTTAGCTATCTGGCAAACTCTGCTTCCAATCTACATTTGAATTTTCAAAACCCTTGTGGTATTCCAATTGCATAAGCTATATTCGTGATTCCAAAAAAAAAATGTAACCCGCTTCTCTTTTTTATATTAGAAGGTGTGACTTTTCTCTCAGCACCTTTCTCCAGTGGACCGAAAGGTCAAAGGGTCATGTTTACTTTTGTGAGGATCCATAATGCATGCTTTATATCGTTTACTTAAGGGACTCCCAATGCTACGTATCCAGCTTTTGGGCCCCATGTGACAGTTAGGCCGGAGGAGGAAAAAAAAATAACCTACTATCAGTACACTCCTCTGGAAAAACTCTATGTATTGTGCACACGCCCCGCATAAGAAGCAGATTTTATGCCGGGTTTATCTTCTCTGCAAACATCATTATTAGTAGTGTGGGTGATTTTTTTTCATCGAACAAACAGTATGTGACAGCAATGATAAGCATTGGTTTGAGGATATTTTCATTGAAACATTCCAAGGTCTAGAAATGATATCATCAGCATTAGGTATTATTTCATTTATTGTGATTGGGTGGCAACCAATTCACGGTGAGCTCTGCTGAGTGACCAGAGCAGTCCAGCACCCACATAACCTTGGTGAAAATAAGTGGAGGAAAGAATCGATATTTGGTTTCTTTTCATTTAGACAATTACAAGTTGTACTTTGCTCTTCAATATATGGAATTTGTGTATATCAGTTATTAAAATGTTGAATTAGTTACCTTCTGGCATGCATAAACAACATTATGAAACAATTTAGTATATAATGCTATTTTACAATATGCGCATCCACCAAAATTCAATGCATTTATGCATTTATTGTAGCTTTAAAATTATGGTAGAGTCCCATACTTTTGCACGAAGGAAGGCACAACAAGTGACAAGCTTGGACGTATTTATTAAGAGAAAAAAATGTATTCTTTTTTAAAAATATGCTTAACTTTTGGGCCATGCTGTGATTTTAACATGGAGATAACAAAAGCAGCAAAATAACGAAAGCTGCAGTCGTATTTAATTAACAGTCGAATAATTAGGGCAGAAAATGAGGGTAGATACCCATCCAAAATGATCATATGGACAGATCAAGGGTTGCCCCAGCATGCCACCCGAACACAAGCTCGCGGACCCTCACTGGCCTGTGATTGTGTGAGTGGGTGCTTGCATATGCTTCATTCCATGCGCGTTTCTCCTATTTGTGTGTGTGCGTGTGTGTGTGTGTGTGTATGTGAACGCGTGCGCTCATGTCAGGAGACCTTGGCACCTGCTGATGAAGAAATCAAGTCAGACAATCCCCCCATGGTCACAAGCTGCCCTTACGCCCCAAGTGTCCTTCTTAGCAGTCTGTTGCATTGGCCCCAGAACTAGTTGCTGAGGGTGGGAGGATAAATATGTATCTGAGCAGGAAAAAAAAAAACACACACACACACACGCATGCATGGAAACACACTTTACTTGCTTGTCCATTAAATGCAGATGTTATCAGCTCTTATCTATCTGTGAAAACTTCAGGTGAAGCTTGTTATGCCTTTGAGGTGTTATTTAAATAGCCCTGTCATTGTGGAAGCAGAATCACTAAAGGTGATTCCAGGGTAGGAAAGGAAAGCTACAATTTCACAACATTTTAGGATTAACAGGCTGATAGTTTAAAACACGTGTCAAAGTGGCGGCCCGGGGGCCAAATCTGGCCCGCTGCTTCATTTTGTGTGGCCCGGGAAAGTAAATGATGAATGCCGACTTTCTGTTTTAGGATCAAATTAAAATGAAGATTATAGATGTATATTAAATTTCCGGATTTTCTCCCTTTTAAATCAATAATTGTCATTTTTAAATCATTTTTTTGGGTTAGGGTTTTTTGTTTTTAGTTCAAAAATAATTTTGTAAAATCTAAAAATGTATTTTAAAAAAAGCAAAAATAAACATTGTTTTAGATCTGTAAAAAAACGGAATATTCAGGGCTTTTAATCCCGTTCTTTTAATCTATTAATAACAAAATATATAACTATTATATCGAAAATGGTCCGGCCCAGGTGAAATCAAGGTTACGTTAAAGCGGCCCACGAACCAACCCAAGTCTGACACCCTTAGTTTAAAAGTTTCTTGTTCAATATTACGACCTGACTTTTTGCCTAGCCTCATTTAATATGCTGGCATGATATTAGTATTTACAAACAAATCCAATGAGAATGGAGAACAAAAAACACTTGCGGGGGAAAAAGGACTCATTAAATATCTGTTCTTATTAGCTATTAGAAAACTCAAACATTTTAAAAGCAGTGTATAGATTTTCCATTCACTGTAGTAGTATAGGCATATTCGGTTCCCAGGAGCAACCAATTACATCCTTCCAGGATGAGGTAGAGTGGCACTGCTCAACTGGGATGGCTATAGCCTGAAGCACACACTGCCATCCTTGGGGAGAGTGCTGAAAGCATCAGGGCAAAGTTCTACAGATTTAAAAAAAATAAAATAAAAAAATGTTCATCCAGATATCCTCGGGTGCTCCTAAAAAAAAGTACATTAGTTATGGGAACAAAACTTGCAAAACTGGCTTATATTTCATGATGGTAGCACATGAAATAAACTTTGATTTCATTGTTTCCAGTTTGTTGTAGCAATACTTGATTTATTACTGTAATTAACACTGAGTTGACTTTGCAATGTACAGTATTTTTTTACTAGTGGAGCTGTTGCATAGGAAAAAAAATAACCTGCATAATGCAGTACCCAAGGTCTTCTAAATAATGATGACATTTATAGTAACTTTTTCCTTTTTTTGTGGTCACTTTCATTTTGTTGGTGTGGATACATTTTGGACTTACCTGCAATAAAGAGACCATGTAATTTTCCAGAGACATTTTTATCGCACATTTAAACTCGTTATAAGACTCTTTGTTATTTAAAAAAAAGAAGTCCATTAGTGCCTACCCTTGCTCTCTTCCTGTCAATGGATGGAAAACAATTATGTCATCCCTTAAGAAAGGGAGCAAAAAGAATCATCTCATCTCATTTTCTGAACTGCTTTATTCTCATTAGGGTCACAGGGGGCTGGAGTCTATCCCAGCTGACTTGTGCCCTGTGATTGGTGGCCAGCCAATCACAGGGCACAAGGAGACAAACAACCATTCAGAAAACTACTAACGTCAGCAAATTCTCTTCCACTTTGATGCTGTCATGTACTTTAAGAAACATATACTTGTGTCCACATATATTAATTTGTCGATTATTAAACTAGAGAAAACGTTGTTCTTACGATTCAGGTTGAGTTTTAACCGTGGAGCAAATCAAACTATAAAAGACTAAAGGAAACAATGTCTACAGAGTAGGCCATCTGTTTTATGATACAGCAGCTGCCCCATGCATTCTGTTGGAGACATTAAATATAAAGTATCCCCCTGTGTTTGGGAACATCGCAAAGACCGAGTGGCGCTTCAATGAACATTGCTTTTTGAAAATGAGCCAGTCCATTGCTGTGAAATATAGGTTCCTCTCTGACTCTGTTTAATTACCATGTGCAGCCCAATGTGAAAAGGTGTCAGAAGGGCAGAGAAGTGAATCCTGTTCTAATGAATGGCAACAGACAGACAAGACAAGCGATGAAAGGCCTGAAGACAGGCATCTCAGAGGAAAATGTCTGTCTGTGGAGTCTAGTTATAGGTACAAAGTAGGTAGTAGGTATAGATACCTATCTGTACTTTATGTATTATATCGCATTATGTAACTCATTCCTGGGAGGTCACCAACCAATCGCGAGGCATACTGTATCCCATCCAATTCATCCCTAGAAAGGCATGTCTGTCAAAGGCGACAAACCTCTTGTGATCTCGATGAATCTGCTTTAGTTGGGGGAATGCAAGGATTAGATTTCTGGCTCGAATGGACTGGTTGTTTCGACAAGGATGGGGAATTTAAACGGTAATTGCTCTAGTGGCGATTCATATCTTATTTAGAAAACTATTTTTTAAGTTTTACGGTCACGAATTATTGATAGAAACTTGTCAGAGTATTAAAAAATAAACGATCAATGCCCACAGAGACACATAACTATTGGAATTGTACAAACAAAACATATACAGGGTGACCTAAAAAGATACGTACCAATGGAAACGTTTTCGAAACTGATGGGTACGCATCTTTTTGGGTCACCCTGTATGTAACATTCCAATCTTTCTCAAAAAACGATGGTGTCACAACAGTGCAGGAAAGAAATGAGGGCGTGAATGAAGGAATGCAAAATTAAGTGGTCAGTCAAGTAGGTTCCAGAGAACATGACAAGCCTAAAAAACAAACCAACTCATTGGCCACCCATAATTTGTCTCTTGATCAAAGCAGTCTTGAGGAAAATATTCTGATTAAAACACAAGAATAGACAACTTACGGACTAGTCCACTTCCTTTTTTCCCTACATTGCTCCTTTGGATGGAGAAAAAGACGCATTGTTCACGTTGTTCTAATTTCCTACACAATACGTATTAACCATTTTCCGACAAAGCAATTACATTTCTTGGGGATATACAACAAAAATGTTGTTGAATTCAGTAAAGCAACTCATATACATGCAAGTGATAAAAGGCCTCTAAGTAAAATGCAGGAACAAAGAGTTTGTTTAAGACAAAATGCCATTTTTTTGTGTTGACGTCTGTGTGTGAGTTTGGTGACTTAAGATAAACTACAAAATTCCGAGATCAGCTGTATAAGACAAATCCGTTGTGTTTAATACACCTTTTTGTGTGAATGTATCCGCAAAGTGGAGAGGAACGGCCCAATAGATTGCTTTGTATGGCTAATTTGCTCCGCTCATTAAATATTGAGGCGCTTGTGTGATTGCCAATATCGTGGCTCCTTTGGTCTTTGTTATGCCTCGCAGCCTACAAAATAGGGTTGAGCAATGTACTTATGAGGGGTGGAAAAAAAACAAAAACAAATGTGAAGACATTTGTCACGGAAGCAATTTGAGCTTGAAGACCGTTTAAATTTGTAAAAGCATTTTCAAGCTTTATTAAAAGTGCAAATTAATTCTACTCGAGGGTTTTTTTTTGTTTGAGTGGAATATTTCTTTTGTAATATACAGTACAAGTCACAGTGCAACAGTGCAATCATAGTGTGTTTGTAGCAAGATTATTACTATTTTGTTTTAATTAAGAGCTCCAAGCTGCTATATAAGAATGTACGAAAAAAAATGAGTTATCAAAGTTCTCACTCTAAACATTTTCCAAAAGTCTTCAAGTATGTGTAATACTTTTGGTAAAATAATACAAATACTAATGTTAAATTGAAAAATTAGTCAAGGTTATTTTGTTTATTCTTTTCTTAGTACTTTAATAACAGACTTCATTCTTATAATGAACATTTTACAGCTGGGATCTTTTTAGCTACAAAAATATATTTAGCTTGACATTTAAAAATAAATGTAACACTCGAGGGCAGACATCTTTTCACCTTTGCATTACAATTAGATCCGTACATTCTTTTGGACTAACAAAGTAAAATACATTAAGAGAAAAACACACCAAGAAATATTTTTAATTGAATTCCATCATGTATCAAAACAGCTCTAATTGTATGACATTGATTTACCTTCCTCTATCCGATACGTCATGATAATCCATGATTTAAAATGCCAATGTTATATTCACATGGTAAAAACTCCACTCCATTTCCTTTCAGATACTTCGGCGCTGTAAAGCACTGGCGTCACGCATTTAAGCCCATTTATTCTTTGCACTTTCTGCACTCACATGCTTGAATGTGGCAATAGTATGCAGTACTATTGATACATAATACATAGAACTCAGGCATTCCTCTCTCCCAATTGGGGAACTTCAATTCCCCAACACTTCCTCTCAAATGGCCACTTTATCTTTTGTTGAATTGTGCTCTAGTGCAATCTCGGCCATTGTCACATGCAGTTTTGAGGCTATTTCTTAATGTTGCAGCTATTGCTCTCTGTCCTATTCTCCCACTCATCTAGTCGCTCTATTCTTTATTGCATGCTTTCACTCCTGTGAGCAAAAGTCTTGCAAGGGCAGCTAGTGCTGTCAAAACAGCTTAAGTGTGGAAAAATATTCGAAGAAGTCAAATGAAACCATCTGAATTAATAGGTGTCCACTTAAACCTTTACAGGGCACTCATTAAAGTCATTGGCGGCCATTGACGGAACTAAGCTTCCAATCCATTTGGACTGAGAGGGTTGGCAGCAAATGGTAGCAGTCATATTGCCCGACTCTTTGAGAAATGTTTATATTAACAAACTATCTAAATTGCCCCTACGTATGAGTGTGATTGGCTGACCACCGATTCAGGGTGCTCCTTGTTGGCTGGGATAGCCTCCAGCACCCCCAAGACCCTTGTGAGGAAAATGAATGACAGAAAAAAAACAAAAGAAGATTCACCGTAGTGATCACAGAACTTAATGAATAGCCTTGCCATTTTATCAAAAGTAAGAAGAGTAAACGAGTGTCGGAATGTTTCAATCCGACAAAAACATTTGTGTCCTGATGAAAGCGCCAGCTGTTTGTATGAAATTTTGGACCATCTTGTGGCTGCAATTGAACATGTGGCCACTATATCTGGCCTGGATAACAAGCACTGAGCTGTCAGACACTGTCTAACCCTCCCAGGATAGCCACGTGTCTGGCTCTCGTCTCGCTGATGGACAACTACAGGCCGAGAGAGAGAATATGAGACACAGAGAGAAAAAGTATGAAAAAAATACCAAAATGTGAAGAAAGGTGCTGCTCGACGTGTGTAAAAAGTGCAAGCGAGGAAGAATTTTATTGCAACGAACTGGCCAAATAAGAACTATCCACCAACTAGCTATTCATCTTTTTAGATTGTGGTCTCATTTGGATTTTACCATTTCATTGTTGGCATATGTTTCTCTCACATGCCAACTTTTCTTTATTAGTCTACCGCCTAATAAACTGAGCGAATTTACAGTGATATGGTTTCAATCCATTTTAAATGTGAACTCCGTTCAAATGATTGCCAACTTTGCTTATATCCCACACGTCTGATTTACCATACATGGAAGTAAAACACTAAAACTTAAAAGTATATGTACGACCAAGCAATAAGACATCGTGCAACGGCCATTGTCAAATTTTGCTTCATTTTCAGTTGTCTTCATTGAGCGAGTCCTATTTGTGATTTTGTCATGACTCAAATCAAATTCGTAACCGGTTTCTTTTGCCTTAGCGGAGGACTATAAAAAAGGTCATGAGTCGATAAACTCCAGACAAAAAGAGACATAACATTTTGGATTTCCAGCATGATGGAAATTTTACCATCAAGCCCCACTTTGACAACTCCTATCCTCAACGGTACAATTTGACGCCAGCCCCAAATCAATAGTTGGCAGTGTATTATTACCATCAAAGTTTAGCTGTCCATCTCGTCTGAACCAAAAGGTGGTTATGTGAACTTGTCAGGCCTAAAAGATTTTTTGGAGAACACACTACTTGTTATTCTTACTTTAATTACCTAATTGGCACTTTTAGGTTCTTGCTATTAGTGTGTGTGAGTGAGTGTTTGACTGGTTATGTGTGTTTTACACGATTGGCAGATGCCAATGTTCACTGTGCTTGCATTGGGAAAAAAAATCTATAATTCAATAATTCAATTCTATATAGCACAATACTGTGTTTTCCAGATTTTTTTATTGTGACTAATACTCAAGTGCCACTTATAGTATATATTTTTTCCTCTCTGGCAAACCATAGCCTGTTATATAATGTTATTTTATTCTATAGTTATCTAAAAACTACACTTATTTAATAAAATACAAAATTAGCCTGCCAAAAATGCAACTCATTGTGTATTTATGTTGAGGTGTGACTCATAGTCCGAAAAATAATGTACATGTACAGTATTTGAATACACTATGTTTTGATGATATAGTAGAAACATTTAAAAATGTTTCAGCAGCTACCATGTCATCAAAACATCATTGTTTGTAGTACTTTTGCACTGAAAAGAAACTTTGGATAAGGACTTTTACCATTTAAAACATGTTATGCAAGGGTATTGAAATACAAGACAACCTCTGTATTTATTATAGCATACATGTGACAGAAAAGATGACCCAACAATGATTATGTTTCAATAGCACATTAATTTCGGAATTCCTAATGTGTTTAGCACTTAATCTTCTTTGTGCCCATCTCGGCTCACAAAACCACTTCTGAGCACAAAAAGAAAATAAAACAAGGTTATGTGTAATCAGGGAGAGCAAAAGCACACCAGGGATGGCATAGTTTCATCTAAATGCAGATTACATTTATAAAAAGTCCACAATGATTTCACTGTACATTTGTAGTTTTTTTTAACACCCTTCTGTTTTCTGTCACAATTATTAAAAACATTTTTTTCTGACATGATCAAGGGTGGAAGGGTACTCAAGTACACAATGTTATTTTACTTGGAGTGATTAGTAATCTGTACTTAATATGAGTAGTATCTATATTTAGTTTACCTTTCATTCCCGATTTGCTATTTTCTATATTAGGGCAGTTTAAATGAATTGCAAGACTTATTGCTAAGGCCAACCTTCATCCTGTAGTAAAATCATTGATGAAAGGAGGAGAAAATCCAAGCGTATTTCTTTCCAAATGAGTCTAAATTGAAAGCTTGTTGCCACTTGACCACTCGCAATTCCTTTTAAATCAAAAGCCATTCTGCAGCCATATGTCTGCCTTGCGACAGATTTTTTCCCCCTCTCACACCGCACTTATCACACACCACCATCATTAGTAGAATCCAGCTGCGCAAGACATAGGCTGCTATAGATGTGCCTGTTTTGAAAATGCTCACATTTACACGGCAGCACACTGATGATGAAAGAGAGAGAGTTTAGATATCCGGAGATGTTTGCTGAGTTGTACTGTGAACAGAGATTTGAGGGGAAAATAGGTATTGGAAATAAAATCCTTGTCTTAGTGATCTGAGCTGGAGGATACTCGGGGTCTAGCAAGAAGAATCATGACGTTGAATACTTTATACTTTAATGATGAGTGATGAGTATGTTAATACATTAGTCCTTTTTCTCTGTTTATGTTTCATATGTACTGTTAACGGATGCACTTTTTTATATGTATCGTATCTTGTGTTGACCCGGCCCATCTGTCAAATTTTTAAAGTCAATGTGGCCCCCAATACTATAGGTAGGGACCTTTATCATGTCATGTCTTTGAGACTGAAAAGAGACCTCTCGGAGTACATTTCTTCCGAAGTTTTCACAGAAGCTCTCGTAGGCAAGGTAACAGTCAAAGTCACTTTTTATCAATCAGAAGGCTGATCTACGTCACATGCTGCAGCCGCTACATAATTCAACATGCCTTGAAAGGAAGAGAAGCTTTGAATAACAATTCCACACACAGCAATATGAAAGACTTTTTTTGACACACACACACACGCAAGCCGACATTGTCCTTTTTCCACACCAGGAATGGTTTTCTTTGATATTTTTGCATCGTTCCACGCCGAGTTGGCAATTAGCCACTGCACCAGACTCCTTTAGCAGGAGCATTGTGGTGAAAGATGAAGACAAACAAAGTGGTGGAAAAAGTCCTGCAGGGATTAAAGAAAAAGTGAGAAAGGGGAGGGAAAAAAAGCAAGGGAAGGGGTCCGGTTGCCAGATTTATGTTTGCTTGGTGACCTGCTCAAAATAAATAAATAAAACAGGCAGTAAAACATCAAATTGGACTTTTGGCCAACTTGGACAGAAGTGGTCACAAAGGAGTGAAGGACTTTTAAAGTTAAACTTGGCAAGAAAAGACAGGTCTATGTAATATATCGCCATTGTTCAATGACAAACCTGAATGTCATGATCCAGTTTCCTTTCATCCCTCTCAAAGCATTTTTTAAAAAAAGACAATGAAATAAATACTGATTTCAGAAACAATTTCGTACCAGAATTATTTTTGTCCATAGCTATCAAGTAATTTATATATTTTTAACATCACAACAAATGTTTATATCGAATAATAATGAATATATTGTCCTTTCGATTAAATAATCGATCACATTTTTACAAATGCTAACTTTGGGTTCCATTGAAATGATTGTCATTCTTTCTTTGACCACACTTGGTCAAATATAAACAAATTAAAACCAAATTAATGGTCGTCGCCAAGATTCTACTCTTAAAAAAACCCTTAAATTATTTAAATAAACCTAAAAATGGTAAGTTGCTTCGCTAACTGTTAATTTGATGTCAATTTGTTTCCACTGAAAATCATTTTTTGACGAAATGAATCGAAAAACAAAGCACCACGTGAGATTCCCTGCATCACATGACAGCGGTTCCTAAGAGTTGGACCCACTCATGCAACAAAAGCGAATAATTTAGATTGGACATGGGTTATGAACCAACGTCACAGTCAATCAGTTTAGCCCCAGGATGACCACAAACACACACGTGATGAGATGAGTTGGTTATGATTGGCTTTGCCTAGTCCAAGTATAACTGGGCTGCCTCTTTAATAATAACGGTCTTACCTCAACCTTATTGAGTTCACGGCAGGTCTTTGGTCTCACCCAAGTTATTTTTCCCCCAACTGCCCTGCTATTGCCTTCACAAATAGAGTTAGGGCAATATATGAAGTGGCCTCAGCAGGTCATTCACTTTATTTGGATCGTAAAGGACTTTGGTTTTCTTATTACTGTTTGTTCTCTTATAAAGAATGCACTTTCTGTGTTTTTTTTTTAATGATGAAATCATATTATTTGCATGTGTGCTAGTACAGACTAATGGCCGCCCTCTACTGTTTATCTCGTAACTTACTGGCAACCTGGCACCAATAAGTCCATGTGGAGGTCTCAAAAATTGGCTTAAATTTTTTTAATTACATTTGTAATATTTTAGCAATTGGATCAAGCATTAGAAAAAAAGCTGGATCCTTATTGTGAAAAATTATATATATCATAATTATGGTTACTTCAGTATTCCCCCATTTTCTGCAGTTTTTGCAGTACATCACGGAAACGCTGATATTTTTTTTGTATTTTAGTAGCAATATTTATATTTTTAAAAATATAATATAATCTGACCCAAAAACATTTCCTTTGTTTCTCCTTTCTTGCTTTCGTCAACATTGTAGCAAAGCTTCCGGATATTTTAGGTATTTTACTATATGTTCCAACTGGCCAGACAGCAGATAAAGGAATCTTTTGCCTCTTTTGCTCAACCACTGACAAAACAGAAAGCAGTTGATAACAGAGACTTGAGCGCTTCCCGACCTCCAAAAGTCAGCTCTCATTATGTCTGCTTTTGTGCCTCCTCTGAGTGAAGCTACCTTCTGCTGGAGTGAAACAAAGGAGGTCACCTATCACATGCTGGCACAGAAAAAGAAGGCAAAACGAAAGTATTTTAAGGGGGAGAAGTGGAAAAAAAAGGTGTGGCTAAAATAAAATGTTAAAAGGTCATACAGTGACTCTCAAAGTGAAGTAAAAGTAACACTTGTAGACTCCCCAGTCAATTGCTTAAGAACACTTGCGTGATTTTCTTATGTATTTGTTTCCCAGGAAATCAAAATGGGCCGTTTCCTGTCTTGGAATTGTCATTATCAGTTCTGGTTAATGTTTTAGAAGGGTAAACTTTTTAACTTTTTTTTAATCATCATCATTTAAGTCTCGTTTTAACGTCAATGTTTAACTGCAGTGGTAATTTACAATCTAGGGCAGGACAGTCTGGCCCGAAAAAAAAATCATCTTTTTTGTTTGTCCCAAAAAATATATATATATTTTTTTAATATTGTTTGATCTAGATTCTTTTCACTGTTCCAATTGATACATTTCTTTAAACAAACCATACAGCCATCTTCTGTTCATGATTTGGACTTTCTAAAGTCAAATCATCACATGATCTATTAACCACCTTAATGCCTAAAGTTAAATTTAAAAAAACTTTTCAAAGAAATTACAGCAAAAAAACTGATTCTACAATTGCTTTAATGTGACTTTTTAAAAAACTATAATACAATGGCGTTGTAAATGTTATGAGATCAGGTCCGTGTGGGCAATCTTATGTTAGTAGTAGAGGAATAAAATCGAAACAACCCATATGTTCACTAAGAATTGGATACACCATGTTGTAGCAGCTGTGTGATATGCAGTCCACGCTTGCACCTTTGAGGTTGAGTGCTTAATAGACTTGTCCTGCTCCAAGTGTCCATTGTGCGCTAAATAATCATGCAGAAGAGCGCGTGAGCACCGACTAAATGCGAGGGGGGGCTTTCCCCGCGCAAGTCTGCCAACTCCTCTCAATAGAGCCCCGCGAGGTGATAAAAGCAGACACTTGGCAGGCCACTTTCCAGAGCAAAGCATCTGCCCATTTGCAGGCAACTGGTTTAATGTCAGACTCCATCATTCTTGCGTTGAAAATGACCTTGGCGTTGGCGTAAGCGCACCACCAACTGATGCATGGCTCTTAAGAGCAAGAGGGAAAAAATGTGAGTGCAAATCAATTCAAGTTTCAACGCAGGGCCTTGTGACGGCCATTAGTAAAACAAAGTCACCTTCAAAATGAGCACAGACAGCCATTACTTTTCCGAGAGCTGCCTTATTGACGTGCTCCTTGATTCTTGTCACGCCTGCTTGCCTTGCAACTTTTGGAAATTGGACCGTCCGTTGAGTTATAAGCTCACATTCGGACGACTCTATCAAACTGTTACAGTAACACTTTAATTCGCTGTCGGTTCATAAACTTGCAGATTCAAATACAAGAAATAAAGTCGCCAGTGTGACGACTTTAGTCACAATCCATGTGTGAGATTGCACAAACAAACATGTAGAAGCTTGTTCGTTTGCAATGAAGCTAGTTTCCTTCATTTTTCTTCCAAATGTGCACTGGATGTGCCTTGCTTAATTGCCTCATCTCATCTAGTGTTCAAGAAGTCCAACAAAGTAGACTGAACTCAAGCCAATTGTGCAGAGATACTGTCAAAATGTACAGTAGGCTGCAGTAGTTTGGACACTCTGTGTTAGATAAATTATATGGCACACTTTTAGACGCTTTAGCCTAGAGACAATCTTTCCCTGCAATGTTGTCCTTTTGTTGTGTGTATCTTCAATTATACACACTTACCTGGGAGCACCAAAGTGATACTAATTCTGAATGTCTGCTTTTTGTCATAGGAGAGGTGCAACCTGCACATGTGATGGCCATGAAGCATCGTATGAGGCTCAAATGAAGTTCACTATGACACCTGCGAGTTCTCCGGGGAATCTATTTGACCTTTCCATCCTCATTTTAGTGATGAACAAGACACCGGTTTCGGCATGAAGTCTCTCCTCACACTGCAAGGTATTATGTAATTCCCGGGGTGGCTGTAAATATTCTGACCAGTATGGCTGTTGGCAAATTATACACTATTCAATTGCCGTATAGATGTTTAGTTTAAGATTGAGTGGATCGATTTATTTTAGGTTTTTGCAGATTTCAACATTTTCTGCATGAAAAATGACCATCAAATTAGATAGATTTTTAGATTACTCATCCCGTACTTGAGAAATTCATTGTCGTAGTAGCAAGGTGAGAATACAGACACAGAAAAAGACACTGTAGACATAAATAAATAGTGACACATGAACTTTAGATATAAATATGTATATAAATTGATAATGTGTCATTTTGTTGAGCACTTAATCGTAAAGAAATCTAAACTCAAGCCGCCTGATGGTGTAGGGGTTGACTTGCCTGACTTTGGTGTGGGCAAACGTGGGCTCGATTCCCGCTGATGCCAGAATGATTGCGAGTGCCAATGTCCGTTTGTTTCAGTGTGCCGAATGGCTGACTGGCAACCAGTCTAGATTGTTGTTTTCCTTTCACCCAATGTCAACTTGGATAGGCTGCTTATTTTCCTCTATTTGCTTCTAATGAAAGTACTTTTGTTTCCAAACAACTAACAATAACCCCCTCAAGTACACATTGTGTCAGAGAAAACACCAAAAAGCAAGCATAACACAGCTTCAAACTTTTTTCTCAAATTTAAATTGTCATAGCCCTCTCTCACCATGATTACTACAACAATGTTCCCTGTTAAAAAGTCCTTCTTTTGCATACATATTTAATCTTGTTTGGACAATATGAGTCTATTGCAAACACAGTTGCTATCAAGACCTATGCAGAAAGCTAATGGAGACTAATATTGACAGTTGGAAATCACCGATGCAGAAACAAAACATACAGAGCCAAACCTGCTGCAGGCTTTTTTTTTTTAATTGTCATTGCGCATGTCAAAATCAACACATCCATTTTGCTTGTGTTGTCAGGTGCGAGAAAAGATGGTGTGCGCAAATGAAAGTGATTAAAGCCTGGATTGCTGCATGCATCGATTGCACGACTTGTAGTTAGGTTCCTTTGACAATAAAATTGTGATAAATGAAGCAATTACAACGGCAGCCGAGCTTGAGAATCTACATGATGCTTCCGATGTCTGTGCACTCTAGAGAAATATCATCCAATCTATGGTGGAAAAAAATAATGAGCCCTATTTAGAACCTTTGCTTTATTCCTAGTTTGAAACGAACAAAGTATTGAAACATCCGTTTAAAATTCTCCGAAGTTTTGACCAGAGTTAATGTAGTTTTGTCTCAAAATATGCACTGTTAACTCAAAAGCTGATGAAAAATATATGTGGTAATTGAATTCAAGATTCCGCTGCTAAAATGGTGCTAGAAAGATTGAGCTAAAATTGTCTGGTTTGTATATCATAATAAGTAGCTTAGTAAAAATCTGTGGTCCTATTTTTAGATGGACTGTTTTCCAACAAGGTTATTTCTAAATGTGTAAACAATGCCAGACCGAAAGACAAAATTAGCTACTTCTTTTATATATTTTAAACGCTAGCCGTAAACATTTCCCTCGCTCAGCTTTTGATGACGGAAACACTCTGTTTTTTGCATACTAAAACAATTGTCAAAGTGAAGTATTTTCATTTGCAATGCAAATGTTTCTAGGCGCAGTAGATTAAGTGGTATGCATGAAAGTGAATTATCCTTGGCGGTTGAGATATGGGCCACAGTAAATGCTTCCCATTCATCTTCCATGTACGTATATACAGTGAAAGAAGTGACACCTTAGCAGCGACTCCCCAGTGCCCGCCTTGGAGTTCCAACACTTGGCCAGCAATCTCTTTTAAATGAACTGTTTGTGTTCCTCTGACACACTGGCTGTTATTTTAATGGTCTGCAAACCACAGAGCAATATTGTAAAGGATTATTATACCTTTAAATCACCCGTGAGAACCAATCAGAGTGCATACGTATTCCATTAATCATCTTTGCTGGAGTGCTGCTCAAATTAAGCGCTGTGCTTTAGTCACAGCAAACAAGAACATAGTAGCACAGTTTTTCAGGCTGTGGCTATTTATTTTGTTATGGAGCTTTACAATGGGTTTCGTGTTGTATCATTGGTGCACAGATCCTCAGAAAATACACCCCAAAAGTCAGAGAGGAATACATTTCAAAGCCAATTGGAGTGCCAAAATTATGTTCCATTGCTAATTTAATTCACTTAGAAAATCGCTAATTTATTACGTCCCTAGCTGTTCACCGGACAGCTTATGGAAGCCAGACAACTTATTTTCAGAGGTCTAAGAGCCATCCATGGATGATCTATCCGTTCAATTTTCACACCGCTGCTAATAATCTAAACGATCGGCAATTTCTCAGGCAAAACACGTACAGTATCTTTGAGACTGATGCCGTTTCAGATCCTACTCAAATGTGACGGCAATTCATCTTTAAACAAACCCAGTTCGCGCAAATGTCTTGAACTCTCCGAAACGCTCCTCAAGCTGTGAAGCATTAAAGAACATCAATGGCTTTTCTCAAGTTATTTTCTATCATTTTAAACACGTGGAATGGAATCAAAGATGAAAACTATGACACACAACTCAATTAAGAACCCAAATCTTCAATGGCATCTTCAATAACTCAGAATTACCTTAAAAACATCTTGAATTGGATGCTATTATATTTGATACATATTTACAGGAAAATTCTGGCAGCCGGTGGAGTCTCATTATATATTTCTATTACCTTTACACTTTAAACAGTTCAAGCATGAAAGAAACAAATCCAGAAAAGGTAGGATAGCATTTTCATTTAGTATCTGTTATATAACTAAGGGGTCTTAATTGCTGTCTTAACTCAGAAAAGCAAACAATGACGCCCTCTCACGAGTGCATTATTTATCATCATATAGAAATACCACAAAAAAGAAAATGGATGTGAGACAGATAGTCATCCAAGCACAGCAAGTCAATCGATACATCAGCCAACAGCGCTCCATGCCAACGCCTCTTTAATTGCCTGTTCTCAGTGAATGATTCAGGTACCGCTGAAGCTTTTAATGAGGTGTTGAATTTCACTGCAGGGAGTGAAACGCAGGCAATTAAAAAGGCAGATGTAGCGGCGCCCAGGTGAACTGAAGGATGACTACATAACATATTCACATCGTCAGAGCGGATGATGGGAACTAAAGTCCGGGATGCATTCCTGTCCAATCTTTACGTATATAAGCTAGGAGAGCGTAACCCAAAAAAAAGGGAAATTACCCAGACAATGGTGTTGGTTAACATTCCTCGCAGTATTATCGCTTGTCGCACCAATTCATAATTCTCTCACATATTTATCATTCTGCACGGTAATGTGAAACAAAGGGAGAAGGAAAGAAAATTTATAAAAAAATCCTGGGAACATAATCGTTTTTACACAAAGAGCCTTGTTTATGTTGATTTATTCGGGTTAATGGTGCAAAAGTGTCTATTAGCAACTAATCACAATTTGCTCCCCTTTAGGCTTGAATGGATCAGTGAGTCTAGAATCAACCAGCAAGTCGCGCATTCTAATTAAGGCGATTGAGTGTTGTGTGAGACAGTTACAAACAGGATAATGGCCTCGGCGGTAATATGCTGTTTAGAAGCGAATAGACAGCCGCAACCCCACATTTTTGGGGCGTGAAGTTAGCATGTCCACCTCGTTTTAGGGCGGTACTGGTTTGAATCTCTATTGGGAACATTTCTGTCAGCGTTTGCATCCTCTAAAAATGTATCGTACCTTCCAGACAGAAAGTTGGGTTTAGGAAAATACGGTTTAGGGTTTGGTTTCAAACCAGGGTGTGGATTTCCAGTAAGGGTTTCAAACTAAAGTGGGGTTTCAAACTAGGGACACAAACTGAGATTTTGAACCCAAGTTACTGTTAATAATAAGAATTTGAAACTCAGGTTAGGGGGTCCAATTGGGATTTGAACCATTTGGATTTGGATTTAACAACAAAGGCATCATCTGCCTACATTTGTTGCCACAGTTTTTATGATGAAATAACAGGCAACATTGATGCTTTTCTTTAACCAGTCTGTGTTTTGTTGCCTTTTAGCATCAAGCCAAAAATACATCTTAGCCAAAGCTGAATGTATATATTTCCTTGAAATATACCACATGCACATTTATTTTATCTTCATGTAAATCGTAAATGACTTGTTCCTCAAGTCACCATTGTAGATTGAACTAAATCAGCGTTGTCTCTGTAGAATTAACAGAGTTCTGTACGTCGTGCAATTGTTCTGTCTTTCTTCTTTTCTATTTCTGATGTTTTTGCTCAGCAACAAGTCACTCAGTAGACAACTGGTCTTTGTCTTGCAGCCGCTTGTACGCTTCTTCGCTTAGCTAAGCCTTGATCAGCCATGTTTGTCCCAATCCTGAGCTGCTTTTTTACTCCTACACAGTTAGAGGCGGGCCTTACTTCTTCTTATCCCTTGTCTTCTTTTGCCTGCATAAAAATGTTCACATTCATCTATTATGTCAAATTCTTTGTCAATTCCTTACTCATTCCAGTAATTTCTATCCAAGTCAAATCAAACAATTCAGTGATAATGAAAATTGCTACAAACTTAAACAACTTGTTCCTTGCTACCGCCTTTTTTTGCATTTCATTGTAAAACAGCTGTTGAATGCATACAGAATTGCTATGGATGTGAAAAACTCATGACGCAGGACCAATTATAATCTTAGACATTTTCAGTTAATACAAAGTCAAAAAGGGAGCTAATAAATTTAGTCTTGTGCAGGATGGGGTCGAGGAACAGTAGAACGATGCAACTATGCATGCATTTTTTTTATTAAATGCCCGATCAGAGTCATTTTCCTCTAATATTCTTCACTCTTCTTATATCCTTTTTTCCCCCCGTTATTGTCACCGTTTGTGGGGATTAACATTTAATATTCTCGGCTGTCGAGGATTAGAGAACAGGTGACACCGTTTTTTTTTTTCTTTTCTGGCATGCTACTGGCGTGTGCCCAAATTTCATCCTGGATTACGACTAGGAGATAAGAAAACCAAATGATAAAAATGATTGTGTTTGATGTAAGCCGCATTTTTTTTGGGAGGGGCACAAATGGATTAAAAAGGATGAATCCAGGTGGACTTCCCTGTCCTTTGTCTTTAATTACGGTGGCTCTTACGTGCAAAATAGTTTTAAATTTCAATGAACACTTTATTTTTTAAAAAAAAGGTGGCATGCTAGTCTTTTTTTTCATTTGTCTGCTATTTTTAAAGGTCTTATGCTGCTTAATTCTTGCAAAAAATACATAATGTCTCTCTAATCTGGCCCTCACCACTAGATCAACCCACAATGATTGAGCCGATGACATGTTAGGCTTATCTTGGTATGTATTAACATCCATTTTGGGTTCTGAATGAATGACAACGCTAACCAGTAATACATCAGTATTTTTCCTGATCTCATTTCAATCTGTACTGCAAGTTAGAGCATCTGGACTGTTTGTGAGCATGTTGATATTCCCATGGGCTTCATATGACATACTTTAAGAAAGAGTTGACTGACAGCGTATTATCATCGCTTTCACTCCACTTTTGTTGCCACAACCCACGGCTCATCGGTGGTGACAGCTCTGGCAAAAAAAAAATAAAAAGCAAACAGCCTCTTGACATCCTAAGTGGAGGTTTCACTGCCAGTTAACACTTACTGAGAAGCATCAGTCCAATCATACATATCTTTTTTGTGGGGCAGAGGCTAATTACTTGGGCTTCAACCCATGCAGTTGAATAACTGAGTGTGGAAGATCACTTTTATGCAGTTTCCAGAAACACTGACCATCCTTAGCTGGGGAATTCTGCTTCATTCCTTAATTCTTTATTGGCGCACTCCATTTTTTAAATCACTATAAACTCTCTGCTTGATAAAGACGCCATACATAATAGGATTTAACTGTTATTATCAGGATTGTGGGTGTAATAGTAGGGGATTAGATGAAGTTTCTAGTGTGGCACTCTTCTGATTTCAGACAGACTAGCTTATGTTGTACTGGGTTAGCGATTTCTGTTTTTTTTTTATCCCTTCAAAATGATGAAAAGTGTCATCTTCATCGGTATGTTTATTTGAATCAATGATTGTTGACATTAATCCAAGGTCAGAGACCGGTCGCCTTTGTAACAGGCATTGTGACAATCTTCCACATCGGCACACTGGGAAGAGATGAGTGATCCGTCAGTCAGACTAAATCATTTCTTTTATAGAAAATGAGTTCTTGGAAGCAAGGCTATAGAAGGTTCATTGTAGTCCATTGGAGGTCAGGTTAATGGTAATGGCTTTGTCATTGTCAGAGCTGTTACTCCACGGTGTGTAGTGCAATCATCATCCTTAAGAATCATCTGTCAAAACAGTGTAGACAAACGTAGTAAAAACAAGCATGTCTCTCTAGCTGAATGTTCACCTTTAAGCCAAGGTGAAGGGCGAAGCCATTTCTCAAAAGTGAATTTTTCATCCCCAAGGCATGAGTCAAAAGAGCTTTGGAAGGTCACTGATGAAATACTGCTAATGCAAACTGGGGAAGGTACAACAGAGCAAGCCCTCGCAAATCATTCGAAAAAATTTAGAAAAAAAATGTAATCACATTAATCACATTGCGTTTTCAGTGGCTTAAGACTGCCAAAATTTGGCATATTATATTTGCTGCTATTGGCTGATACGGGTTTGGATTATAAGAATTTTCTTTTGCAATTGTTTCAATGAACAGAATTTATTTCAAGAATATCCATACTGTAATAGATAGATTGCTAACCATGCGTCAATAATAGAACAAAGGTTGAAGAATAGAGTATGTTATGCGGACTATATATGCAAATAATAAGATCTAAAGGGAGAATAGGCAGTTACATTGTCTGCAATGACTTTATAGATTGACTGTCAATGAATTACAATTGCTTGGAAGGAAGTTGCATTGAAATATTATATTTATTAGTACCATTTGCCATTATATTTAATGGTAAATGATGTGGTACTTGCACCAAATCTCTTTTTACCCATGGTCAAGACAAATGTTTTTGTTGACTATGGGCAGAAAGACAGTTTGGTCTTTGGAAAGGTTTGTATCACAGTTCATTTCTTTAAGGAAGTTGTACATTTAGTTTCATGGGATTGCAAATGTGTTTTGGCCCTTATGCTCAAAGGATTGAAACTGGCAATATTCATTATCAGCTTTAGAGTGAAAACTACATGGTAATAATGAATATTGCCACCTTGACTTTATCTTATTTTTCACATTTGATGTAGTGAAACACCTGAACCAAAGTTGTCAAAAAATAATCAATTAGCATGAAAAGAAGAATATCAAGAAAAGCTATGGAGAGGAGAAAACAAACAAACAAGTGTATTCCAAAAGAAAAAAATCGTTTTAGTTATCCTATAAAATAAACTCCTTAAATCTCCTTAAAAAGAAAAGAAAGTAAAAACATACTGGCTATATTGGAATTCTCAGGCAGTCGTAGGACAAATATGTTAATTGATCTTTTGATAACTATTCATACAGGCCAAAGATATGCATGCATAAACAAGGAATTTTCATGAGGCAATAAAAATGTAAATCCATAAATCGGCATAATTCATATAACAAGCCATATATTTTAAGGATGGTAATGTTAGATGTTAATGCTAGATTAGCAGAGAAATGGTGTCTAATTGAGTCGGAATAATAATAATTATGATTTCCCTTCTCGATTTATGACCCCTGGAAAGTGTCATGTCGAAATGTCAATGAGTCTTTAATTATAAATGTAAGACCTTTTGAATAGTTCAAAAGAAAAAGTTCAAGGGTCAAAACGACTCTTACTTTTGATTCCAGCAATTAATTACCAGTAAATTTGCCTTTTGTCATTCCTTTCAAACTCTTTAAGGCATTTGACCATTCAACACGATTGTTACACAACAGCTGATCTGACTCAAGCCCTAAAAAGCCACCATGAAGCAAGCATCCAAAGTTTTTCTGTCCGTGAATGTGAAAGTAGCCTGCATATTATTCCAACCTTTTATCCTTCACTGCTTCCTTTCCTCTCCGCATCAAAACAGACAGCCGGAGGTGCGTGTATTCTTATGTATCGATCGATTCATTTTTAATGCCCCCCCCCCCCCCCCCCCCCACGCTTCCGTGAGCAGGAAACCGACTCACGTAGGTTCCGCCGGGGCAAATGATGCTGTCAAAGCCCAGTTGCCACTCTGTTGAACCTAAAAGCAGAACAGACAACCTTGGAAGTGTGTTGCGAATATTCCCAAGAGATATGATGACTTATGAATAGTCTCTGTTCTTGTCTTTCCAAAATGTCATAACCTTTTGGTCAAGTGCCTCTTCTTTTACCACAGTCAACATTGGACAAAGACAATACTCCTACTCCTCCTTTTCTCTTCAGTTCTAACTGCTTTATTTCAATTCCTCCTTGAAATGAAGACAATTTTATTAATGAAGGCCTCGGCCATTTAAATACCAGTCAAAGCTCAGTCATCCGAAATAGCCAGCAATTATTTGTTCAAGATCCTGAACGATATTGAGTTAGAACTGGCCAGCCGGAAGATGAATATGAGCCCATTTAGGAACTCGAGTTTGTCTTATAACTCTTCGAAATTGAGTTGTGTTTTTGGGTAATTTCCACATAATGGTGCCGGAGGTTGTTTTTTGCTTTGACTCTCAAAATTTTGATTCACATCAGGGGTGCTGGATACGTCAATCACCAAGGGTTAGATTGCACGACAGTAAGATTTAATCCATTTAGTTGTTTTCCCCCCAGGCCTGAGCGGTGTGATTACAATATACTAAACGTATACCACGTGGCTGAATATTAATATTTCTTTTAAGCTGTAAGCCCACTTTGACGTTTTACTAGTTGCTGAAAAAACTGTTTAATGGGATTACTGGCAGCGGGTCAGCACTAAATGAGAACAATTCATTTTTATGTATTCATTTTCCGTACAGCCCACTACGAGCACCAGGCGGAGAACACCCTGATTTGGTGGCCAGCAAATTGCCGCAATTCATTTTATAGTCGCAACCAGATCTAACAGCGTGCTGTTGTTGTTCCCCTGACGATGTTTGGGCGTTGCGTGTATTCTCATTGCATAAGATTTGAAAATGTCACTTCTAATAACTTGCTGAATAATATCAAGATGAATAAAATCCACTAATAGTACGAGAATGCAATATGAGCTCAACCTTTTGTAATCCAACAGCAAATAGAACAACTTAAGTGTTTGAACTTTATAGTAGCAGAATATTCCTGAGTCTTTTACCCGAGTGTACTGTACATAGTCCACTTTATTTGGAATCCGTTTACCTCTGATTTGACTTAAGGCACCTTTCATCTTCTTCTTTTCATGCACTCCCATCCATCCTCTGTCTAACTTTGGTGGGCAGCTGTGCCTCTTGCTTCAGTTCCATCAAAGTGTCACTTCTAATTTGGTGTTTGTGCTGACTCTATCCCTGCGAGCAATCAGTGAAGAAGACAACCATTACTCCTCACTGTGACAGTTCCCTTCAGACTCCCACTGGACTTTAATGACACCTGACAGAACACAGGTTTGCTACTTAGCAAACTGCCCTCCCTAAGTTCCCCGGAGAGAGCCGATAGGGTCGGTTTGGATAATACATCCTTACTTGGTATACAAACAGCACACAAGGGGAAAGTGTGGCAAGTCATCCGGTATTACAGAGCGGCAAAGTTGGTAGAGCTGGCCGTCCAGCGACAGAAGAGTCAGCGGTCCGAATCTGGTCCACTGTCAAATTGTTTGTGGGCAAGATACTGAGCATTAAATTGCCCCCAATGTGTATGTGAATGGGTAAATTTCACTAAGCTGTAAAGTGCTTTGGCAACACTGATGGTGTAGATCACCGCTATTCAACCCAAAGTACAAAATATCCAGTTTGGAACAATGGCTTTTACGCTGAAGATCTGGGTTATCATAACTCTTTATTATATTATAGCCCCTAGGAATGAGCGTGAATGAGATTCGTTATCCATCTTCTTGGGCTTTGCGATTGGCTGGCCACCAATTTTGGTGTCCATAATTGGATAGGATAGGTTCCACCACCCCCCATGACCCTTGTAAGCGGTACAGAAAATGAATTATTGTTTAGTTAGCACTAGATCGAGTCTTCAATCCCGAGCTCTGACATTATTATGTGCGGTTTGCATGTTCTCCCTGTGCCTGAGTGCTTTTTCTCTGGGTACTCCCGTTTCTTCATTCAAAAACATGCATGGTCTAAATTGTTTTTTGGTATGGCAGGTGAGCATAAGTGGAGCGGAAAATAAGTTAATATTTAAGTAGTCCTAGTCACTGTGTCACATGAAATCAATTCAGGATATATCTAAACACCTTATTTGTCTCTCATATTCAGCATAGCTGATTTAACTTTAGCTTGTCCTACCAGAAAGGGGCGCTCTAGTTTGTCCTTCTATAAAAATTGTTCTTGTAAACGTATTCTGCCTGGATGGTGTGTTTTCTTAGTACTTCTAATTTGAAGTAGTTGTGTTGATTGAAAAAGCTTTTCTCATATTATGGCACAGACTTTAATGGCTGAGTAAAATCAGGTGAGGAGGCTCTTCTCCGCGTCATTGGTCTGTACATTTCGTCAACTCGCCAGTAAGTGTCCAAATTTGCAAATAAAAAAAGGGAGAAAAAGGTTTATTACTGGCTAGTTTTAAATGGATAAGGAAACGGTGCCAAATATGGTTCTATTATCATCATAGTGATGTGCTCATCATTTAATGTACTCATGAAGTGTGACTTTTTGGACTATAAGCATTTAAACTAACTTTTCCGGAGTAACATCCTGAAAGTGGAGTCATAATTCTTAAATTACTGCTTATCTATAGAAGCCTGGATGGCACGGAACCACACATTTGGCAGCAGGAGTATTAAATGTGAGGTCATTGTTCAAAAGTGATCCAGAACCTGAAATAAGATGACAAGTGTCCCCATCACTTCTTTGGGGTGCAACGTTTCAAGTCTCTTTGATTTACTCCTTGCTTTTTAGCTTATGTAAATTCCCTTTTTATAAGTGCTCACTTAATTAAGTGAGCTGTGATAGAAGACAATTTTATGTATGCAAGTCTTTATATCTGTAAATCACAATGCAAGAGCAGAGCTGGGAATACCAATTCTAATCCATTTAATATTGTTATGGCCATATATTTATTTCTGCTGATTTAGAACGCTGACACTCTGGCACGCTCGTCACAACTGTGAATTAAATTATAAGTGGTTAGTCAGAGGAGATGTTTAATTAGGAGTCCTGCATCAAATGCCAAAACCTACAAACTGTTATTTTTAGTCTGAGGTTTTCAGAAGTACTGTAATTGTTAACCATGCCTGGTTAAGAAAAGGTTATGTTTTGACCTCCATGAACAATGTAACAATTGCTAAAACAGGAAAGGTATAATCAGTACTGCTGCAATTGATGCAGGATGGAGAAACTCACTTTATAGCCAGTTTTAAAGTATATAATTTGTATCATTTCCAGTGTATAAACACAAAGCCTTGGCTTGCTCCATAGTAAACACAAATTGTGCTACATTTCCAGTGTATAAACACAAAGCCTTGGCTTGCTCCATAGTAAACACAAATTGTGCTACAGTCTACTCACTTACCCATGAAATAGTGTCATTTTTTTCCTAAATTTATACTTAATCTTGTTCACTAAGATATTATGAAGTCTGGACAATATCAGTTAGCCGACTGAAAGAATGACAACAAGGCTTATATTCAAATAACAGCAAGAGACTAGCTTTACGCTGCAAGACAGGACTTGACACTAGCAGTTATAGCCTGCTTTATCTTCTATGATAAGATCATATGCTCAAAACCTTTGTATGAGTTTAGGTAATGTATTCAAACAAAAATTCACGTCTTTCCAAAATGGCGAGGAAAGCTTTTTCAAAATGAAGAGGTAAAAGATAAAGGCCTTGTAAAAAAAACCTGGCATAACACCTGGCTCATAAAGACAGTAGGCTCTTAAAGAGGAAACCACAGCTCTCTGCTGACTCCTACATTCTTCGGCTTTAGGCTTTACAATGACAAGTGTCGCTCTTAATATACATTGGAATTTTCAGCAATGTCTTAGAAATGAGGCGTGTTAAAAGTGCTTTGTAAAGCACACATTTACAGATTCTTGTCAAATACAAACCGCATGGTGCCACTGCCTGCCAAGTATTAGTAGCACAGCAGGGCCACCACTCCTGTCATTTCATTTGTTTAATCAATTATTTACAATACACATCAATGGGAGGTAGGGACTTAGATCCACATACCTTCGGGCTTCATGTTGTTCCCATTTTGTGCATTGGAGCCTATCCCTGTTGATCTTAGGCATTGATACAATCATAAATCACTCCAAAAAATGTGTTTAAATAGTATAAAGGCTGCCTTTGCATAGATGTATTGGAGGAATTAGTAGACAGCTCCATGACTGCTTGGAAAACTACCAAAAAAATAACCTAAAGCCAAAAACTCTTTAAAATACGACATGGCAATGGTTCTACACTGCAGGAACAGGGTTTAATTTCCAAATTCTAACTGGACAAAAGAGAAAGATGTGGGTGTGAAAAATGTGAGCTTAAGAAACCTTGTGCCGCTAGTGACCTTTTCTGTCTGCAAGAGGCAAAGTTGAAGTTTGTGTGAGCTGATGAGATGTCAGCAGCAGCTCATCTGATGACACTTCTCACTTGTGGCTCACATTTGCTTTTCTCGGGGCCAGCAGGTCCTATGATTGAGGTGACGCCTGTGGAATGTACTGAATTCTTGCGGGATGAAAAATGTCCACGCCGAGCTTGCTATGGATACAGAAAACGACTTGTGTTTTTCTCATTCAGGTCAAGGCCAGAGTCCATCAAACATAGCTCAGTGTATTCTGTATTTATTCTGTAATGTAAACATCGTGTGTCGTGTTCGTTCATCTTCTGTACTTGTCATCGTCGCCAGGGTTGCTCAGATCCTGGAGCCTATCCCAGCTAACTATGGGCGGGGGACGGACGGAGTACAGTGCTCCCCAGCCTATCACAGGGCATTTATAGTCAATCGACTATTCACACTCAAATTCAAACCTAATGAGAAATTTGTGTTCTTTTTACCTAACTAGATGCTGTTAGGATGTTGGAGGAAGCCAGAATACTTGGAAAAAAACGACTAAGGCACATGGAAATATGCAAACTCCTCAAAGGAATACCGAGGAACAGGACGTAACCTTAGATCCCAGAACGGTGAGCTAAGATTTTGTTTGCCCACATCATATTTTAAAAATATCATTGGATATGGCCAGCACACGAAGCTTGGGTTCATCCTAAATTGTTGTAATTCTCAGATTCATCTGAGTGTCACTTGATGCGTCCAATAAAGCTTGTTTCTTTAACATTCAGGACTATTAGAGCAGGTAGCCAATGCGTAAGGAGTAGGTGGCCCAATTGGAAATACTCGAATGTGATTGGTTGAAGTAGAAACAGTAGTTAAATTAAAGTTTGATCAGGGCTATTTCACCTATTTCCAGAAAATACTGGCTTTTCTTAACACATCTCCCCTATTGCACATTGGAAAAACTGAAATTGTGTCTTTTCACACTTTATTAAACAACATTCTTTTTACTGGGGTGCTTGAAATCAATGTGCTTTCTACTTCTGGGAAAAGCGTAATAATTCTAAAAGCCTCCTTTAAAAATGCTTGTTAGTGAGGTTGAAAATGACACGGCTTTCCAACCTGCAGAAACAAAAGCCCAATATTTTTGCCTGAAAAATGCCATTTTTGCATAAGTCAGCAGTCACTTTTTTCCCTGCCGACCAATCAAAATGAAAAATTTGACTTGATGTCCAAAGTATCTGATATTCCAGCACTTGCAATCAGAAAAGCAGAACGCACATGCGACCCTACCCCCTTCATCCCCTCCAGAGCTTCTCTGTTCCTTCCCCAGTCGGGATTATTTACGACAAGATCCAGTAGAGTGACGCGGCACAGGGCTCCTGCCCCAAGAATGCCCGCAGCTGAGCAGCAATCAAAGGAAAGCGTCATCTCTCTTCCACCTGCTCCCATGGGTGCTGCTGAGGCAGCGCATTGGGGATGAGAGGCGAGAGGTGGTGCTCAGGGATGGGAGGGAAAAAGAGTGTGAAGAGCAAAACCTGTGGGGGAAATAACACTGAAAAAAGGAAAAGTGGATAATACTGTCTGTAGAGTGAAGATTGAAGTTTCAAAATGGGGGATGACAGGAGTTGTAGTCGCGCTTCAAGCAGCTTTGCAATTGTTGACCACACTCCTAACGACTCGAGTCTAAAAAAAACTGCGGCAGCACTGGAAACAGGCAATGTTTGATTGTTAACAGCCAGAAAAAAAATAGTTTTTACTCTCAGAACTCAATCTGGAAAAGGAGACTGCGTACCTCCTATTTCGGCGGACAGGTGGTTAGTGTGTCGGGCTCACAGATGGATCCACACTGTGTGGAGTTTGTATGTTCTCTCTGAGCTTGCCTGGGTTTTCTGTGGGTACTCTGCTTTTCTCCCATGTCCATAAAACATGCGGGGTAGGCTGGTTGATCACTCTAAATTGCCCCTAGGTATGAGTGTGAGTGTAAATGGTTGTCTATGTCCTGCAATTGGCTGGCCACCACTTCAAGATGGACTGCTCTTAGTTAGCTCGTATAGGCTCCAGCACCCCCACAACTTTTGTGAGGATTAGCGGTTCAGAATATGAAGGAATGACCCCCAGTTAGGCCTAATTTGACCAGAGCTGGTGCCTACCTTTAATGATATTAAAATGTAATTGTCTTTCGAATAATATGAGACACAATACATGTGCTCCCTTGTTATCAAAATTGAGGCAGAATTCATTTATTTGTAGGAATGTGCCTGAAAGGAACCAAAACTAGCAGTAAGTGCTAACACTGTTTCCTATTTAAAGTTGAGCATCCGCTTTGAGAAGGTTTTGTCATTTGATCGTATTAACCAGGGGGACGCAAAGATAGGATGATATTGTGTACCTACTTCTAATCTATTATGTTCTAGTCAAGGAGTAAATGTCTAACTATTGGACGTATTACATAACTCACTTGAGTCCCACATTTTCATACTCATATCTGCGTGAATATATCACAAATTCAAAGTGGTCACGTCCTTATGAAATGCACTGCGAGGTAGTGCCCCAGGCAACAGCATTTCCTGCTTATTAGCCGGAGTCATTCTCCAATTATACAGTGATGAAGTTAGTCTCCCTTAATTGTCCATTAAAGTGATTATCACATGGCGTAATTGCCTTTTAAAATAATGGGAACCCAAAATGATCCGCTAGCTGAATTCTGATAAGCGTTGCACTGAAATTAGACCCATGATGTTTAAGCTAAGTGATAAAAATACACTGGGGAGTCACTAGACAGCCAGAAAAACGCTTGCTTGGATCATTAAATGTTCAACAAAAAACAATCTCTTCTCACTTTGTGACCAAGTCACAAAAGCAGATATCTCTGTAAACTAAAACTTGATCCAACTAGACCAGAGTAGAGTCTTCCGCCAAGACCAAGTTTTGACCAAAAATAGAAATATATTGAGTTTTTCTGGCTTCTATGTCATGATTCATGTCGTCGTTACAAATCATTTGGAGTTAAGGTGATTTGTTTTTTTTTCCTTCCTGACTAAAATTGTCACAAAACTCTGAGAATGTACAAAAATAGTCTTTCCAAAACTTTTAATAGGCGCTGTAACGATATTTTAAACAAGGCTAGGCTGTATACAATATCACTACAGGGTTCAAATGAGGCTAAAGACAAAAGTGAAGCTAACGTTTTATTATTCTAGGTCACATCTCTTGTGTAAAAACCACAGTCCAGTTTAGTTTAGCTAAATTTGGGCTTTTCCCAATCCACCAAATGCATACAAAACAAAATAAGACAAACATAAATATAGCAGTGCACGGCAAAGACGGGGTAAAAGTGCAATGTAAAGATAACTTCCCGCACAAATAAAACTAGCTCAATATTCCCCGAAGATGGAGGCAGAGCAATAAGAAATACATCAGTATAGTTTTTACGGCATAGTAATACAGAATGCTCAAATTTTTACAGCACTTTTCTGCATCATTAATTCCCTAAAGAAAATGACCAACCTAAGGCAACACCTTCCTAACATGGAATTATTCAATGTCGATGTGTAAAGTACCTGACTCTCTCTTTCTGATCTTCTTGGTCTCACAGGGAAACATCTGTTTCAAATATGGAGGATGTGCAATGTCCAGATTTTGTTGAGTTCAAAAATGCATATGGCCAGCAAGTACAGGTAAGAATTTAATATTTCAATATATGCAGTAATGCATGAAATAATCTACAGTAAACTAAAGAGGGAAATATTTTTTGAGTAGTTTTCTAGCAAATTGGAAAGACTGAAAATTAAGTTTTGGTTTAAATCCACAGTAGGAGGATTTTTTTTGTTATTGATATGTAATCAATGTTATTGTGGGACCGGCAGGGCTATTTTTGGAGTATAAAATATTAATGGATTTGGTCATTAAATTGGGATTGATTAACTAGAAGAAAATCAAATTAATCATTTATAGTGGCATCACATGACAAATTTGGATTATTTTGTAAAACTTAGTTGTTTTACCACTTAAATGTCAATCAGATTGGGAAAAAAATCATAGAAAGCGTGTAACTCTAAAAATAGCTATCAAGATATTCCAAATATTCAACTGTCTTTTGGGCAGAACTGCTTAAAATGAACCTGCATATACTGAAAGTTCGAAAAATATGGCACCACCGTTACAAAATGAGCAGATTGAGAAGGAAAAAAAAGAAGAAAAAATGCAAAATAGAAGTGATACTGAACATTTGAAAAATATGGCACCACAGTCACAAAAGGAGCAGGTTGAGAAGGGGAAAAAAAAGAAGAAGAAAAAATGCTAAATAGAAGTGAATATGGCCTTTGGTAAAATCAACAAAAATGAATGTGCTAGTGTGAGAAAATAAGATTTGGCTGCCTCCTGCCAGGACGAGGCCCTGTGAACACCTGAGCCTCAGATGCAGATGATAGGCGGGATGCGGCTCGCGCTTGCCATAATAGTTATAAACATCAGCGTAAATGAGCTTGTCGCCTTTTTGGATCCGTGTGTTGGCGTATAAATGAGTTCTACTCTAAGCGTTGACAAGGCTGTATGGATGGATGGCGCATTGTCTGAATAAAAAGGCAGACCCATTTGCATCTCACATTAGGTGTGCACAAGGGTCCATCATTTCTTTTGAGGACCATCATACAACTCCTCTTTTCTCAGATCAGAGGCCCCCTCTTTTTTACAATCACTCCTAAAGTAAAAAAATAATCAGATCTGTCTCTGCAGGGCCAGTAATATTAAATTATTAATACTTGGTAATACTAAGATTTGCCCTTCTAATGATATCATGCTAATTATACATTTTCTTCATGTTTTATTATTTCAAAAAAGGGTGTACACCAGATGTAGGCAAACTAGGGCCCGCGGGCCACACACGCTTTTTAATCCGGCCCGCCGACGTTGTCCAATTTTTTTTCCCCAAGATAGCGCCGTCACACGGAAGCCAGTGGCAGTAGCTCTGTCCACTCTTATTTGTTTTTTGTGTTTTACACCCCTCCTATTTTTTTAAAATTACATTTTAATATTTCTTAATACATTCCTTTTTACTTCACTGTGTACTTTATATTTTTTACTTTAATGATGAGTGATGGCTATGTTAAAACTTGAATCCTTTTTTTCTGTTTATGTTTCATATCTACTGTTAACGGATGCACTTTTTTATATGTATCGTATCTTGTGCTGAACCGGCCCGTCTGTCAATTTTTTTAAGGCAATGTGGCCCCCGGGCACAAAAGTTCGCCCAACCCTGGTGTACACAAAACACCTAAAAGGTATAAACTGTAACTTCAGATATAAGAAAGTGGGTAAGCTACGCTTATGCTGAGTTATTGTTTTTCTTATGACATTGCATACTATGGCAACATGTGCCAATTCCTCACTTGGGGCCAATGATTGAAGAAATGATACATTTTATGAATTTTGCTTAGAGTTATATCTGTGGCTGCCAGAACTAATTTAGAACAAAATACCTCCGGATTTCCAAGTCTTGCACATTAAAAGACTCGCGTCGAAGATGAAGATGGCTTATGAAGGTAGGATGGCCCACTAATTGGTCAGCAATATAGTCTGACTCAGCTTCGTGGCTGTCCCACTGGGTTTTGTATCATGCAAAGGAAGTAAGATTTGTGAACTAGGCTTCTGGCAAGAGCCGGATGACCTTAATTATTACTAACAAGCTGCATATTAATGTCGCTGAAATGTGTTAATTCCCGCAAGGTGCCTGACAGTGACGTCTATAATGGTGCCCAGTCAGCCATTATTTCCTATCACTGCTGATTTACGTTGAAAGTCGGCGTAAAGTCTGGCACCGGTGGACAAATTAAGGAGATATTTCATTATCTATTTATTTTTTTTGACATAACTGTCTGCATTTTAATCGATTACGCTTCGGAAAGTGTACTTGACACTTGACTACCATTAGTAGTTGTAACATGCTGTGGGTGTATACTACATTAGTCCTCAACTGAACTGTGGTGTAATGTTACAAAATGGGTTTAATACCACTTGCAATGTGATTCCTAAATGAACTTTTAGTACAAATGCACAAATCTATAAATAAGGCTTACATTGCATAAAATGGATGGCGCTATTGTGGTTTCAAATTTACTTCCAGTCATTGAAATGTTTTTATGCCAATAACAAAATATTCTGTCGTGAATATTTTATTTTCTTTCTCATAAAATCAAATGACTGAACCTTGGCAGATATCAGTGTTTAATTAGATCATGTATCTGAAAGGAAACCTCAAGGTACAGCTATCTCAAAGCATCAAAAGACTGAAAATTTGTATTTACCGGAGTTAAATGGCCAAATAGTTCAAACTATGAATGTGTCCTCGATAAATTTCAACTTTGAACTACATTATACAAGAAAAACCACAAATGTATTCTGTTAACTACCATGTCTTGTGAAAAGCTTGGTTCAATTCTTACCAAGTAACAAAGCAAAAGTGAGTTTGGAACATTGTCTGTCTCTCAATTCGCAAAACTTATAAATTAAAAGCTGTCGTCTACTAAATCTCATTTTTAATGGGCCTAACCTTTTTGAATAACCTGTTTATTAAAGGCTTGATGGATAGATAATTGATCACATAATTGGCTACAAGGTTAGTGTTAGGTTTATTATATCAATCAGGACGCTAATAAAAATAAATGGCGAGAATATACACCAACCAGAGTGAATTGGAGTCTTTTCCCTGAAAGCAAAGCCACGACAGAGGCCTCAAATCTCAGCCCGTTAACCAGGAACTGTAGGCAATTGTGGCAGGTCCTCTGCTGGAGTCCACAATGTTAGCTTGCATATGGTACAGTCAGTCTCCTATGGTGGCTTTGTGACAGATGACTTGGCTTGTTCTGTTTGCCGTGGGTTGTCATCGTTCATATTGATTGGGTGACAGATGTGCCCCAGTAGGAAGTAAGTGATGGCAGATTGGGTCTGCTTCTTGTTTTTGCTTCCTGCTATCTTGGCATGATGCAATTGACACAATCTATCGATCGGGCAATTATAAGAGTAGACTGGCAAGGAAATAATTGCACATCCTCAGATCCCTTAATAGACCTTGCGGGAGTTGGCTGAATGCAAGCACCGTCTCCCGAAAAACCAGCAAGGAGTTTAACTGGGAACACGATAAAATTGATCCCCACCCGCACCAAACCACTTGCTCATTAGCTTGCGATGCAGCGGTGGTAGGCAATCCACTAACATATACAAGTATCGATTGGGCAGGAGCATGTGGTGCCTAAATCACAAAGAAACGAAAGATCTACTTGTTGGAACCAGAATCAACCAAAAGCCTAATTGTGTTGTTGCTTTTGATTAGCCTGACACCTTGTTACCAAGTTACTCGGCATTCAGGTGGGCTCAATCAAAACAGCCTCCACTTTAAAGAGGAGGCGGCCACATATTGCAAGGTGAGTTGGAACAGCGTGGGGCCAAAGATTACTTTTAATGGTGCTCTTAAATCAGCCTGAGTGTCAGGGTGAGGGGCTCGTGTGGGCGCGTCAACCAGCAAACCGCATTACTCACTCTCCGGAGGCCCGTGGTGAAGGGACAGCGGCGGCATATAAAAGCTGCCTTAACCCGAAGCTCTAATTGCCTGTTGTTCTTTAGCAACACTCGAGTCGGCGGAGAGGCATTTTAGGACAAGGATTATAGCTTTTAGAAGTGTGATCGATGCGGGAAGGAAGGACGCCAGCTCCTCTCATACACAGTGAAACCTGAGAATATTGACATCAGGGCTGTCGAAGCCTGAGAGGTCTCCGGTGTAACTATATTTATCTCAGCAGGTGAAGTTTAACAAGGTTGTCTCTGACTGATGCACGGCTTTGTCAGCGGCTCTAGCTCTTACTTACCTAAACAGATCATCTATTTTGTTTTACAGAGGAAAGTGACACATAATGAGTAAATAATGAGCGGGAGGAGTAATGAGCCTTGCGCCAGTCGTTACCTTCTTTATCGAGAAGCGTGTTGTGTATTGACTGAGACGAGGCTCTGTACTCACATGTAAATATCTCAGGGAAAGTCATAGGAAACTGTAGTCTACATTTTCTTGCTGCTATTAATACCGTTACATGTGTATTTTATGAAGTGCAGTAGAAACTGGTGGCCTATACAGTGGATCCTTAAAAGCTGATCACAATAATTATTTTACAACAGTTGATATAAATGATGCATTTTTTGTCCATGTCTACATAAGTAACATGAACTGAATCCTATCCTAATTGACTTTCGGAGACAGATTGTGATACTGTTTAAAATTGGATTACTTTGCCTATATAAAGGTCTTAATGATCTTTAATGTCCAACGTAAAATTACAGTAAAGTTCTATCACAAATGAAAATATATCAGCTAACCAATCTGTGCCAAATGTGAGAAGCGAACGTCTTCATCTAAACTCAAACAGATGGAATTTTGTTCACCTAAGATCAAGATGACTATTCTGTCAGTGTCTAAAAAACCCAAAGGAAAAACCAGAAGACACATATAGAGTTCATCCTTCAATATTACAAGATCTGAGGGACTCCTGATATCTTCATTCGTTGTGACATTTGTACGTTTAACATGAGATTATGGCTTTCAGAGTGGAGGGTCTTCAATTCAAATACCCTAACCTCATATAAATATGAATTGACCGTAACTCCACGCACTTGGTTGTGCGAGATAGATAGCAGTCTATGACCACAGACCTTCTCTAGGCGCATACACACAACCACACTTAGGGGCCACGCTCTAGGCATTCTCAAGAGTTCAATGGGGGCAAGGGAGACAGTGATGGATTACAGGCAGATCTGGGTTATAATAAGTAGGTCCCATATCCCAACTGTGTGCAGCAGGAGCTAGGAATCCTGCATAATGGCTACGCATAGTAAGGCCAGGTAGCCAACGCTCTCTAATGCCTTGTCAGCATGCACACACGCATCTTGTCACTACGGGGATTTACCACTCCGAGGGCAGAATAAAGCAGTCCCGTGAGGAGTTTAGGCTTTCCCGGTCCAAAATAACAAAATCCGGATTAAAAATCAGGATTCCACATAAACAAAATACTGAGATTAAATGTACTAGAATGGGGAACACAAAGAAGGATCTCAGAGATCAGGACATTTGCCATGAAAGCAATAAAAAGGGAAAACAAGAACTGCAAGACAGCAGGGAAATAAACAGACAAATTAATAGAAAACAAGGAATATCTGGATAAAATGGCGACTAGGAAAAGTTGATTGGGTCACATTGGAGAAGGCTTGATAAAACTGAATTAAACCTAATCAGGCAGGACAATAACTAAATGCACAGCAAAAGAAGACACATTAGGGAACAAACCAAATGTAAATAAAACCAAACACTGATGACGTATAAATTCAGCTAATCGTTAGCTACTAACAAGACATTTTCCTTTCAAAGTCTTCATTACTCTATTCTTTGTGATGCGTTACGCATAATATTTACGTTTTTTTACCCTTATTTGATCACTACAAAGAAACTGGTTGAATTCCCTATTTTTCACTGCAAATCGAGTAATTATCTGCCAAAGCCTCAAGTGAATAAAAGACTAAATTCCCATGACCATGACAAGGCTAAACGGTTAAATTCTCCACAATCCTTTTTTAAAAATTCTCTACTATGAACCCCTTGAATTCCAATTGCCTTGAATCTCCTTGATTAACATGTATAATGAAGTCTTTTAATGGATCGGGCACTAACAATGGTTGTATATAGTTTGCATGAATGCATGAGTCTCACATATAAAAAAGTATCTTCTCAATGAGCCATTAGCTTTTAGATAGGTGTAGTAACTGAGACCATTAGAATGTGCTACCAGGAAGGTGTGTTCATGCCTCAGTACCCTGCTTATTTGAGAGCACTGACCCCGCAACGTTGCTTCTGGCCAGTGCTGATGGGGTGCTTGATGGGTGGTTGTAAGGCAGGTTGAATTAATTAGCAGCAGGGCACACAATGCTGCTGTGGTCATGTAAAGCCCTGACCTTTTTATGTTGGGGTGAAATCAAACCGAATTGATCTTATAAACATCCCACAATCAGCCATGCTGTGTTCATGGATTTCCTTTACCCGACCAATATGTTTTGGGTGAGGAAATCACAGTCTATCAAATGGTATGATAAAACACCCATTCAGGTTTATACATTAGGTTGTGCTTAACATTTATATAATCTCTAAGCATTTAATAGGTGAAAATGGATAGATGAATATCCAAAGTTGGCTTTTTGAACTTCATGAAAAGTAACTGGAACATTATATTTAAAAATGCAGACCTTGTTCTCTAAGAGAGGTGCTCATCTTCATTCTCTGTCCTTCACCCAACAGCGTACCTTCAGCTTCCTATAAAGCAAGTGTTGAACAAGAGCATTTTGCAAGTGAAGTGGTCAGTGAGCTTCCCGCCGCAGGTGTAAAAATCTATATCTACAAGTTGGACACATTCCGAGTGAGACCCTCAATGAGCCTCCCACTCTTCAGCACAAGCACAGCTCTTGGCTACTGCAGCCAAACTACCATCCCGCTATCATGATGGGAACAAGCCTTGTGAGATGACCTCAGTCAACCTAACAGTTTCCAACTTTTTGGAGTGTCGGTAAGTCAAAAACCCGACAAGCTCTTTTGACTGCTCACGCAAGAACCTTTTCAGCATATCCTATTTTATTTCAGTGCTGCATTCAACTGAAAACTTTCGAATATTTAACATACGAGGTTCAAACTAGGAGAACAGGCTTTTGGAATGATTATGGAAGATAATGGAGACAGTGGTGAATGAATATCTTTCTGAGAGAGACATTAAAAAAACAAGTAGTTTCGGAAAGACAGGATTTTGGATTCATTTCTTGTGTCGGGTGTCTCACTAATGGGCATCTAATGATATGATCAAAGCATTTGCCAATTTACATGACAAGCCTAAATGGCCATTTCATAGACTCCAGCAATATGGTACATAGCAAACAAACAAGCAAACAGGTGACAAAAGGTTACAAGCTTATCCATCACTCTTGGACGTATAATGCTGTTCTACTTCTTGTGATTGAAGCCATATCAAGTATTTGCCTTTCTCCATCTGGCTTGCTGGCTACAGATGCGGCTGCCAGCATTTTTTTTTTTTTTTTTGCCATCTGGACTACACGTTGCAGGAGCAGACTCGAAATAAATATAGCGTTGGAGTTCTTTCTCCTTCCTGTTACTTTTTAATACTAGGACATCTAGAAGTTGAACACATTTTCTTTTTTTCAATGGGCAGCACAGTGGAATGGAAACAGTACTGGTGTCAATAGTTTGAACAAATTGCTATATTTAAAATCGGGTCATTTATTGAGGCCATGTCTTGGGGCTAGCTGATTTCGGAAGTAGCCATATTGTTTTAAGGAGCATTAACGGTCACCCAAAAAAACCATTACCATACATACGTAGTGTATATATTTTGGCTGGTGCTACTTATACTCAGGTGCGACTTATAGTCCGAATAATATGGTAAAAAGTTCAACTGTAGTAAAGTTCAGATGGTTAAAATGTCAAATAAATTAATCAACAATGCCTTGTAAAAGCTTTTGAAAAACTATATTCATTCCAAGCAGATCAGTGAAAATCACAGCAGGAGAATTATTGATTTATAAATTGCCAATGCCTTTTAGTGGCGCTTTTAAAACAACTTTAGTACGTACTAACTTTTACAACTTAAGCTCATTTGGTCAATCTTGCCCCCACCTGTCCCTGACCTGACACTAACCTTGAAATACTGTAGCTCCTCGCAAGCACCCTGCAGGGATTAACTCATTGATTTGTGGCAGAGGACCATGACCTCCAAGGAGATGCTGACTTTCAATCTGAAGGCCTCACACCACACAGTTAGGGCCTCATTTCTGTCTCTTCTGCCTGCTTGAAAACACATCTGACCTGTACACCTGTGCCACCACCATGGGCAGGTCCACAGAACATCCGATTTTATTATCACTCATGCCCTGCTGGCCTCACTTTACCAGTCTGCCGGTAATAGAAATCGGATAGTCCAATGTGACACATCTACCCTTAACGCTGACACAGGTGGCAAATCTGAAGCTCACATCCCGTATAAAAGTTGTACAATTTTTCATTTTGACAACAAAAACATGTGCAGACATACGGAAAGACTTTTCTCCCCGCTATTTCATTTTTGATGGCACGGTGGATGACTGGTAAGCGTGTCGCCTCACAGTTCTGAAACGAGCCCAGTTTGAAGGTTATTCTTCCTGTGCTTGTTTTTCCAGTACAGCGATTTCATTCTGTTTGTACAAAATGGAAACAAAAACAGAATTATAAAATCCACAAACCTTTTTAAGTCTTTCTATAACTGACTGCACAATAGTGTTGGGTTTAATTTTTAGAGCAATATGTTATACAGTACCTCTGTCTCTCAGAAAATTACTATTTTTTTTCCAAAAAAAGATTAAAAAAAAAATGTCTTTCAACCATTATGAAAATGGTTATTAGTGTTAAAAAATGCAACTAATAATTTACAGATTTAGATTGTAAGGCCAAAAGCAGGGATTGTAAAAGCAAAATACATGTGCTATATAAATTGTGAATTGATATAATATTTAAAGTTTATCCTGGTTTTCTCACGCTAGGACATTTCTTTAAAATAATTATTATATACATTACAACCCCCCAAGCCAAGTATATTTGTTACAATGAGAAATTCTCAGTCTTAACGACCCGCCCCCATGAATATACACAAGCTGATAAAAAGCTCCATTTTGTTTGCCTTCATTTCCTGTGCAATAAATTTCATCCATCATTTCATATTGCTTTGCGCTACATGACAAGCATGAATGAAACTTGACCAAAATATGAGACCTATCTATCGATATACATTTTTCCATTTTCTAATAAGACCTTGTAGTCACAATTCTATCCCATTTTTCCCAACCTTTCCTTAATCTCAGCATTATAATACATAGAAATAATACAATATTTGCCAAATTCACTATGGTCATGTCCCAGTATTTAGGTTCAAAAAGATGGCAATAAACCATTGCAATTATCAAGTACTCATTGCTCAAAGACTCCATTTACGGACCTGCTGTAAAAGTCCCACATAAATTAATTTATACCACCTTTACCTTATACGCACTTATACCTGCAGCCTTAAAATCCAAACCAAATTCATACTCAGATTAATGCCAATGCTCATCTTTAGGAAAGATCCGAACATTTTCCAGTTATAGTAAAACCATCTCACCATAATATTTGGGATTGACACTATTCATTTTTAAGTATCTGTTTTCATCCCAATATCTTCCCTATCAGTGCTCGGACTAAAATGGCAAAATGAACAGATTACCAATGATAACATATCGGGCATTTAGCTCGACATTGTGGGAATATAATTCACCTGAGGCTCAAATCCTTCAAATCATCTCCCAACCCTGTGGCCAATCAACCCAAGATATACTGTCATGACCAGATAAGACTAGTGTGTATGTGGGAAATCTTCTAAAATAAGTTTTTTTTTAAGAAAGGGCACCACCGTGCACAGAAAATGAAGTACTTAAAAAAAGGAATTAGTGGAGGAAAAGCTGAGATCAGAGCAAAGTGCCACGGTCAGTCTGCTGTGGGAAACTGGGTAAAGCAAAGCACAGAAAGATGGGGATGATATGAGAGCTATGGATTAAAGTAGTCATTATCCACAGCCATTTCTTTCTGAATGCTTCTTTATTGACTTTCTCCTTCATCTCACCGTGGAAATCAAATTGTTAATATGATCAATTCCTAAACAGTAGGTGATTGTAAAGGGAAAAGCATTAGACAACATAGATAAAAACAAAACAAACAAATTATTTTTAATGAGCCTGTGAACAACAACACTGCCTTTAATGTACAAACTCTAACCAGAATAATAATTTCTGTATTTAAGAAGTCAAAGAAGTCAGCAAATCTGAGATGCTTTAAATTATGATTTTGCAGCAGACACTTGTAGTGTAGCTCCATTTATATATATATATATATATATATATATATATATATATATATATATATATATATATATATATATATATATATATATATATATATATATATATATATATATATATATATATATATATATATATATATATATATATATATATATATATATATATATATATATATATATATATATATATATATATATATATATATATACTGACCATTTTTTGATTTTATAGTTTGAATTGATGCTTTAAAACTCTCACATGAAATTTTTACAGTCTTCTCATACTTTATTGAGCTACATTTAAAAAATATATGTTTCTTAGATTTTATAAGTAAACTAATTAAGCAAAAGCTGAAAAATCGCATACAAAACAGATGTAATTGGGAAGATAACTGCAATGCAGTGATTTCACGTCAAGTAATTTGAAAGATCTTTTAGGTCTTTCCGTGTGTTGTATCTTGATTTTTTTTTTCGCCCTTAAAGATCTTTTGGTTCTCTGATCTACTTTCAAAGCAAGCCTATTGATTTTTTTTTAGGATACCAAGGTAGGTGAAATGTATCGAGTGTCAAATCGGTCCTTATACAAACCTCTCCCAAATTGCAGGGATCTTTGTACTTAACTAAAACTGCTATTGATTCAACATTCATCGATCTGGCTGTTCTCTGTACCCCTTGTCCTCACCAGGGTCATAAGTGCAGAAGACTCTCTCTCCTGGCTTTGGGAAAGAAGCAAAACTGTTTGACAGTATTTTTTAGGATCAATATAAAAAATACAAACATTTACAAGTATACATACAGTACATTTTGGAGTCTTTCATTCCTAGCTTACAGCGTTAAGGATATTCTACTATAGCTAAATATTCCTAGTATTTTTTCAAGTACAGACAACTTATATTGCAGTATTTTTTTGTTCATAACATTACTGCTTTGCACATTTGACTCACCACTTTACCATTGTATTTTCATAGTATACTAATGAAATCAATCATCAAATGATTAAATCGTTTTCATCATTTGCATTGTATTGCTTCACTATTTCACATTTATTTTGCTTTGGAATATATACTTTGTAATTTGCACTTTGACTGAATCCCGGTACGTGCATCTACATGGTAATTGTGTGCGTGTAGGCATCCGATTTAGTCCCGAATTATCTTCACACACGTATACACACGCACGTATAGCTATTGGACATGCATTCAGGCACACACGAGGACTCAATCATCCAGAGCTGTTTGTGCACACACTTCAAGTGGCGCCTATTAAACAAGAAAAACAGTTGCTTGTTTGATTAACATCAACACAAATTCTGCCTCTCATCTAACTAAGCAAAGCGACGGCTTTGCTATGTTCTTGTCTGCCTCAATTTGAATCTCCCCGCTCACTCCTTTCCACTCAGGCGGCATCCTTTAATAAAGGCGCCTGCCTGCTTGTCCTGTCTCTAGTGAGATGGTTAATAAAGGCGAGATGCTCTGCCCACGTTCACAGGCTTTGAATTGGGGGGAGACTTGGCTGGGGTGTGTGTCGGGGAGTACGTGTGTATTATTCAGTCAAGAAAAACAAGGGGCTTTACATTGCAGCATCGCTGTTGGGGGCTGAAGCTGAACTTTCTTCCTTTTTCCTTTTTAATGTGTTTTTCTCTTCCAGAGTCTAATAGCTTCCCTGGACCCAGACAGCTTCACATTAATTGGCCGAGGAAGCGATGCCAAGGCTATTCTGCTCAGGTCCTCTGGCGCTACTGCCGCCAACTCAATATAGACCTTGAAGTTTGCACACATACGTTTTCCCCCCTTCTTTGTGCCTGCCTATAAAGAATATAGTCTATGTGATTGCTGGTTTCCATGTGTCTGAGTAAACATACACACAAAGCTTTCCACCCTCTCTTACACGTCTTCTTCTTCTTCAGGAACATTAAGTAGAGGGCTTCAGAGCAACGCCATGGCTAATTTAGAGCCTGCAGCCCAGCGGGACTTGCACGGAGGTCAGCCCAGCAGGACATGAGAGGCCCCCTCGAAGCACTCCCTCCTCTGCCCACTCTTTGTCATTTGGTGAAGTAGAAACGAGCAGAGCTGAGCAGGTGAGTGAATGTGCCATGGTGCAGAAGCTATAATGAGCTAGAGGAGATTCCTTCTCAAAGGAGACCCTGCTTTTTTGTAACATTTCCTCCCTGCTGTGACTCAAACAATAACATAATAGAAGTTATCTCTTGTCTTCTTAATCTTCCTAACATAATGCATCAATGGAAATTAATGCAAGAGGCAGATAGAGTTGATTAGTTCTCAGGAGACTACTAGGTGTCAGGATTCTTTCAGAGGAGATGAACATAGTGTTAAGTTTTCTACTACTATCTGTAACTGGATGTGAAGACAACTGTGTTAGTCACGGTTTCTCGGGTGGTTTCCCGTAGTGAGGGACGTCATGAATTCAATAACTGATGAAGACTTAAGTCTTCCTGTTTTTTTGACCGGACTTTGAATGATGCCTAAGAGGAAGTGTCCCCATTCTCGCTGGTTTAGTGTCTTGCTCTAACTATGAATCATTCACTACAGACAAGCCATACACTTGTTTTCTGAATTATATGATTTAATTAGTGTGTTAAAAATTGTAACAGTACGACTTTAATAGATATTGTGCCAGCTGGTGCAAGTGTCCATGGATGATGAGTGAGCTGCAATGTCTGGAAACACGGCGAATCACCAGCCAGAACAGTGTCACGCTGGTCTGGGAGAGACAGCTATCGATCAGAGGGAATCTGTCAGATGTCGAGAGAGGTGCTTCCTCGGAAAGCTCTGCTAATGAGCTCTGTTTACTAGCTGGCTGACAATTTTGATTCATTGGCAATTGAAGAGGGAGAACAAGATGTGAGAAATGCGCTCTGGTAAATGTGCAGTTTAGTGTCAGGATCGATGAAAACGCCAACAGCTTTATAATCGTTGGAGACGAACCCCGGTACACACAAACACGCTTTGGCCAAATGAAATTGTTTTTTTGGGAGCGGAGGCAATAGAGAGGCCAGACTATTGAGATCTAATCAAATACACTCAGGGGGAGAGCCCGTGTATTGATTACCATTGCAAGGGAGAATTAAGTAGTCCTCCCTTCATGTTAGTTCAGTGCATTTGAAAAGAATTGGAATAGGTGCTCTGCACGAGAAGATTCGGAGCCAAAGAAAAGTCATAAAATACTCCGCTCTTACTAAATCAATCCACCTGCTAACATTTCATTAGCGACGAACCGCTTAAATAAGATTTTAGATATTTGGAAAAATTTCTATATTTGTTTTGCAACTGTAAAGTTTCATTTTCTAATTTATTTGCCACTTTTTTTCACAATTTTCTTAGGGTGTGACTACCTTAGCCAGCTGAATGAGAGAAAATGATTGCCAACCACACTCATATTCACTGCTAAGGACAGTTTAATGCCGGGGTGGTCAAACTTTTCGGCCCGGGGGCCACATTGACTTTAAAAAATTGACAAACGGGCCGGGTCAACACAAGATAGGATACATATAAAAAAGTGAATCCTTTAACAGTACATATAAAACACGAACAGCAAAAATGACTCAAGTATTAACATATTCATCACTCATCATTAAAGCAAAAAGTATAAAGTACAAAGTAAAAAGGAATGTATTAGGAATTATTAAAATGTCATTTAAAAAAAGATAGAGGAGCTGTAAAACACTGCAAACAAATAAGAGTGGACAGAGCTACTGCCACTGGCTTCCGCGTAACAACGCCATCTTGGGGGGAAAAAAACCTTATTTGGACAACGTCGGTAGGCTGCATTAAAAAGCCTAATGGGCCGTTTGTGGCCCGCCCACGGGCCGTAGTTTGCCCGTGTATAGTTTAAAGTCTTGACTAAACCTAGTCAAAGATTTGAAAGCACAAACTTAGAACTATGAGGAAAAAAAACATATTTTCCTGACAAGTAGGAAAATTTCTTTGGTGTTCTTCGGTGGATGTAATTCTGTTAAGCAACATTTTTGAAACTGACTCAACAGAACCCAAGTGCTTCAAAAAAAAAAACAATTAAACCACAATTAGCCCCACTCCATCAATGGAATTCTTAACGATCAATGCATGAATTATTACATCCAGTCCTCCTGGCAAGTCTTGTGCAACATCCTTTTCCATCATTAACGTTTGCTCGCTCTCTCATGCACACAGAAAGCTAAGTTCCACTGACCAGGAATGATAAGCTTGTGCCAGGCAGCAGGACAGACCTCCAATTATCTTATTCCATCTCTTGGGAAGTTAAGGGTGAGGGAGGGGGTGCCTGCTCTAAAAAGCTTCCAACTCCCTCCTAATGAGAGCACTGGAGACCACCAGGACAAACTCCAACGTTACAAGATTCCCCCTTCCCACACGCCTTAAACTGTTCTTCCCTGCAGGTTTTACTTTTTCACTTGTGTCATCTTTTCTTCAGGTACCCTTCCACTCACAAAAGAACACTACTCAGTAAAGGGAGGAAAGAAAAAAATCACTACTTCTGAATTGACGATAGTTATACTCCCAGAGAGGTTTTATTCTAGAGCAGAAATGGGAAAACTATGGCCCGCGGGCCACATCCGGCCCACCGACAGTGTCCAAATAATGTTTTTTTTTTTCCCCAAGATGGCGCCATCACGCGGAAGCCAGTGGCAGTAGCTCTGTCCACTCTTATTTGTTTTTCGTGTTTTACAGCCCCTCTACATTTAATATTTCTTAATACATTCCTTTTTACTTTACTTTGTACTATATACTTTTTACTTTAATGATGAGGGATGAGTATGTTAATACTTTAGTCATTTTTTTCTGTCTATGTTTCATATGTACTGTTAACGGATGCACTTTTTTATGTTTTTATGTATCGTATCTTGTGCTGACCCGGCCCATCTGTCAAATTTTTAAAGTCAATGTGGCCCCCAGCCCGAAAAGTTTGCCCACCCCTGTTCTAGAGTCAAACATGAAATAACTATAGTAAATTCCTTGAATATCCGAACGTCCAAGCCATTATTTTTGAGTGTTTTAAGGAGAGCAGCAGGTTTGGTTGTCTAAGAAGAGGCAGGGTGGGCTTTGTTGTGTTTTGATTAAAGAACGTGAAGAAGTGTTTTGATTAAGGAAGCCATCATTAAAAGCTTCCCTCTGGTTGCTCATCAAAACCATGTCGATATCTGGGAATTAGCTTGCCAAACAATCTCTCCCTGCTGTTTTTCATGCGCTTTATTGCACTTCTCCTGCTCATTCTCCCATTTCTCCTTTCTGGGGCTCATCATCGTCTTTCTTTCAGACTGCATCACATCTCGTTTTGCTGTCAAATTAACGCTGACAAAGAAGTCCCAGTAGTGCAAGTCCAGGCTCATCTGGAACAACAACCAGGCGATTCTAACCACGGAAACAAAAAGCTATAATTATAAAGGCAATTTTATAGTAGTACATGTTTGTTAGTGTAGCTGTACTGTCTCTGACCATTAATCACTTCCCAAATATTTTGGTAGCAATGACGTCCCTTTTTTTACTTCACAATCCTGGCATTTAATACGTCCCGCAGGGAAATTATTTTTCCAAGTTAATGTGGAAGTAATTGACCGACTAGACAGAAGTGTGCTGACCTTTAAAATAATAGTTGGTGATTTATACTATATTGTCGATGGCAGCTCACTTTTTTTCCATAGTCCGTCCACTCACTGAGTTCAAATATTATCCTGATAAGAACGAGGCAGTTAAAAATAGTGCAGTTAAGAGCCAAGATTTTTTTGGATTATTACATTCTGAGAGGTGTTCAGTCATTAGCTTTTCATCCAAAGTTTAAAGTGACTTGAACAGTGATGAAAAATAAATGGCTATATGTTATAGCAAGGCATGATTAGGCATGTACTTTGATTTGTGTTTTATAAATTGTCTTGTACTGGATTACTTAACTCTTTTCAGCTCCATTAACAAAGATAGATAAACAAATCATTATACTTGAGTCTCGGGATTGAGTACTTTAAGCCATTCGACTGATTAAAGAAAACACGAATGTAAGGATTTGGGTGTACTTAGCATCTATTAGTGAGAAATGTTTGGGTGTTTGCAAGTTCTGAAAATGGGCAGCTATTATTCCATTTTATTCAATGTTCCCTTGGCAGCCTTTATGCTATATCCTTGTGCTTGTCACTGAACTGACCTTATCTTGTATATTCATAAAAGCGCTCTTCCAACCTCCTTTGTAGTTCGTTCCCTTTACTAATCACGGAACACAGAGTTCCGTCGCTTCCACTTGAAGCTCCCCCAACGCTCGTCTGCCTTTTTTTCCCCAGTTTAGAAGAGAGTCGGCATCTATGCCCCTAGGGTACCCAACCCCGGCCACTGTCTACTCATTCCAGTTCTCCTGTGTAAGCCTGCCTTGTTGTTGTTGTTGTTTTCTGTGGATTGTGCAAAGGAGCTACAAAGGCTTGCTGCTTCACACTTTGTTGGCTAATTGCATCAAAGCTTTTGGAGGCCACAGTCTCAGCTGCTGTGTTTGTACAGGCATCAAAAGGGGGAGTGTTTCAGAATGAGAGGCAAAACCCAGTGCCAGATATCGCTTATCCAGGATTGAGAATTACAGAAATGCAAAAGTAGGAAAAACTCGGACGAGGCTGTGCATATCTTCCGAACAGATGATACAACAAACACGATAGATTATTCCTGAAGTAACACTTTTGATAAATATACAGGTCTTGTAGTGCTGACGTGGGAGATTGTCCACTGTCCAACCTCGATTATCTAAATTCCAAGGAGAGTGGAAAAGTCAAAATACAACAATGCCTTTTTCAAAATGATTTTGCAGTATTGTTAGATGCAAATACTTAAGTGTTCTAAAAAGAGCAAAAATGTAGAACCCAATACATGGTATTATATGCAACCATAATTGGCTTTAACTGGGAGGACTGACCAAATGTCTGGCGACCAAACGTCCAGGCGACCAAACATCCGGGCGACCAAACCTCCAGGCGACCAAACCTCCGAGCGACCAAACCTCCGGCGACAAAACGTCCGGCTAGGTTCAATGTTCATGTTTCAGTGTACTATCTACAGTGTGAAGTTAAAATGAACTGGACGTCTAGTTCGAATGGTCAAAAGGCTATTTAAAAAACATTCCAGTTGTATTAGTAAATATAGTAAAGGCATTTTTTAGAGACTTAAGAAAAAGGTTCACTTGATAAGCATCAGGGTGACAGGCTATTCAACAAGTAGGAATAGGACAAAAAAGAGTAGATTGGTACAGAGAGGATTGTCAACGTCAATGTGGTCAGGTGTGGAAATGCTTGCAAGTGACAGATTGTGTGTTTAAAAAAAAAAAAAACGGCCTAGTGTGCTGAATATTCATGAGGAGACGGCAGCAAAGGGAGAGTTCAAAGTCTACTAGACTCCGAAAGGAAATTGGAAGGATGAGAGAGTCGCTCCTCTGATGGATAATGACAGCAACGAATCCGGGTTTAAAGCCTTGGACCACCACTTCTGTGCTAAAATCTCCTTGGGGAATTTGGACAATGAAGACAGGAGAAAGCGAGGTAAAGCAATAAGAGAGCAGAAGAAAATTGCTGCTTGAGACAATAAACAGCCATTGTAAATCAAGATGCACTGGCAATGCCCTGAATAGAAATGATCCACCCTGCGCTTTGAAGAAATGAAAAAGAACTCGGATCTCTGTCGCCCAAATGCAGTGCATAAAAATATTTTGGGCATTACATAACAGGAATAATTAGGCAGATAAACATCTGGCTGAGGCCAAGACTCACTAAGGAGCACCAATTCACAGATAAGCAAACATTTTTCATAGCTCAATAATGTTATTTCCCTGAATAATTGCGGATACATTTACCAATTATGATTTGTTAATTCGACTTCTTCCATAGTTGGTCATTAGGAAAGATAAATAATGTCTAGCCAGCCTATCTGGTTATAAGCTTCTAAGGCCTATGCTAGCACACTGATACATAGACACACGCAAAGTCACACAAATAGTGTTGGGGGAAAAAATGGAGCACTGAGTTCCCTAAAGCAGTGCAAACTCGGGGTTTGTGTGTGTGAGAGAAAGAGAAGCATCTGGACAATAAAGTCCCTATGCACCTAACACTGGCAACTAAAGTGCCGGAGCCCCACTGTGTTCAAGAAGAGAAAACGGCAGCACTCGCTGGCCAGAATTACACATCAGTCGAAACCACTGGGGCCAAGTCACATGTCCAAACTAGTGACATAGATAGATGGAGGACAGAGAAAGTTCAATTCCAGCGTGAATACAAACTTTTCAGAGGATGAAAGTCTGTTGTATGGATTCAATATAAAGTCATTGCTGTGACAGTTTGGTCAGAAATGGCTAAGTCATTTGCTATCATTGACGACACTAGACATCCAATCCATTGAAAGGGGTGTTTATTAATTCATTTTCTGAACCGCTTATCCAACAAGAGTCACAGAGGGTGCTGAAGCCTATCCCAGATGACTACGTTTCCCAGGCGTGGGACACCCTGAATCGGTGGCCAGCCAATCACAGGGCACAAATAGACGAACAACCATTTGCTCTCACACTCATACCTAAGAGCAATTTAGAGTATTTAACCAGCCTGCCATGCTTGTTTTTGGGGTGTGGGAGGAAACCGGAGCACCCATAGAAAACCCACGCAAGCCTGGCAAGAACATGCAAGCTCTACACAATGAGGAACCACCTGGAATCGAACCCTGACACCGATTGTGCCCCCTACTACTAAAGTAATATACCCTAAAGTTGATTTTTGTTTTTATTTTCAAAGTATTGAACTCATTGACAATAGAAATTGAATTCATTTAAACTAAGGCGACTAGGTGTGAAAGGTTGTTGTAGAGTGAGTTTTTTTCAGACCTCCCAGACAAAATGCATTGGACGTCTAGCGCGGTCAATGGCTTTTTAAATGAGTTGCCTATAAATGGTTAATTTTTCTGTCATTCTTTAGTGGACAAAAGATAAATAAATGAGGACAGCTCGGTCTGGAGCGAGGGGAGCATATGCGGCAGCTGTTGCTTTACCCCACTCTCTCTGACTTTAATAGTAGCACAGCGTGGATGCAACCACAGAAGGTCCTGGCAACAGGAGGCGTCATCATTAATTTGTCAGGATGGATGCGAACATCTCCCAAGCTGCCAGAGACCAATGAATTGTCTTCTTTCTTAATTCTCGGGTAGAGACACAGTCAAGCATTTGATAGTATTTTTTTCAGTGTACAGACATAGTCATTTTAAGATCTATTTTGATCAAAGATGTGATATTAATGATAATGAAAAAAAGTTATTTTAAAAGCTTTCATTTGTGATTCATGTAGCACCCAGATCATTAAGGGGGGGGGGGGGGGGGTTAGCTGAAAGGGATGCCTAAAAACATTTGGCTCAAAATTAAGGGAACGAGAGCAGATAGCGATCACTTTGTAGCTTCTAATTGCTGCAATGTTTGTCAATGACTTCAATCTTGGTTTCTTTGCAAGATTACAGACCATTGGCTATTTGTGAGGGTTTCTAATATCCATCAGAAGATGGCTGAAGTATCTGAGGGTATACATTCTTTTGTCACCCCTAATTTTAGTTCAATTTTTTTACCCAAATGCAGGACTAAACTATACATTTTGGCTCACACTGCATTATGCTATAAAAAAGAAACAAGTTCCTAATAGTCAAGCTAATTTCAGATTTTACGTTGACTTAACATAGAGCGAATATGAGTGCTCAAACTCGTAAGAAATGCCGTTTTTACAGCACTTGTGTAAAAAAATAGTTTTTGATACGCTATGTACGGTAGGATTGGACTACAAAGTAGAAGGAAAAATCCCTGTGCGACTTACCTTAGCCGCCCATTGAAACATACTCGAAATATCTCCCCAGGAAGGCGTCCCAATTCGATGCCCGAGCCTCCTCTTCTGGCTCCTTTTAGAAGAAACCTGTTGACTTGGTATAACACAGGGGTCACCGTTATTTCACTTCTTTAAGAGGGGGTTATTGTATGTGAAATCTAAAGTTTAACCCTAATTCAACAAAGCTTAAGAGTGCAATTGGTCATCTTGTCAAAGCTCTCGAGCGGGACATCACATTCTGATGCACTCTGTTACCTTTAGTCATCTCTGGGCATTGTTATCAGCAGTTGATTAATTAGCTCCTGGCTGTCTATCCCCCAGGTAACGCTGATGTCAGAGTCTGTTGAAGACCGTCCACGCGTTCAGCCGTTTCCATTTTATCGTTCCCTTCTTTGCATGTCATGAAAGCTTAAGCGGCGCAAACAACACTCTCTGCAAATAGCTTTTTCCCATTTTGTTATTATGCGGCTCAATGTTCTCACAGGACTGGCCCCCATCAATGTGTTTCTTGTCACTACGCATCCCTACAATAAATAATTAAAAAAAGAAGACTCTACATACAGTAAATATCCGCAGACAGTGGGTTTCTATTCTTTGAGGCTTTGCTGTTTTTCTTTCTGATTTCATTAAAGCAGCATGTTCCTCCGGCGGCCTCAGAGCTGGTAACTGATTACAGATTCTGTCTGTTGACAAGCCTAGCGTCAACGTGAAATGTGTGGCTGCATGATTACCCATTTCATTATAGTCCATCAGCGGCACAATATTTGGCTGCATCACAGGAAACATGGGTGGGTGGTAGGGTTGTCACCAAGCATTAATGGCGTAGCTCTTTTAAAGGCTTTTGTGAGGCTGACAAATGCTATTGCCTCTAAATCAAGAAGTTTTTGTTTCTTCCCACGCCTTTGCGACACCGTGTTTGTTCAACGTTTTGAATGTTCGCCATGATTTAGATTGCGTTGCTCATCCGAAATACTTGGAATAAATCTCATCTGCCCACATGTCTAGTTACTGGCCACTTTAATGCCTCTGCTTAGATTTCCCATGCCTTTACTCTGTAATCATCTGATTTACATGCAGAGCTCCATAATTGAGACTAACGGTTCAATTAACCCTTCGGTCAAAATCATTTTATCTAGTGTGCCTGAGCTTCACAGCCTTTCTGATCCTGCAACAAAGGTATATGAGAAGAATCTATAATTGATATATCATTGCAACTTGAAATCATATCAATTGCTGTGAGAAAAGAAAAATAAATTAAAAGTTTACCAGCTTGATATTGACTCTTAGATCAAGTTCATGATCAGATACAAAAATATAGAGTTGAAGACAGGCCGGGAAAAAAATTATGTGGGAATCTCGGTTCCTTGTCCTTGCCTTTCCCGAACAAGTTATGTATTTTCCTGACTATAAGTCATACTTTTTATCATAGCTGGGATTGCGACTACTAATCAAGTGCAATTTATATTTTCTCTTCGACTTATATTTCTGGCAATAGTTATTTGAAAACAAATTGTAAGTGTTACAGTAACAGGTGCCTTTTTAATGGTATTTTCTGTTCAACTCTTTTTATTTTAAAGTACATGTTTAGTCTTGATTTTTGAGGCACAAAAAAATCCCCTGCCTAAAATGCGACTTTTATCTACTTTTTTTCTTTCTTCACGGCGCATTATTTGATTGGTATGATTTATACACGGGTGCGATTTTAGTCCGAAAAATATGGTAATGGTTAAAACAGGACTTGAATCTTTTCAAGGCACCTTTCAAATCCCACTTTTAAAAATCAATTTAAGAAAGAGTACATAGTTAATGAGAACAAACCCTCTAGTTTCCTAGGTACAAGCGCAGCTACGTAAAGTCCGAGATACTATCCTCTGAGTTCTTGTCATAAGCTTCATCTAAACAAATATTTTAAACCATATTTGTGAACAAAACACACCCTTACATGCAATTTAAATGTTTAAAAAAAACATAACAGTAATAATCTCAATCTGTACTGAATAATATAGAGAGTACTCGTGCTTTTAGCTATTTACGTCACACAAACAATGTTTTCCTTTTCACATTTTACAAACATACAATACAAAAATGTCCATGAATGACAGAAGTAATGACCTTAAGGGAATGAAGAAGCTTTGGTTTAAGTGCATCCCAGGAGAAAGAATCTTGTCTAACATTTCGTAATAACAACAAATTTATAGAGGAAAAACATTTTTTTAAAAAGCCATGAATGCACTCACTGCGTGACGGAAAGATTACATGAAATTCAAGAGAAAAAATACTATTAAATTAAAAAATTGTTGAGGTGTCACTGATTTTAGATTAGGTTATATTTTCAAGGCGCTGCAATTATACCAAACTACAACTCCCTTGAAAGGTCTTACTGTAGTTTATATCTAAACGCAATTCATCATAGGCCAAGCACGTAAATGGCTTAGTTCCTTAAAAGTAAATGACTGTTTAGCTCTGAGTGGTGCCGTAGTATTTCTGTGTATTGAATGTCTGAAAGAAGAAGGGATTATATGGCTTCATACTGAGGCTTAGCCCCGTTCTATTTGCCAGGTCTCTGGGATCCACATGTCCTTTTCTTATTATGAAGTGGCCTAAATGATTTAAACCCTTCCTTGGTCTAATCAAATAATTGCTTGGTGAAGATAACCAATGCCTATGATTGCGAAAAGGATTTCTTTCTCTCCTGCAAGTGTTCTTAGTGAACCATATTTTCTGATTGGATGTGATGCGGAATAATGCCAAATTTCTGCAGTGGTTACAGTGAATTTTTCCGGTTTAACCCTTAAAGCCCTTAGAGCATTTTGACCTTTTTTTAAATACTTTTTGTTGTTCCTGGCCATACCATGTACAGAAATGTTTAACATGCCATAAATCTAATTCTTCCACTTAGCTTTTGACAAAAACTCCTCCCAAGTCATGACTCATTAGTTACCCTGGCTTCATATCGATGTACACTATATAATGGACATTAGGCCCACCACATAAATGCACCACATAAATGCACTTTTAAAGCACATGTCTCTATCCTAATGGTGCCTTTGTAGAGTTTGACTCCATCTTTTCCCTTAACTTTCGTCCCTTACAAATCCAAACACCTTCGACACGGTGTATGCTCTAGAATGGGAAGAAGGGTATTTTTCTATGATTGTTTTCAAGCTTTTCCCTTTCATATCCTTCCTCATTTCTCTCCATCATTTCACCTGAGAATAAATGCAGTGTCCCAATGTCAAAAAAAGTGGCGCGCCTGTTGGCGATGCGGCCTGACGCTGGCATAGTGTGTAATGAGGGACTGTCACTTGAGCAGCCAGGGTAGACGGTGGTGACACGTCAGCATGTGAAATTCATCTAAATCCTATTACCAAACTGTGGCCTGCAGGCGCGCATGGCTGGCATGTCTGCCGCTGTTGGCTGGTAATAAACATTGTAATCAACCCACCGTACTGAATAGCTTAACAAGAAAAGGTGACAGTAAAGAGAGAGATGAGGAGGAAGCGTGAAAACAACTTCCAGGGAGTGTCACAGAGTGGAGCTATGTACCATGCTAAGGTTGCAGAAACCCATTTTATATTATGTTTTTATTAATGGTACAATTTAAAAAAAAGCATGTTGCCAATTAACAGCTTAAATTGGCTTGCAATTATAAATGTAGTTGAATTAAAACTGGTAAAGATTTATTTCGTAGCCATTTTAAACAAGTACATTTTTCCTATGTTCAAAACATCATGTTTGAAGTCATATTCATTCATTTTCTGGACCGCATAGCCTAACAGGATCATGGGGGTGCTGGAGGAAAGATAATATACTGTCAATGATGGCCATAGACGCCCAGTACAATTGAACTAATTTGCTGCCATTGACAGGGTAATTATAAAATGCCATTTTAAACTTTCTCACTGCATTTGACAGTGCTAGCCATCTGATTCATAGCAATTGGGAGGGTTGGCAGAAATGTTATCGCCACTCACCCTTCCAACTTTAAAAGGATTGGTTGTCCATCGCTGTCAATAGCAGCGTGTTTGTGAAGGTTGGTGGTGGTCTCTGACTCATGTTGCTGAAATAATTAGCATTTTTGTATTTGTAGTGGAGCCACTTCAAAACTCATTGGACCAGTTAAGTGTTCACTCATCTGGGAGATAAACACTACAACCACTCAATACTTGGCTCTTCTTTTGGACTGGATTTAAGCCACCAGGGAAACTGGGAGTTAAGCATATCGCCCTCCCAAACCCCTTGATACGAACACCCAGGGTCATGGAGTTTACACACCAAGATTCTCTGGAAATACATTAAAAACTTCTGGACATGTAAAATATATGTAAATCCTTGCAGTTTAAAGGGCATTTAAAAAAAAAATCGTCCTAAGTGGAGCGCTAAGGGTTTCCACCACGAGTGATTCATTGGTACATTTATTATTTCAAAAGTGTCGAGGGTGTTTGTTCAATGGCGGCGAATCAGGATAAACGAAATTCATCTTTGATTGCTCGAGATGTTGACCTCTCCCTCAACCTCAATTCCCTTAATTCCAAGAGAAAGCCACTAAAGCCACAAAGGCTGAATTAAAAGTGAGATCTATTCAATATTGGTGCCCACGCTTGGGGAACTTGCAACCCCTTGACATTTAAGGCGGGATTATGAAAGCCAAGACATATATGGCTAGTGACTGGTGTTAAGTGGAGAGAAGCCCACAGGATCTGGGCAGGTTCTGGCCCTTTGAAGCTGACAGCCCTGCTCCCTCTTGGCATGCCATGACTCCACTGTCTGCTTTATAGCTAATTTATTCCGCTGAATAATTAAAGGCCATTTGGCAGTAGAAAGCATGAATAGCAATAAGGTTGCTTTCCCCCTTTGCAGGTACAGTAAAGACAGACTGGCCACAAGCAATCTTGTATCCAAAATGTTATTTGAGAGGATCCTGGGTGGTGATTAAAACTACATACCTCGACACAAACTGCTGATGGAAGTACAAACTTGGAGCCTCTTAGGTCAAACTTTAAGGGATGGTTCGGTTTTAGCAAGGTTGCTACCATAAAACAATGCAGGTGAGTATAAGTATAAGTTGTGTATGTAAACACGGTATTGATGAGATGCAAAAGATTAGAATGCAGAGACACGCCTTATTTTTAACGTGTCATTAGGGTGGCTGTTGTTGGGAGACTTGTTCATAGGATCAATGCTTTTAATACCAGTTGTCCACAGTTGGGTTGTCCTTGGGTATGTATAGTTGAAGCCTTAATCTGCTCACAGGTTGGTATTGTAAAAAGAATAGCCCTCCCTGACTTGAGTTATTAGTATTCATGTTTTTATTAGACCGCTGCTCCTCTGTTAGTGTTTGTGGATGGAAGTTAGGTATGTTTTAGGGATCTATATTCATCGATTCTTGCAGCCCGTTACTGTATATTGATCATCTCTGGACAGCAGGTTGCAGATATTTTAAAATCTCAGCAATGTGGAGAAACATGAATGTTTTTCTGCGCCGCGTCTTTGTAATTTAGGCCTTTGTGATAAGTCGTTTAGCGCTATAATGGAGTCCATTACCAATTGAGCACAATTAGGTGGGAGGCAAATTCTGCCAACGGCCTCTGACCGCACTTGATTATTGTGCAAACACCAATTTTACTCTCAAACAATACCACACTCGTTCTTTTTTCCACGTCCGCATTTACTCGCAGTCATTTACACCACGTAATGGCCCTGAATGTGCTGAAGAGCCCATACATTCCAAAGTAAATTAGCTACTCACTAGTGAAACAATCTTAATTTGCATCTGCAACAATATCAACATCTCAAATCAAAAGCCTTTATTGTCATTGTACACAACTGCATATAACGGAATTTCCTCATGGGTTTAATGTACTTCTACAAAGATAAAACCGAGTCCTTGCCACTAAAAGTCACCCGACGATGTGTGAAATTATTAAAGCGTCACATCGCAGTGTGTGACATTTTGAAATGTTAATGAGTTTATCTCCAATATACAAAGTCAGAAACATAAGAGACAAAGTAATAGTATTCCTGTGTTAGGATTTACATTTTATTAACAATATCTTTTCATTTCCCTACCAATAGATTATTAACATTTCAATGTGATGTTAGTGGTATCCTGTTGATATGCTGATGAAGGGCAGTGTGCCTGTCTTTATTTGTTTAATATGGTTACTCAAATAATGTAAACATACAACTTTGCAATTTCTTAGAACTATGAGAACAGAGAAAATAATGATTACATTAAAAAAATGGACGGATTTACTCAAAACAGGTCAAAAGTTGTTACGAAAATGGCAACTATCTCAGCATTAAAAAGGCATGATCTAAATCGAATCACATTCTAGTCAAATCTAGTAAAGAATTGCATTGCTCTTCCATTTTGGTTTCATGTGCAATTGTCTACATAATACACAGTATTGTTTTGAGATGTGATAGTAACCAATCCAATGGAGTTAAGGTCCTGTCGAAACAATAGCCCCTCTGCTGCAAACAATTAGATTTTGAAGCGATAACTGCTTCCTGTTTCATAGTTATTCTATCGTGTTGCCTAGCCAGGAATCACTCATAGAATCTGTCTCATGCAGTTAGCCCAACGGCTTCTCTCCAGCCGGCTTTAAAAGTGTAGTGGATGATAACCTATTATCATAAACAAACATTTCCTCATGGGTGTAATGTACATAAATGGAATGGATGTCACTGGATGATCTGTTGGGAGTGCAGACAATGGCCATGACTGCTGCTTTAAAATGTATACATTTGTTTTTTTTATAGGAGACAGAGATGGAAAGCAAGTGGGAATAGTTTTAATGTGCAACCAGGGTGCAACTTGATTGGTTCACTATGGTGTCCACCTTTTAATTATGCTACCTTGGCCAAAATGAGCTAAGTTATAAACCATTTTCTTGCAAGTTCCAAATTCTAAATATGATATTATTGGGACCATAGTAATTGCTGCACACAGGAAATCAACCACACTGTTCTCCAGTTTGGTCACTTTTTCTATAGCTATGTCTATTTCTATTTAATGAGATATCTTAAAAATCTTTAAATCTTTTTTTTCCTACAGAAGGGCTAAAAAAATTGATTATTTGTTGTTTTGACTTTGAGAAATCCCCGAAGCTTGCGTATGCTTTTTGGGATATTTAAATTGTGCTGAATTTACATTGAAATGTGGATGTTGTTTTTTTTTTTTTTACATTACATTAGATGGTTTAATTGTTGTCGTTTTTGTTGTTGATTAGCACTTTTATCAAAATTTCCTGCTTATGTAATGAGGTAACCTTTAAAGGTACTTAGTTTTTGACTATAGGTATATTTAGTTCAAATTGACTGGTTCATAACAACTTTATGGGAGCAATTTCACAATTAGCCTCCTGAGACTAATCCTATTGTGTGAACATGTTTTCTATGGGCAAAATGTAGCTGATTGTGTATATACAGTGTGTGTGTGTGTGTTGAAAAGAGAGAGAGAGGCATGCCCAGTGAGTGATATGAATTTTTTAGCTACATCCAAGACTTCATTGATTTTTAAATATGTCCTTGCGGGCCCGGTTCACTTTGATGTGGTGCTGGTTCTGCCTACAACGCAACAGTAGTCAGCCAGGATAGTGAGGAAATAATTGAAACAGACACATGGATAGGCACACACACACACACAGAAACAAAATATCTATAATCCATGGACATTTGTTCCCAGAAATCTCACCTTCCAATGAAAGTTTTTCTGCATTTGTTATTGTATAAAACTCTAGTAAATTCCTCATTTTTCTCACCCTAAGGCGCATATAAATATTTGAAATCACTATATCAAGACTGTCAAAAGCTTCTCACCAACCCAAGTATGCATGGATCTAACTTGCATATTTCAACCCACACACTGGCTGTTGTAGTCCTACAGCCAACATGAATACTATACCCCCCCCATGCCATGATGGCTTTTTTTCAGAGAAAAATTGAACAGCTTTGGTAATTCTTTTTCAAACTTTGGCTTTGGGATAACTTAAATGCTTTCAACTTAAGTACAAGGCCAAAACCGCTTTATACAAGCTGCCTAAAAGATGATAGAATGTTCTGTGCCAACACTATCACTACATTTTGTCCCAGATAATATAAAATATCAAAGACAAAACACTCATTTGTACCTGAACGCAACACAATCAAGTGTGTTCGATTACCCACTGCAGTGAAAGGAGCTACAGGTTTCAGTACAGATATTTGTTTTATTTTAGGTTTTTATTTTTATTTCCTTTTGAGGACAAGCGACTAAAAATGAATCTTTCTGATTATTATTGTTTTTTCCCCATGCCCATATTACTCAAATATGCACCAAATTTATTCAGGTTCTTGTCAAATAATTCTTAAAAAACTGAACTAAACAGTGACGTTATCAGTCTGGCTTGTTATCCTAAAGTTAAAAGTACTACAGTAGTTGTTGAAGCTGGATTCTTTTCATTTTTCCTATTCAAATGTCCTAAAAAGTATTAAGTCATATCACTGTCTTGTGTTTTAAACTTCTGCTCACGTTTAAAGGCACCTGTTGCATTGTTTTTGCCAAATTGGGTATTTTATTTCATTTTTTTACATAAAAGTTCTACCAATTTTACTTTTTCACTACTCTCTTTCACAGTAATTGTCCCTGAGGTTGCGTGGATTTTCTCCGGGTGCTCCGTTTTCCTCCCACATTCACCAAAACATGCAGGTTAGGTCGCTTAAACACTCTAAATTTCCCCTTAGGTACGAGTATAAGCGAGAATGGTTGTCAACAAAATTCTCTGTAGCATCTTCAAAACATGCTGCCATAGTCGGACCGTGTCGGCATGACGACAAACACACCCCGATAGAGAGAAAAAAGCATAGACTACCACAACACTGCTGCCCCCAATTGGCAACTAGTGTCATTGGAGGTACAGATCTTACCTCTATAAATCTGCTAACCAAATTATAGATCCAGAGCAGAAAGGAAGCAAGTGGGTGAGGAAGGTAGAGTAAAATCAATGCAGATAGGCTTTATTTCCAATCATCCAATTAAACAAGAGTAGACAGAAGCTCCATGACATGACATTTACACATGCCTAGTTTGCACATGAGCCAATGTGAGAGTGTGTGTGGGGCCAGGGTCAATTACCGGCTGAAGTTTAAATACACAGAAGTGAATGAGGTCTAATTGGTGTCACGAGTTCAGAGTGAGGATGTACAAAAATCATCACGCATCATATTTAATCAAACAGGTCACATTGTGCAAAGATCGTTTATTTTAATCATGTCCAACTATAGAGCCCGATTGGAATGCAACCTAAATGCTTTGCCGTAAATACAGTGATTGTAGATGAACTGAAAAATACCTGTTTCTAATAATCAAAATTGCCCTTATAATTTGGCCATAACTTTTTTTATATTTTTACATTTTACAAAATGATTTTTGAACTAAAAACACAGAAAAAATGTTTAAAAAATGACAATTATCGATTTAAAAGGGGCAAAATCGGGAAATTTAATATACATCTATACTCTTCATTTTAATTTAATCCTAAAACAGAAAGTCGACACTCATGATTTACTTTCCTGGTCCACACAAAATGATGCGACGGGCCAGATTTGGCCCCCGGGCCACCACTTTGACACATATGGTCTAATACATCAATACCAGTTGTTGAGGTAAAATCTAAGTATGTATTTTACCCTTATCTATAGCATTCCCAGAATACATGTTGCAGGAGTTAGTAAAAGATACAAAAAAAATCTGTATAATCGTCACTATTGACAACAATAGCCATCCAAAGTATTCATGTTAACAGTATGGATTATGTCTTACATGTAATCTTTTCGTAGAAGGTGCTACATTACTGGTAACACCTATCACCTGTAGCCATACTTTTTTTTTTTTTAAACTCCATCATCATCTTCACCTGCCTGGGGCAAGCGTAGCCTAATTCGTATCCACATCCCCGGGTAATCTTTCTTTCCTTCTCCCCTATCCTGAAATTCCCTATTTCCTCTGCTCACCTCCCCAATTCTCATTACTTTACCGAGCTCCGGTGAAGCATCATCCTTTCCCGGATTTTGATGACGCTACTAAATCACACCAGATTCGCACCGTCACCAAGTCGGTTTTCCCACTCTCCGTTATTACCAGCTTTAGGCCCACCGGCGTCTGTGCCGGTTTGTTTACGAGGCTCTTTTTTGCTACCATGAGCACGCATATCCCAAGATTATCGTCACCGGGGTGCACAGGAGATAAATGGAGCGGCGTTTGGCCAGCCTCTGGCTAGGAAAAGATCGACAAGTGTGCGATTGTTTGGTAGATGAATGACAGAATTGAAGGGAAACAACAGTGCAACACAGGAGGATGATTATTATTGTGTTTATTTTGTAAAACAGCTTAAGAGAGGGCAGGAATATTAAATAATACATTTGGAGTGAAGATGATACTGGTTTTTATCATTTTTTTTGTTTTGATTATAGACAGTTTGATTGTGTTGTGAAAGGAATCTTAACTATTTTAATGTGACAACCAAATGTGTCAAACATGCGGCCTGCGAGCCTGAAGTGGCCCGATAGGGTTTCGATTCAGGCCACAAGGTCGTTCTGCCAGCCAGGCACTTTTTAGCTTGTTCCTACTGTACATGCATTATTAAATACTTTATTTTTTTTCGAAGAGGATCCGGCATAACCAGATTTTTATGAGTTGAAAATTGAAGTACTTTAGTTACACCTTATAGTGCAGAAAATACGGTACCTTAAATTCCCCTGTTGAGGTAATGCTCTAATAACCCAAGAGTCCAGTAAACAATGTTATGACGTGATTGCATCTGAACACAGTGAATAGACTGGACTTCAAAATTCAATATCAACAAACCAGGTGGGACTTAAACCCACAATGTCCAACTCCGGAGGCTGATGCCTTGTCCATTAGGCCACTGGACCACAGCTGACGCACTTGAAAAGAAAAAAAAGCGATTCAATCAGTGTTGAAAGTCCTCGAGGAGGCCAAACTCTCTTCAAAGACCTTGACAAGTGTCTGTTCCATTAACTGGCTGTGGATGTCTGGGGGTCAGACCAACTGGAACCTCTGGACACACCTCAGGGACAATTGCTTGCCTAGTAGGGCTAAATTAAGGATTTGCTATGTGAAAAGGTTGTGATAATAGAACAGGTTGCCTGGTGATGTGAGTGTTTAGCATGTCGCCCTCACAGTTCTGGGGTTCCGGGTTCAAATCCAGGGTTGGCCTATCTGTGTGGCGTTTGCATGTTATCCCCACGCCAGTGTGGGTTTTCTCTGGGTACTCTGGTTTCCTCCCACATTCCAAAAACATGCATGGTAGGCTGATTGGACACTTTAAATTACCCTTAGGTATGGATTTGAGTGTGCATGGTGATCCTTTGTTTCCTTGTGCCCTGCGATTGGCTGGCCACCAATTCAGGGTGTCCTGGGAGTGGCTCCACCACCCCCTGTGGTTCAGAAAATGAGATGAGATGATAGAGCAAGGCAAAAGTCTTAGTTTGATCATCTTAGATTTGTAATATGGTTTCCAAGGCAATAGTCTTTGTTTGATCATCTTAGATTTGTAATATGTTTTCCAAAAGAAATCTAAGTTACAGATTTGTAATGATGCATAAGAATAATATGTTGTTTTAGCCACAAGTTTGCTGTTGCTTTATTTTGGGCTGTGGTTTTCTGACAGCACTCTTTTTAATGGCACCCAGGGAGTAAAACCAATGGCAGTGTGCGGATAAATGATTTACAAAGCGAGAGAAAAGAATACAGTATGTCAGAAATGAGTGAGGCAAAGAGAGGAGTAAAGTTTCATTAGAGGTTTCCGCTCTTTCCATTAGTACGCGCAGACGGGGCTTTTACTTTACCCATTATTGTTCTCGGCTCGCACAAATCAAAGCGGCAGGACTGTTTTTGTCTCCTTGGTTCACCACGAGTGAGTGCTTAATGAGGAGAAAGAGATAAAGCAAGGTATCAAAATAACAAAAAAACTTAAATAAAAGGACCGCCAGGCGAGACTATTCTAATGGCCCTAATGGGTTTATAGACACACTCATTTCTGATGCTAACTTCACATTTCTTATGTGCACATTTTGGCAAATAGTGATGAAATACGACTCATTCTTCTTATACTTTGAAATGATTTCACTGGAGAACACATTTTTCCTTGTTTTACATCTGGTCCGATTTAAAACAAATTCTTCAGATGCAGAAAAGTCTTCTCAATTAGTGCCTCTTTTTTAATGAAACTATAAAAAAAACCTGGTTTTGTAGGCATTTTCAAACATTGACAACCAGTGTTTATTTAACACTTGTAAAGGATTAAGCTAGTTTATGAAGAAAAACTTCCATTTGTTAAGAATTTCATGCAGAAAGATTATTGACAAACAGCTATCAGACCTAAAATAACATATTTATTTTAACAGTTTCCCCATTGTTATTTGCTTTCTTTTATTAGGTGTATTCTCGCTACTTCACTCATGACGAAGACGGTAAATGAGATGAGACACTTCTAGATGAGATTGCCACCTCATCTGATAGAACTTTGGAATATTCCTCTAAAGGACAAGCGAGTGAAACGCCATCTGCCCTCTCTCAGACCTCACAGAGTGACATTTCCCCCCTGAGGTAGGTAACCTTTATCAGGGAGCCGAGTCCAGTGTTGCTTTGGCTAACTGCTGATCCTCTCCCGGGGAGCTCATTAGCCAGTCACTCTCTGGATGACCGTTTCCCAGACACTCAAGCAATTAGACACGTCGCAAATAGGAGCGCTACCTGAGGACAGCCGGCTGCCGAGAGGCCAAGTGATGAAAGTGAGTGTGACCCACCGAGGACTCTGAGTCTTGGTCTTTTGTGTGTGAACATGTGTGTCTCTTAGAAACAGCTTCCCATTGCTAATTTTTCAGGGAAACATATTTTGGCAATCTTACTTATCGACTACAAAATGTAAATTCTGGAAAAATTGCATGGGTATGTGTTTCTTCTCCGGTTGGTAAATTACCACGGGTCACTATCTTTTCAGTTGGGTCATTTCTTTTTGATTTGGGGGCAATTAGGGGTCTATTCTGGTTGATTTTGGTTCATTACATGGTCAGTTCTTGTTCATTTGAGGAGATTTCTGGGTAACCCTGGAACGGATTAATGTCGTTGGGTCCACTTTATGAATTAGATAAAAAGAAAAAGATAAAAGACCCGTGGGGATTCCAAGTAACTTTTTTTAGATGAAAAAATATTCGTCAGCTGTAGAGTAATTGACTGGTCCATTTATGTAAGCTCAATGCGTTAGAGCAAATGTGTCAAAGTGGCGGCTCGGGGGCCAAATCTGGCCCGCCGCCTGATTTTGTGTGGTCCGGGAAAGTAAATGACGAGTGCCGACTTTCTGTTTTAGGATCAAATTGAAATAAAGAGTATAGATGTATAATAAATTTCCTGATTTTCCCCTTTCAAATCAATAATTGTATTTTTTTATCCATTTTTTCTGTTTTTAGTTCAAAAATAATTTTGTAAAATCTAAAAATATGTTAAAAAAGCTCAAATAAACATTGTTTTAGATCTATTAAAACTTAATATTTGGGGATTTTAATCGAGTTCTTTCAATCAATTATTTAAAACAAAAATCTAAATATTATATCTAAAATGGTCCGGCCCACCTGAAATCAAATTGACGTTAAAGCAGCCCGCGAACCAACTTGAGTCTGACACTAAGAGTGACTGACAGGTCACCAAGTCAGATGTCACCAACGGCTCTGTGGCTTGTGACTCTCTAAACGTTATAGCATCGACTTTAAACTTCTGGCAGCAACGCTCCGGCAAACACGACACGTCCAATTGGATGATCCCGTTGACATTCTGATAATTCCCTGCCCGCTTTGATTTCAGTGTTTTCTCGTATTTTAAAAGATAAAAACTGGACAAGGGCCCTTAATAGCCGTATCAAAAGTCAGATAAAGTTACCCATCTGTCAAAAGTGTGCACTATTAAAAAGTTGCCAAATTTGAAATCCACCAAAAATTCTTCTGACCTGGCAGAGACAAAGGGTGAGGAAGGAAGCGGCATAATGAGGTGCATGTGAGTGAACGCCTTCCAGGGACAAGGTGAGTTTAACGCCCCAATCCAACACGATGTGGCATTCTTCATTAGGGCAGCTATCTCATTAAGGACACAGTGATGCGCCACAAGGCATGCACCCTTATTAAGGATGTGAGCCCAATTAGTTGATTCTTTCTGAGGGATTTCCTGCAGTCTCCACAAGCACTCGTAAATGATCCCCTGTCTCATTGTCATGTCTCTCCGTAGGAAACATGTTTACCTCTTCCGACAATACTGGCAGGGTCGCTGCCTTGTTACTAACGTCGATCAAAAATAAAGTCCCCAATTTTGCTCAAACTTCGTGGAGTGTTGCAGTGTGAAGACATGATTTTTTTTCAGCTTTGGTAAGAAAAGAATGGTTTAAAATATATATTTTTTGCTGGCTTTCTTTTTGAATTATTGGTGAAATTATGAGTAATTGATGTATTCGGTTGCCTGGCCGGACGTTTGGTCGCCCAGATGTTTGGTCGCCCGGACGTTTGGTCGCCCGGACGTTTGGTCGCCCAGACGTTTGGTCGCCCGGACGTTTGGTCGCCCGGACGTTTGGTCGCCCGGACGTTTGGTCGCCCGGACGTTTGGTCGCCCGGACGTTTGGTCGCCCGGACGTTTGGCGTCTGAGTACTATTTGGTCCTAGAGCAATATTGACATGATTCTGTTAAAACAACACGATTTATTTCTGAGATAAATGTGGTTCGCAGATTATTCATAAATGTTGAAAATGAAGTTAGTTTTTGCTTTTATAAAGTATGAATATTTGTCAATAAGTAAAAAGCCTCAAAATAAACAGTTTTACATTTTACTGAATTAATCTTTTAAAATAATTTGATTTTTGATGAGGTATTTTTGGTTATATTTACAAGAAACAAATCACATTTTCATGTTATAACCTTCATGTTTTGCAGTGCTCACATGTGGATGTTCATGCATTCTAATGATGACTATCTGTCTCCTGCACAATTTGTGGAGACCGTCTTGATCCTTCGAGTAGACATGCCAAATCCCCTCACAACATCAACAGCCCACCAAGCTCACTCACCAGGAAAAGGTCACGAAGGTAAAATAATTGTTTGTATACAACGAGAGAGTCCTTTGGGTGACTGCATGTTGATTTGAAAGCCAGATTTGATGTCACTGCCTTGATTGAGACAACTCATTTGCATCTTGATTTTCTAAAATGTTCGGAGATGCTCTATGTGCTCAAAATGGCATTAAAACTCACAGTGCATGAATTCGGCTTAAAACAAATTAACTTAAACCACCTCTCTGGAAAAGGTTACCGATTTTTTTAACTTTAAAAAAAGGTTTACACCACAAAAGTTTTGGGTTTAGGTGAGACCAAACTGCAGGTTTAAATACACCATTATATTTGGTTGCTCATCCAGGTAAGCATTATTCAAACCCTACACAAAGGCTAAATAAACCGCTACGAAACCTTTGACACTTTAAAAGTTACAAATTCTGCCACTTTCCCCAAACCCTAAAGGGGATTGTCAGGTTTAAAAGGAAAAAAAAACTGTCAGAGAAAGTGAAGTTTCAAGCTCCTTTAGTGTGGTGGGAGTGACAAAGACAAAGCTTGAGAGAAGAAAACAGTGTGTGTCAAAATATGTTCAACTATCTGTCCATCCTTTCGTCTATTTATCCATTTTACCAGCCTTCTTCTAGCTTTGTCTTCTTGGCCGGAGGCTAGCACTGAATAATTCTGTTTTGAAATTTGTAAAAGGACTCTTCAGAGAGACAACGCAAGAGAGTTAGTGTGTAGACTGTGAAAACAGTTTTTCTGCAACTACAGAGTAGTGAGAAGCATTTGGTCTACCACAGGTTGTGTTACTGACTAATAGCAGAAGGTTGCATGGTAGCCGTTATTTTGGTCGTTAATTTATTAAATGAATGTTATAGGCTAGTCAAATTCTTAACAATGTTTGTTAGGACGAGTTACAAAATTCATGGAAATGCAGCCATTAGTTTAAGCAGACAAAAAGGGATGGACTTACCAATGTATTTATTATTGTGGTGGTAGTTCATGGTGATGTAGAACTGTTTCTACGTTATTGGTTGTAACTATGTTGTTATATGAGTAGACCAAGGTCTTTTACGGCATGATGTTTTGCAAGTGTGCCCGAAATTGTGACCACCAAGTGCACTATCTAATACGAAGTGAGACTGAAAGCTTTGAAACTATGCTTGGACTTGGAAAAAAAATGAATGTGCTTTAGCCATTTGGTAGGAATGGGGTGTTTCCCTAGTGTTAAGTGATCTACAGTCTCAAAAAGCCATTGGAGTTAATACCCAATATGTGTTTTGTTTTTCTCTGTTACTGCAACAACAGTTTTCAGCGAAAAGGTAAAGAATTCCGTTGGGAATATCTGAAAAGGTGATATATTGCATTCACGGTGGAATAAAAAGAAGCCGTAGCAAAATTAGCTCCACTTCCCTGTTGGATGTTGAAGGGATGACGTGAGTCATCTGAGCGGATCCTCATTATCCCGCCAGTCGCCTTGTGATCCCTGTTATCCGAAGCTCATCCCTCATCTACCGCCCTGGAGAGTGTAAAAAAATAAATAAAAAAGGAGTTTCTTAATACCCTCAATGTAGCTCACAGTGCGCCTTAAGGTAACTGGATTTTATTGTTGTTTTGTTGCTGCTTTGAAAACATGATCCTAGGGTTTTCTACCAAGAGAGAAGCTTCCCATAAATACTGAGAAGAACGGGTAGAGGGGGGCGGGTTGATTCCCTCTAGAGGCAAACGTTCAAGATTACGCGTAAAGGTTTTTAGAACGAGACCATACTCGGGAAGCTTACATGAGCTGTTGGGATGGTAATGCCAGTGAGCTAACAAATCATGTCTCTTTAAAAGCTTTAGTGTAAGCGCAGTTGACTGGTGGTTGGTGGTTATGCTTCACAGTCAAAAGACTTTGGGTTCGAATGTTTCATACGTTTCTTGCCATTGGTGGATTGGGGTTTCTTTAGGTTTTCTCACTTCCTAATGATCAACTAAATGAGCACTATTGATCTTTTTATCAATTCAGTTTTTTAGTAATACTGTAGGATCACCATGGGAAGATTAACCAAAAATGACAATAACAGCTGCAGGAAAATGACTCCTAACAAGCAGATTGTAATGACTTTGCAAAATAAGTGAGATTGCGTGGGTATTTTTGTCTTAGATGCAACAGATTCTGCAAATGAAAGAGCAATAGCAAGTGATGTAATAAGCTGCTGCTTTGTTTGTCATGACTGGCACCGACTATGGCAAACAGATGTGGCCATAGAACGTTCCAAAGGCCGCAACCCAAAAGCCATCAAGGTAACGGTAAAATCCTTTCAACTGCAACAGTGGCCAAGATGGAGGACATCTTCTTTAGTTAGCAGCTGCATCATAATTACCAATGTTGCGTATCAAAACAGGAACAGTAAAAGCTGCAATCATGCACAACATCTGTCGTCAAAAGAACACTTGTGGCGAATGTTGCCAAATTATTAAATGAATCAAAAGCCTGTGGAGCACACCGTAAAGGTTTTGTGAGGGTTATATTTTTATCCTTAAAAAGCTGGTTTTATTTGTTTGTATTTGGTGGGGAAAAATTGGAAAATGCTATCCCATGGTTCACTTTTTTAGTAGACAGCCTTGGGAGACCTTAAGTTTATTTTCTAAAAGAATTGGTAGGTTCTTAGCTGTCTATTTTTTACGGAATATAGAATTTTCCATTACAATTCCATTACAATCGACTCAGTGGTCCAGTGGGTAATGTGTTGGCCTCACAGTTCTTAGATCGAGGGCTCAATCCCTCGTCCTGATCTCCCTGGGCTTGTGTGGGTTTTCTCTGGGTACTCCGGTTTCCTCCCACATCCCCAAAACATGCATGCAAGCTGGTTGAACACCCAAAATTGTTTTTAGCTACGAGCTTGAATGGCTGTTTGTTTCATTGTGCCCTGCGATTGGCTGGCCACCCACTTGGTGCCTATAGTTGGCTGGGATAAGCTCCAGCACTCCCAGCGTCCCCTGTGAGGATAAGCAGTACGAAAAATGAATGAGTTGCCCAATCTGTTGTAAAAACATCATTATTGGGTATCAGATTATTTTTTAAATCAGGAAATCTTTTCCTTTCATTGTATTCTTTTGAGTGTGTGGACCTTTTTGGGAGCCTTGAAGAACTTCTGATGGTCCTGATATAAATGGATACTTTATTGTGCCTTCATTGTCACTCTCTTTGGTCATCACAGGGATTAGACAAGGATTGTGAAGGTAGAAAAGTGCCGGAAATGCACTGTTTACTGGCCTGAATGAATCAGTCTTATCTACAAGATTCACCGCTTGGTTTCTCCCCTAGAAAAAGTATATCTTTTTGTAAAAATGCTCTGCAGTATTCTTCCTTTTAAACCAGCTCTCTGTCCAAACTTAAAATGCCATTTTTTTCCATCTGGGAGGGAAACAAACCAATGGACAAATGCAGTTCTTTTATCCCATTGTTATCTGCACAAAGATGCTTCTCTTTTTTGGAGGCCTTTGCTGCCAGCCTTTCTTCCTTCCGTCCTCAAGGAGATTGTATTTAGATAAAATTATATTTTAAAGTATGTATACCACATTGGATGTCTATGTGTGCAATTTTAACGAATATTAAAGGCTGCATTTTAAGTAGCAAGTTGTTTGCAAGGGGAAATATTAGTCAGATTGATGTTAAAACAAAATAAAAATGCGCCAATAATTGTTCGTGTCATATTTGAGGAACTCCTACGCACAGGGCACCGATATTGTATTAACTGTTGCCAACACTGTAAAAGCCATCAAATGACATTTGGAGAGCTAAGTGCCATATCGGGTTCCCTCACCCACTCACTCCCCCACTAGGGATACTATAGTGAATGTGCTCTTATAGTACATATGCATGTGTCCATCTTGTTCCTTTTTCTAACGTGTTCGGTCATCTGTCAAGTTAAACATGCAGCAGTCTCTCTTGTGCACACAATTACCATCGTTTATCATCATTGTGTCTATATATGAGGTGATGTGCTCATTATTTTAGTAGGATTCTCCTCTACTTTAAATTCACATCAGTGCGATGTACAGACAATTGTCACAAATACACACACCAGGAAAAGGACATGTTCTATTAGCAAAGCATTTTCAAAAGCTATGGTGTCATTGAAAATATATGATTTGGTTGTTTATAATGATCCGTTGACTAATTAGCTTGATGTACTACTTGTGTTTTTGTGTCAAAAAAGTGAAAATTGAGTTACTATCAAGTGATGATGGATCAGTGAGGTTGACATTATTATTGCCAATTATTTGTATACAATTCATTGTACACTGCTGACACTTAAAATGCTGCATTGATAGTAGTATTGTGAGCATTTATTTATTAAACAAATAAATACAACACTGGGAAAAAATACCAAACAAACAAAAAAGTATACAAGAATCTGTATACATTTATTTCCTCATGTAACTTTGACTACATTAAGAAGTAGTTTATTTTAACTAGTGGTGTATTATTTATAAATATACTATATGTATATGACGCTTAAATAATACATGCAACACTATAGATCAAACACCTGGAAGTCTTTTTTATCTGACAGCCTTAAAATATTATCGTTTTTGAGTGATTCCAATTCCTACTTAGTTCAGTTACTCCCTTTGTAAAAAATAAATAAATACTGAGGATGATACGGAGTATGAGTTCCCGGGCAACGGTGATGTATTTGTGAATTCACACCATGAAAGAACACCACCCGCATGAAAAACAACTTATGATGGCGATAGGTGTTTTCGCCCGCCGTTTAGGGGATTCGGTGACAGGCTGCAAACTGTTAGAAACATAGTCGTCGTTTCACACGTGTTGTGTTCTTCTTGTGTGAGTTTGTGTTTGTGTTGTGGGAAAAGGAACTGGCGCTCGACCTGGGAATGAGCTTGTAAATTAAACAGAGCCATGTGAAAAGATGGAAAGAAAAAAGGGAGTGAGCAAAACAGTTATTGATTGACATAACTTCTTCCTCCTTTGCAGGAATGAATCCACTTTATGCATAATGTTAAAAAACTATATTGGAACACTAGGCTTGTGAATATATAATGGTAGAGTAGAGTGGATATGAACGACAACATATAATTTTCAATATTCTGTGCTTTTAAACCTGAACAGTCTCTGAATTTAACTCAAAATCTAATGTCATTGATAAAATGTTAATCAAACAAGTTGAAAATGAATTATATAACATATAACTCACTCCCATACTGACTGTTTATGCTCTTTTTTTTTAGTGCCACTGACAGCGCTAACCGTCCAATTCATTTTGACTGGGAGAGGCTCCAAGAGGAAATCAGAGTACCCGGAGAAAACCCACACAATTCCAGGGACAACATTCAAACTCCACATAGTGAGGCCCCGCCAGGGAGCAAAACCTCGACCCCAGAACTGTGAGTCCGACGCACTATCACCACTCTACCGCTGGGCCACCATCTTTTGATTGATTTACTTGATACAAAACGCGGCCTTGGTTAGCCATTTTGACACATAAAATACCTCATGATTGCAGAATTTGATGTCACAAGAACCCAATAATGATAGTAACCAAAGGCCTGGCCGGACGTTTAGTCGCCGGAAGTTTGGTCGCCGGACGTTTGGTCGCCGGACATTTGGTCGCCGGACATTTGGTCTCCGCCAACAAAGGGTGAAAACGAGAGACGAGCGTAAAATGGATGTCTTGTCCTGTCTGACTGGCCTTTAAGTTATTTATTATCTTCCTTTTCATGCAGAACTGTAGGCCTTCCGTCTTTTACTCCCCGAGATTTGATGTCTCTCTCCTCTTTCTCTCGTCCTGCATTTCTCTCTACGTTCTCTCTTAGTATAAATGCACTTCCCACCCTGTGTCAAGTGCAAGAGAGGGGACATCTGGTCTGTAAATTGCTCCGTTTGCGGTGCCTGAGGAAAAGCAGAAAGCAATTCCCGATGCTATTTGGTGGCGAGGCCCGTTTTTACTAAGGCGCCCCGTGGAAGGGACCGAAAGAGAGGCGACGCCTCTTAATGGGCACCCAGTCAGCATGGAGGAGATTAGGAAGGAGAGCCCAAAAAGAGCGACATTATCTCGGCGCGTACTTGACAAGCCGTCCGGGGCAGGAGGACTGCTGTTATGGTGGCTCATTTTAAATAGCCGCATTCACAATGTGCTTTACAATGGCTAGCATGAAGAGTTCTGCTTCACCTTTTGAGCTAAAAATGGCATTCTTGGGCAGACTTTGTGTTTAGGAAGGGTTTTTCCATTGCTTCTATACAACTACTACTAAAGTACTTGTTTTGCTTACCGTTAAGTGGGAAATTATGTCAGCAAGAATTTCTAAAAGTGTGTTTCCTGCAGGTCAGTAACTCGTAACTAGAGTTCTGATATGCAAATTCACATTTTTTTTCTTGAGAAAATAATGCGTAATCTGAAAAAATGATAATTATAAGCATACCCATTTTGTGACATCACTTATACCCACATACACATGTGTAAACTTGACAGGTTCACATAATAATGGGTAATAATGGCATAGTAAGCAAAAGCAGGCATCCTGAGATCCTCACATTTGATTGGCTAAAATTTAATTCTATGATCTTACTTGTTATACATCCAAAAAACGAAAATTCAGCTGTTTTTCATTTTTGGTTGTATTAAACAAGATTATTTCCACCAAAATCCACATGATAAAAATGTTATCTCTCTCTTCAAATCTTTGGCTATTTACCCCCACTTTTTGATCCATCCTAAATCCTCAATAAAACTCAACCGTTGTAGGAAAAACAAAATCTCCCAGATACAAGCGAGAGGCACACACAGTGGTCGGTCCCAATCGATAGCGATCTTCTGAAAGTAAATTGGGCTCTCGCTTAAACCGGCAGCATACCCTTCATTCGCCATCTCATCTTTGACAAATACCAGTTTGTCTGAAACAAAGCCTCATCATATATCACCACAGCGGCCGTTCAATGGGAACAGGAACGTTAAAATAACTGTATTGTAATTTACAGCAGTGTCTTAAGTCAGAGTTGTTACACGGGTCATCCAGTAGATACCGTATTTTTTGTACTATAAGGCGCACTGCATTATAAGGCGCACCCTCAATGAATGACACATTTAAATTTTGTTTCCATATATAAAGCGCACTGAATTATAAAATGCCCTGTCAATTTTGGAGAAAATTTAAGACTTAAGTGCGCCTTATAGTCGTGAAAATACTTTTTTTTTCCCATAAGTGAGTCGAGGCAGAGTTTATGTAAAATGATAAATAACGCCGACCATAAGGGAGTGAAGAGCTCCCCTTTAAATGTTGTGTGACATCCGGATAAAGATTTGAAAAGGGCTCATCAAGATTAAAAGGGCAGCAGATGCAAGCACTACTTCCAGAAACCAAATAATCTTGCGCATGGTTAGCGTCATTACAAACATTTTGGAGCATTATGCATTCCCTCTTTGTATTACAGCTACTCTCCAGGGAGATTAAGAATATTTCTAATAGCATTTTAAAGATTTTGCCTGTCTGGATTACTTAAAATCAAGGTATACATCTTGGATGGAGATGGAGTGCATCAAAAAAATGTTTTGTCTCTTTTGTCAGGCTGCTTCATTGTCCACTCAGTCCTTTTCTTTGGGTTAGTATTCAGACTGCGACTCTATTCAGAACATCACATTTGTTTGTTTAGCATCTTTCTTAAGGTTGATGTACGTCCACAATAGATGGCTCAGTCATAGCTTGTCAATCACTAGTAACATCAATCATTTTTATATTACAGTGATTTGGGTAGGGTTTATTAATTCATTTTAGATAATTGTGTTCATTAGGACCTGCACAGTGAATTTATTTTCAACTGGTTTATGTCAAGCAACGAAACAAAGCAAATATCTGAAAGTAAAATGAAGAGAATGTGAAAATTTACTGGTGTTAGCTTCTAAAAATAACCTGCAAAAGGTCAAACCTGCAAAATGGTCAGCACTATTTTATTAGAATGATTATCATATAGGTTTAATGCTTCAAAAAACACATGGATACACATTTCTTAAACAATGTATGAATGATGAGTTTAGTTTACTACACTCTTACTTTAATTTACCCGTACTCCACTCTACTTTTTAGTTTTTTATCCTGCCATTCTGTTGTATTCTCAACATTTATCTTTATTTATTTTTTTTTCTTGAAAAGACAGTATTTAAGGTCAGTTTCTCAAGGCTAGGAAGCAGACGTTAGGAAGTCAGCATGTTTGCAAGGAAATGGGTCTTCGTGTCTATGAAATAGTGAGAATAAGTTCAAAGTTGATCTTTTATTTAGTTTTCGTTCTCACTTTGGAGGTGTACAAAAATCAATCTGCCTTTCAGGAGAATTTCCCTTGAAAGCTCTTAAGGCTTATCTGAGGGAATTTGGGATATAGTCACTCAGGCTGGGCAACCCTTTGTTAGAGAACATTTCCCAAAAGAAGGGAAAAAGTGTACGCTTGTCCAGACAATGACCTGCTACCAATGAGAAGAGACCTCTTTCCATTTGCAGGTGATTGCATGAACGCCGCTGGAAATGCAGAAAAGTCTGTCTGCCTCACAAGGTCACACTAATGATTTGTCCTCAAGATCATCTCTTAAATGACACAGACTGAAAGAGAATGAAAATGAGTTCATTCCAGCAAATGACCGTCGACTATTGGTGACACACAGGTCGATCTTATTTTGGAAGTTATTTTTAGCCGCACTTCTATTGCTACGGCTTTAGTCAGCCTATGAGTCAAGTCTACTCTGAAGCCTTTTCTGCAGAACCCAGAAAAAGACAAACAAGTTCTTCTATCCAGCAATGGAATCATCCAAGCCTCTCTCACTAGTCTCGATCTCTCACTCTCCGTTCTGCGTCTTGGCTGATAATGCCTCTCGCTCTGGCATCTTCCCGGAGTCATTCACCGCACTAAGTTGTCGTCCTCGCCGCTCTTGTCGCCCCACTTATCTCCCTTTCCCTTTCTCTCTTGAACCTCTCCATCACTGTCAGCCCCACGCTCCACTTCGCCGGACGGCGGCCATTGACACCACACACACACACACACATGCTTTTTGGCGTATTCACAAACACGGACAAAGATCATCCTTCTCTTTGTCCTGCAGTCTCTCTCATTCACAATATGCACATCACTGTGTCTCTCTGTCAATGTTGCGGAACGACTTGACTCGTGTCGGGATGCCCAAACTCATTCATCACAGGAGCTGTGTGGCATGTTGCTACACTGGTCTCTTCCTGGCCTTGTCAAGCACTTCTTGTTGGTACATGGGAATGGTAATGGACCACTTACCAAATGTTTTGCTCAGGTCCTTCTGTCTGTCCATTCTCAAAGAATTACCAACCAACTGACTGCCCCTGAACATGCATAAGGGCAATATTAGTGTCTGTTAGCCCACTGTACATACATGTAAATACCATCTTGTTCATTTATACATCTACTTAAAGTAACAGTCTACTCCTTCCTTTATATCCCATGATTTATTTCCCCTCTGCCTTATACGCTCTTGACAACACATACAGGGTAAAACACTACAACAACAAAAATATAAAATGTATATTTTAAGCATATTTTAACCATCTGGTGACACATTTCAAAGTGCAATGGCGACACCTTATTGTTATAATATGAAGAAACCTTGCTCTCTAGCATTGTATTGCATTTTATTTTGGTAATTTGTCATTTGTACCAAATTAAACCATTTTTATGCCCATTGCCATTTTTGCATAACATAAGATGTACCACTCCTTTTACTAGCAGATGAGAAATAGCTGTCACTCAAATCTGTCTATTAACATACATAACAACATATGTCCAATCACATTGTCACTCTCAGGATTTTATCTAGTCAAGATGTCCAAACTTCAGATTAATGATCAACTCTATTGCTCCTGCAGGCCCTCATAAGTTGGGCAATTAGGCATGCATTACGCATGTTAGGCCCGTATTTATGAGTAACAAGCAGTTAACCAACGGTGATTTCCTCCATGACCGAGCGCATTGTCGACTCTCAAAGGAAATTCCTCTGAGTTACAACAAGTTGATGGCGGTATTTCATAAAGAGCCGGGCGCGCCAGGCGCAATAACGCTGATTTAAGTCGCTGTCGGGAGCAGCCAGCGCTCCGCACTGCAACGGCGTATCGCTTTATCACACTCGGCATCCATCTCCTAACACCAAACAAGCTGCAGAATAAGCACAATAGAAGTTTAAGTGGTGCTAACGTTAAAGAGATGTTGATTTGTTGCCCATCTGGCAGTTTGTGTTGAGGGAAGTCATCATAAATGAACAGGAAAATGGACGGGAGATGTAGACGGAAATAAAAATAGTGCGCTGAAAAGTCTACAAGTCTTCACACCCTTTGGGTGAGGTTGCCCAAGGCGTGCGTTTGAGAGTTTGATGTAGCAAAAAAGAAGAACGCTTGCATAAACACAGTAGAAAGGAAAATAATGGGTCTAGGAATGTATTTAGTCAAACTCGAGGCCTGGGCTCATATCGTTTAGCGTGGCCTACAAAAGTAATTCAATTGATTTCATGTTTTTCCAGAAAGTAAAATGAATTATCAATTTATAGTCCTCGATGAAAGATCAAAGACAGGAAATATTAACCGTAATCTTTTCTTTGAGAAAAATATTTGGAAATTACTCTAAGTTAGTAGGCTAGGGCCTAGTCTGCCATTCGTCCAAAATCAGCTGGGATCGGCTCCAGCACCCCCCACAAGCCGTGTGAAGTTAAGCGGTTCAGAAAATGAATTACAATTCATTAAAAATAATATCTTATTATATTTATTCCTTTTTAAGTGTAAAAATGTGTGTAAATAGAACTATAAATGAATAAAAGTACAACCAAATAAATCATTCATCTTCCGTAACGAACATCCTCGAAAGGGTTGCGGGGGTTGCCGGAGCCTATCCCAGCTGACTTCAGGCGAAAGGCAGACTAAACTCTGACTGGTCGCCAGTCAGCTGTAGGGCACAAAGACAGACAGACGACCATTCGCACTCGCAGTCAGACGCCGCCAAAGAGAATTGAGCCTAACCCTGTTCCCATCCAAGTCAGTTGAGTGAGCCACTACACTATCCGGCAGCCAAATAGATAATTACAAAAATATTGGCAATTAAGAAGTTCAAAAAACAAATCATTTTAAGGTCTTAACAGTTCATAGACTATCAAAATAGGATCAACTATAGCATAAACAAAATCCTGGCCTGAAGTCAAAAATTGTAATGTTAATTTTACAGAATCGAAGTATTCCGCTTTGCTGTCAAAAAGTAAAAAATACACGTCATGCAAGACAATAACCATAAAGGGCCAAATTCTAACAGCAACATAGTGAGAGACAGGAAGAGGCAAGCAGTGAATGCAAATGAGAGGGAAGAGTCGATATGATTGCCATTATCACAATTATCATTAGAGTGTGTTGCTGGCAAGCAGCCGTCTCATCAAAGTGGATCCTATCACGCTGCTAATTGTGGAGGATGTCGCGTGGCAGCTTGCAGGGGGCCCTTGGCGGGTGGAGGAGTTAGCGGCACTCCCGTTTAGCAACGTGAGCAACAAATGTGGGCTGCCCAAACTGAAACTGGCAAATAACATGCTCAGCCGTCAAAAAGTTTACCACCAAACTCCTAAATCAGTCTACAAAATGATTAGACTAGAGCATTATTACCAAAACCAAATTCTGATCTGATCCAGATTACACATTCAAATTGACCGACAATATCTTGAATGTAACATATACCGTATTTTCACGACTATAAGGCGCACCACATTATAAGGCGCACCGCACCCTCAATGAATGACACAATTTCATTTTTTTCCATATATAAAGCACACTGGATTATAAGGCGCCCTCTCTATTTTGGAGAAAATTTAAGACTTTTAAGTGCGCCTTATTGTTGTGAAAAAAACAGTACTTGTTTTTTTTTTTCAAACTTAACTAAAATGAAGAAACATTTCAGTCCCTTGAGATTCCAAGGGAATACTTGTCAAGATGAAAATCTAACTCAAATATATTTTAGAACGTCCTGATGAAGCTTTAATTATGTCCTGTATCGTAATCAACCTTTAAATCCATAGTAGTCCCCCATACTGCATAGTCTCTTATATAAGGATGTTGTTTGGAATCTTTCTAATTTGACCAATCATGTTTCACGCATGAGGTTCACCGAGCAATCCCAGTGTGATCTCCCCAGGGACGGACAACACAGCTTGAACGTTGAATATTTCCAGGAGACGAGGCAATAAATGATCAAGTGATTCTGGCGAAGAAAACCGGAGATGGTGCTGTGCCTCTGGCTTGCATTCACAAATCCCCGTCTTCATTACTATTAATATATACCAAAGAAATGGTTAAATTATTGCGCACTACATTTTCTCTTACATTCATTTTTAACCCTACAACCTTTAAAGCTACACGTGTTGAAGTACAGAGGTTGCCAAGTCAAACTGTTTGATCAAAAAGTCAGATGATTCTTTTAATGCCGAGAGGCATTTGCGAGGGTATTATATCGGCATATTTTATTTTCACGTTTATGGATTGAAAATATGTCTGCTGAAACTGATAAACAATATTGATTTGTTTTTTTTTTTTTAAATATACATTCAGAGTTTTTTGGAAAAGTAATAGTTGGTGATGTGTTGGTTTTCGATGAAAATTTTGTTATTTGTGGGGAAAACTTTATACTAGCTGTCAGACAAAAAACACCCACAATTTTGGTCTGTTTTTTTTCTCCAGAGGACAAAAGTCATTTGTGATACTGCTAATAATGAACAAAAGCGAAACAATAACAAATAAAGCAATGTATTTGCGTAAATGAACCAATAAATACTGCAAACAGACTGTAACAACCTAAAACTTTTTGCAGTAGTCCCCCGATTTTCGCAGTGTTTCGCAAAACCACTGAACGTGGATAATGGGCGAATACTGTATAATTAAAATCAAACATTTACCAGGAAAAATAATTTCTCCTATATCTGTCATGTGTGACTTTAATTGATATTGAAAAATAACTATTTTATCTCCTCTATGAAGGTAAGTCAAAAAAACATACTCACTAACTCGACACTTGATGTTACAGCATGCAACTTAGCCTAATGTGCTCTATGGGCAATTCCTGTTGAAAACCCTTCATGTTTCCTAGTTTTTATTACAGTAACATAGAAAATATAGTGACAGTAGGTTCCCTGTGAGATAAAGTGAAAGTGCAGCGACCAGATAACAACCGCAATCCCAAGAACATTTGGATTTCTATCTCTCTTGAGCCTCCGATGATGATTTCACTGATTACTACCAAGCTTCCGCTCAATCTTGATAGCTTCGCTCGGCGTGGACTTACAAGGGTGCTGCAGGGCACCGGGTGTGATGAAGTGGGAAAGGCCGTGGGCATGCAAGTAGGCAGCTGCCATCACCACCAGTGAGAAGGAAAACGGACACTTGGCAACAAGCCTCTATTACGAGAGTCCTCTTCTGTCTCTTCATCAGCCTTTTGATTACAAGAAGCATGCCGGAGACAAAACAACACTGATTGCCTATTTTATCGAGTGTTGTGATTGTCCGTCGGGGAAATGTGAATACAAATGCAAACAAACAAATGTACGCACATTACAATATGAGCTGTTGAGGACTTAGTATGCAATATACAGACTTGGAACACCCATTCAAGTACTAGGAAGAATATGCAAAGTCAACACAATAAACATTGAGCCCTAATTTTCAAAACTGTAACGCTATAGGGTTTATCAACCTATTGCCACATGGGTTAGAACTGGACTAGATTTTCTGAACTGGGGGTGCTGGAGCCTATCCCAGGCAATTCAGGCTCTAGGCAGAGTACACCCTGAATTAATGGCTAGCCAATCGCAAGGAGACGAACAACTATTGACGCTCACACTCATACCTAGAGGCAATTTAGAGTGTTTAGCCTTGTATGTTTTCCGGATGTGGGAGGAAATCGGCGAATAAGTGGATGCACCTGGCATAAGAAGAGAATTTTGCCATAATATTAACAAATAGATAAAACGATACATAGCACGAGTGGCAGGAATTCAAAATAATGTCTTCTTTAATTGGAGTATAACAGTATACCAATATTTTTGTCATTTCAAGGAAGTAATTTGTCTTTCTTTATTTTTCTTATTGCCGATATTAATGAATAGTATCTTGAGCCGCCGAATAAGATGTAAGAAGAGACAGAAAACTGGAGGCATTTATTAAAATCACTCAGTGGGAACATCCTCCGCAACCCTCAGATTTGAAGACGTGTTTGTGAATATTAGAACAATCTAATTTACTTGAAACAAATACAGTATTTGACAAAAAAAAAAAGCAAGTTGAGGGGTTTATTATATTTGTAAACCGGTTAGACAATTCAATAAAGAGCAGCACTTTTAGCCAAGAAGAAGACTAAAACATAGGTTTTATTCCTTTCCTTATGCAAAGTGTTGAGAGCACTATTGATAGCGCAGCAAGAGAGGGAAAATTGGCCGAATGGAAAACAGCCTGATTGGATTCAAGAGGGATCTCGAGGGGAAAATGGAGGGAAATGTATCCAGTCAGTTTCCCCCCCCCACCTCCACATTTGGCTATTATTCTTGATCAGACAAACTGGAGTCGCATTTGAATAATGTTGTTAGCATTCTTTTATGAGTCACTGTCAGGTTACAAAAAATATAGTCAAATTGTGACACCGTTTGAACTTTTCCTTGACGGTTTTTATTACCTAATGCTATGAATTTGCGCTCATGTTTTGCACATTTTTGGTTAAACACTGCCTCCCACCTTGTGTGGTATCCCCAATATCGTGATATATAGCTAGTGGAATTGAAAACAAGCATTGAAGGTGGAACTACACGCCTCTAACACTCCCTTCCGAGTGCAATAAAGTGATTCTCAGATGGTGGTGGACGAGTGGGCGACAGTAAACACGACAACACGACTAATTAAGTCCTCAGGTCCCCCATTTTTTTTATGGTGCCGAAGTTGCGGGATTAATTAAAGCCTCTACGACGAGCTTGTTTGATCAAACGGTAGTTTGCATTAGCTTCCGGCTTCATATATTGTATTCCTCTTTTAATCTGACGGGTAATAATGATCTATTATTTTATACTTTAGAAGTTGACTCATAAATGTGATTTTTATTCCCTTTTAGGAAGAAGAAAGTATAATAAAAACAACTTGCAATACCTGCAGAGGAAAAGATAAGGGATAAAGGGGTAGCAGGCAGGGCCAGAGGGAGCGTGGGTTTGTTTGTAGACGGGGGGCTCGCATCTTTGTGTGTTCTACTGTAGCAAAACAGGAGCGAGGGCTTCGCCAAGCAATGGCAAAACAAGAAAAGCGTACAATACACAGGCAGAAAAGCTGGGAGTATCAACAGTGAGACCCCAACACTCCACTTGTCAGTCAAAGCTTGGAGAGCGAGCCTTTGCCGAGAGCAGCGTGTCAAAGCGTGTTAATGATTTGCTGCATCACTGCTTGCTTGCAGCCGATTGACAGTAGGCCAGAGCACTGGGAAAACCTCAACTTTGGACTAAAACAGCCTGTCTTCTCATTGTATTTAATGACTTTGATTTGATTGAGGTGGAACCTTCGATATCAGACAATTCATCTGGTGATGTGGGCTGTCTTGCCATGATATTCTCCTTAGCGATTGTTTTCATTGTACAGAAAGTCTATCATTCATTGTTTTTAAGGAAAATATCTTGCCGAGGGGGCTGTTGTAAGATCGAGGGTTTGATCCCAGATCTGGGCATTCCTGTGTGGAGTTCTTGTGTTATTGAAGACAGCCGTTGAAGACCTTAAGTTTCTTTTTCTAAAAGACTTGGTAAGGTCTTAGCTATGTCTAGTTTTTTCAAGATATTGAATTTTCCATCACAAGTGCCCAATCTGGCGGCCTGGTGGTCGAATGGTTAGCGGATCCGCCTCACAGTTATGATATCAAGGGTGTCTGGATTGGATTGTATATCTTTATTCATCCCGTTTTCGAGAAATTTAGTAGTCACAGTAGCAAAAGGGTGAGAATGCAGATATAGGAAAGGCATTTTAGACATAAACTGAACCTCACTGAGTTTGCCTGTTCTGCCCAGGCATCCGTGGGTTTTCTTTGGGTACTCCAGTTTCCTGCCACATCCCCAAAACTTGCACGGTAGGCTGGTTGAACACTCTAAATTGCCTCTAAATATGAGTGTCGGCGTTAATGGTTGTCCGTCTCCTTCTGCCACCCGTCATATTAATTTAAAAATCCATTTGTACAAATACTACATTTCCCCGCCCTTTTCTCACTTCGCACTACAGTTGCGTAAAGAACGCGAAAATGCTATTTAAACTCTCCAATGAGCTCAATCAGCTAATGGCATAAATATTTGCACTCGCTTGCAACAGGTTGACTTTGATGCGCTGTAATCGTTACTTAGGAAGAATTTGGCAGAGCCCGTTAGCCCAAGTGCCCCCTTTACGCTGAGAAGCTAATTAGTAAAAGAGGAGCAGCTGCACAGGCAAGTGGCTGATAATGAGGAGAGACGACGGCATATCAACAAGGGTGATCAACACGGGCGGGGTCTCCAAAACTGGCCTTGATTTGATTATGAATATGCTTGACAAGTGTGTCCGCCAGAGGCAGTACAAGCAGTGAAACTGGAAAACGGGAGGATGTAGGGCAGGGGTAGGGAACCCATGGCTCGGGAGCCACATGTGGCTCTTTTGATGGGTGCTTAGGGCTCTCTGCTAAGCTGTGAGTTAAAATCTGGACACTACGTCTAGAGTTGCTTTAATCTTCCAGTTTTTAATGAAACATTTCTGCATGCATGCATGCATCCCATTGATTAGCATCAGGGTAACAATTTTGTCAACATAATTCTGAGACTTTTTCTACTTTAAAGGCAGTGAAATGACTAAAAATGCATGCGTTTTCATGTATTTTTACTTCTAGTAAATTCTGAGTATGGCTCTCAATGAATAACAATTGAAAATATGAATTGTTTATGGCTCTCTCTGTCAAAAAAAATCCCGACCCCTGATGTAAGGAGTGGGTACTTTGTGGAATAGTTTGAAGAACCCTGCTATAGATGGAAAAAGTAAAGTCAAGTGTATTATACTTGGTTCAGGGAGTTTGGAGGTCTTTGTAGAGTTGAGGGGACATGGTCTTTAAAGTTCTAGGGCAAAAAAACAACTTGACTGTTCTGCTATGTTGTTATCAAGGTAACACAAAATAAGGCTGGATTTAAAAAATATTTATTGTGACTGAGTTATAAGTATCTATGTTGAAAAGGAGTGGAAGTAGTTGTTAGGCGAGGTGATACTATGGCTCAAGAGGACAATTTTAATTATGTTTAAACAAAGAAAGAAGTAAAGCGAAAATTGTTGTGTTAGTTTGATTATATCAAACAGGGTTACATGAAGTAAAATGAGACATTTGAGCAAGGCTAACTGCTCTATAAAAAAATGAAAAAGAGTAGCAAGGGCATGAGCTTCTTTCAGCCTATGATTTGATTCACCACTTCTTTTTCTACCATGGCAGAAAGGTTATGGTTACAATAGAATGATAATAATAAATGCCATTTGAATTATTTGTATTAATTCAAATGTTTCTACTCTTACAAAAGGCTGCAAAGAAAACAATAATGACCTCAAATTCATTGCAACTAGTTTATCTGAGATTTAATTTTGTTATTGATGGATGGAAACAAGAAGGGCGGGAAAAAAATGGCATTTTAAGGGCTACTCAGGGGTAGCCAATTTTGGAAGGTCCCATATCTGAATGGTGGTAAATCCATATTGGATGGCAATGCAGTTTGAAAAAATCAGTAGAGGATAGCAACTGTAACTGTATCTTTTCTTTAAATTTATTTTAAGGCTGTGGCCTTAAGGGACCAAATAATAGACAGACTGTGACTGAAACCCATCATGTGAGACATTCGGTAAAACATATTAGACGCACAGGTTTGAATAATGCATCCCATCTCATCTTTACTGACCGCATATTCATGTGCATGAACAAGTCTACGCGGACAAAGGCTTATAATGTCTGAATGCAGTTTGAACAGACAATTTAGTAAGTTATGCGCCCCAACCTAAATTGCGCTAATGGCTTATTCATGCAAATGGGAACCCGCCACTATTCCTGACACATTCCAATGGCGCGTTTAGCTTTTTGACCCATTACAGGCAATATTAATCTCAGGTTGTAGGGCTCATTTCCAAAGTGCCGCCCGGTAATGAGAGATCAGAGGCAAGGTTTTATCATAGGCAATAAAACATGAGGGCTGTGCATGTGTGTGCATGTGTGTGTGTATGTGTGTGTCTGTTAATAAGACCTCCAGAGGATTGGAACGCGACAAAAGGCATGGGATGAGCGTCAAATAAAAGGCCGGGCCAGACACATGTAGAGCGTGGAGACAATGAGAGAATTGACTAAAGGGAGGTAAAATCCAGTGTTCTATTTTTGTTCTTAAATTAACTAGGTTGTTTTTTCAAACGACAAGAAAAGAAACTGTGACTTTAATGTCATGCAACTTCACTTAAGTTGCTTGATGATAAATATGTATATATAGAATATTTCAAAAGGACTGAAAGAAGGATTTTAGAATTAAGAATTAGAAACAATGGTGTGATTTGGAGAGAAGTGTGTACAGGAATTTAGATGGTTAGCTCAATGTGACTTAAAAGTTACACATTGTTTTTTCTGTATAACATAATTTTATCAGGATTGAAAATTAACAGTTGAAAAGGGAGGAGTTTAGTTTTTTGTTATTTATTTCTTACAAAACATGGCAGGTGAAAAAAGTCTCATTATCCTATTGGTTGCTTTGCCATTGGTTATTTCAATCCGTTTTTCAAAGACGGTATTGTCTATGCAATAGGGAACTATTTGAGCGTGTAAATCTTCAAACTCCTAGACGCGGGGGTGCACCGCTCACTAAAGCTAGTAAAACCCTATTTAGGGATGCTATGATATTCTCTTTTTTTCTTTTTTTAAATGAGAAATGTTAAGACTGCTAGTGTAAAAAGGCCTAGAAACACTTGCTATTTATTTCCACCTCGTAAAATACTTTGTCAAGGCATTCATCAACATTCATTATTTGTATATTATTACATGACATAAGGTTAGAAATAATATTCAAACAATAATGGCAACAATAGAGTTTTTTTTTCGCTATAATTCGCCTGTTTTTATGATTATGGAGTCCATATTTTGCAAAAGTAAAAAAAGTATGTATGAGAATGTTGTGATACTATTGAGAAAACAATTAGGAACAACACAAAAGAAAAACATAGAATCAATTTACATACAAATAAATAAAACATCATATAGAATTCATTTTAAATAATGTATACCCTAAAAATGCAGTTGTAGCTTTACGTCAACACGTTATGAACTTTCATAATAAATGTATTAGTGAATAATTTTACATATAGTCTTCCTCATTTGTTTACCTGTAGTTGTTTATCAATAATTTTCTACCATAACTACATTTTTTCCATTGAATATCAAATATTATATTGGAATTGTTTGCTCTTATGTTTCCGATCACACATTTTCCATTTATATTAAGATTGAAATTATACAGAATTCCCAAAGCAACACCATTGAAGTCATCACAGGAAGACCTTTTTTTTTTTCATCTCTTCCGGGAGGTCACAAATGGAAGCGGAGAAAAAGTGGATTGTGGAGCAGCTGCACTTGATGGGAGTGCAGCCATCCCAATTTATTTAGATTGGCCCTGCTTTATGCATGCCTTGGATCGGATTCCCTTAGGAAAAGCGTGCATTCTGGATAACAGTTGGAAATGCAAAAAATGTCAGCTAAAATTGGAAAATGAAAGCCTCATGGACATTTGTGTACACCTGAAGGTTAACGCTGATAATTTTGTACGAACTTAATTCACGTATTCCATTTTAGCTTTTGTGTGGCGAAGGAGGAATCTCCAAGGAAACCAGATTAAAGGCTTCCATGTGAGCGTCAATTAATGCTCTTCTCAATTACTGTAGGCAAATCATTGTTTGAAAGCAGGCAATTAGCACAGCTCCTCAATTAAACAGCCTTAAAATTCCTGCATTTTTGCTACACCTGACATTGAAATGAAATGTTGACACAATAGAATGGCCAGGCAAGAAGTGTTATATTACTGAAATTAATCATTCATTAATTTTCTGAACCGCTTTGTCCTCACTAAGATCGCAGGGGGTGCGGGAGCCTATCCTAGTTGATTTTGGGCCTGAGGCGGGGGACACTCTGAATTGGGGTACTCGGATGTTTGGTCACCGGTCTTTTGGTCGCCGGACGTTTGGTCGCCGGACGTTTGGTCGCCGGTCTTTTGGTCGCCGGTCTTTTGGTCGCCGGTCTTTTGGTCGCCGGTCTTTTGGTCGCCGGTCTTTTGGTCGCCGGTCTTTTGGTCGCCGGTCTTTTGGTCGCCGGTCTTTTGGTCGCCGGTCTTTTGGTCGCCGGTCTTTTGGTCGCCGGTCTTTTGGTCGCCGGTCTTTTGGTCGCCGGTCTTTTGGTCGCCGGTCTTTTGGTCGCCGGTCTTTTGGTCGCCGGTCTTTTGGTCGCCGATCTTTTGGTCGCCGGTCTTTTGGTCGCCGGCCTTTTTGGTCGCCGGTCTTTTGGTCGCCGGTCTTTTGGTCGCCGGTCTTTTTGGTCGCCGGTCTTTTGGTTGCCGGTCTTTTGGACCCTTTTGGTCGCCGCTCAAATGGTGACAGAGAGTTTACTGTTGAAGTCAGCTCTCAAAATTTTAATCATGAGAGAGTTTAATATCTAAGTACTGTTTAATATTTAAGTACTGTTTAAAATCTAAGTACTGTTTGTAATCTAAGTACTGTTTGTAATCTAAGTACTGTTTGTAATCTAAGTACTGTTTGTAATCTAAGTACTGTTTAAAATCTAAGTACTGTTTAATATCTAAGTACATTTGACCGGCGACCAAAAGACCGGCAACCAAACGTCCAGTCACGCTGAGTTGGTGTCCAGCCAATCACAGGGCACAAGGACACAAACAACCATTCAGGCCCACACTATTAGTTGGGAGTGTCCAATCAGCCTACCATGCATGTCTTTGGAAAGTGGGAGGAAACCGGAGTACCCGGAGAAAACCCACTCGGGCTAATGGAGAACATGAACTCCACACAGGTGGACCGACATGGATTTGAACCCAGGTCTCCCACTCAGCTGTCAGGGCGTCCTCATAAATATGTATTGTCCCCTTGTTAAATAAATCAAACTTAAATTCAATTTGCATAAACACATACTTTCTTCCAAAATATAGAGCTAAACTTATCTTGAATCTTTAACACTATTCTGGGGGTGCACGTCATGATTAAATGATTTTGCTGTGGTGGTGCAAAGATGAGTGTGCGAAAAGTTGAGGGTTTGATCCTGGTTGAACTTAGTGGTCCTTTGGGAGCTGACTGCGAGGCGCTCGAGTGATCTCCCCATGCCTGCTTGGGTTCCGGGCAGCAGCATGGAGCGATCAAACACGTTGACTTTGCATTCCCAAAGTGCAGCATTTTCCATCGCGTGTCGAGACAGAGCACACGCTGGTTCACATATTGTTTATTCACAAGGCAAAGAATTACGACTCCGGATGAGATTTGGGTTTTTTTGGCTTCCGTAATATTTTAAAGGGGAGAGATCAACGTATAAGTGGATACTAAAGCACTTTCTAATTCTTTTTCTACTTCTAAAAAGGGAGAAGTGATAATATGTACTGTATTGTGTAAGATAAAGTAGAAGAAATTGAGCAAAACCATTGATTATTTGCAAGGGAAACGATGCTAAGGGTTCATTTTAGGAGAAAAAGAAAAGAAGAAGCTCTGAATCAATCAATTTAATCATGATATCTTTCCTGAGTGTATTCTGAAGAAACTTGACTCATAATTTGTCTGCCGTTTAATGGTCTGCGCCCATAATGAGGCAGAATTTATGACACGGATCTTTACGAGCTGGGTAAGGACGTCCTCGGCAAAAAAAGGAGTGATAAACAAAATTAAGCCACCACCAAAAGTGCTGTTATTTTATCCCTTCAACTAAAAAATAGCACAATCTTTTGTCTAATCTGATTTCATCATCTAGTTATAATATAGTTACTTTTTAACACAATATCCATTTATTTTTATCTCACTGTGGTCACTCGCAAGTGAGCTAGAGGCTATCTTGATTTATTATGTGAAAAATAACTGTCTTTATATTGTATATTGTGTGTCATAAAATTATCACTTTAGGTAAATCAGCTAATTCTAGAAAAAAATAAATGTTGTGACATTTCCTAAAAAAAATGCACGATCGGGTAATTAAATACTGAAAATTATTCATAGATGTGAATGTGATTATATATGATTGTTTGTGTGGTGTAATTTGTCTGTAAACATTCCAGGTTTACCCATGTAATGAATGACCAAAGTCAGCATCCACTTCACCTATGGTAAGTACACAAAATTGTTGTTGTTTACTGTATTATAATATACTGTGCTGTAAGCAATGGATGTAAAACATTTCATCAAAGACACTACATAGCAGGATGAGCACAGAAACCGTGTTACACAATGGCTGCTGTACGCTTAGAAAATAGTCTCTTGCTTCGATCTAGTGAGTTTTAGAGGCAACTGCAGGAGAAATAGTTTACAACACCAATCGGTTAGCTTGATGCACCTTTAAAGGAAAAAACAATACTTGTGGCAAATTATACAAGCAACAATTTTTATTCATAGTTGTTATTGTGACAACACTGTTTGGGTTTTCTCCGGGTGCAACTGTTTCTTTTTTACATCCCCAAAACAAACAACATCCAATTGACATGCAATTTGGATGTTAATTCCCCTCTTTTACTAACTACTAATTACACGTATTCTCTGATTATTACTAAAGCTCGTTTGTGAGGCTGAGTGGTTAGCAAATTGACCTCACAGTGGGGGACCTGGGTTCAAATCCAGGTCAGTCCACCTATGTGAAGTTTGCATGTTCTCCCCGGACCTGTGTGGGTTATCTCTGGGTACTCCAGTTTCCTCCCACATTCAAAAAACATGCATGGTATGCTGATTGGACACTTTAAATTGCCCTTAGGTATGACTGTGACCGTTAAAGGTTGTTTGTCTCCTTGTGCCCTGTGATTGGCTGGCCACCAATTCAGGGTGTCCTCCACCTACGGCCTGAAGTGAGCTTGGATAGGCTCCAGCACCCCCCGCGACCCTAGTGGGGATAAAGCGGTTCAGAAAACGAGATGAGATGTTTAAATTATAGTTGGATGGACTGTGATGATGATACCCATCCAAGATGGCGGCAGCACCACCCACCCATTCTCCTCCTCCTCCTCCTTTCTCCCCAATAGGGCATCTACGTATACAATGTCTGTGTCGTGAACAGTATGGCAGGCATGCATGTGAAGGCTGGCGGAGAAATATATCGGTTTTTCAGCTAACCCTAACTGATGAAAAAATAATAATTGGTTCGCGAACGTGGCTAAACATCACAGCGGAATGGACGAGGAGATAAAGCTCCAATTCCCATCTCTCCCCGCTATAAAAGATGAGCTCCCGGTGGGTCCTAAACGGCTGGCTAACCTCAGCTAGCCGCTGCTAAATAAATCTCAAAATATAAACTACGCCCGTGGCACGTGTGGCATTTAGGTGGTTGGAGAAGATAAAGTTCGAACTGCATGTTGTTTAAGTTAAAGTTACTTATTGCCCAATAAATTTTACTTTAAATATTGCGTTAACGGTAACTAGCATAGACTGTTAGCATTAGCGTCATGTAGCATTGTAGTTGCCATTGAGGATGGCTTTTAGGTCCTACGTCTTAAATTGTAAATATTATCTTTTACAGGACTGGGCTTATACAATGAGAAGAGAAATGCAGGTATGTTCAGACATAACTGTACATTGAGTTTAGTGGGGATCTATTCTATAACCTAATCGTGGTTTTGGATACAGAAATGGTACTAATTTTATTATTATACATATTCTATTTTCAAATGTTTGTTTTTCACTCTTTTGTTTTGATAGGAAATTTTACCGGGACTGTTCTTGGGTCCTTATTCTGCTGCAATGAAAAGCAAGGTAAATACATATTCTAACACAGTTGGATTTGTTGACAGTGCTTTTTTAATCAAAATAATAATAATATTATGTTTGTTTTTGCTAGATGCAGATCCTGGAAAGACAGGGCATCACACACGTCGTGTGTGTACGGCAAGACATCGAAGCTAATTTTATCAAACCTAATTTCCCTCATTCATTCAGGTACGCATTATAAATTCATACAGCCGTGTATTGTTCCAGTCTGACAATGTTGTTGTTCTTTGTATAGATACCTTGTGTTAGATATTGCAGACAATCCTGTGGAAAATATTATACGATTTTTCCCTACGGTGGGTTTGATTGCTCTTCAACTTTTCCACAACATGACAAGTTTACATGTATAATGTACCTATGTTTTTTCTCCCTACAGACTAAAGAATTTATTGATAACTGTTTAGCAACGGGAGGTGAGGTCACATTTGAAATCATGGTACAACCAACCATAAGACTACCGTTTGTTTCCTCCCTTGTTTCAGGAAAGGTACTAGTTCACGGTAATGCAGGGATCTCAAGAAGGTAGTTTTTTTTTTCATTCAAAATTTACTTTGATGGATTTTTTGTTGACATTTGTTGTTCCTGTTTGGCAAGATGTTAAATAATTGCAAAGTAATGAATTTGTGATCAGTGAATATGCAATAAATGAGGGATTAATGTGTTTTTTTTTTACTTGCAGTGCTGCCTTAGTGATTGCCTATTTAATGGAAACATTTGGAATGAAATACAGGTGAGTCTTTGTTCTCTATTGATATTGTGAACTCTAAAAGGACACACTAGTAAACATTTTTCAAAGTAGACACGCTAAGTAGTGACATTTTTTATTAAGGCTATGCATCAATTAAGACACTGGTCATATTAAAACATTCCTTACAATGACTGGTATAACATTACCATAATACATAATTTTCCCACAATCAAAGTCAAATAGAATTTCAGGTAAACATCTTAGCCTGCTAGATCATTTCAACCTACCATGGGTTAGCTGATCTCCTTTAACCAATCAGCAATGAGAATTGTATGGTAAAAACATTATCAGAATATTATTGCTATAAATAAATGTATCCTCAATCTGTGTGTTCACTCTAGGGATGCATTCAGTCACATCCAGGAAAGGAGGTTCTGCATAAATCCCAACATGGGATTTGTTAATCAGCTTCAGGTGAGTTTCGATTTATAAACCCGGAATATAGACATCGTTGGCTGCCATAGAAAGTTCTGAACCTCCAATGCTGTCAGCCCTCGTAGTCAAAAGAGATTAACTTCTAGCAGTCACTGGCAGTAGAAGATAAGCATTCACAGTCAGTCCTACCAGTTACAATGTTGTCTGTGGCAGCCAATGGGTTAAATACTAAATACTATAAATTCAATAACAGATACAAATTCATTTTGAAAAAAAAACAAGATTACACCTCTATGGTTAATTTTTTTGTACAATGCCCTGACATGTATTGTGTTTTTCAGGAGTATGAAGCGATCTACCTCGCCAAATTAACCATTAAAATGATGTCATCCATGCAGCTTGGCCGCTCCTTTTTGCAAGGAGGCATGACAGGTACATAGACGACATCCCATTTCTTTAATGAATCTTTTGTTGCAGCCGTGATTCTTCTCCAACTAAATCTTCTGACATTTTCTTGAACAGGAAGCCGTAAGCGCAGTCTGGAGGAAGACGACGACTTTGGAGCAATGCAGGTCACGGCAGCACAAAATGGATGAGCCTTGCTTATATTTAGCCACGTGGTGTGTTGCACTGTTTTTTTTCCTTTTTACATTTTTAATCAGATTAAAAATGTAGATATTTGAACCTTTTTCTAGCAAGGGGTCAGGGGCACTCATGTCTGAGACATGGCAATCTCTAACGGGATTAAACTATTTAGTGATTTTTTTTCCTTCTTCTTGAGCTTTATGCACTGATGGGAGACTTTTTGCAGTTTTATAGTATTTAAAGCATTTTTGCATTTGCAGCAGGACAGTATTGCAATAATGCACTTTCGATACTTGAAGTTGTGGAGACTAGCAGATTGGGGTGAAAAGGGATAGGGGTGGGGACATCACTCACAGAAGGATGCTTGTTGCCTTTCTTTTGGTGTCATATGATTAACAACTAATATCTTGCTTGATGTTAGGACGAAAATGTTCCATAAAATGTATAACTGAATACATTTGAAGTTATCTGTTTCATCTTATGCCTTTGTAGAGCACTTATTTTGTTATGAAATAAGTTTAAAGTGGAATTTGGGAACATAATCAGAGTGTATTGTTTGTGTAAGTTTTCTAAATTGTATTTACTCGTGAATATTGAAACTAATACATAGTATATTTTGACTGAGGGACAGATTACTATAAATGCTTCTACAAGAAAACAGTGTATGTCCATATATATACTGCAGATTCACACCAAAAATATTCACATGTAAAATTAACATAACCATAAGGCACAGTTATCAGATTGTGATAAAACTAACAGGAATAAATTGCTACCTTCTGATTTTATTCAGCTCTGTACATATTTGGCAATAAATTACATTATATACATTTCCCATGTACAGCTAGAAAAAAAAACTTAAATATGCATTTACAAATAATTCTGTATCCATATCCCCCTTCATGAAATTTGAGCAGAATAAATATAAAATGTTAATATATACATCAGATACATTTCTGTTGACTTAGATTTTTCAATCTTGTAGGATTTACACCATCATTAATAAGACTTTATATATTCAGCATGGTTAATGCATTATAAATGGTTCTTTGGTTTTAAAGGGGGGGAAAAGTAAATTAAAAGTTGCTAATCCTTTCTTCGGAGCTCTGACAGTGTGAGGTAGCCATGGTAACCAAATAATAAAACATGGGCGCCGGTTAGGGTGGCTTCATCATGTGTTAGTTTACTAAAGACACTCCTCAGATGACTCAAATGTTATTTTAAAAAAAAAAAACTCCCGTACACCTACCACATTGTTCTCCTCAGCTGAAGTCAGAGGGCGTCGTGCAAAAATTTTCTCCAGGCTCAGACGTACTCAGTTGGAAGCGCGACATTGCATGTAAGTCTCATCAGAAGCGACGTAACCAAACTTTTGGTAAAAAGCCACATTTTTGGGAGCACATTCCAGTGTGATTTTATAGCAACCAAGTTTTTTGCTAAGGATCACAAGGGTGGACATTAACCTGAGGAAGAGGAATAAATAGGTGTTGTTAGAATTGGAGGAGGAAGCGGCAGTAAATGATCATGACCGGCTTTCCAATTTAAAATGATTGGAAGTTTATCGCCATCACGTGTCAGATCAGTTGTACTCACAGTTTTCCAAGCTGTTTGCCTCGGCATACATCACTGACCACCACCTCCTCTACTCGGCCTCTCTGTAAACAAAACCCGCACAGAGATCCCATTTAAGCTCAAAGTCTAGTGTTAAGCAGCAGAAGAGTTATATTATAAGCAGAGCTGCTATACATCAAAGATCATATTTCGTTGTGGGTAAAGAGGCTTTTCTGATTTTATGACCCTATTTTCTAGTGGCATTTACCAGCGACATGTACAAAAATAAAAGCTAAATATAGTAGCTCATTTTCTAATGCTTTACAAATGCTTTCTGTTTTGCAGTAATTTTGATACGCATTGAGTAGTCTGGAAAACACTGGACATTTTGTAGTATTTGGCAACTCTGTATAAGAGGTTCGAACTTACCTTTGCACAAGAGTGAATGAATTTATGCTCCGTAATCAACGTGGCCGTGGCCACAATTTGTCCCAGATTGGTGTCTTCCAATACAACCACATAGTAGTCTCCTGTTTTTTTCATGTGTTCAAATTTTTCTGTAAGTTTAAAAAAAAAAACACATTTTTACTGTAAACTCAGCATGAGAAGCCAAATAAATTTTCGATGATCTAACTCAATGTGTCGGATACATTTATTTTTATATATACTTTTTAAATTGTATTGTCTAGACTATAAATCTGAGTTTAATTTACACTGATAATAAAATTGCGTCCTAAAGCAAGACTATTCCTCACATTTTAGGAACAGTTTTCCCTCAAGTAAACCCAATCATTAATATTACTTTTAAAAATATCATTACACAGAATTAAATAGTTGCATAACCTGGCATCAACATTACCATCCCTCCCAACCGCATGGCACAATAACACCATACGAGCTAGCCCTGACTCGCTTCCTTTATCTTATTAAAATCCATTACAGCACTTTAGGTTAACAACAGAAAATTTGTAACATGCACACACTTTTTACTCACAGTTCTAGAAGGTTCTGACAACTTGCTTATCCCAACTTTGCATCCACAGCTGCAGTAAGCAGGTTACTGTCCTCCTTGTAGCTTTACCCTTTCTAGGGCCCTCATTTAACTTGTTGTTTGCCATTGTTGGCGCTAGACGTGGGCGTTAAATTTTGTAAGAGCATATTGGCAAGCCTTCATGTTCGACTTGTCTATCAAATGTTAATATTAGGGCCTATATGGCACAAAAAATGTGATACTCAAGTATGTGGATGATAGATCTTTATCGTTTTATGTTTTCTTTGTTTTTTTTAATCACCATAAATAGTTACCTAGCCCTTCTAGCGTTCACCCACTCCGTCAAAAACCACTACGGTGTAATTTTATTCGCATTGAAACTAAATATAAACCTTACACAGACTCGTTTTATCTGTCTAATGATAACTAATAATTCAATCTAAGCATACAAAAATGCTTACACAAACGAATCGCTATACGCAAGGTAACTCTACCTCTTTATCGACCAACAGTGCCCTCTAGGGGCTGGTTACTGGTAATGTTTACCCTTGCCCATATTGGGCAGTGCCAAATCAAATTTAAGAATGTAAATTCTCATTTTTTTAACATTATTTGAGTCGCAGAAGTATAAGCCCAGCCCAACTATGAAAAGTGGAATACAGCATGAATAATACGATAATTGGACTTACTTATAAACAGTTCTGCAGTGATGTCACCCGTCTCGGTCAACTGAGACAAAACCTTTACGAAGCCTGAAAGACAAAAACACAAAATACGTTGACTATTTTTGCTCCATTGCTTCATCAGCCACAATTTCAGACAAATCAGATGGCTCACAATGGGCCACTCACCTCTGTTGAAGTCAGCGGTGCAGAGTGGCCTGAGCACCAAGCCTTCACCTGGGTTGGTAGGAGAGATAAGGGGGGAGAAAGAGACACTGTTCTCGCTCCAGTCTAACTCCTCAAGTAGAGAGGGCTCAAACAGAGGAGTCTCGTCTAGCAGCATTCCAGAACCTCGACCTAGGATAAATACGTGAGTTCACACAGTGAATACACACCCAAACATTTTTGTGCATGTACATGACTGCTGGTGTGTGTGTCGAAAGACAGCCACGATTTTTATTCCTTTATATATTTTAAAGGGGGTGGGGTCTTTCAACACAGTAAGAGTAAGTTTGTTTTACGCCATTGAGAACCTTGACTTGTCAAACATCACTTTTGTCAATTTTACCAAGGTCAAATTCAACCTAGTTTTAATATACATACACAGGTGTGGTTAGCAAAAAATCAACGTAAAGTGAATACGTAATAACAAAAGTTCTACTAATTTACTGTTTTGCTCTATTTTGTTTTGATTTTAGTTGCACCTACTTTTTGTTTTACATTTTTAACCAATATTACAAATCTAAAATATTTTGTAAACCTACACCTTAATTTTGAAGACCTTACAACTGTCATTAAGATGTACTAAAATGACTCTTACATCAATTTTTGTAATACGTGGCAGCATGACCCTGGAACAGATTGTTTCCATTAAAATTGGGACACTTCATTGCTTCAGAAGTTGCTCAACAATGGAAAACTATGACTCATAAAATCGTATTTCTCTCTTACGGATGTAGACTGAATCCCAGACCAGGATATCAACTGGGATGAGAGCCCATCCCATCAAGGGCACATTCAACAAAACCCAAACACATGTAAGTTATTTAAAGGTTAAGGAAACTGGAATCACTCATAATAGTATGGAAGAGAAAACATGACACATTGTGAACTACTAAATTGTATTATTTTCCTATTATTACCATATCTTTGTTATCTTAGATGTAGATGGAGTTCCTAATCTCCTCAAAATTAAACTTTCATGAAATTATGTCTGAACCTAGAAATTATTCTTTCTTATCTAAGATGAGTCAAAACTAATCGTTAGTCACACACTAATAAGACCAATAAAATGCAAAAGGAGCGTCTATAAATCATTTTCAAGAACTGCTTAATGCTATTGAATGCAATCTTCACCTGTCAAACACGTGCGATAAAAAAACTTGTTTTTATTTCAGTGCAAACCTGTGTTCAAAGTTCGTTTGGCATTCCATGCCCAAATAAATCATTAGTCATTAGTCGAGTTTTTGTTTAGTTTTTCCAAATATATTTCCAAAGAAACGCTTTATTTAGACGATGAATGGCAGGTAGAAAGAAAAGGTAGCATTTCTAAATGTATAGTAAGAAACAATATAAACAGGTTGTTATTTGACGATACTAACAAACAAGAAAGTGAAAATTGGTGACCACGCATGTTAACCAATAACTTAACTACACGGTGAACGACAGGCGGCTGCTAGCCAGCTAGTTATGTACTTACCGGTTAACCGCAACAACAAAAAAACTGACGGCAGGATGGAAAAAATTCCGCGTTAAAATATAGCTGCTTCGTTGTTAAACTCCTTTATAAATTGACCAGCATGTAAATCGGCGCAATTCGCATTCGATAATAAGCATATTTTTGATTGGCCTCGGCCACACCACTAGTGTGGGTGTTAGTGTTTGTCTCAATGTGACGTGGCTAACTTCCTGGTTGTCGTAGGCGCTTTCCGATGACGTCATTCGGTAGTCAGTACATGTGTATAGTCAGAGCATTTTAGAAGGCTTTTTAAATTGAGTAATATCTGTTCAATAATGGGGAAATATATAAAGAGATAATCGACACAAATTATGCAATAGGGAACCATCTTTATTTGTAGGCACATTTACACCGGTAACGTTCAGTCCAAAAGGAATATTTCTTCCTTTCAGATAAATTTCTCTATAAATTCAAAAAATAGTCTGAAATTATGTTTAAAATAACTAAAAATAAAAACAAAATGCTTCTGATTTTTAACAATTCAAAACACACCAACCACCCCCCGCGTAGTGTCTATTTAGCAATCATCTCAGTGTTTAAAACCTGGTTTTTCAACATATGTTGGCCATTTTTGCCCAGTGAGAGCATTTGATCGGCCCTAATGTGCAATTCCAACAAAAAAACAAAAAAAAATCCTCATAGCAACTAGTGAAAATTCGCAAAGTATTGAAATCACATCTGCCTAGATTATGCTGTTATTTTAAAATAACAAAACAATCTCAACCATATTTTTTTGTGATTACCTATTGCTGGTATTTTCTTCCCCCATTTGAGTAGACAAAGGCAAAACGTGTCCAAAACCCCTTTCAAATTAGAAAATGGTGAAAATGGACACATAATGCTAAATACTTGTTGGAAAGTAATTCAGTATGAAAAGGAGTATATTAAAAAAAAGGAAACCCATCGCACTTTACAAAATGTAGTATTTCCCCTTACCTCCTGAAAATTAAAAAGCCAGAAAAATGACATGTCTAATCTCCAATTGCTGGTTAAATGATAAAAGACAGAAATTAACACGCAGTTGACATTTCAATACTTTTGTTTTCGGCCTTAAAAACATTCATGTCTGACTGAAAAACAAAGTGACCCTCTCTGACACAAAGTTAAGAGAACCAAAAAAAAAGTAGTTTGCCTTCATTTACTGCAATTCACAGTTAAAAGCCTTAAAAAATAAAGTTAATACATAGGATGATTTGTTTGTTGTTTCAAAAAAATATATCTATACGAATGACTCTAAACATCTTTTCAAAGGCATATAATTATCAGTAATCATGGATGAACTGAAAATTAGGTCACGCAAGGGCTGAAAATCCAACGCAAAAGATAACGCTGGTCATCAAAAACACAACGGGATTATGACCAGCACTTTGGGGGGCCTAAATTGTGAGAAAAATGAAGTGGGGCCTCCTCTTACAGCCGGGGATAAAGTCAGAAATGTGAGTGTGTGAGTGTGTGTGTGTGTGTGTGTGTTGTGTAGGGGACTGGCTCAAATTGTTACCAGTTACATCTGCATCGATGTTCATGTTTCAGCGACAACCCACTGGACTAAGTGGAGTTCAGCGGCAAGCCCAATATCCTTTCAATACGAGGCTAATAAAATGAGAACGGGCAGAGTCTAACCATCACTTGGTGATTTTGAGGGGTTTGGCCAAGAATGATGTCATCATCTTAGTGCATTCCTACTTCTGAATCCAACACATGCGCTTATCTCTTCTTAGCTATCACTCCAACTACATGGTAGCTTCCATCCGTTTTACAATAAGCGGTATATACGCAAAGGAGCATCAGAATACGAGGCTTATATTTGTTTAACAGCAATTGGCTAGTCTCCATAGTAGTCCGGCCTTAATTTTCCCGTGAGAAGGCCATGTGTGCGATGCTCTTTAATAACTCTGCATTCTGAATATGTAACGATGGCCGCTGACTGCACTGTACATCATGAGGGGGAGGAGTTGAAAACACTGTCATGCCTTAGCAGGTGACGATGTCTGAAGCTGGGTTTTCAGGGCTCATCATTCTGTTGCGTGTGTATTCCAGTGGATGTCGTGACGGAACGACGCCTTAATGTGACAGATTCTACAACTGAGACAGAGTCCTCCTCGTCCTCTAGACTGGGAACATCACTATCCATCTCCTCTGGACTCTTGGTCAGATATCTCCTGCACGGAAAGACAAATTCATGATGTCACGCAAGTACCAACTGTCCTCATACAATAAGTTTCATCTATATGGTTAATAGCTTAATTGCATGATAACCGTAATGAGTTGTGCTCAATCACAAATTGCACATTTGTCATCGAAATATGCCTCTGTACCTGCGTGCTTGTTGGATCAACTCCTCTTTCCGTTGCTTTAACATTGTCTGCCTCTCTTCAGCCGATTTGGAAAAGCGACCACCTCGAGCTTCAATGTTGTCGGGCTCACTGGGGAGCTGGTCGGCAGCTCTGCTAGGCCCCGCCTGCTCATCAAGGGGAGGATTGACCTGTAACGCCGCACGTTCAACGGCCTACAACCATATTGGTACTTTTTAAGGTCAGCTTTAAACTGTAATATTTTGCCTTAATGGTGCTATGCATTTAGTATGGCCAAAACGAGTAGTACCAGTAATGCAGAAATTCATGGAATCTTGCCGAGCCTTAAATTGTGACATCTGACAGACCTGTGCAGGTGGAGGGAAGGGGATCTGGATGCGTCCCTCTAGGATGTTGTCAGTGGTCACCTCTACAGAACGAGTAAGCTGAAGGTCTTGTATGATCAGATAGGAGGGCACTTGAGGGAACATCTCTTGAATCTGATGGGCCTGATGACAGTAAGAAACAATCAGAAACATAAAGCCATTACACAAGACTGCAAAAAAATAAGACACATTTTTAGAAAAGTTTTAGAAAAAAATCTACGCTCTTGCTAATATTTTTTGTATCTTAAAGTGACTAAAAATGCATCAATATTTTCTGTTTTATTAGTTATGTTAACCAAGTTCCCTGATATGTTGCAATTGTTTTCAGAAAACATATGTAAACATTACAAATAATATCATACTTTTGTTTCCATTTTAAAGACCTAAAACTTGGATTTAAGACAGTTTAATTCCAATTAAGGCCTTTTTTGGTTAATATTTTCTAATGATTTTTTTTAACACTTTCCAAAGATCTGTGGGAACCTTGTGGCCAACATCTTCCGCAATTTAGAAATTGTCTGTTAATAAATCATCGTAAAATAATCTTACCATTGCCATCAACTGGGAGTTGTTAGCCTGCGCAATCCCTAAGATGTTGGTAGTGTGCATCACCTCTACTGAGAAACTAGGCAGCCAGCTGGCAATACGCGAACCTGTGGTAGAACAGCCAGTTAATGTGATGAGCCGACATACTGTGAGGAAACCACGTTTCTTCGGCAAGACTGACCGTCAAAGTGGAAAAAGTGATTGCGTTGATTGATGTGAGGCCTTGGATCTGCAGCCGGTCCGGCAGGACCAGCGTTGTCCTCCATGCGAACGCCCTGTTCTTGGCCTCTCTCCTGCTCGTCTTCCCCGTTGATGTTGAGGGATGTGCGGCAGGTGGGGCACGAGGTGTCCTGTTCCAGCCAAGAACGCAAACAAGAGCTGGAACACACACGCAGGAAAACCCCCCAAAACTCAGCATTTTGTCCAGGAGAAGAAAAAAAAAATAACAGGAGAAATAGTCAGGATAAAGAAGAAACCCTCAGTAGAAGACCAGCTATTAGAGGATTACATGAGATGAAAATAATCATATTTTGACACTTTGATATTGTCATCTATACCTTATCTATACCTAAACCATCTATACCTGGCTTAAAGTCTAAAAATTACGGCACATAGTGACTTGAGGGACCTTTAGCAACTATACAGGACATTCTAGAAACTCTCACTTGTGGAAGAGATGACCACAGGGAAGTTTGCGTGCTGTCACCATGGCATCCCAGCAAATTGCGCAATCATCATCATTTACTGCCAGCTCCTCTGCTGTGGCGACTGCAAATCTACGAAAAATGATAATCAAGTTACCCATGGAACAACCATAAATATAGGAGGGGGAAAAGTACAGGTAAAATATTTCCATAATTCACTCTTTTTTTCCCAATTTTGAAAAATATCTGTACCTTGCCTCCATATTGTTAATAACACGAAGATAGTTCTTGTGTCTGCGGATGCGGCGCTGCACCTCGTGGAAGAGATATCGCAATTGCATGAAGATGACAAGACTTGCCATGGACAGCCAGATGTTGCCGAAAAGCTGAGGGAAAAGCATCAAAAGGTGAGGCAGAAATTTTTCAAAGCATAAAGTAGTAGCTGACCTAACAATTACAGTCATTTCTATTTACCAGCATATGGATGTGATGCATGAGATCAAGGAAAAGCATTGCCAACTCCATTATTAAATCTGTGTAGTAGACGTAGGTTCCTTTACTTTCCCATGTTCCTGGATGACTGATGTCCCACAGGTGGATGGAATACCTGGGTAAGAAGAGCTTTTACTTAAATTTTGAAAGGAAAATGTGTTTCATGCTTGATTAACCAATGACAACAGTAATGTAAACCACAGGAAATCCCTTTAGACTTACCGCATGATGACATGACCTGTGCGAACAGTCACCATCAGACACTAAAGACAAAAGTAGACAGACATATTGAGGCCAATCAATATAGGTTAAAGCTGCTAAAAAGCATCCCTCAAATAATGATCAAAATATGAACCTCTGCAGCCATAAAAGAGAGGGTGTGCATTCCATGGGATGCCCCCAGCAGACCACAGACCACTGCAAGACCACAGCAGTTCAGCAGGAGAGAGACCAGCAGACACATGACTCGCACGTGGCTGTTCATGGGAGTGGATGGCGAGAATGACAGCTGCGACAACAAATGAAAATGACAAGGATTGTTAAAGTTGAACTGCATTACGTTTTTTTCCCGGTGATTTATTTCTAAATATTGTACATCACTTAATGACTTTCAAAAAATGGAAATTGTGTTCCACCGTTAACGATGACACAAGCTTCTTTCTTTTTATAAAAGGATGGGCCGTCACAAGCATTAAAAGGACACCAGGAGAAAGTATCACATGTAAAGATCTGTTTTTAAAAGAAGCCCGTTCCTCTCTATAAATAGCACTAGAATGTAGCAGCAATGTTAGCTCCTTTGCCAAGGTGTAAACACATTAGAGTTCAGTTACTGTTGAAAATAATACTGAATGACAAAAGTAACTGTGTCATCAATACAAACTTACATATTCAAAACGGTCCTTACAGAGTTGCACCATTAGGTGAAGAAAAACCAGTGCCGAAAACCACAGACACCACATCACTACTTCCTCCACAGTCTGGACATTCAGCACACCAAAGATGAATATAAACTTGTAGAAGATGAAGTTCCAAAACTTGTCTTTTAAGTGCTGTAAAAGTTGGCAATAGGCGAAAATTAGTAAACTGTGTTGTTTGCTCATATTTGCAGATCTCGACGCAACAAACTCACCTGCTTCTCACTGACCCTGAGAGGGCCAAAGACCACATATTGGATAATTTTTGCAATTAACATCAAAGAACAGCAGAATGTGTTGACGAGGACCTACAAAAAAGAGGTAAAAGTGACCTTACAAGATTTAAGGTACTGTAAAAAGGAATATAATATATGCAATGTTCTGCAACAATGATGAAACCAATCATAACATCTTTTTTTAGAGGGAAAGCTCACCCATACAAGGAGACTGTCAGTCACCAGATACCATATTATAGTTGTTGCCAGTTCTGTGTTACTCATTTCATTAATTAAATGATCTAGATCAACAGCCGTGGCCGTTGGGGCCTCATCTGGTTCCAATGAACCGAAACCAGGATCGGTCACAGTGGTGTAAGCGCTGAAGATGCTCCCAGCGAGCAAAACCGCCGTCAACGCCGTGTATGTCTGCAGGCTCGGCCAAGGCAACCTCTCCAGAAATAGAAGAGGCATTTCTGCTGTGTGTCTTCTCTCTATCCGTTAAAACTGTGGTTTGTCCCCGTGTGAGACCTTAAAGAAAGAGAAGTTTATTAGCTGGGGGTGATCACACCATGCTCATGCTTTAATTAGAGAAGCAGTGTGTATACGTCGAACTTTATGTCCCTCTAGTTTAAATAACTTTAATGGTTCTTAAAAGGGAGAACTGTAAATGTAATGTACAACTTGAACATCCCCTTAGTTGTCACACCCATAAAAAAAAATTTGTATATGGGGAAATATTTTTTTTCTAATCAATGCATCACTGTTTCTCCTGTATGATTCTAAAAAAATGTGATGTAATTCAGTTAAACGGAACTTCAATTTTTTTTAACCCATCGTTGACCAGGTGTCTTACTTCTGGTCACTTACAACTCTAATTGTATTCATTACTGCAACTCTATTTTACTTTATTTTCATTTGTTCTACATACTATATGACTGACTTTCAAGCCCCTGGGGGGCTGCCCCAACGAGATTGACAAGATTTAAAATGATTTAAAAAAAGAAAAACAGAACAAAGAATAAGAAAACTTAATCAATATCAGCGTCCCTTCCTCTGAAAAAAAATAGTCTATGGGCAAAATTGACTGACAGTAAATGGTGCATTTCAATAATAAGACTATTAATTTGAATTAAAAAGTGGACTAGATTGGTCTCGTTTAAATCAAGTGATCTCAGAGATTTTTATACACAAAACTAAAGCCGTTTGGTTTCAAATTTTATCTTATAATCTATATAAGCGGAATGTCAAGAATGACGTTGGCCAGGTGAGGCGTTTACCTGCTAGCAGATCGACTTGGCCTGACATGTTTATCTAATTCAAGTCCACAAATCCCTCCGATTCGAACAACGTTTAGCTCAGGTAAGTACATTTCATTATTAAATGCATTTTCCAAACACCCTAAGCTAAACAATATTGAATCTTCGCTCCGTAAAAAAAATATTTGAACTGCTTTCGACAGCTAACATTAGCTTCCAAGTTGGCTAACATTAGCTATTTGGCTTGACATTTTTTTTACACCCAGTTGAGGTATTGAACATGTATTAAATGTTAACTTACACTTTCCCGGAATGTCATATACTCTGTCCAACTTCGGTGTTGTATCGTAAACCGAGATTTTCAGGACTGGTCTGATATAAACCTCGAAATTGTCAACATCGCCATGTTTATTTCACTAAGCCCCAGTCAAACTGGGGGGGAGGAGCCACTGGACTCCAGCGCGTGTCACTACGTCATCATGAGAGCGACGCCCCCTCGCTCAATTTCTTCTTCTTTAACCATCATTGTGCATTGTACTGCTCTCCATTGTTCTGAAATCATCACTCCACCTTTCATGAAACATTTTTATTGAAGAAACAAAACATTTCATTCATTCATTTTCTGAACTGCTCTATCCTCACTCGTTTGGGGGGTGCTGGATCATATCCCATCTTACCATTCATGTTTTTTAAATGTGGGAGTAAACTGGAGTGCCCGGAGAAAACCCACACAGAGAACATGCAAATGCCACACAGATAGACCGAGCTGGATTTGAACCCAGGACCCCAAAGCTGTGAGGCCGACGTACTTACCACTCAAGATACCGGGGGCTGCGAAACAAAACATTTTAGATAAATTATCTCTGTTTATCACCTAATCTCTTATGTTACACATTACAATGTATTATATTTACCAAATTTAGGGTACCATCTTTCTCCTTAAGGCCTATTTTACCAATATTAGTGATAATAACAATTCATTCATGCAGAAACTCCTTGTTTTTTTGTATGACTCTAAAACGGCATTTTCTCTGATTGTGGTCAGAAAAGGTCATTTATGGTAACACAACTTTGCAAGCTAAGACAATATTTAAAAAAATAATCATAGTTGACATGCAAATATTTCAAGGTAGATGTTAATCTTGTGGTGAAAGCATGAGTCACCACTCACAGGAAATTTTCATGCAAAAAAAAGGGGGAAGTGAGACCTTGCTGGTGCTGGTGCTGCACTTCGATTTTGTTTTTCACACGGACACCACTGTCAGCATCTCACATTTAAGCGAGCTCCCTCCTCCGAATGAGATGTCTTCCGACGAATTTGGTGTAGGATTGGTGGCGGTGTGTGTAATCTTGGGTCTATCTTTTCTGGTCGGGACCCCTGGCAACTTGATGGTGATCTGGACCATCCTACGTCATGTCAAGCACCGTTCCCACACGGTGGTGCTCATCCTTCACCTTGCCGTTGCTGATCTTCTGGTTCTCATCACACTACCCCTATGGATCTACTCATTGGCCCAATCTTGGGTCTTTGGAGAGATCTGCTGCAAAGTCATGAATTTTCTCATCAATGCCTGCATGTATGGGAGTGTTTTCTTAATCACCCTCATGAGTGTGGAGCGTTTTTTGTCTGTGCGTTATCCCTTCACTTCAGCTATCTGGAAGAGGAAAAGGGCCCTAAGTAAAGCGCTTCTGTTCCTTTGGACTGCCGCCTTTTTGTTCAGTGTGCCCGCACTCGTTACCCGTGTTGTTGATAAGGAGGTTTCAGGCGAGGAGCACTGTTTGTATAACCAATACACCTCACCCACGCAGGAATTGGTGTGTGTGTTGCTGGAGACCCTGGTGGGCTACATACTGCCATTCTCCATCCTGGTGGTGTGCTATGGCTGCCTGTGCAGTCGTATTTCTCAAATGACCTTCAAGTCCAAGCGCAAGTCTACGGTCCTCATCGCCAGCGTGGTTGTATTTTTCGCCATTTGCTGGACGCCTTACCATATTGGAAACATACTCTCACTGGTTACCCTCGCCACGGCGACTTCCTTTCCGAACATCGGGGGGCGATTGGAGGACGTGCGCAACAACATGGCCTACATTAGTGGAGCTATGGTCTTTATCAGCAGCACAATTAACCCTGTTCTGTACATGTTTGCCGCCCGCTCTTTCCGAAGCTCTTTGAGGGACACGGGCATCTGCAAGCTATTCCGGCATATCTCTAGCACTTCTCCTGGTGAGGGCAACAAGGAGTTTTCCTTTGTGTCCAAGAGACAAAACAATAAGACCAGCAGTTCCCTGTGTAACACTGAGACAAACGAGCAAAGTGACATTTGTGGGAGCAATGCGTCCTAGCAACATGTGTAAAAGGTGAACATGGATTATAAAGTGTTTTCCTTTTTGTTGTCGTATTTGGACCTGAAGACTTAGTGAGAGTGTTAATTTTCTTTTTTTGCTGGGTTTTTGTGCATGTGCTCTGCCATTTTTATATTTCAGGAATTTACCTACTTACCTACCTACCTGCGTGTCTGTATTTAAAAAGTTTTATTCTGAAAGGCAGTGCACAACACAATACAACCCTATTTTGATGAACAGAATGTTGAAAATAAGTTGAAACATAATTTTTTGTGTACCTGTATCATATGTATTGATACATTTTAGTTTCTATTGTAAATCTGAAGAAGTTCGAAAACATTTCTATGTAATTACTATAAAAATGTAGTAGCACTCAAATAAAAAAAACTTGGCTACTGTATTATCTTATATGCATTTTAACTGTCTTTTCTTTGTTACTTTTACACTTCATATGTTGAGCCAAATCTTTATTGTGTTACTTAAGGGTTCTATTATTAATCATTAATCTATAATAATAATAATAAAAATAATTTTAAAAAAACATTGTTTTGACATGTAGGAAAAGTTGTAATTTGCCTCAACTTGTTATTGAAACTCACAACAGACGAGTCGAGTCAGAACCCATTACTTCCTCCTCAGGACAAGATTGCAAAATGAATGTTTCCTTTATAGTTGCACAAAAGCGGAATCAAGTTTTTGAGTTTTTGTTTTCTATACATAAGCAAAGTCTTGCCGCAGTCGTAAAATTGGGCAACAGTTTTCTTTCAACTACTGTGGGAAAAGGTCAAAAGAGTCATTCTCAAGTGTATCACAACCAGAAGATGGCAGTGATACCACTACTCTATATAATAGTATGTTTTTTTTCAACGTTGTATCACCACGAAAACTACATATATGTAACGATATACACCCAGGTAAATAATGCAACTTTTTGAGAAGTACAGTATATAGTATCTTGGTAACATGTAAGACTGGTGGCCAGAAAGGGTACTGCAAGGAGATCTAATACTATTGAACATCTCTTCCACTGAAACTAGGGTTATAAACATGTATAAACGTGTACTCAAAAACTGTTTTCAGTGTTATGATGGTTGGATTCAGGTTGGATTTAATCTAACTCTATCAAGTGTTGCTCAACCAGTCAAACCGTTTCATCTATGACAAAAAGGGTGGAGTTAAAAAATTGATATAAGAATGAAAGCAAAACAAAGTCTCAAAAACAAGGCTAATGAGCTCATTGAAGCTTATTGGATATACTAAACTTTAGAATTTTAGACTAAAAGAAGGAAATAGGCAATTACATTATGGTGTACATTATTATGTGCAGTCCAGCTATCCCTTCTTGTACTGTTCATCCTCACTAGGATCCCAGGTGTACTGGAGACAATCTGATCTGAGTTTGAACGATAGGTATGGTACACCTTGATTGGGTCACTATTCAATTGCAGGGCACTATAGATATATCGTTTAAAGCCTTCAATTGACATAATGCTCATGTTGTAAGAATGTTGGGGGAAACTGGTTTAGTGGGGTCAAAACATACACAGGGATGGGGAGACCCTTCAACCTTTACAGAGGAAGGCCGGAGTCCAGATTTAATAATGGCCTTTCAAACTCTGATGCTAAAGTGCTAACAAGACACGTAGGGTGACCATCAGTGAAGATTTATGCAGGACAAGCCCTCATTAAAATGTCTCAGCTGGGATAGCCCCAAGGGAGACACTTATTTTGCCCCTCTTTTGGACACCACCGTATATTCGAGTGCTGCTGTGAGATCAAAAAAATGGCGGGCAATGTTAAATGCTTAGTGAAGTGCTATTTTACCTGAAAATCTAATATGCCGTCAACCTATAGCACCTAATACGTGTTATATTCTTCCATATTTACATAACTGTTTCTGTAATGTAATTTTCCTAATATGTATGCACCTGTTATGTGGTATATCCCCCCCCCCCCATATTTACAAAAATGTTTCTGTAATTTAATAAAATCTCAGCTGTTCCTTTAATTGAAAATTCTCCAACACCACTGGTTTAATTAAAGTTATATCATTGGCCTCCCTTTTGAAAATTCCATCACAGAAATGTTCAGTGCACACAAGTGTTTTTTTTTTTTTTGTTGAGTGATTTCTTTTTAAGAGTGACTAATCTCCACCATTCCTTGCCTATGGCACATGGTTTTGTCCACACCCCTGTTTTGTCAGGATACTTCCTTGTTAAAGGTCACTGACCAATCAGATAATCGATTGGGCCTCATTGTCCCGCCCTCACCTTTGCCAAAGAGCCAATAACAAGTCCTCCCCGGAACCTGTCTCGCTCAAGGGCTGTGGCACACACTCAGGTAACTAAGAAGAAAAAAAACCTCCAAGGCTTATTATGGAGTTCGTGTGAACGAAACACGGATTTCCACCCTTCTTTACCAGTCAAACCAGTATCGCTGGATTAGAGCATTCAAGTACAGCAACAGGTAGAGTGACTGACTGCAAACTCCTTCGTGGCTCCTCTGAAATAATCTCCTCTCGTTTTTTCCTTCTCTATTCCCTTACCTCAATTGAGTTTCCAGACCCTTTTGTTCCCCCCCTTCTTATCACTTGGAAAAAGGTGAACCTTCGTGTTGTTTTTAGTTTAATCTTTGCTTTAATTGTAGTTTTTACCCTTGTGGTCCCTGATGGCTTCGCACAGTGATACTCTGGTGGTGTTCTTTGGGGCAACAGCTGGTGCAAATGGGGGTAAAGTGGGTTCGGATGAGAGGGAAATAATTCTCTTGGTGTGGCAAATTGTGGACCTACGTGAAAAAAAGGTACGGCCCGTTCATCCGCCCGGTTTCTTGTTCTTGAGTGTGCGTGTGTGCATTTTTAATTTGGTATCTTGTCTCTTAACTGTTGTAGTTTAACATAAATCAACACGGTGTGTATGCTAATGCTAGCTCTTTAGTTCACCTCCTGGCAGGTGTGCGCCGGAGTAGCTGCCCACACGGTGGGGGCTGAGGGGAGGGGAGCGGGGGGTATCTCTCCGTTAGTATGGATATTCTTTTTAATTCATTTTTGACCAAATTGGGCATTAAAAACACACCGTTTTGATTTCCCATGTTCAACCAACACGTGATTATTAAATTCTTCCTTGCAACTATGTTGTTGTTTTTTGAATTGTATTTCTTAATTGTTCATTTCTTGTATGGGCAGGCAGTCTGTGCAGTGGCTTGTCTCTCTCTCTCTTGTTTTTTTAATGGAGACATGAAATGCTAAACGTTTGTTCCATTCAGGTGGGCAAACTTCACAGATGTGTTGTTAAGCCAGACACTTTGGAGCTTGCAGATCAATGCAAGGAGGAGACCGGTCTCTGTTTGGATGACCTTGTCAAAGCTGAGCCCTTGGACAAAGTTCTGCAACAGGTGAGTCTTGGGTTCCTTTATTTATTTATGTATCTTTGAAATGGCCCAAAAAATGCAGTGGAAGATTTTAAAAGGAAAGAAAAGACATTTATTATCCCCCCCACCCCCCCAAAAAAAAAAAAAAACACAATTTCATTCTTTTCTGATGTGTAATAGTTGCTGAAAAAAGAAAAAATCAGCCAGTATTTCCAGGAAGTGAGTGCCTGACATGGGGCAGACATTTTATCAACAATTAATGTCAATCAAATGAGGATCTAAAATTGCCCGCCTTCCCTGTAGTGTACAGTAATCCCTCGAATATCGCAGCTTCACTACGTTTTTTTTTTCTGGGGGAATTTTTTTAGTTTTTAATTCCAGTTTTTTGTTAGTTCATAATGTGAAAATCCAGCGATTTTGCGATTTTTCTTTTTTCGTGGTCATGGCTGGTCTGCGTTAACCGCGATAATCTGTAAATGTATGGTTGTGAATGACACAACAAAATGGCTGCCCTCATAAGATGTCATTTTTATTTATACATTATTTTCTCCATTATCAGAGTTTTAACTGAATTGCAATTTGCATGCTTATACTTTTAATATCTTCAACACATGTGAAATTCTCCAATAAATTTAAACAAATTGTAAATGCTTTGACTGAAAAAATGTTAAATCTTTATGTTCTCCCTATGCTTGTGTAGAATTCCTTCATTAGGCTCCTCCTGCATTCTAAGAATATTTGTTCGCTTAATTAAATTTAAGGATGGGTATAAAAATATTTTCACATTCTTGTTTACAGCAGCTACAACATTTACATACCTTGTTGATCAAATAATGACATCATTTTAAGATACAATGCAAGAAATTCAAGTCTCTTAGACCTTTTTAGGGGTGTGGTATCAGAGTTTTCACTATGTGTAGACGTTTATGAGTTTTCTTCACCCGAGGTTATATGGGATTAAGAAAAGTTGTAGGTCTTGTCTTGACTTGAATCATGCTGCAGTCATCTGGAAGGTGTGTTTATTATCTCCAGCCACACCAATTTTTTTTGGCAAAGAACAGACGGAAGAGACGTTAGTGTCGTGTATAGGGCAGTTTTGATAAGATTTTCTCACATTGCTTCCTGTCAATGTGTTTAACAAATATTGTCTATGTTGTCAAACATCTTTTTAGAGCAACTAGTGTTTGTTTGCATCATGTGGTTGTTTCTCAACCCACACAATTGTTCCTTGAAAACCTTTCATGACCATGCTGTCATGAGCTGAATGCTTGCGTGGCTTTGTATTCTTTTTCAGAGCGAAAGCATAAGAACGGTTAACATTTGCTGGTTAAAGCTGGGATAGTTTGTGTGCTGAACCTTCAAATATTAACCCAAGCAATGACTTGCTCCTTTTCATTCCTTTGTGTCACCCATTAATCTCTCTCTCCTGCCATAGGTGCTTTATACCTTGTTTTCACCGTCTACCACTAAGGCAAATAAAAAATGAAGATGAATAATGACTTCTCCGTTCAGTTCGGCGTCTTAATAAGCTGATTGCTTCAGGGTATTCAGTAATGGCGCTATCCTGACTGTGTTTTGAGTGATTGGGAATGCTCCCCCAGCCCAATTTCAGTTGTTCAATATTTTTGTGTTTCCTAAAAAAAAAAATGCAAATTATATTCATTAGACTTTTCTCCCGAGAGAAATTGCTATAAATCTGCATGTTATTTATGAATTACTTTATCAAAAGACATTAACGGTGGTTCTTGTTTTGTCTAAGCATGAGGACAGTCATAATAGATTTTTTAACAGCGTGTTGTTGTTGTTGTTGTTGTTGTTGACACCAAATGGATGAGTTTTCAAAAAACAGTTCCGCGGTAGGTTTTCAAGGTTTGTGGACATATAGTGTATTTTCTTGTGCGGTATTAGTGGATCAATTGCGACATTTCAGAACACGCCTACAGTGACGAAGCCTCACATTGGCTTGTTGTTTAGCACATTTGCAGCATGTTACAGCTTGTGTAGTGTTGGATGCACCTTGTTCTTCACCTTATCCTGAATCACTCCACTGTTTTGAATAAATGCAGCTAACTTGTTTTGCTATATGCTAACATGTATCCTGATTTGAAGCTGTTCTGTATGGACAAAATTTAACTTCTGATTTTGTCAGAAAGTTCCATATGCCGATATTAGAATCTGCTCAGTAGCAAGATAAATCTGAAAAAAAGTAGAGGAATATTATTATATCAAAGGTTTTTAAATGGTGCTATGATTTTTTTTTGTCAATATATTGCATATTTTTACCTAGTCTAAGGGAATTTGGAAGCTAAACTGACGATGCAACCCGGTTAAAAGTCATTCTGCTGTTTGGGAAAGAACTTACTAGTTGAGGCATTATACACATTTTGAAATTTAATTTTCTTTTTACATTTGCTTGCCTTTTAACCACCTTGTAAATTTCAAAGGCTTGTTTTGTAGTGTAAATATACACGTTTGGTAGAAACTTGATATTTACTCCTATGTATTGCAAGTGTTTAAAGAAAAAACAGTTTATTTAATGTAAGCAAGGAGAGTATTTTGCACTTGTGTGGATACAAAACTGAGTCTGAGCTCTGTATATATTTAATGTTTGATTTAAAGCGGTTCGCCCTCAGTACCTTTTTGTGGTGGCTCTTTAGATGCCTTTAACACTTGAGGAAGCATACCTGACATACTTATTGCAGTTTGTTATGGCCACTAGCAACACCCTCCTTTCACCTCTGCATAAAAAAAAAAAAACCTCCTTGTTAGAGACTTATGATAGGACCACGTTCAAAGGCCATTTTCCTCTCCCTCATTTATGAAAATACCTGATAGTTTGTTGAAGCGTGTTTTGATGAATTATGTCTGTATTGTATGAGTCAGCTTTAGTACTTCACTAAAGACTTTTTTTTCCATAACCTTGTTGAGGCAAGTTACACAAAACTGTTTTTTGAGTTTTTCGTTTTTTGCTGAATGAGCAATACTGTCTTCTGGTATGCTTGATTTCATTTGTGCTGTGCTGACATCTAAAAGACAGATTCTTTTAGCAAAACGGCACAAAAAGGTCCTGACTCCAAAATTTAATTGGACTATACAGGCACACTTTTACCAAAATCTTTGAAATTCCTATTAGGACAAATAATCGCTCTCTTTGTCCTTGTTTGTCCTTTTAGACGTCTACTTGTGAATTGGGCAAAATAAAATGCTTTCGACAACAATTGACCACCTTGTGATGCTTTGAAATACCGTAACTATTCATGCTTTTGACTGTCCCAAATTACACAACCTTTTCTCAACAAAATTCAGTTAGATTTGTTATGTTTTGGTCCTGCTTTTGGTCATACAGAAACCTGTAAAACTAACCGGCATGTTCCTGTTCAACCTTCACGAAAGCCTTTTGAATGTTGCCCTTTCTCGTTTGTCAGCAGATGTTTGGCGTTGCCTTGTGGCTCTTTTGCTGAGAAACAAGCCGAGACATGCACCTGGAACACTAGCTGTTTGATTATAAGTCATATGTTGCCTGTAGCCATGTGAGACTTCTCTACCTGTCAGCCAGTTTCACCTTTTCTAATTTATGTTTTCACCTGTGCCAACTATGAGAATTCCACGACTAGCAAACCAAATTTTTGACAAAACAGTTTTAATCGACATCGTCAATTTTAGTGTCTTTCTTTCTTGGTTGCAGTGTGACGCAATTTAGCTTCATGGCTGTCTTGTTGTAATTGAGGATGGCCAAACTGTATATGTTCTAAATAGGATCAGGTTGACACAACATAGTCATCATACAGTTGAGAGTTTTAATACAACAGTCTCTGGTGTGCGGGATGCTGGTTTTTGAAAGGATTGGGTGTTGTATCACTTAAACATGGCTGGTTAGACTTGTATAGGCTCTTGTCAAGTGTGATCACTTTCGTCCCACACTCAACAAACCTTAAAACCTGTCTGACAAGCCTTGTTTGCGACGACAAATGGACACAATCCAAACCTGTAGCGTCACCTTCACTTGTCTGCTCATTAATTTTCTCTTTCCTCTTCACTTTTGTTTGTAAATATGGATGATTGTAAAGTTTGCCAATTTGACATTTTGTGAAACAACAATACTCTATCCTTATATAATTCAATTGTAATTACTTCCCTATATACATACCTGCCACCATTTGATCAAATCACTACTAGTTCTTTATGAATTTTTTGTTGTTGTTGACAGTGATGACCTGCAATGCCCCAAAAATCTGTGAAATTACAGGATATATTTTTGTTTGTGCTTAATTTTTGCAGTTTCAGCAGTCAGTGACATCAGAATTGGAGTCTCTTGACAGAAGCTCTTACACTCTTTGTGTCAACAGCCCCCTTGTCATCCGACAGGCCCTCCACCCTGAGGCTTCTAACAAGGTAATGGGGGAAAAAAACTCTTTAACTCATCAGCCACTTAACTTTAACTTTGTAAATGAAAACATACAAATTCAGGATAAATATGCAAACGAATCTCTGCTATAGGAAAAAAAATACATGTTCGAAGAACAAAAAATCCTAGTTTTCCTATCATACAATTGGTAAATAAGTGACTCTGCAGACACAAATCGAATATCTCTTGCCCTTATACAGATAGAGAATTTATTAAAACTAGTTTTCCAATGATGCAATTTCAACTCCTAATTTTTAACTATTATTGAACTGTTGTTGTTATCATCTCAGCATCTCTATTTGATTTGTTGCTTCCCAGAATCTCGTCCTTGCAGAGTGTTTCCTCTCATTTGTGGACTTGAAAAAGGAGTTTGAGAAATGTTGTCCCAGTGCTGGCCCTGCGATCAAGCTGGAGCTCTCTTCCATGTTAGAACGTATCTTTTTATTTCCCCCATGACCTGAATTGTGGACATTTTTGTAGAGTCTATTGTGTTAGAAAAAAAATCCTTAACTGGGTGTGTAGATGTGGGTCTAACTGCTGCATCGGAAAACATGATGGGAGTAAGGGAAGTGAAAAGCATGGTAGAGCTGATCCTCCACATCCTGGCTGAGCCTTATAGTAAGTATTCACCAGTAAGCATCATTACTAGCCATTTCAAATGTGCTTTATTTACTATACTATACATGTGATCCCCAAATAAAGCACTTGTTTCATAACAAATTACATTTGAACTAATAACCATGTTGGTTACTCAATGTTTGTGTTCATGTAATTGTTACTTTTGGCCCACGCCTTGTCTAACCTGTTTGAGTCTGTCTAGCCTGACCTGAATGTCAACATGAAAAATGTAGACTTGTTTAATTGGTAAACATGAGCAGGGTGATATTGTTTTGATATATTTTTATACCTTTCTTCTTCATTCAGATCACAGTTTCACCTGTGTTGAGACCGTACAGTACAAATTTGATTCTGGCACGTGGTAAGTGTTGGTCTTTGGACAGTGTGGCTGCCACATCCATCATACATTTGAACTGCAATGAACATCTGTGTGTAACATGTACTTTTGTGTTTTTCTTTTAATGCAGCAGTAAGACTGAACAAGTTGACAATGAAACGGTCATCAGAGCGCGAGGACTTCCATGGCAGTCTTCAGACCAAGACATTGCTCGCTTCTTCAAAGGACTCAATATAGCCAAGTGAGTTCAAATGTGTAGATTTATGAAGTTTTGTAACTTCATCTAACTGTTTTGAGTCAGTGCAGATATAATTGGGGTGTAAATTTTGTTTGTTTATTTCACACTGACTTATTTAATTTTATTTAGTATATAGTGAGCTGCCTTTGTTGGTCTGCAAGTGTCTTTGCAAAGTTCAAGAAATATTTTAAAGGTAACTTTGTTTCAGAGGGGGCGTGGCATTATGCCTCAATGCTCAGGGCAGGAGGAATGGCGAGGCCTTGGTTCGCTTCATCAACCCAGAACACAGAGACCTGGCACTGCAGCGGCACAAGCACCACATGGGCAGCCGCTACATCGAGGTCAGCTTGCTCATGTATTTCACTCTCCTTGTAATAGTCATATGTACCTTCTTTAGTGTTTCAATATTGGGCCTAATACCAAGCAGACTGAGATTGTGATAGTACCTATATCAAATGTCAAAGTAAATAAGCTCCGCTTCAGGGATGTGTCACTGTGAAAAGTGAAACACAATCAGTTAGCACAATCTCAATGGAGGCATGTAATACACTCCTCCAGGCATGATGGCAGTTAAAACTTTACGTTCAGAAGGAATTAAATTCCCCCGAGGTGATGGTGCTCCGTCAGCCTGCCATGGCACTTCAGATGTTTGTTTTGCTTGTGTGTGTCAAACACTTACATTTCCCGAGGTGCCACACACAAATAATGTCTGGCAGAAAAGGGAGATTATAGTTATTTGAAGTCGAGATGGTTGTGGTATGCAGCGAGAATGAGTAGGAACGACTATTGCTTCAATTCCCCAATATTGGCCAATGACATAACAGATAAATACATGGAAATATAAAAAGAAGACTCTCGGTTGATACAAAAATTAGACAACCTGAGGAGGTTTTGGCAAGAAATGAAAGATTAATCTTTCTAAGAGTCTTAATCATGGTGTTTGTACTGGCACACAGCTGCAATTGTCATGGTCCCCGGAGGGATCATCTCCCATCGTGTTCTCTCTGGGGCCTCTCTTAAAGAATCACTGACAGGCTGCTGACAGGTCAGCTTGGCCCTCTGTTATAAGAGGCATGCACAGTGGTCAAATGGCCGGGGAATGTTTAAATGAAGCTAGGTTTACCTTCTGATCTGTTGTTAGGTCTTTAAGTTCTGTCACTCATCTAAACCCCTTAAGGGATAGCAACATAAAAAAAACACATGCATTATTAGGTGTGTCATACCTATTATAAAATCAGTATCTTGATGCTGTAATTTTTGAAGCTGTTTGTGTAATATTTTATTCTAATACTTTTCCTCCTTTTCTTTCAGGTCTATAAGGCCACTGCGGAAGAATTTCTCAAGATTGCTGGAGGTCAGATTTTTTAAAAATCAATTTCTTATACTTTGTGCATGAGGTGTCATTACAAAAAACGTTTCTGTTTTGGTGCGCCCTCTTTTTCAGACAAAAAAAAAAATCAAAGTAAGGCCCTGCCACACATGACTCTAAAAGAGCAGCTCTTTTTTTTTTTTCTTCTTTTTTTTAAGGCAGTGAAGGCAGGTTTCCTCTTTTGCTCTCTCCTGTTACCTGTGTCCCTGTCTCATCCCAGTGATCTCCGGTAGCTTATCTTGGACTCATAAAAGATGCTTTGTGAAGAGCTAAACCCCCTCCTCTTTACGATTCAGCCTTCCTTACCTCTTCGTGCCTCTAGCCGAACCTTCACTGGCGCGTCGGAGCGAAATTGTACCCTCACCTGTGCAGCTCAGCCTCATAGTCCTTGGGGGAGGCCAGGCTGACGGCTGCTTTAAAGCACAGTTCAGTGTCTATACAAAGGGAGTGTGAGGGGACAAAGCAGAGGCAGAGGGCCTCTGGTACACCGTGCAGTAGGAGTAGTAATGCAACAGAGATTGTTCACAAAGAAACTCATTGTGGACTTTAGCCAGAATGAGCTCAGATCAATGCAGTATGACACAGAAGCAGTAAATAGTTCAAAACCATATACCGTAATTTCACGACTATAAGGCCCACTTAAAAGTCTTAAATTTTCTCCAAAATAGACAGTGCGCCTTATAATACAGTGCGCCTTATAATACAGTGCGCCTTATAATACAGTGCGCCTTATAATACAGTGCGCCTTATAATACAGTGCGCCTTATAATACAGTGCGCCTTATAATACAGTGCGCCTTATAATACAGTGCGCCTTATAATACAGTGCGCCTTATAATACAGTGCGCCTTATAATACAGTGCGCCTTATAATACAGTGCGCCTTATAATACAGTGCGCCTTATAATACAGTGCGCCTTATAATACAGTGCGCCTTATAATACAGTGCGCCTTATAATACAGTGCGCCTTATATATGGAAAATGTCATTTATTGAGGGTGCACCTTATTATGCGGTGCGCCTTATAGTCGTGAAAATACGGTATCGACAACATTAGATATTGTGTATTGTCTATGCTGTGTGCCACTTTCTTTATTGTTTTTGCAAAAAGGACACATTTTACACCTTATTTTTTATTTATGGGATGGAAATTAATTTAAAGTATTTTCCATTTCGCCCCTATGTGACGCCAGGTGCTTCTAACGAGGTGACACAGTTCCTCTCCAAAGAGAACCAAGTGATTGTCCGCATGCGAGGGCTGCCATTCAATGCGACAACTCAGGAAGTCCTGGATTTCCTTGGGCCCGATAGTCCCGTCACTGATGGTGCAGAAGGGCTCCTTTTTGTCAAATACCCAGACGGACGACCCACAGGTGACGCGTTTGTGCTTTTCTCGTGTGACGAGTACGCTCAAAATGCAATGAAGAAGCACAGGCAGATCTTGGGCAAGCGCTACATTGAGCTCTTCCGCAGCACCGCCGCAGAAGTACAACAGGTCAGTTGGTACAGATTTGACATCATGTTTTACTTCATAAAATAAAATAGAAATTTGTGTTTGGATTGCTTTTTGGAACATTTCCATCTCCTTCCCAGGTGCTGACCCGATACCTATCCACTCCTTTAATATCCACCTTACCCACATCCTCCATCGTGCCCGTCCTCGCCACACCGCCCTTCCTCCCGACGGCCAGCAACACTCGCGACTGCGTGCGCCTCCGTGGCCTGCCTTACACGGCCGGCATCGAAGATATCCTAGAGTTCATGGGCGAACACACTGTGGACATCAAACCTCACGGAGTCCACATGGTCCTCAACCAGCAGGTGAGACGGCGGTTACATGTCGGGATCGCACTTCAATGGCTTAAATGCTCGTATTCCCTTTTGAAGGGCCGACCCTCAGGCGACGCCTTTATCCAGATGAAGTTCCCGGAGAAGGCCTTCTTGGTGTCCCAGAAGTGCCACAAAAAGACGATGAAGGATCGCTATGTGGAAGTATTTCAGTGCTCCACAGAGGAGATGAGCATTGTCCTGATGGGAGGAACCTTAAACCGTAGTGGCCTCTCGCCACCACCTTGCAAACTCCCCTGTGAGTATTATACAGCATTATGGTCTCCTTTATTCACTAGGAAAGTTTTTTAGTTATTACATTTTGTATGTGCATCCATTTTCACAACTGTCAGAATGAAAGGAGGATGCCAGTTTTGACCGTACACAGAAAAACTGCACTTTGCCCTTTGTGCTCTCCTTTCTATCTGTAGAGATTAGATTGTTAGCTAGATGTTTTTTTCTTTCTTTCTCCAAATGGCTGTTAGGTGTTATTTCAAAGAGTTTCCTTTTTTGGTGCCCACAAACCTCAATGTCCGTAGTTTGTTTGTATATAAATACATCCAACTTTGTTTCCTGACAATGACAGTTTGAAGGACAAAGTCTATAACCAAAAATACTTTTAAATTTTGTTATTAAATGAATGACAGTGGCTGTAAAGTTGCTTGTTTTTATGCCCTTTTATAGGCCATTTGATCATTTTTCATAAAATGGAATTACCCCATAAAGACTTGTTTTACCACATACTGTATAAAGACATGGTTTGGTTTACGTAGACTACAATATTAATATTTGGTATAAGCTGGTGTCCTAAAAGACCCAAAATGGAGGCCATGTATATGATAAATGGATACTTTTTCATCTGTATTTATAAAGGAGTAAAAAAGTTCCCTGGTTATGGCTCCCATTAACATGTTTTAAAATTGTTTTTTTTAAACTGATAAAAAAAACTCATTGCCAGTGGTTGACAATGATGTTCAATTAGTTCACTATATTGGGCTCATGAACTAAATAATGAAATTTTGTCCCCCTCTCTTAGGTTTATCTCCCCCTACTGCCTATGCTTTTCCCACTTCACCTGCCATCTTGTCAGATGCTGCCCTTTACCAGCCCCCTCTGCTGGCATCTCCCAGACATCACCAGGCAGTGCACAGCCCAGGTCTGGCGTATTACCATCCCCAGCCACACCTATACATGAACATGAACTACACAGCCTACTATCCCAGGTATCCACACCGCACACCTAATGATCAGTTGACAGACTAACACTTACTTTGCATGAATTTGAAGGGAAATGTTTGTCCCTCCAATCTGCAGCCCTCCCGTGTCCCCCTCCACTGTGAGCTACTTCACAACCCCACCATCAATGGCAGCAGCAGTGGCAGGTCAGCCCCACCATACTGCTGCAGCAGCGGCGGCAGCAGTGGCTGCCTCTGCCCCCGTGTTGCCCCAACCTGGAGGTCTTGTGCGGATGCAAGGCCTCCCTTACAACACTGGCGTTAAGGACATCCTCAGCTTTTTCCAGGGATACCAGGTCAGTACTTGATGGAATCAAACAAGGAGTTGCTTATGAGTATTGGGGGAAAAAAAGTGAGGTTTTTTTCTATTCCAAAACAATTAAGAGAATACTGTAAACAGAGGCAGATCAAATGAGGTGAAGTCAGTCTTGTAGAATGTCACTTTTGAACAGTAGATGAAAACAGGTGAATTTTGGCTGTTTTGAAACATTTTATAGGGCAAATATCAATTATTTATCAATTAATTCAAACATTTGAAGGCCACATCTACCCTGTTGTAATAACAACACCCTTCAACAATAGTTATTTTTTCCTAATACAATGAAATTATTTGAGGCATTCAACAATTTGTGCATCACATTGTATTTGCCGATGTACTCCTTTTGGTGTGTGCACACTGGCCACCTGGGGGCAGAGAAATCTCCCAAATGTTTCATAGCTAATATGCTGGAATATTTTCTGTCAATGTGTCATTCCTCAATTTGCAGCCGTAAATCCCTGGGAGGGTCATTCAGGAACTTTTTTCATTTTTAAAAATCCTTTTGCGCTGTGTGTGGGTAAATGTCCATCTGACTGTGTGGGTTATCGTACTGTGTGTATAGTACACCCCCGAGGAATACGGCAGCGTTCTTCAGATGAGCGAACAGGCCCGCAGTCTGATTCAGCCCAAAGAATGGCTCTGTCTGTAGGGGCTTCAGCCAAGGTAAGAGGTTCCTTCGAACCCCTGGCCTGGGAGTGTTGCTCGTATGGATTTGGGTCGTGCTGCTTATGTGGCTAGCTTCTCGCTCTCCATATATTCCTTGCCTAATCAAACTAAAAGAAACATTTGCAAAGCATGATACCAACGCTAACTTGCCAACTAACATCCTTTGGCAACTTTGAACTTTTTCTGCATTTGCGTGCTGGCATAAAAGCTCAAAATGGCCCCCTAATATGCCAATTTCTTCTCTGATGCCGCCTCATTGCGTCCGCTTGGGACTCGTGGGCTTCCCCTTCCCTGCTTTTTGCGAACAACCCAAAGTCCTGCAACTTTCTTTTGAGCGCGTTATTTTTATTTTTGGTTCTGTTTTGGGCCGGTGCAGCTCCAGCCGGACGCCGTCCTCATCCTGTACAACTTCAGCGGCCAGTGCAGCGGCGAGGCCTTGGTCACCTTCCCCAGCGAGGAGGCGGCGCGCCGAGCCGTGGCCGAGCACTCCGATCACGTCTTTTATGGCGAGCGGCTTCACTTGACCTTCTGCACCTGACACAAAAAGCTTTTTGACCGCCGTGCCTTCTGGGTGGTCCGTCCCAAGCATTTGACCACACGCTAACCGCCCCCCTTTTTTTGGCCAAACCCAAATATCTTTTTGGGCCAGAATGCTCGCCAAGAAGCACGAAAATCCTCAAGTGGAAACTAGAGGGAATTTCAAAACCACTCTTGGATAAATTTGAACCCGCCTCCAGCTCGCATGCTGTTTAACAAACCGGAGACGAAGCCACTTATGTTCAGCAGCTCCAAAGAAAAACGAAGCCAAACAGTGTCTTAACTAAAGTGTAGCTTGTGCAACTTTTTGACTTGTGTCAAAACTAGTTACATTTTGTTATTATTATTGTTGTTGTTGCCGAAAATGTGCCAACATCAATGCAACGCTGGCTCTTCTATTGTAAACCCTCCAATAGCTGAGGAGATGCATGTTTTTTTTGTTTATTTGTATGCCTGCTATATTGCTAAATATATATATTAGAATTGTGAATAAGAATGTAAACAATAAACAAAGTTAATGAATTTGTGTGCACTGTGGCATTTCTGTTTAGCGAATTTGTAGAAAACTTTAATTGGTGAGCAAGTGTTTGGTACATTAATACAAATACACTTATTTTGGTAATGATATTTATATATATTTTTCTGCCACTGTACTTGCTCTGGTAGTTCTGTAGGATTTGTTTCAGTAGTGTGAATATACATGTTTATGTAGTTATAAATATTCTCTTTTAACAATATACCTTATACCACTGGATTTATTGGCTTGGAGCTGTTAATTTCTAGACAAATTCATTTTAACTTGGATGGCTGGCATTGAGTGACCACGATTCATTGCCATTGATGGCTATGGCTTTCCAATGCAACTGGGGGGCTGAGGCGGAACGTATCCCCTTCCCTGGCAAAATGTATTGGACGTCTATTGCCATCAATGGCAGCCAATCAGCTCATACTACAGAAAATGTGTCAAAAAGAGCAATTCTTTGCATTTTCACTTTGTGACACCACTCAGCCATCCATCATCAAATGATTGAAAATGCAAAGATAATTGTGTAGTAAAACAAGGAAAACTTTTTTTTTTTAATGTTTTATTTTATTAATGATCACTACTACTTTGGAAACCTAAAGCGATGCAAGTTATTCCCTTTGAATAATTTCCAAAAGCACTGCAGTCTTCAAAATTACAAAAGAAAAAAAAAAACCAAACAAAATCTTTACCATACAAAATATACAATAGTTGACAATACAAGGCTTGGTAAACATCAGCTAAACCTGCATTTCCCCTTTAATTTTTTTAAATTTTTTAAATGAAATTTCTATACAAAGTTCATAAAAGAAAAAAAAACAAGCTGCAAAGGCTGTCAACTTTGTCATATATATGTATTTTCTTTTTATTTGTCATATATGTATAGGATAGCATTCAACACTCATATAGTACCTGCCTCCAACCTTATTTTTTTAATAGGAATGACATCCATTTGAAAAAAAGTATCAAAAATAGTCTTTTTGTATCAAGTGGGAACAAATCGTATTGTTCGCTCTTTGGTTGTGGCCGAAAACGACTCTTTCTTGATTTGTTTTGAAGCTTTTAAAAGCAATCTTTGCCCCACCTTAAAAAAAAAAAAAACAGTGTATGTACACTGACAAAAAATGAGTTAAGGCATTCTTTAAAAAAGAAAAGAAATCATTCTTCTGTTATGAAGTTGTAATAACTCCAATATCATATTTATTTGCATAGGTTGGGTCGCATAAGGCCCACACGCCACTAGTTGCCCACCCTCGTTCATCGGCCTTATATTGTGAAGGCTTACTAGGTTAAAGGTCAATGCATAGAATCGTTATGGTAAGGCCGACCGAGGGGGAAAAAATGGTCCAATTTGAGCAACATTGCGGCGTTCATTCTCTTTTTAAAAATGCATTTGTTTCTATTACTATATAAAATACTTGAACAAAGTTTGCCTTGTTGCAAACAAGGCACACTGGGGACATCTTTTCTTTGTTTAAAAAAAAAATACATTTTTTTTACTAATTATTGCACAGAAAGGAGCAGCCATCTTGTTTTAACAAACCATTAGAAAAGTGGCGTCTCAAGATTGCATGTTTTTTTTGGGAAAGATTTTGCTGCCATTCGTAGATGCTACACAAGGTGAAAAAGAATAACACATTTAATACCGTCAAAACCCAAATATTTGTGGTTCAGATGTTGCAAATTAACCAATTCCCCACAAACTCATACCCGCCCGCTACTATTTTCTATTTTGGTGCTTAGGCAAACCCACTTATATTAAAAAATATATTGCATTGGCGCTCTCTTGTGGCTCCTGTAGACAATCGCAAACCTATTTTTGAGTCAACTTTTCTTTTGGTGGCAGGGCTCAGTAGTCCTCAACCCCTTCAAAAAACAGGGTTGGTCATCCTAATATTAATAATTGATAAGGCAGTTATCCGTGTTCCCAGCAAGGGCGGTGACAGATAGACCGCGCGTCCGGAGATGTACTGGTGACAGTTGTGGAATGTTGAGCTTCTTTATCTTCTCCTCATTTGGGATCGTAAATGTTTTGATCGTTCCAAAAACAGGTGATTATTTTTTTCAAAGCAAACGAAATTCAAATGAAGTTTTTTAGTATGCAGTGCACGGAGCCGTCCTGCCGCTTGGTGCATTGTGGGAGTTGTGGTCTGCGTTGAGCTACGAGTGCGTGCTGTGGGTCGTTCGAGTGGGGCCGCCGGCGCTGGGCGACTGTGACATGTCTCGTCCGATGATCTCGTTCACTGCGAAAAAAAAAATACAAAGTACGTGGTCAAAACTTAAACTAGGAGATGAGAAGAGGTGGGAACCTAGCGCCATCGTACGATTTGCGATAATTATTATTTCATGATAGGCGGTGGAGGGAGTGGTTAGCGCGTTGGCCTCACAGCTCTGTGGTCCTGGGTTCAAATCCAGAGTTAGTCCACCTGTGTGGAGTTTGCATGTTCTGCCCGAGCCTGCGTGGGTTTCCTCCGGGTATTCCAGTTTGCTCCCACATTCCAAAAACATGCATGGTAGGCTGATTGGACACTCTAAGTTGCCCCTAGCTATGATTGGTTGGTTCTTTGTATCATTGTACCCTGTGATTGCCCGGCTACCGATTCAGTGTGTCACGCCGGGGTATAGAAATGATCGATGTGTGGGTCAGGAAATTATTGTACAATGATATTTTATAGCATTTATCTATGATGATAAATAATTGCTGTTGTGTTGTGAAGCATTTTATTCAAATTAGGCTTTAAATTGGAATAGATTTGAAGGGAAATCTTTGATTGTAGCCTTAGGGGAAGCAGTATTGTATTCCAAATCGTTGAGTACACACTAACTAGGGCACAATTGTGAAACTAAGCAAAGCGATCGACAGCCTGGATACTCTTCTGACAGCTTGTTTCAATGCCATTTCATCAGTTAACTTATTCTATGCCGGTATTATCACAACAGTGTCAGAAAAATGTCTCAACTAATTATTGACGGAACTTCTGTGAACGAGGATTTTCTACGAATCTCAGGCGGCTCGTTTGCACGCACACGTCAATCATTTGACTCATCCGCCGCGTACTACCGTGGTTTGCCTAAGCGTATCGGCACGAGGCCGGCCGGCTCTACCGGTTTCCCTCGGGAAGACAGTCTGTCCGCCTTTTGAGGGATGCATGCATTTGTTTTGACAACTTTGGCGCCAATATCACATTGTAAAATGAGTTGCAAAACAAGCGTGCACGTGCCAAATTTTGACGTCTTACGAAGCCGATGAGAAATGAAACAGGAAGGAAAAATAGAAACAATGTTGTCTTCAGCAAAGTCGTTAAAAACCGTCATTATAAACTGTCATTAAAAACTCATTAAAAATGTCGTTAAAAACCGTTAAATCATTAATAGATTAGTCAATCAGCCTGTTAGATATTGGAATCGATTAATCACAATTTTATGTTTGGCAAAAACTTCCATAATACCTGGGATCAAACCCTCGACCCAGAACTGTGTGGCTGAGCTGCGAGCTGCTAACCACTCTATTATTTACGTGGAAAACAGACCATTTCATGTATTAGCTTGAGTCGAATGTACAATTTTATACACGTTAAACACTACATTATAAAGTGATGTGTTAGTAGCAAAATTGTCCATTGTTAAGAGAAGGCAAAGCGTTTATTTACAAACATATTTATGGCTAAGATAGAAACGCGGTCACGGAATGACTGCTGGAATATGAGCAGCGTCCCGTGGGCGTACAGAGAAACAAACGCTGGCTTTCCCGCTCGGCCGAATCAAAGGTCACACGGCGACGATCCATTTGAATGAAATCTGATACACTTGCGTCGAGATAACGAGACAGGATGACATTTGTGCCGTGCATTCTGCCCCAGACGACTTGATTTCGGTCTGACACCAATATTTCCATTGGAAATAATGTTTTATTACTTGTCAATTTGTGGGTGTTTAAATCTGAATCGGATGGAGATATGACAACATCTTAAATATACAAACTACTGTATATTCGTAACCTGATTTAATGGTGAATATCTTCAAATTGAACCCTTTTACCTTTTTTATTGAACTCATTTGACCAATTTTGTCATACACAGCTGTGTATGATGACAATTAGGCTTTTGTCGAGTCAATGATGATGACAAAGCCTATGTCCGATTATTATTTATGCATGAATTATGATTTTTTTAATTTGTTTTTGTCATTTTATTGATCTCTTGGCCAATATTTACTTACAGAAAATTACACAAAATTTCAAGTGTCATTACTTTTTCCCCTTTGCTTTTTCCGATCAGTTTTTACCGTTAACCTTTCAAAGAAATGTCATGCATTATCCACTCTGACCTATGACTCTCCGATGAGTGTACAGTAAAAGTAACTTAATGACAATTGACGTTTCTACCCGACTGCCTTGAATTGGAAACTCAAAAGCCACGAGCGAAAAAGAGAGATTTGATTTGATTTCCATTTTCTGCTGCGCCAATCGCTCACATTTACTGGTATAACGTGCACCCTCATCTCGAAACGACTTAGCTGTAGGGAGACCCTCTGTAAATAACTTGCCGCGGGGCTCCCCTACTACAAAGATACTACGAACAAATACACAGCTACATTAGACAACAGGAAGACTTTATATCTCCTTTCATGCTTAACTTCAATGCAATTCCTGACTTGATGTTTGGCAAAAATGTTTCAGATTAGAAAACAAAACTTTTTTCCTCCCCATTTCATGTTTTTATTACTGTTCCCACACAATAAACCTTTAATGAATATTTCCTGAAAGTGGCCAAACAATTAATACTACTACTAATACGTACTAGAAATCTTGATCCTAACGATAACTAGCATCTGTGCTTTGTACATGTTTTGCATTAAGTTGATCTGGTTAGTTTTTTTTTAGGAAGAAACAAAGTGTCCATTATCACACAAGCGCTCTCTAGAAAATTCCATCTTTATAAGATTATAACTTTGAATCATAACAGCAACACTGATTGGAAGCAGCTCTATCTCAAGGAATCTTCCGTTGCTGTAGGCAATTAACGACGGACTATCACGAGTCGCGTTCCCAATGGATTTTAAGGATAAAAAAGTAGAGACTGGCACGGTTTTAGGAAATGAGGAGTCACAATGGAAAACCATTGAGTGAACAAAGCTAAAAGGACTATCTGAAGAGTTTCCACTTTGCGAGGTTCTGTCTTCACGTCTGAGTCTAACGCCAGAGACAAAATGGTCTTAGGAAAAAAAGTGTCATTATTTGTACTATTCTCCAAAAGTCTTGATCATTGCTGTCACTCATCGGTGGGGTTATCTTTATATTCTTTGTTATGTAAGGTTCAGCTCGCCATGATCGCTCAATTTATTAAGACTTTGTTTCCTGCTTCAGTAATTGCTTTCAGACTTTTAATTATGATACTTGGCAACACCAAAAATATAACAACCTACTACTCACAATCTTAGTCAAGATGGAATTTTTTTTACACAAGCCGAGGTAGAAGCAAAGGTCATTGGTTTACTTCTGGCTACGATTATTAGTAATTTTAGTACTATTCATTTTAATTGGTGGGGAATATTTTGTCAGTTTTCCTCTTAGTTATTTTTTTTTCATTTTGGTCGATTTTTCTTTTTCTTATTTTCAGCTGTTCCTGGTTTAAAATAGTTGTGATTTATAATAACTTCTACATAAAAATACAATAATGATTAATTAATCAAATATAGTAATTAGCAATGTTCCCTACTTTTCATCACTTGTTAGCCAAGTTAAACTCGGGTGGTTTGTTTTGATATCTTACAGGGGTCAACGTTGTTTACGAATAGATTCTTCCGCCATAGCAGTTGATTGGTTGGCGTTATTAGAGCTTTGGAAACAGGAAAAATTAAATAATTTCCATCAAATTCAAGCCAAAAGCAGCGTTTCCTTTCGAATGAAGTGGAAATGGGCATTGTGTGTCATCTCTCCATACATTGCGTGTCTGAGAGAGGCAAATCCTTGGCCTGAGTTTAGAAAAATGGTGCCAGCGCTTCATTTCCCTTCCATGGGAAGGCCACAATGAGCATGGCCACATTAAATTCAAACCATGCTTGTGCTTTTTTTCCGCCCAAGACTAAACACATGGTTGCATCTGTTGTCATTCGACTGGTGCCATCAAGCATGACTCCAGGCCCCAAAGTGACAGCGAGTCAGTTTGACAACACCTTTTAAAAGCTGTAGAAATGCATAACATGCACGCAATGTGCGTAGGAGTCACCTGAATACAATGCCCCGAACGTGGGAAGATAACCATCTTGACAAAATGATGGGGTTTTTTTGGGTCTTTGTTTGGAAGATGGAATGTAGTTAAAAGATTAACCAGCAGTTATACTATAGCAAGAATTCAGTAGCGCCATTATCAGCCATTTTAACTTGAATAGCTTGTGTAATAGACGGCGTCACAGTGTACAAGTGCAAAAGACAAAGACAATTAACAGATTGAAAGGACCAAACTAAATATTATGCAAAGGGTTAGTAGCAATTTGTGGTGGAATGAAATAGGCTGTGCACATCCTTCATGGGGCATCCGTGTAGATGATTGGATGTTTAAAAATACTTGATAGCAAGGGTGTCAGACTCGGGTTGGTTCGCGGGCCGCTTTGACGTCAACTTAATTTCATGTGGGCCGGACTATTTTAGATATAATATTTAGATACTTTTATAAATGGATTAAAAGAACCGGATCAAAAGTCGTGAATATTCAGTTTTTTAAAGATCTAAAACAATGTTTATTTTGAGCTTTTTTTAAATATATTTTTAGATTTTACAAAATGATTTTTTAACTAAAAGCACAGAAAAAATGGATTAAAAATGCAATTATTGATTTAAAAGGGGGAAAATCAGGAAATTTAGTATACGTCTATACTCTTCATTTTAAGTTGATCCTAAAACAGAAAGTTGGCACTCATGATTTACTTTTTCGGGCCGCTCAAAATGATGCGGCGGGCCAGATTTGGCCACCGGCCCGCCACTTTGACATCCGTGCTTTATAGTATACCAATTTTAAAAAAAATAATAATAATAAATTATGTCAGGATTTTTATGTATCCATTATGGTGCATAGTGAGGAAGCGGAAAAAAATGCACAGTTTTTAAAGTCTGATGTCGGGTACGTTCCAGATTGAGAGTCTGGACTGGGCATCCCCACTGTGTGATTGGACGCTGAGCCTGTCCACCCATCTGTCTGTCAGTCTGTCTATTTTACCTCCCGTGAGTCTGCGGCTTACTCACACATTGTTGTAATAACTAGGGATGGGTTGATGAAATTAATTGGTTTGACGCACAAAGCGTAACTACTATGACAGCAATGGTGTGGAAGTAAACAAGGAACATTGAATGGGTAGCCTTCAAGACCTTGAATCGTAATGCTGACTCTCTCTTTCTCTCTCGCTCCCGCTCTTACAACACACACATACACACACAAACCTGTGCGTCACAGGGGCCATCTGCTAGCTAACGAGGGCAGTTTTTCTATACACACTTCATGTTTGTACTCACTCCACTTGGACTATTTTGTGGTATTTTTAGTGTGGCTTTTATAGTAAAGTGGTTTATTATTCATTTGTTCATCTTCACGTTAATTTGGATAAATAATGCTCGACTCAAAAGAAAATTAAAATCTGATTATGCAACTGAGCGTAGGAAGAAGTGTCCGACAGGTGACTGAGCTGATTAACTGTCTTTATACGTCACAATTCATTTATTCACTGCCATTGATTTGGTGCCATCAATGTCGATGGACGTCCAATTCATTTAGACATGACATAACCTTAAATTAACGTTATTTACAATAATATTTATCTGGATATTCATTTTTTTTTTTACAAAACTAAAACTTAAGAACTTCCCCAAATGATTTGAGATGCTCTCAAAAGTGAAATTGTAGTCTAACAAATATGCCAAATTGATGAAAATTATTACTGATCGCGTTGCTTTGCCATATTATCCTTATTAGCATTTGGTTGTCGAAACTTGCGGAAATTAATTGAAGCATAAATTGCCTTTGTTGGGTCTTTTTATACTTTTCCGATCTGAAAATAACGTTTACGATAATAGCTTCTGTTGTTATTTGCTACATAATGTGTGAAAGAGTAGAATTTGTCTTAGCGTTTCATACAGTTACTGTGTTCATTGTTTGGCAGCCACTAGGTGGGATTATTACACTGTCTTCCATTTGTGAGTGAATTCAATCAGATACTACCTGTTGTTTAATGAATGCTCACATTTAGGCTCTGAGATGAATACGCATAAAGATTCAGATACCTGATATTATTCAGTAGCTTCATACATAATTATATACACCTGATATTTTTTAGTATGTTTATATATGTATATACAAAGTACATTTATAGTAGGTGCCATCTGTAACATTGTAGATGAGCTTTTTTATTGAACTTATGAGATATAATTTATTTCTTTTTTTCTATTAATATATTTTTTCCTGAAATCAAATATCTGTAATTTTAATGAACCCTTAGGCCTACTAAGCGACTATTTTTGGTCTTGATGGTGGCACATGGAGAACTTTTAGTAGTTACATGTTTATTAGAGTAAAGGCCTTTTTACATTGCCTTTGATTTTCTGGTTCCACTCTGCCCATATTTGGAAGTGTTAGCTAGCATGATTCCCTCCCAGCACATAAACAATGAATGGGTTTAGTTTATACTCGCTTTGACTTTTTTTTTCTTTCAACTTTTAATTCGAAGAAATTTTGTGCACTCAAAGTTTATCCGTGAGAATTTTTCAGGCAAGCAGTTTTTTTTTTCCAAAATAACATCGACAAGCAATGTTACAATATCTAAAAGTAAACACGTGTTACGATGGTTGCTGCTGTTAAATCGTACTTCGGTCATGACTCAACCCTACAAAGCGTCGCATAGCATAGATCTTGCTAATGGATACACTTCCTAATGTTGTGTCTGTCAGTGGCACAGAGTGAAAACGGTCTACTTAGTGAGTGCGCAGTGACCTCTTAAAACGCCGAGCGGGGCCAGGCTCCATGTTGCTACTTCAAAATATGGCCTACAGAGCCGAGCTGGCACACAAAGCTATTTTTAGCCACAGGCTCAAAGGGAGAGCTCACATTCCCAGATGAACTATGTCATTTGTAAACTTTTTGGAAAAAGGGCACCGATTTTAAAATGTCCTCTCCTCTGTAGAAGCCACAAGTACAACAGAAACAACAACAACAAAGCAAGCAAATGCGGCCTTCAATTAAAAATCGACATTTTTTTTCTACCACAGTCACAGCCTATTTGACAGTAGTGTGTGTGCTTGCATAAATACAGCACCCCAATGAACATCACTGGATTTTCACACGACTTATTGACAAGCGTCCCGTGTTAATTAGGCTTACCCATGCTAGCACACAATGTAACAGCCCTCACGCAGCCCGACCAGGCTATTTATTAACCCTCTAACCATAGGACGCTGATTTGAATATGGCAAACGAGCCGAGTTCCTGAGTGGCAGATAAGAGGCTGTTTGGAGACACGTACTTCAGATAAAAGAACACCAGACAAAAAAAAATGATGGTGGTGTCCTGCTTTGCACTGAGTTCACTGCTAATTGTTAAGTCAACATGTTCTTTTGAGTATCCCATTTTGACTTGTGAAAACACACACACACATACAACCGGCTGCAAAATAAAATGGTGCAATGTTTTTGTTTAATCAAGTATTGCTAAAACTGTACTAGAAAAGCCGATATTTGCCTAAACCCGCGACCAATCAGCACCTTTATTCACATCCACGCCTATATTCAGTAGGATTATTGGAAGTGTAGATTTTGCTAACAGATGACAACCATGACCCCCTGCCTGGTGGAGGTAATTCGTTTGCAACCCTTAATCTGATGCTTTCATAACCAATAGGCATCAAATTCCTGCCTCTGTCTGCGGTGACACTGACAGATGAAATACTATCACTGTAATCAAGTAGCAAGGATTTAGCTAATTGAAAACAATGTTGTTGTTGTGGTTTTATGTAAAGGGTATGAATTTGCATTGCAATGTAATGTAACTGAATACGAAAACAGTGTCGTGTTTCAGATGTACATACTGGCCGTAATGTATTATAAGCACGGATTAGGAAAGACCTTAAATGTATGACATAGATTCACTCACACGAATCAGATGTACTGTTTTGCTGTGTCTCTGCAAATCTTAATGGCAGGAAGTGGAAAAACATTATTACTCTGTGTCCATTTAGTTTCTGTAGCGCTTGACCTTGGTTTTTACCATCGTGGGAGAGCTAGACCCTAAAGACTAGAGTCTAGCCCATTTGTCCTTGATTTAGACGAGAGATGCGGTATACACTGGACTAGTCACTGACCAATTGAAGGGCACAAATAGCAGCCATTCATATCGACAGCTAAATGAAGAGTTTTGAATGAACCTTTTCATACACCGGAGGAAGCCAGAACTGTGCGACTTGTATCTGCATAAAGTCGATCCTAATTTTCGATCTCAATTTTCAAATTGCTTAGCCCTACATTAGGGTCGATCATTTCAGCTTTAGTACTGTACTATGAATATCATTTGAATATCTTACCATCATCTAGCGTGATGTCTTGTAGGCCGATCGAACGGAAAGTGGGCTCCTTATCCTCTGGTTCCTCTTTGATGTTAAGTCTGTCGTCTTCTGTTGTGAAGGGCCCTTGGGGACTAAGCGGGTGGACCAAAGGCCCCCCATTGGGGGACAAGCTGGCCATGACGGGACTAGGTGCCTGAGGAGAAGGCTGTCCTGAATGCGGATGTTGCAAGGGACCCACGGGACTGTTTCCCGGCGAAGAGGAGGTAGGAGACTGGTAGGGCAGTGAGTGGAGCTGAGGGGAAGAAGGCCCCGAGTGAGCAGAGGGGATCATAAGCGGAGGGGGGGCCGTGGACGGCGTGGGGCAGGAAGATGAGCGTTGACTCACTGGGTGGTAGGCCATGGCTCGCTGCAGCTGGGAAGAGTGAGGCCCCACCAGAGGGTGGCCAGTAGGAGAGGGCACCTGAGCGGGATTCGGGGAACAGCGGTAGCCTCCAAGCGTGTGCATGTGTGGGGACGAGGGCGTGAGAAGAGGTTGGTGACTCTGCGGAGAACCCGCGATGGGGCATGACGACACGGGTGTCGATGGTGAGGAGCAAGGGGAGGTGGAGTACGCCATGCCCATGCCCATTGGGTGTGACACGGCACTTGGACTCTGCTGAAAAGGCATCCTGTCGTAGCTCTGAGGAGAAAGACTGGACTGGCCGTTGAAGGACAGGCTATGAGTGTGGTTGTGCTGCATGGCCTGGTATGAGGCCCGCGAGGGTGAGGAGGAGGCCGGGAGGGGAACGGGCGAGGAGCTGGCTTGGAACGCCATGTGGAAGTCGGCGGGGGCGTGGTGCAAACTGCGATTCTGGAGGTGAGACAGGTGTTGGAAGGGTGGGGAGCCGATGGAGGGACAGGGGGACTGTAGGGGCAGCAGGACAGGTCCCGAGCCTGAGGCCAAGCCATGTGGCGAGGTTGACAGAAGGTTATCCGACGGGTGGCCCTGATCGGGGGAAGGCAGCTGAGGGTGCACCAGACTGGCGCTCTGTGTCAGGGGCATGGACAAGGCAGAAACAGGGGGATGGTCCAGCTCATCCCGGTGCTCCTGTTTCACCATCACTAAAAAGGACAGAAAGAGGAGAAAATATGTAAACTGAGCCCATTATAACAGCATAGTTGTTGTCACTAAAGTCCTTTGAGGTCCATTTAAGATAACTTTTATTTTTTTATCCAGCTCTGAGTCAGAGACTGACAGTATGTTGCCAATCAGTCTGGGTGGCGTCACGTGAAATGCTGTGTGACAATCTGAATATCCAAATGCCCCCCAGCACCGATCAGAGCAACAGAACAAACGACTTCATTGATCTTGCGCCCTCAACTCACCCCTCTGTGAAAGAGGAGCAATGGGTAAAAAAAAAGCCAACATTAAATAAGCTTTATTGCTTGTTTGTTGTTAGCATAGTTGGTTAAGGTTTTTCGATATAAACAGCGAGCAGTTGCTTGTGCCAGTCACTGTATAACTCTCGAATTCTGGGGTTCTTCCGAAATGGGATTAGTGAATAAAAACAAACAAACAAACAAAACGTTTTGATTTGTATTATGATTTTGTTAATAAAAAACACTACTCTCCATACAATGTTTGAAACTAGTTTGAAAACCGTACTGCATAGTTGTAGACTAAGTCCTGACTTTACTGCTCACAGAATATGAAAGCCAAAATCACTCTTGGTAAGAGTTTTTTTTCCCTTTGACTCACCTGAAAGGTAAGTGAAACGTTGGGATTGACTCCGTTTCCGTTTTCCATTGCAGACATAAAACTGTACCTGCACAGCTGAGCTTACAGTCTTACTGTGATAAGGGGGCACCTCTACCACAATGCATGACTGTGAAAAAGCAAAATAGCCCACATCATTTAAATGCAAGAATTAGGGGGTGCATTTGGTACATACATCATTTGAAAATTAGTCTTGATGGAAAATTTGGTCTCAATCTATTTCCATCTTAGGTAAATAGTATCAGACTACTTACGCCTTGAGTTTTCTCGCGGATGATTTTGGCCTCCACTTCCCACTGTGGCCGTCCATCTACAAGACAGTAAACAAAGGAGTAGAAAAATAAGTTTTACCATCTGTGCAATTGGATGTCGCTCAGGAACCACAGGATTTGTTATTGACAATCAACGTGTGATTTAAAAATCCCAGAAGTCACGTTGAGAAAAGTGACTTTATCACAGTTGTCTCCCATTTGTCTTGCCTGGCTAACATATTAAGGACTACAGTGAAATGATTGTGTTTATTTGAACTGCTGAAAAACATCCTTTGCCGTTTTACTATGATGGATTAAATGATTTGGCCAGACATCTTAAGGAACACTAATGGGCTCTTGTGGTTGGAAGACACTGAAGCCATTGAGTAAAAGTTTATTTGCATAGCTATGTTAGTGCAGAACATAGCTCTGAGCTACATTATTTGAAGTCTGTTTCATAATGTTCTTAGTACAGTCTGCCATTGCATCGTGTCTTCACCAAGAAAGCAAAGGGTTACCCCATAATCCCCTCATAGACATCTGTGTCTACAGAGGGGGGTGAATATTTGTGTTGCTTGTGTGCATTGTGTAATCTCAGCAACATTTTCGGCTTTTCTCTTTTCTCTAGTTTTAAGACTAAGTTTCCGTAACTGTGAACTACCCTGACAACAGAGGCCTTAGATTTGCGATTATCCAGCAGGTAGTCAGAGACATTGAAAGAGACAGATATACATTTCCTGTCTCAATTAACAAATGACCTTGAATGTCTTTGCAGCTGACGACAGCGCTTTATTGCGAGGCGTCTTGTTGACATTCAACAGGCTGGAGCAAGGGCCCCACATGCTCTGTCAGACAACATGCACCAACAAGATGTTCATACCATGCTAAGACAATGACTTGGATTGGCCAGACACCAAAGTGAGCAAGAAGGTACAACTTTTACGAGAAACAAACAGTGTAATGTTAATTAACAATGGTTAAATGTAGGAAACACGACTTTTATAGCTTGTTGTACATGTGTCAACTTTAAAACAACAAATTCTAAATTTACAACTTCTAAAAGTTTGTATATCGACTTAACTGGACCTGTTCTGAATTTAAAATAGTCTTGTCCTGCAATTTGTCTAAACCTGTCATAGTCTTTGTCTGAATATTTAACGAATCAAATCCTCAGAGTGCTGATCTGGTCTGGGTCTTGGCCGAATATTGGATTTGGTTTGTCTCAACACAATAAGGTCAATGTTTTGGTCCAACTACACACCTGATCTACTCTCAAAGGATTGCTCTGGACTTTGTTTCAATTTTTCAGTCCTGACTACACATGTAGAATACACGTGAAAAAGATGGTTTCTGTTTATTATCCTTGAAAGTCACATGCTTGTAGGATAGGGATCACTTTCAGACTGAAGCCATTTATGGTACCATCCTATAATCGCGCAACCGCTTTTGTTTTCCACTTGGGAAAAATCTGTCACAACCTTCCATTCTTTCTGGTTTCTTCCATTGCTACAATTATTCCAATCAGGGCCTTTCTACACTAAAGCAGGCAGATTAGCAGAGAGGAGGGTGATCGTTTAAACAAACCCAAATCATTCCCTGTTGGTTTACAGTCTTTCTGCCTTCCTGAACTATGAAGGAAAGCTTCTCTGAGGTTTCCCTTTGCTTCTCTCCTTTACTACTTGACCGTTCAACCACGCTGTAGCTCTATGCTATGCATCACCGCATACCCCTCAATGAGCTAAAGGCATTCCACCGTGCCTGACTTCCGTGAAAGATTACCAGAAGGGTTCCCCCCCCCTCTTATACGACTTGAGTTTTTGCCATGCGTGAACTTGATCTTGACAAGGATGCACACTAGTAGTTGGGACAGGCAGCGACTAGCTCAGTGAATATTCTACATTTTAAGTTTCTATCTGAGGAAATGGCAGTGTTGTGTCTTTTATTGTCAACAGACGTCATATAAAGTCATCTTACCAGGGCCTTTCTCCAAGAAGATGACCTTGGTCTCTGGAAAGAAGTTGTTCCCAGTAATGGCCATTTCTTCTCCGCCATTGACCAGACAACTGGACAGGCTGGATTTGTCAACCTGGGGCAGTTCTTGCGCCGAACGCTGGGCTGATAAAGATGCAGTAGAAGTTGCAGATAAAACAGTGATCATTGGCCGAGTCATCTTTGTTGACTGGTACGAGAAAATGTAAACTTTAATTCAATACGTTTTGGGTTTCTAGGCTTTTTATGTGATGGGTAGTGGGGATGTGTGTTTGAGTGAGACTCACAGCATTCCACAGGAATGGAGGCAACTTGCAAGGATAGAACCTTCCCATTGGCTTGAGGGATGTGAACTCGGAATACCACACGTACCCGTGTGTTCTTCCTTCCTATGTCCGTCTCCCCCTTCCGCAGTTCAATGTCGGAGTTCCGTAGCTTGAGGATACCCGCACAGTCGATACTATGGGAAGGGGTAGAGAACGTAGTTGGCAGTAAATCGTGAAATCCAGAGAAAACCAAGTGCAGGCACAGCAGGGGTTTTGGAAGTATCATATTAAATTTAAAATGTAAAATAAATGGGAAAGTCCAGACCACATCCTTTCCAGTTAATTCCTCTGTAAATAAAGGGAGCAGAGTTTGACCCAAATACAATCGTTACATTGATGCAAAATCATAAATAGACACATAAAGTTTACTTCTCTACTCCTCTGGTGTGCAAACTTTCAGTTGGTTTTAATTTTAAAAAAAAACAACATAAAAGTTCTAAATGGGAAAAGCCACAAACCTCGTAAAATGAGTAGGACTTTCCTCACAACAGGGGGGATCGTAAACGGAAAACACAACCAGGAAATACTTGTGACACCTACCTGGCTGACATGTTGTTTTCAGGCAGGAGAGGAATTTCGAGGACTTTGGTGCTAGTGATCACAATCTCCTGGCTGGCCGTGGCCACGGTCTTCCCAGTGATGCGATGCACTTGGTAAAAGGCGTGTGGCCTCAAGTAACGATCATCTGCCGTTCCAATGAACATCTGCAGGTTGACAGGCTTCTCACTGTAGCCAACCAGCTGAAACATGACAGAAAATGGAATAAAACCCATGTGCGTCCAGCAGTGAGGCGTGAACAAAGAAACATTCAGCAGACCGTCTTTTGTTTGGAGGGAATTAGAAAAGTCAGCTCAAGGTTTTTTTTTTTGTTCTGGCAAAGGAAATGGAGACTCTTCTGGCATTTAGCCTTTCAAACTGATGATTCACTAAATAAGCCTCTATATTTTTCCTTTTCCACACCTGGTAAAGAGACAGCAATAACGTTAAACCCAGTAATTACTTAGCTAAGGCCATTGTTTAATGTCTAGTAAATAACTAGACAACATTACAATGTAAACAAATTTGGAAACATTACTGTTGTTTAGATCGTACAACCTTAAAACATGAAATTTAACTTTGGAATGAAATGAACCATTTAAACTCAAACTCGTAGTGCTAGTTTGGGACCCAAAGCAACTCTTTGTTCCATTTTTAGAAGAAAGAAATTTGGTGTCAAGGCTGCAAGTAATGCCTTTCAGACCACAAGCTCAGAGAAATGTCATTGTAAATCAAGAGAAAAATGACGCACCAGTACTTCCCTTTAAACGAGAGTATACACAAAGCCTTTTCATAGTTCAAGTGAGTATGACAAGTAGAGAAAATTGCCAGTGACGATTTTGTCATCCTTTTCAAATGCAATGTCTAAAGCCTGCCAACTGTGTTGGCCTCGCACAACCGGCAAGCAGCTGCTTTCTCCATTTGCATTAAGTGTTGGCAGCCCGATTCCCACTCCAGACAGGTGAGATATTTGATGGTGGAAAGTGTTAGGTGTCTGGTAGAGTCGGAGCAAGATGGAAATGAGAGCAAGACAGACCTTTTTCTGAAACCAAGTAGCCTCACAATCCTACTACTGTTTTGTAATGTTGTGTTTGGCAGACTCGGTGACGGCGGGATGGCACCCTTGCTCACATTTGTACAACCAGCGTTGCCCTTACAGCAACCCCCCACCTAATCCCAGCCCAGATGGAGGGCAGCTCCTTCAGACTCCGAAAGGAGAACAAGGCCTTTCAGTGCGGTTTGCGCCCTGGGAACTGCCAAGCCTTAAGCGAGATGCAGCCAGTTACAGAGCCCATCTTTTTCAAAGCTTTGCGTCACAATCCACCACGTCAAAGCTCTGTCCAATATTGTGGTGACTGGGGGTTGAGCAAGTGAGATTTGTCACATGCTGTTCCAAAACCAACCAGAGTGAAAAGCCTTGCATGAATGGTCACAGCATGCCTTCAACTACTCAAACCTGTGTGAGTAGAAGTTGCTTAATCAAAGGGCAGTTCATTACTTTTTACAGCCAGAGAGTTCAGAAGTAATTTACTACTGGTTGAATCAGAAATTACACAATTGAACACTGATGCTGATGTTATCTTAGCTTTTTGTGCTTTAGCTTCAGGTGCTACGGTCCTACTACCCAGAGTCTAAAAATGTGATAATATTTCAATTTCTTTCAGCCTTTAGTCTCATTTACTAAAAATATAGGTGCATTTACTGCTCTGTTTAGCACTTACAATTGAGGAGGATGGAATCCATTATTTTAACACCCGTTTCTCCCATTTAACAGCTATTTCAGAGGGAAATCCCCAGATAGTGGTTGCTTAGGACACCAACGTCCACAGACAGAAAATACAGCTAACACCACTGCCCCCGACGACCCCATTCTTTCCGGGTTGTCAGGTAAGTTGATCCCCTCTTATTTTCAGTTGACATGTGTGGGGTCAGAGAGTGAAAGTATGGCTACTCTACATTCAATGTTTGCTACCAGGTTGAAACCTGTACTGCATAGTTTTAGACTTGGAAGTCCCGATATTACAGACAATAGAGACGGTAACTTCTGGTCCACTCCACAATGAAGAGAATCCCAGTCACTGTTTTTAACTACATACCGCATTTTAAAACAATGACTGGGTTTTTTTTTTAAAATACAGTATCTGGCACTCGACATGCATTCGGAAGTAATTTACACAGGCGAGCAGCATCTGGAATCAATAATAACAGTAGTAAATAAGTTCATCTTTGGGAATCCCACATGATGAAGTTCCACATGAAAGCGTAAATCAAGCTAGTAACAAGCTAACAGGTCATTATGTTCCCTAGTCTTAATGTCCAATCAGTGTAAATGACACCATTTTTATATTCAGAAAAAACACACGGTGCCGCTGGTTTGGTTTACGATCATCACATCATCACATCAGTGATGTAACACAAATACAGCGCAAACCGTTTTATCCGCAGTTGCAGCACGTGTGTTGCGAACAGTATAAAAGGAGTCTAAAGTCCCAAATGAAAAGACAGGAAATGCTACCAAAACTGATGAAGCCAAATATGATGTAATACTTTGCCACAGGCCTGAAATTAAAATGAAAACAAAAGCAATATTTAGGCTAGGCTTTCCATTAATTTGCTATGAAATGTATAACCCCTTAAAATGGTCTCAATTCTTGTGTAGATTTCCTTCAAACTCCATAAACACGCATCATCCCCCCATCCTTTTGGGATGCCAGGACCAATTCACTACTCAATGGAATATTTTAGCCTTTTTGAACAATTGCTCTTTTCAGTCTTTGCAGTCTCGCTTAACAAATACCATACAGACAATTTTCATCAGTATAATTATAATTAGTTCTGAAAAAATGAAAGGTAATTACAAATATCAGCTGTCAAGCAGCCACAACCTTGACTTGATCAGTTTGAGGAGAAACTTTCCAATGTCGTTTTCAGCTTTAACTTCTTTTTGGGTTTTTTTAAGTCAGAAGTTGCTTAACATTTCAAAACACAGAGTACTTCACCAATAATACATTTAGAACTACTCGACCAGCTAGTGCCTAGCAACATATTTTGAGCGTGGAGAGATAGTGTAGAACTGCATTGGCTCCCAAAATTGTAAACACTGCCAAGAAACGTGCTCGAGACAGTTGCACCATGTTGAGACACATGCTGTTGTGTGAGTGTGTATCAAATTGGGACACAGGCAGTCTTTAAATGACATCAAACTTGGTAAAGACACCCCACAATATGTTTTATGACATGGACTATTTTAGTACAAATATTTGCCTTCAGATATTTATGCACCAAATGGAAAATCTACCCTACTTTGGACTTGGTCTGAGTTAATTTTAGACCTTGTGCAAGTCATCTGCCACTAGTGCCTCAGTTTGAGCACAATGTGTTTATGAAACAACAGAAGAAAAATGGCGGTCAAGGCGGTCTCTTAAAAGGGGCAACACCAAGGACGTTTAGAAGAGGGCTCCTTGTTAAGGATGCGTCTCAACCCCGAAAAAATAATAATAAAAAAACACCACGTGCACTCTTGACTTGTCTCACATTCCGGAGTCAGCCCCTAAATCTGTGCTGGAGTGTGAAATACCACAGGAGAGTGGTCTCTGCACTTTTAACTGATGCTCTGTGGCTGTTCACTGCAAAATGTATGGACTTTGCTGGCAGCTCAGAAAGAAATTGGATCTTAATAAAGATCACTTCTATATTAAACGCCACTAACCGGCAGTAACCGCTGCTGCTGGACTTGGGCTGGGGATGAACTCCCTTCCCTAAAATAAAACAGCTGGATACAGTTACATATCCAGCTCCCACTAAATAAAGTCCCTTTTTATTTTTGGCCTTCATCTGTTCCACTAGTCCAGTAATAAGGGCAACAAGCTCAGGGGCAAAAACATCTTCCAGTGCTCCATGTAAACATGGAATTGTACACCCGGCAAAGATGTGTTCAAGGTAATACATGGTCTAAACAAAAGTTGGCTTTCCCTCCGTGAGTACACGTGCTAGTGGAAGTCAAGCGCTCTTCAAGGTCATATATTTATGTATTTTAAACCATCAATTTTGTGCAAAAAGTTCAGTTTTGGAGAAAGATGAATCATCATCTCATCATTTTAGCCTTTTCAATAGCAATGTCATATATATATGTGAGTGTGTATATATATATATATATGTATATATATATATATATATATATATATATATATATATATATATATATATATATATATATATATATATATATATATATATATATATATATATATATATATATATATATATATATATATATATATATATATATATATATATATATATATATATCTATATATATATCTATATATATATCTATATATATATCTATATATATATCTATCTATATATCTATCTATATATCTATCTATCTATCTATCTATCTATCTATCTATCTATCTATCTATCTATCTATCTATCTATCTATCTATCTATCTATCTATCTATCTATCTATCTATCTATCTATCTATCTATCTATCTATCTATCTATCTATCTATCTATCTATCTATCTATCTATCTATCTATCTATCTATCTATCTATCTATCTATCTATCTATCTATCTATCTATCTATCTATCTATCTATCTATCTATCTATCTATCTATCTATCTATCTATCTATCTATCTATCTATCTATCTATCTATCTATCTATCTATCTATCTATCTATCTATCTATCTATCTATCTATCTATCTATCTATCTATCTATCTATCTATCTATCTATCTATCTATCTATCTATCTATCTATCTATCTATCTATCTATCTATCTATCTATCTATCTATCTATCTATCTATCTATCTATCTATCTATCTATCTATCTATCTATCTATCTATCTATCTATCTATCTATCTATCTATCTATCTATCTATCTATCTATCTATCTATCTATCTATCTATCTATCTATCTATCTATCTATCTATCTATCTATCTATCTATCTATCTATCTATCTATCTATCTATCTATCTATCTATCTATCTATCTATCTATCTATCTATCTATCTATCTATCTATCTATCTATCTATCTATCTATCTATCTATCTATCTATCTATCTATATATATATATATATATATATATATATATATATATATATATATATATATATATATATATATATATATATATATATATATTTCTCTAATTTTCAAAAGCAAGTTAATTAAGCTAAGTAAGTAAGAAATGCTTTCAGATTGGAAACTGTTTTGGTCTTTACAGTCAAAGTAACTCCTAGACTGGTTGCCTGACAACTACTGAACCTTTTCAGCTCTAGAAAGCATAAACCATGCTTGTCCTTGGAACTATCATGTCAAGTTAAACTCATTACTAATGATTACTCATGCTGAAATTGAAAGTAGCAATAAAAACAAGTAAGTGGTTGACTAGTAATCTGTCGTTTACACGTCCCTGGCATTCTGCTATCCGATTTTTGCTTCCTAAATCTTGACATAAGTCCCCGTTGTCACTGTCCACCTCAGCTCAGGCTGTAACTTGACACTTTCTTACCGCCAGCACCTGACTCGGCTAAGTTGTTTCTCTGTGTTGCTGCGCCGTTACCATGGTGAGACTTTGTGTATGCAATTGGGCGGCTGTGTGCATGTGTGTGTGTGAGCGAGGGGCTTCATAAGCTCTCACTCTTCAACGTATGCTAAAGAGGGGCAATGGGGTGGGATGGATACATGTTGACTTGAGTGGTGGAGCTGCTGGCTCTTCAGAACTAGGTTAAAGATGTATGCAGGCATATGGCAGATGTGGAAAGAGCACAAAGGCGTTGAAGGTCATTCTTGACAGGCTGTAGTTTGGTCAGAGGGGATGTGGTGGTCTCTAGAGGCTTCATTAGTATAATGGAGTTCATTTTTTTTTAAAACTGGAGAATCGTAGTAGATATTTTAAATGTTACATATTTTATATAAAAAAGTACAAGTGCTGAACATGTTAGTAATTTAAAAACATTTTAAAAGGACAGGATTTTAGTTTTTGCGTGCTTTTTTACATTTTCGATTATAAAACGAAACAAAAAATATTTCATCGTTATTAAACAAGATTATTAAAAGTGTTTGCTGTTTAAAATCTATACAAATGTAGCAAATATTTTTAATATTACCATAATATCCTGTTGTGGGCCACATACAAATAAGGGGGGCCTTGAATTTGACTCCTTTGGTCTAATTGCTTAGCATAATATCAATATTACAATGTTTTAAATGTAAAGTTAAAATGAGATTTATCATGCTTGCGGCATTCCAACAGAAAAGCCTTTAATATCAAACGTTATTCTTTTAAAAGCTGCTTTTCTTTCTAGTCTTCAATATATAAATATATGTATCCGTACACATGTATATATATTTTTTTGTTTTCCCCTCGTATATAGTACCCACAGCGTTGATCTCAGAGGCCAGGGCTGTTTGCCCAGTATGCTGGGTAGGGCAGAGGAAGCCAGGGGGGCCAGTTGACTGTTTGTTTAAACAAGGTCAATACATGCGCACGCACAAGCATTTACTGTATATACTGAATCAGAGCTGTATATGGCCATGGAGGACGGCTCCACGCTCTCTCACTTTCCTGATTCTCCGGTCTTTCCTCCCCCCGACCTCGCTATGAAACTCTTTGCCACTTGCCCCCTAATGCCTGATTACGACCAATGGCTCCCACAGTGTTTATCAAATAGAGCCCAGTGGCAAAGCAACAGCAGCGTCAAGTGAAAAGCTCTAAATTGTTGTCCGTACGCCAATGATTTCAGCCAGTTTATTCAGGGAGTTGGCACATTGAATAAAAAAAAACCCTACAAACCCAAAAGGGGGCGAACAAAGCTGAGCAATCAAAAAAATAAATTAAAATCTTTCAAAATAGCTGCTTATGGTCAAACCTGACCCACTAATATTTGTGAACTCCGTCAATGTTAGGATGATTCTAATTGTCAATGAAACGTGAAAACTACACCTTTGTCATGGCTGCTCAGTGCTTTAAGTTCATTTCAAGTTATTGTACTGTTTTATCAACTTTCAAAATATATGTATTTTATTGGTAATTAAACTTACCCATAAGGCCTTTTTGCATGTATGGGACCAAATTAATGAATGTTCAATGAGTTAATTGAGTGTTCCATAGATGGTTTAAGAAAGAAATATACTTGACGTCACACCGTTACATCAGTAAAAAAAAATACTTTAAATATTTATGTTATTTTGCCACACCCCCCCTAGCCTTTGTGTTGAGTTTTCTGGCCTCCATCAATCCCTGTGGCCCGGCAGGTAATACCAACGTGCTCCTTGTATTTGTGTGGGCACAGCAGCACTCAATTAAGCTGGTTAAATACGCACAAGGATACCTCAGCCAGCCAGAGAGGCTTTGGACTTATACGTCTCCTAGCAACAGGTGCGCCGATTGTGATCTGTACGTAGCTAGTCCCGGAGGAATGGCTAACGCGACTGCAATCAGGGACAGACGTAGATATTCCGCAATCCATTGTTATATGAAAAAAAAAACACCTGGTGATCAACAGTATTATATTGACTCTAAATTTCCCCCCAAAAAAAGCACTATTTGTGTATCTGCTGAAAACATCCATATTCTTTGCAATATGTGTTTCATCCATAAATATGATGGCATTTAACCTAAAAGTGTATAGAATTCTGCAGCTGTGGATATAGACTGGACAATGGAACATGCCATTTCCACTGACAAGTGGGAGTTTTGGCAGGGAGTGTGTCTACTAGTAATAAACTCACTTATACTGTCTTCCCTCAATTATCGCGACTTCAGTTATCGCAAATTTGCTTCTTCACAATCAATTTTTTTGCTATTATTTATTAAAAACATGCATAGTAGGTTGATTGGACACTCTAAATTGCCCCTAGTTATGAGTGTGAGTGTGAATGGTTTTTTGACTCCTTTTACCCTGCGATTGGCTGGCCACCAATTGAGGGTGTCCTCCGCCTCTGGCCCGAAGTCAGGTGGATGTCTATTACCAAGCTAATGAAAGACTTAATAGCCTGTTGTAATCCCTTTTCTGATGGTGTCTCTCTTTTAAAAACTCTTAAAAAAAATAAGGAACCTTTTTAGCCGGTCAATAGCAGTTTTTTGTTAGTTTTTTCCAAATGTATACAATATACTTGCTTGTTTTCAATTAAGTCATCTAACTCCAAAATGACAAAGACCAAAGCTCAAAGGTGCACCATGAAAACAATGCTGGTAGATGCTAAACAAACACTAGTGACTAGTCCTTGTTTTTGCGTTGAAAGAGTAGCTCAGCGGTACACGGCAGTCACAAAAGGAAGTCACGACCGAGCCCACATGGCTGCCGTGGCGTCACTGGGTGACGTCACACCACCAGAGTCAAGGCCCACAGAGAATGGAGTGCAGGGCTCACAGGAATGAAAAGGGGAAATCTGTAACAAAGGCCGGCGTCACCTTCTCAAGTCCTACTATTTGCTTTCTTTGTTAGAAATGATGCCAAGGAAAAACTTTGATTTTGTACCATCGTTTTTGCCAGTTTCAGAAAGTTATTTTTAACATTGATGATGCTTCCCGATGATTCGGATCGCAAAGCTAGGTAGCTGTTATCTGATTTTGCTACCACGCGTGTTATTCAGCCTCTGGAGAAAAGCCCTATCCACACCTTGAACGCACCTGGGAAACACAATATGCGCACTTGTTTACACTCTTGTGTGCTCTGACCCCTTGCGACCAGTAGAGTGGGTCAAGTAACTTGGAAGTTAAAACCTACATTAGCTTTCGAGCGTTTTATACTTATCTTTCCTAGGAGTATATGATGTAGAAGAGCACAGAGCAGGTGTTTATTATTTGCTTTTGGGAAAACATTTTTTTTTCAATGTTATACGGTACAAACGGTACTTTAAGGTGGACTGTGGATCATGGGATGTTTAGTCAACAAAATGAGATCCGAAGAGCACGTCCTGAGACCAAAAATGGTTGCTTTTAAATTAAGCCAGTGTTAAAATTTGATTTTTAGTTTTTATAACAAACACATTACAGTAATCAAGCTATATTAGTGTATATTTAAGCAATTGTTTTCTTCCTGTGTAACCGTGTTCCAAATGGCTCTTCTCAGATTTTGTACATAAAATAGTAGATACTCAAAAAATCCAATATGGCCCAAAAACTGAATTCTGCTAAATTAGTCAAGTTCGCAACATTAACTTGATGAAAATAACTTAGGAATATGCCAAAAAAGTTATTGAAGAGAATGTATTCGTCATGAGCCTTTATGAGTTTGAATTATGTCTACCTAAAATCTATAGTTAGCACAACCAACGGTATAAAACTCAACAGGATAATGCAACAACTTCAATAGCTTGTCAAAGGATTAGAAATTAGGGCAAGAGTAGAGCAAATCTTGGTTGACAAACTTTGACCGCTTAATTATGCATGGTCACATATGGCAGGATAGAATCTTGGTCAGGCTGAGGTTGAAATAGTTAATTATAAGCCTGAAGGGGAGTGTGCTTGACTGATTATGTGAGAACAGACAAGCCGCTTCTTAAGCGACGCTTACAAAAACAACACACAAAAAACACTGGTTTTCTGAGTTATTTTCACATTTGTTTGACTTTTTGAACCAATTGTTGGAAGTGTCGCCTCTAGTACTCAATCTGTACAATTAACACATATCTGAATTACCAACACCCTGTTTCCCAACAATAGGTGACCCAAAACTAGTCGAGAAGGATTTTTTTTTCTTTCCTTAGGTCAAACGTCAAGCTATCACCGTTATAAAATCTCAATAAACTACAAAGGCATTGTTTTTAGATAGACTTCAAAGTCCAACAAATAACCCTCAACACTAATAATGTTATTAGAATGAATGAATTTGTCAAATAAGGCTGCCATCTATTCTCCCAGCCCTAGTTCACAACAGGTTCTACTTCAATCCATCATAAATGTGCTTGTTAACGCAAAAATGAAATATGAAAGAACATTTACAAGTCAACTAAAACCATACATTAGTTATTACTGGCTAGAAACAGCTCTACAATGCTATTGAACTACAATAGAACTAGTGTGGAGATGCTGGGAGGTAATTCCAAAGAATTATCAGTTACTAGCATCTGTACCTCAAGTATGAAGAATATTCTAAGTAAGAAAGGGTTTTTTTACGCTTGTGGTGAAAACACACTGTCTCGAATGCGGAAGGAAATCCCTGAAAAGTGGTGAAACAGTGTGAATCTGAGGAAGTGGCTGCTGAATTCAGCAATTACTTTTGTCTTGCTCTGTTTCTTGTGCTGACCTCTTGGCTAGGAGATTACAAGTACATTGCTTTACACTGGCTTTATGAAGAAATACCACGGCACAGTTGATTTGTGCAATTGTAAAAAATTGACTTTGAGTATGCATGAACAATGGTGTGGTGGTGTCGTATTGTTTATTAAATTGTCAAATGTGATACCTTGACAATGGGATGGCCAGTCGATGACGCTTTGACAGCTCCTCTGCTGCCCTCGGTTTCATAGTGCGCTCGGTGGTGCGCTTTGGGCTGCACTTCAATCTTCAGCTCGTACTGGCCAAACTGACTTGGCAGCGGCCAGTCGAGTGGGGGGAGTGACGAGGTCCTGAGGAGAAAGGACAACTTAAAGTCAAATCTAGCATTTTAACGTAAAATACTACTGTACTCAAAAAGTGGGAAGAAAAGTGAGGCAAGCAAAAAACACATTAAGAAGTTTCACATATGTGTTTGTTTGTTAACGGTTTTGTTTGAGTTGTTGCGCCTGAATTTTAATTCATTGGAATGTTCCCTTGAAACCAGTCGCAGAACTATGTAGTTTTTGCGGAGTTTTGCTAACTAACCGTGGAACATTCTGCTACACTATTTGCCCTGTCAGCGTTGAGAATATTTGCTTTTTGGCCTTAACTGTGAAATAGGTCTGCTGAAGAATGAATTCAAAGTTGGAGCGCAATCTTTTAATGTAAGAGATCAATGGATGGTTTAATATTGAATGACACTATCAGAAAAACATGCGTCATTGTATTTCCACAAAAGAAGTAACGTAAATATAGGTTTTTAGACAGCCATGTAATAATTATATTTTCATTCGTAGAAACATTTGCAATTTGAATGGTTTACCATGTCTTTTAACTAGCAAAAACAACCACTAAAATGTGTGAATGTCATGGTGTTTCTTGTACATGTGTTCTCCGTGTGTTGTGTGCCATGCTGGCTAGAATTGTGTTTTTCCTTTCCCCCACCCGTTTTTTTTCAAAACTGTGTTTGAGACAACCATATTTGAACAGCTGCAATGAAAAGAGTATGGCCCTCTCATCTGAGTTTCGATTGAACTAAATTACATCTAATATCAACACATCAGCCATTTTAAAAGGGATTTGTATTTTTTTAAATCAGCGCACATTACAAGACAGTCAATATGAGAAGAAAGTGTGGTAAAAAAAATAGAATATAATCAGAAAATCCCTGTGGTGTTCTGGGTGGTGGTTGGATCAGATAAACATCAGGCTTTGCCCAGCAAGAACAGTACGTGAAACCCAATTCTATGGCAAATTCTTAATCTTTGTTCAGTTTTTTTGCAAACTTTAAACTCTGTCTACGTTCAATGCCTTCGTAATGAATGTTTGTATGTGGGTTTTCCCTAGAGGAGCTATTACATAACTACTTGATCGAATGTGGCTTGTAATGCTGCTATGGTAAGAGAAGTAGAGAAGGCCAGGTGAAATGTGAGTAGAGACAGAGGGGCGGCCTATAGATTAATTCAGGATAACCTTTCTCAAATGTCCAAGTGTGACTGCAGAGGCGCCCAGTCCAATCACAAAATCCTGATCAACCAACTAGCAGAATTGTGAAACAATACGTTTACATAACGTCAATTCACGTTCAATTGTACTAGAACACGGGCAAGTACACCAGTTAGGTTATGTTACGTCTATTCCCACAACTGCATGAGTGAAGAGTTGACCTTGTTACACGCTTGATAGGATTTTATCTGAGGAACATGCAGCAGACTGTTAGCCTATAGTACACTCTTAGATGGTAATTAAAAGACATTTGTCAACCTTTCCAGACATTACATTGTAAGATTTATATGGCTTCTGCACAGCTCAAAGTACCTTTATTGAACATTGGAGTCCAGTGTACCAGTTAAAGTCGATCTGGTCAAACAATAATCATTGTTGATTCAAATTTTATCGCACTATTATTTGTCTTTAAGATCAAAACGTTTAATCTTCATGGCAACTCACAACAGTGCATAAACTTTGTACATGTTTTTTTTTAAATGTCTGTGACAAATGAATAGCCTTTCAAATCTTGTCATGTCGTGAAACCATTCATAATCATAAAAGAGGTAACTGTTGCCCCGGCACTTTCTAGAACTGGCGTGGGCAAATCGGTCCTTGAGGGCCGCTGTGGGCGCAGGTTTTTGTTCCAACCAATCAGCCTAAGATAACATAAAGGACCAGTCAGAGCTGTTTGTTAAGGCATTCCTTTGAGTTAAAGTCATTTTCAAGTTAAGCCATCAATACTTCATTTTGGACTAATTTTCTTACCTATTTTATTCCGGTTCTGCCTTACTTTTACCATACCAAGTCTTTCTTTCTAAGTATACAGTGGCTCACATTTGATGAAAGACATTGACATTCTTTCTAGACCTAAAATGCCCATTTTTTCACTCAATATTATGTGGATTACCTGAATATAGGTGTGTGTCCAGGCTTGGGTTTATTCCATGAAAAATGTGAGGGCACAGAGAGGAACTGCTCTCCAGGCCCATCTTTCTTGAGGCTGTGAAGTCCCTCTTCTGAGGGAGATTCTAGATTAGGAGGAGCATTCCCCTGGTCGTCTAATCCCAAATCTCCTTTTGGTGACGGTTGCATCGTTATGTTCTGGGAGGTTTTCCTCGTCTTAGATGGTATGTCTGCCTCCGATGGGCAGCATTGAAAAGGCGACATTCCTCTAGAGGGGCTGCCAGCCCAGGTGTCCTCTGTCACGCTGCCCCTTGGCGAGGGTCCCGGTGTAGGTGAGGGTGAGTGATGCGGTGACACGGAGCCAGGATAACAGATGTCGGCACTGGAGTGGCGCCTCTTCCCGCAGGGTGAGGTGGGGCGCGAAGAGGGCCGAGAAGGTGGCCGTGGACTTAGCCAGTTCTCGTCGGTGACACTTGTCCGCGGGGAGTGGCAGGGAGACTGTCGAGGTGACAGAGTGGCAGAGTGGGAGTGCTGCACGAAGGAGGCTTGAGGGTGCTGCCACTGTTGCTGATCTTCCACATTGGCGATGCCCGATTGAGGCGAGGCGCAGCCCGGAGACGTGAGGGGCGAGCCCAGGGTGAAGCGAGCGGCAGCCTCGTTGAGCTCGGCGTCGACATCGTCGTAGACGTGGGAAAAGGATTCGCAGGAGGAGGCGTCAGAGAACCAACTCCTAGATGAGAGGCTGCTGCCTGGGCTCGGACTGAGCGAAGAGTCCCGGTATGAGTGGTCCAGAGGCAAATATAGGTGGTCTCTGGACAGAGGCCTTTCATTGTGGTACTCCCTATCGGGGCCATTTGCTCTCAGGTCTTGTTCATTGGCATCCATCTCCTGCTGGCAGCTTGGGGAGATGGAGGTGATCTGAATACTGGGGCACTCGAATGCTTTCGGAGCCTCCACTGGGGCAGAATGGAGTAAAGGGGAGGTGCCATACTTGGAATCTTGTACCTCATAGTTTAGGTGCCCGGGTCCTTGTTTGTGTGATTGAAGGCGAGGTGAATTGCTGCTTAGCGGGGAGTGTGCCTGCAAGCCATGACGGGGGAGGTTTATTGATTGGTGATTTGTGACCATTGATGGGGGCTGCCCTACGTTGAAGATGTAGAACGACGTGTTGTCATCAGGCTCCAGATCTAAATGGAGGCATGAAATGAAATATTAACACATAGCATCATCTTTTAGTAATTGTACACTTAAAGTATAGATGACAGACTTCAATTAATTTAACATGGTTGTTTTGGAGTGCCAGATCAAATTCAAGGACGTAAAAGGGAGAACAGGGACAAAGCTTTCATCTATTACACCCAGGTTGCCACGAAATCAACAATGTTGTAATTTAACTACTACTTTTGTTCTTTCAACAGGTACTGTCCCTACAGATAAAGCCATTAAACCATACAGCGTCTCACAGCTGTGATGGCCGAGAGGTTAAGGCGTTGGACTCGAAATCCAATGGGATATTCCCGCGCAGGTTCGAACCCTGCTCACAGCGACTTCAATTTATGCCACCAGGTGAGAAAAAGATCAAATCTCTTTGCAGTTCTAAAATTCACTAATGTAAAAGTTGTATGGTTTGTTATCTGTCTTAGACTGATCATGTTTAAAAACATAATAGAAATGTCATAGCAATCATAGTTTTAGCTACGATTTTAACCTGCAGTGGTTTTCATTACCATTATTTCTTAAAATGAAATTATTTTCAAATTCAAACAAATCAAATTATGATCGTAGCAATCCCACTGTGCTGTACCATTAAATAGTATCTGATACAAAGGTTCTCTACTACTCCACTGCCAGGTACAGTCTGCCATACAGGCAGATATTGCTTCAAGAAGTATAACTGGTGAACAGCACTACTCAGGAAACAAATTCACACAATGGTGCGTGCTGTCAGCTTTCATCACAACTAGCACTGGCAGGCTATTTTTACCCAAAGTCATTCAGCACAGGCAGCATGTATTCACACACATACACACACTCACACACACACACACACACACACACACACACACACACACACACACACACACACACACACACACACACACACACACACACACACACACACACACACACACACACATACACACACACACACACACACACACACACACAAACAGATAGACAGCACACACACACTGTCCACATTGGCTCCACTCGGTTAGTGGTTATTGATAAATTTCCACTCGATGCACTCTTCAGCCCCTATTGGGAGTGTTTCCCCACTGCCTCCTCTGCAAAATGTCTCTCGTGTCAAATGTTGAGCCACCTATTCCAAACAATTATGCAACTTAAAAAGGGGTTTGTCCCTGCTTGCTATATGTAATACTACATTTCAGGAAATCGGAACCAGAAAAATTGATTAGACAGTCAACTTAAGCGTTTTTAATAAAATTCAAGTTGATAGTTGCAGAATTACTCCGGTACTGCAGATGGCAGTCATGAGAAAGTCATTCTGAAAGACTTTAAGAAAGTTACTGTATTTAAACAATTACTTTAAGAAACTATAGACATAATTTTGAGTGTGTTTGTGCATCACTATTGAAAGTAATTAAATATTCGGAATGTTTCTTCCCTTACTCATGCCACACCCCCAAAGGTTATTTTTTTTCCAAAATCAACCTTGCAATCATAGGAGAAAGCAGCTTTCAGACTAAGTGTTGACAAATGTATTGGATTCTTTTTAACAACAAATGTGTGACACCATCATAATATTATGAATCATTGCACACTAGGTCCCTATTTTTTAGAAGAGAGAAACTGTTCTATCTAAAAGAAGAACAAGGCCAAATATGGCCATGAATCACAAATTGTGTTGTAATTTTCTAGTTCATTTCCAACATTCTCTCTGTTTGTGCCCCCCTGACCCTGACTTCCTAACAACAGCAGGAGCAAGTTTTATATTTAGCGCTCCTCGGCTTGACACTGGGCCGGGCTGCCTATCACAAGACCGAGCATCGGATACTCTGACGACAGCATCTGACTGACAGGCAACACACTGACAGCGTGTACACACAGAGACACACTCACATGCATGACAGAGACTAACGCAAGAGGTCGTGTGGAAAAGAAAATGCTTCAAATTTTAAAATGGCAGCAAAAAACTGGAGATTACGCGAAGGAAACAATGAGTCAAACAAAGTCTAAAAAAAAACTCAAGAACTAACACTATTCATTAGTATTAATTAGAGATCATTTCAATCAAATCATTCACAGTTTCATGGGTATTGAATTGGTGCTTTTTAGTGAGGAAGATATTCATTCAGATACCAACTTTGTTTTTGTACCTGTTAGTAATTTACCATACAGCAAGGGTGTCAAACTGGGGGTTGGTTCACAGGCTGCTTTAACGTCAACTCGATTTCATGTGGGCCGGACCATTTTAGATATAATTTTCAGATTTTTTTTAATTTTTATAAATGGATTAAAAGAACTGGATTAAAAAATAGCAATTATCGATTTAAAAGGGGGAAATCAGGAAATTTAATATACATCTCTACTCTTCATTTTAATTTGAACCTAAAGCAGAAAGTCGGCATTCTTGATTTACTTTCCCGGGCCACACAAAATGACGCGGTGGGCCAGATTTGGCCCCAGGGCTACAACTTTTACACCTGTGCCATACGGGAATGTAATGTAGGAAAAACTAAGTCTATCACCAAAAGTTGTGCTTTTTGGTACACAACATTGGGCAGTGTGTCATACAAGGGATGACCAATAATAGATATAATTAACTTGTGGCCTAAACGTTCAGAGTAGGGAACGGGACTGATGATGGAGAAGATCCCTTCGCAAAATATATTGACCCTGAGAGAGCAGGACAAATGAGAAGACAGATGAGGTAGCAGAGTTTCATCAATGACTTCAAATGTAGGCCCCTTATTGGTGTCCGTGAATGCGTCACACACTCCTCAAGCACCCTTACATTGTAGCCAACCCGCTTAAATAAAGATCTTTAAGAGGCTTTGCTGATCCTCATTTATGAATAGCTTAACTACACGGTTTCATTCAGGCACGGATGTTTGTGACATACTATAAGTAACCATAACAACAGGGAAAGCTTGCTGGTGACACTGGCATCTACTTGGGTTTATTGTTTCAAAGTTCGCTGAGCCTAGGAGTGACTGTAACACTCCCTGAGGGTTCTTGCTAGGGGATAAGGCGCAAAGCACTGTAAACCTTCCCTCCCTTGCCTTCCTCTCCCCCTCCTCCTCTTCCCCAAGTAAAGTGTGTCAGGGTCCTGTGACCGGCAGTGACATACAAGCCCATATTCTGAGAAAGTCCAGTCAACAACAGTGAGGTAGGATTAGTCCCTCCTAGCGCAGATTCAGGTTAATGCTGTTGTGCCTACAGTGGTTTAGCCAACCCTTACAGGTATCCAATGAATAATATCACAATTTCAGTGTAGTTAAATGTGATTTGTTGGATAAGCATTGTAAGGTTGAGATCGCATTCCACCAACATGAAAATCAGGATGTACTGCTTTTTAAGGCTTGAGCGGTAATATGCATGCTGTGTGTGAGAATACAGCTTATTTGGTTCAAATGAAGACTGTGTACACAGATCCAGACAAGTAACTTTTTCATAAGAGGTGTGATCATAACTTTCCTTCAAAGGGCCATTATGTCCGGCCATTATTTAACTCGGGTTGCGACCAAATGAAAACTCATTTATAATCAAATGAATTTTATTAGTTGCTGAATGGCTTGAAGACTCTTTGACACAAAAATAATCCAGATTATTTTTTTTGACCTTCTAATTGGCATATATTGTCTATTATATTTCCATTCTATTTCTTTTAATTTAAGTATTATTTGAAAAATAAAACAAACAAAAGGAAACAGTGAACATTTTTTGTACTTTATAATTAATATTCATGTTTTTTTATTCAAAAAGTTAATTCTCTGATTTCTGCCATCCCTTACTTTTTATTGAGGATTACAAAAATGTGATTTTTATTTTAAAATGTTATCTTAGTCAGAAACATGACATCGATGCACAACATTTAATTATGCAGGCCTTGCAAAATGTATGTGGTGGCCCCAAAACTGGTCCGTGGGCCTTGACTTTGACACCTGTGTTCTAAAGGAAAAGTTTTGAAAAGTTTGGAATTTTGTCAAAATGTATCGCTTATGCCCAGAGCACTAACAACACCATGCAACTTTTGTCATGCATTTAAATGAAACAGTACCTTTACGGCCTCTTTCCATATGCCTGCATTTTTATACAACAAGCCAAAACAACACTATTTTAAATGTGTAAAAGAGTACCCACGTAAATAGCCCATAATGTGCCTTTTGTGCACGTAATTTCAAGACAGATTACAGTCTTGGTTGATGCACTTGCCACAAAACCATGTGGCACCCGAGCTAGAGGGTAACCTAACCCCAGGTTCCCTTTGTGGTGGGCACGCAACTTGATTAGAACCAGATCTGCTTACACCCCATGTACAAAAGGCTTTGTATTTTAACCAATTGGCCTGTCTCTCCTTTCAGCCCATGTCAATAGCTGCTGGGCAACAGTTTGCTGCAGAAAAATGCCACTCACTAGGACAGGTAGGTCAAAGACAAACAATTACACAATTGTCACTTAAATAATCTACCCCCTATATTAGTTGATTATCCTGCTGAATTAGTAGACTGTAATAATTTAAGACACTTTCCCAACAAAAAATAAATCAGCATAATTCTTGAAGATATTTCAATAGAAACAAAAACCCAAATTGTGCCTGCCTCGTACCCTATTGGCCCAAAATTCTCTTTACAACACAAAATTTAATGACAATGTATTTTACATTGCAACTGAAGTAGGCCAATAGTAAAAATCATATAACAAATCACCTGCGGTGTATTCTTATAAAGCATTGTTTAGTTGTTTTTTTTAGATCTTGTGGGTTGACTGCTGGCCTACTTTTCTAAAATGGGATCCTGTGACGCACATACGTACGTGTTACAAAGGTTTGCTATCACCTGTGGCTTAAAACTGTCTAAATTGGGTTTGTGCCAAGACTACTGGGCTTCCCTGTATCTACTAAATTAGCATACGTATGTTACTGATGGAAACAGTTGCAAGTCGGTCCATGTAAATGAAATGCATTAGTCAAAGATTGTTGGCCTTGGTTTCATCATCATTTCTCTTACGTGTTAAGTAACATTTATGTGTGAGTTTTCACATAAAGCCTCCCTCTGATGTCACAGAAAATTCACTAGCCAACAGAAACTCACCCTAAGCCATTGTTAACGTACGCTGCTAAATTAGGCTCCTAATTAACAATATCACGCTGTGATAAGATTATGGGATAAAGCAGTAGTGGCAAGCAACAAGTTGAACGAAACCCCAGCAAAGAATACACTGCTATGAGTTATGTTCATATTTTTTTCTGAAAAATGGCTGAGAAAGCTTCATATCAAACTAATCTGATTCGATCTGGTGCCACTACAAAAATACCCAGTGACTTGACCTCAAAACAAAGCAAACATGCAGAATTCAACAGTGAGGTCGCCACACTCTATAAACAACAGGCCTTGCTCTAAATAGGAAGAGCGCTGACGCTAAACGGGGATCTTCAAACGTCGGGTGACGAGAAGGTGGACGGTGTTTATGACCGTCAGAAGAGTAAACGGGGGTCCGTATTGTTGCAACTCTATTCACAGTTGGCGTACAATGCCCTTTTTGCCCAGCTGTTAGAGTCCACATGGTCTACATTCCGGTTATGACCCATGTAGTAGGGTCCACACAACCTCCTGGGCCTCAATAGGAATGTGGACCGTCATCCTTTGATAATCTTCCTGGAGCGGCACACTTTTGACCCATGACAAATGAAATTTACTCTTGTATCCTGGACAACAATTTCCAAACCTGCCCAATCATTGGCGAGTACGTAATGGCGGAGTATCTGAGATGTTTTTCCCTCAATTATTTCCAATTCAAATGACTGTGGTCTGTGTGCCTTCAGGTACAAAGGGACTACAGGGGGATAAAAAAGAAAGAAATGAAAGGAGATACAGGAGTTAAACAGCTTTCTCTCTGGTGTAATGCAGCCTCTGATATGTTGATACAGCACAGCCAGCAGTAGCTTCAGTTACCCTAAATTTAAACTAGACAGATGCCTCACATAGTTAGTCATGCCTCAACCCCAGGGAAACAAACGTCTCATTCATCACACTAGGTGCTTGGAGCCTTTATGTTCACTTGGGTTAGGGGTACCCATGTGGTGGTCCACATGTTGACCTTGTGCGTGGCTGTTTGGCGGCTAACCTCTTTGCCTTTTACATTCTCCCAGATACTGAAAAGTGGCACTCGCGAGAATTCCTTTTTAAAAACTCATGCAGTCTGCCTTGTATTTAAATGACTGTATAAAACCAATCATTTCAGATGTGCAGTTTTTTCAGTCCTTACAAAAAGTACAAAAATGGACGTGTTATCGATTGTTGAAGACCATTTTTTACCCGGAAATAGAATTGCAAATTTTGCCAAAATGTAATTCAAATTTCCATTCTTGCAAATTATTTCATTCACTCTACAGAAGCATCATCAATTTGTAAATTACTGTACATGATCAAAAATTGTTTTGCAGCGTTTTCACTACGATGACGCATAGGAGGGAAATTCAGCAGAATTTCTAGACCCATCAATCAAGCGCTCAGTTGTTAGTCTTCTGGTATTTTAGGAAAAGACAAGATTATTTCCGAAAGACCACATGTACTTGCATGCTACAAGTCATTCCTACTCCAACACCAACACACCTAGAAACACACACTCACAACACACCTGGCCAGAATCTGCAAGCGCTGACACACTCACCTGGAGATGTGGTGCACAGCATTATTGTATACCTCTCCTTGTTAAGATTGTAAAATGTCCAAACAGCAAGACAAAAAAGGCTACAGACGTGCTAGGACGAGGCAGATCCTCCCGCACCGAGTACGATCAAGTCACCAGAACCTGCTGTGTGCCCTGTGCCGCTCTCTTTTGGAAGCCCAAAATAGTTCACCATGAGAGCGATGTAATTTCAGTCTTTCCCACGAATGAGGAAGACTGCGAAGGAATCAGTTTAGAGGATCAGACAATGAAGAACGTAGAAGGCCAAGTTGTGGAGATATTCTTCTATTCAAATACTCTTGAAGTCTTACAATTAAGTTTATACTATCTTCATGTGGAAATTGTCGTGTGTCGCCATCTAGTATAGGGTAGCATACCAACTGTTAGCATTTAACCCAAGCTTGAGACTACAGAAGATTAGCTACACTTTTTTGAGGATCCAGCATTGAAGAGTAATGCCATAAGATCAGAATCCCAGGACCGGAAATTAAATTTAATGTGACATTATCGTAGCTTAGCAACGAAAATTGTCCCTCAAAGTGCCTCTGTTCTGGCTAAGTAGTACCACATGACTCAGAAGTAGACAAGATTAATACTAAAAATACAGACTACAGACAGAAACACAACTGCAAGATGTCTAAATTACTAGAATATTGAAACATTACTTGGAGTTGATAAACATTTTCTAATGGTGACAGTTTGAGAGACCAAAAGACTTCATCTGTTCTTAGCTAAACTCAATGGATAGTACTTATCCAGATAGTTTCTCATTGTCTCTTTTTTTTGTCTCCCATTTATAGCTCAAGGTAAATTGTGCAAGAGAAAAGAAGTTTTATTCACTATGATGGAAGTTCCAGACTGTTGCAACCATAATTACACAAAATCAACACTGCAGACAAGGTAAGTGACAGAGCAAAAATATTGTTTGGTGACAATACATCCCTTCCATTTTTGGGCAAAATAGCTTTTAACCAACGAGAACAATAGACTTAACACTACCAAATTGCTATCACAATTACTGCCTAAATGCTCTGTAGTACATTGTAATCCCAATTTCCTGATACCCACAGAATTCCGACCACTCATACTTCCCAGTAGAAAAAAATTGAAACAATAAATGAAGGCTAAAATAAACCCCAAATCATAGCAGATTTGGTGATAATGTTATTCTTGTTATCAATACTTGTGATACTATGAAAAGTGCCACAAAAATACCGGAAAAATGCCTACCCAAAGGTAGATCCAGAACTTATTCATAAAGAATACAGTGGAAGTTCCGTTACTAGTTACATAACGGAAACAGTTTAACTGTCAGAACTCCATTATTTTCATTTCACTGTTTATGCAATCATCCTGTCTATCCTCTATTTTCTTCTCACTACCGCAAAAAAAGAAAAAGCCTTCTGTTGTGCCTTACACTGCAATTTCATTCCCATTTAAATGTTCCGACCTGCAGCAAAGTTCCAATTCGCCTTTCATTCAAAAGAAGGTTCTTCCCTTGCTAACCTTGGGGAAAATCCCAACCAATAAAATACACATCTAAATAATAGGCTGACATATTTCAATTTTACGCTGTGCGTCGTTTCCTCAGCGACAAAGAACACAGAGATCATGATAGAGAAAAGTTATCAAGACATGTAATTAGACAAGGAGGAGCAGGATGGAAAAGGCAAAGCGGAGGCTTCTTCTGGTATTGTGCCGAAACAAACTAGCACTTAGATTTTAATTAATATTAATGTTTGTGTTTATTTATGCAAGTACAAAGCCAACCTAACAGAAGAGAGTTGGGTTAGCGGTAGAATCGACTCCCTTAGCAAATAAAGAAAATCCTACTGGATTTCATTCACTCTGCAAGGGTTTAATGTGACAAGTTCTGAAAGGAATGGAGAGCGATAGAAGATTATTCAGACTAAGTTCACCAATTGAACAGAGTTTTCCATTACCCGTACCTTTATTTTTTTTCTTGCATGGTAGAGATTAGTTGGTTAGTTTGTTAGTGATTTATTCATGGAGACAATTGGCAGTAGTGTGCTTAAGTTAGGCCAAATTATGAGTGCTTAGTGCATGGTAGTGGCTTCAGAGTTGTTTTTATTTTATTTGACTTAGTACCTATTCCCATTATCATCTCTCATCTGACATTTTGCGGAGAAATAACTTGTGTATTATGTGGCTACTGAGCATCTGTTTGTGAGTTTGAACTTCGGAAAATTCACAGACAAGCTGGCTGCTTAGATTAGTTCATATTTACGACAAAAATAATGGATGCATTGTGAAAATACGTACATAAAATTTGTTTCGAGTAGGCATTTAGTTTTTTTTAAATAAAAAAACAACTTATGGGAATATTTACTTATTAAAAAAGAAGTACAATACAGCTATTGTTATTTTTACGTGGGGGAGTGCAAACGCGATATTTTTACAAGACTGAAATTCCAAATAATGAAATGACATCAGCCTCATCCTGGCGTATACAAGAGGCGACGAAACAAAGCTTTGTAGAAACGTGTTGGAGATGAAGTGGAAGTTCACTTGCTAGCTTGTTACACAAAATACAAAACAAGTAGTGACTTGAGTATTGCCTTCACAGAAAGCAGAAAAGACTGTCAAACTCCCTCACACTGAGATCCTGCTTTTACACTCCATTGATTCATTTAGACTGAACCCCCCCCCCCCCCCCCCCCCCCTTTCAGGCCATGCCAGGCCATCCAAATACGATTAAATTCACTTTTCTTACGACAGCGCTAATTCAAAGGGGTGCGTTTTTCCCCCTCGAGCCATCGGTAGCTCAAACAATTCTAACCAGGGAAAAAAAGATTTAGGCATGCAACAGCTATTCCATGAATATGTTCCAAAGTTTAAGAAATAGACACAGTTGGAGCATTCATTGGTTCTGCTGGTTTTTGAGTCAATGGCTGATCCAATCAGCATCTTTGAACAGCGAAGATTGACAGCGCATAGAAATGGTTTCAAGCATTGATTGACTCAGGTTTCAAGTTTTGGCCGCTGAATGACCAGTCGTTGGGAATGGACCCTGAATTGGTGTCCAGCCAATCACAGGCTTGAATTTTAAATATCATTTGGGAGTGTTGTGCTAGGCTGGTATTGTGCAAAACATCCTACACCGACTCACATCCTCTTTTGAAAAAGTCTAACTCTGGGCTTTGTTATTAGTAATTGTTTTTGTTTAAACACCTTTATTTATACAGTTAGACCAAACCCATTGGCAGTATATCACATTGACTTTGTTAAGGTCTGTTGCCAGATTTTAGAAGTGTAGTTTAGAAAACTTTAAAAAGATGCCTCTTGGGTAAATGTCGTAAATGTCACAATATCATGTAGCTCATCTAAAGAACTCACTTTTTTTCACTTTATTCACAACCACACAACAGCTTGGGAACATTGGTGCAAAGTGGTAGATTTCCAGATAACTAGAAATTGATCTTATTGCATGTAGTAATCGCTTGCAGACATCTTTGTGTTTAGGTTTGATGCGTAGAAGCTAGCTTTCCACAAGCAAAGACTTACAGCAGATAATTATCATTTTTATGCCCATTTATAGCAGAATTTATGTCTTTTCATAAGTGTATGACTGGTAGGAATGAATAAAAAGCACAATGCTTGAGAGCTTGAGAGCAGAGAGCTAGGGTGACTAATAGCACTTTATTTTTTGCGTTTATGGCTTTTATCAAATATCGATTCTTGGTACAAGAGCTCGGAATGTTACTTTGAAAAGAAGGCTAGACAGGTAATAACTACTTTTAGACGCTGGATGTACATGAAGTGCTTCTCATCAAACACCAAACAAAGTTAGGATTGCTGCAGGATCTTTGTGGACATCCCTGCACTAACTGTAGGGCACTAGTTTTAGCCATTCCCTTTCATTGACATACTAGACATCTAATCCATTTTGACTTAGAGTGAGTGACTGGGAAGGTTGGCAGCCAATAATCGGTGCCAGCTGGCCCGAGGCTCCAGCACCCTTCACAAGCCTCGTGAGGATAAGTGGTTCAGAAAATGAATGAGTTAACTTAACTTCACTTGCGGAGATTTCTTTTTTAATTAATTGTAATTGTATGGAAAAATTAAGACCACTTTAGTTATATTATATATTATATATATAGTTATTCATTCATAAAATCATTTAGAAATTGAGATTAATGTTTTTTTTAATGAGACATGATTGCCACATATGTGAACATCACACTTTGAGTCATTGGAGCCAGACTTGTGCAACATTTTTTTTATTATGTGGCCCACATGACTCAAAAAATAGTATTAAATTTTGAGACATTTACTCATCCTACTGAATGTTGAAGTGTTGGAAAAATCTTGAGCCAGGTATAGACAGCTGTTTTCTTTTTTTTTTCTTTTTTAATTACCATAAAAAGTCACTTGCCCTATTTAGAATTAAAGGTCAAAGTTTCTACTTTTGGTTTGAAATATATCTTTTCCCCACATTGCAACCATATTGGAACCTTTCTGACACCCCTTAGGCACATAATTCAACAAAAAAAGTTTTTTTTACTTTCAAGTAAAGTTTTTTTTCTTCATAAATCATTATTTTTATCCTTATCCTATAGAGGAAAATAATTCTGAAGCATGGGCAAATTGGGCTAGTTGTGCAATAACTCACCTTGACTTTACATTGTGTAAAAGTTAATAACACAGTACATAGTATTGAAACTCACTCAAAGCCAAATATTGTTGTGTTTATGTGTAATGACAATCAACAACAGAGGCATAGTAAGAAAGCAAAGTAGTACCTACACTGTCTTATTAATGAACAATTAGATCATGCAAACACACACACACACACACACACACACACGCACACACGCACGCACACACGCACACACGCACGCACACACACACACACACACACACACACACACACACACACACACACACACGAATCCATAGACTTTTTAATGTAATAACACTTGAACAGTTTGCAAGTCTGGCTAAAGACAGCTGCTGTTATTCTCTGGCAGGCAGCCACAGAAAAGTGATATGTAAACATTTGCCTTTCTCAAGCACAACTGCTCCCCTTTTACGAGTTGAAATCGCAGGCTGAAATTGGCGAGGTGGCAAAAAAAATAAAGTAGCGAAGTCTACACGGGGAGGGGACGATGGGGTGGGCAAAAGTGGGCAAACGTGGCACTGACCTGCGGGACCCAATGACGGCTGCTGCCCGTCCTCTCCGAAGATGAGTCGGAAGTCCAGCTCCTCGTTACCGGGGCAGTTTGCCGTCGTCATCGGGTTTGACAGCTCCGATCTCTCGTCGCCGAAAGCCCCCCCGTCAAAGCAGTTTTTTTTTACACTGTCCCAAATCGAAAACGGCGCAACAACATTTACCGAGTGGCAAAACGCCGAAGCCTAACTTCAACTCTGCTTCATGCGGCTCTCGAAACATAAAAAAATGTCCTGCAAATGCGAAAAAAATCCAAATAAAAGTCTTCCGATTTGGCAACAAAAAATGAAAAAATAAATAAAAACAACACCAAAATAGGTTTTAACTTTAGACAAAGTCGTCCTCGTCGCGTATGCCACGTTTTAGAAGTAAAGTCGAGTTTCCTCCAGCTTGCGGTTGAATAGTCGCTGCGAAGCCCGGTTTGGGTGCCTGTGCGTCGGCCTGTCTTGTGGCTCTCTCTCGCTCCGTGGAGCTCCGATCCCAACTTTTACTAACCCCGCGTGACAAGGCATTTCCAGTTGTGATGTCAGCAGACGCGCGCGCGCGTTGCCGTGGACGACTGCTGCTTGCTGGCTCCTCTTATGGCTGGCTGACACCAAGCAAACTAACATTTCTACGACTATTTGTACTATAGCTGTATTATAACACGCAAAATAACAACTTCTTTTAGAACACCAGTATTACTATATTTACTTTATAGGCGAGAAGACCTTAGTGCTCCAATGTCACATTTGTTTATTGATGTTGTTGTTATTAGGCAAACAAATTCTTAAAGTTATTATTGGATGATCAAGTTTATATTTTAGGTAATATGAAATAAACAACCTAAATAAGCAAACCTACAAAGAAAGGGCTTCAACCTACATGGACATCACATTTTGCATCATGTAAGCCACTAACATTAAGTATGCAAATGAGCCATGTACTTATTTGTATAGATTTTTAACCCATTGGCTGACATTTTGACTGATAGATAGTTGTCCAATCGATTTAAAGTGAATGAACTGATGTTTATTCACGGCCATCCTCCCATCTCAATTGGATTGGACATATACTATTGATAAACTAATTTAAAAAAGAATCCCAAAACCTTTGAGCAAGGCTGCACACTGCAATCAGTTCAAAGTGTACCCCTGTTCTTTCACTGTTCTCAGTCATATTGGATAGACTCCATCACCCCATGAGGGGGATAAGTAGTAAGGATAATCCACTAAATTGATGTCTGGTAGATTTATGCTTCTCCTCTTCCACGTGAAATCTATCTTTTCCTATATTTTAAAGTATTCTTATTATCCAAACCGTATTTGTAAACCAGGGCTTTACAATACAAGTAGATTCACTTTTCAAAATAAAATCTTCACCTCATGCAAACTGTTAGAGCCTGTAATGTCATTTAAAATGTTAAAAAAAGTCAGATTAGTCACTGCTAAATGGTTATTACATTACGTCTTTTCTTTTGTCAACATTCAGTTGTGGGTATTTCCCATGACGACATTTCTACAGTTAATTTTAAGTAGGACTAATAGGAAATCTGTTTGTGCAAGCTTTCCCCAATTCTTATTAACCCCTTTGTTTGCATCAAATCCATCAGCCTTTTTTGGCTCAGGTTAATCTTCACTGTGTATCCGGTGTCCACACACACACACACACACACACACACACACACACACACACACACACACACACACACACACACACACACACACACAAGCACACACCCACACTCAGCGTCACATGGGCTAATGGACTCAAGCTCTGATGAGTTGTTTTGATGCCTTAGACATTAATGTGTATGTCCTTTAATGCATCACTGTGTAAAAGTTATCCATGTTTTCATTTGAGCTAAAGATCTTTCGCATTCAGATAAGCACTATAACAAATTTGGAAGCGATTTGACGCACAAAGAAAGATAGAAGTGTAATACAATTTGGTGGTGGACAATTTTATGAAAAAGTAGAACATTTATAATACATTTTGCAATCAAGAAATACTTTTTGAATTATTTTCAACAACATCTAATTCCAAGCTCTAAATATAGGTGGACTCAGACCTTTAGATGGTTCTTTAGCCTACAACTTTTATATGTTTTCGTTTGAAAGGTAATTTGTAATAATGTCAGACAACTTGTATGCATTCATCACCCACTTACTTTGACACGGTTGCCAGACGTGCGTGGGCGTTTAGACAAGCGCTCGGTGTACAGAATACATCTGAAAGCATCAAATTCACGTTTCCTGTGGTCTTTTAGTTCCATACACAAAAACCAGAGTAATCCTTCTTTACCAACAGTCATAAATAAGCTTTATCTAACTGTAAAATAACTTAATTTACTGGTGAATTGGGGGAATCGGCAGCTTTTTTAATGCAAATGACATAATATTTGTCTTTATTAAATACTGTTGTATCTAATGTTGAAAAGTTTTTAGTACCCTTTAGGAAAAAAATGATGACTTCACAATTGTTCTGTTGGATTGATACATATGAATAATTTAAATAACAACTGCAATCAATTGCCTAGCAAGTATTATAGTGCAGTCGTCATGATGTCTTTTGTGTTTTATTTTACTTCCTTATGTAATTCCCAAACAACAGAAAACCACATTATTGTTAGTTGTTGTTATCTTAGTTCAGCTAGAGCAGGTCAATGCAGGGAAATAAAAGGCTTGTTAAGATGAAAATCATTAAGATTTAGTAAGTTGTAAAAAATAACTCAGAAATTTTGCTCTGTATTTTACTGTATAAAGTGAAAAAGGCCTAATATTGTTATTGTTTTACTTACTTTTCTGGGTTCAAAATAGGTTATTATTTATTTTATTTTATTTCACCTCTAGAGACTTATTCCAAACATTGGGCTAAAGTATACAAAAATCTTTACCATTCACTTTTTATACATACACAGCTCTTAAACTGAACATGACTGGACACATTGTACATGGAATGGACAGTAGCCTACTGTACTATAGTCACCTAACAAGGCTTGACCTTTCCCCTCTGTGTACACACCCAAGGACATTTCACTATACCCCTGTATGTTATCTTTAGCGATGACCTTTAAAGTGCGAAGATAAGAAAGGTAATTTTGTGCCGGAGGGTGCCAATGTGGTTGGTTGGTTCTTCTTGTGAAAGTTGGAAAGCAAACAAGCAAGCATCGTCCCCCCTCATGTCACCCCATCTCACTTTGTTATTTGTATGCTTTGAGGCATCACTCTCTTTTCAAGGATTTGAGCACACACATTCTGCAGCAATGCTAACGTAAGCACCGACCCAACAGGTATTTACTAAATGTCAACAAATATCAAGTTACGTGATGTCTGGTCCTGTTTTAGAACAACCAGCGATAAGGATTTGTTGCATAGACCGTGAAGGAAATTAAAAATTATTTCTGCAAGATGTTAAATAAAATATACAGTAGGGTTGGTCTCTTTTCAAAATTTGGCCCCTTAAAGTCCAGATCACAAAAATACAGCATGTATTATCGCAATTTTAAGAAATGACAAAGTATAGTCATAAAGTTACCCCAATCTAAATACAAAATGCCATGAAAATACGCCCATTATTATCTCAATATTCCCCATAAACAACTGCAATCATTCATTTTGTGGTTTATTTTTGTTCTGAATAGACACAAGGGTGAAATGTGAACAAGACCATCCCATTTGACTCTAGACGAGCGCTGGTTTATCCGGGTTTGGTTGCTAGTCATTTGCACACAGGCAAACAAGCATTCCCATAAGGACAATTTACAGTCCTCAATGAACCTAACATGCAAGATTGTTTGAGGAAGTTAGAGTCCCTGGAAAAAAACCCTCCACAAACATCCGGAGACAGATTCAAACCCCCCGCCCTAGGAACTTGCTGTCAATACTGTCTTTGTTTATCATTTCTAAATATAGAGATTTAATTCATGTCACATGAAGAAACCACTTCAAGCTAATTCTTATCATGTTTGTATTTCAATTTAATGGCATACAGAGGGCTGTAAAAGACTTGTTGGTTTGGGTTTCCCCTTAGTGGTTGCTTGCTGAAATTGCTTTGACTTGCTGGTTTAAAACTTGTGAGAACATGACATCTGCAGTAAAGTAAAATGTATTTCTGGAAATGTATCACTAAAATAAAATTGTAAAAATCCTGCAGTGGGATTCAAGCTGCAATGACATTAAATTGTGACACTCTTGATGATACTGATGATCAATGACTAGGATTGAGTTCATTCATCACATCAGCTGGTGTAAAATCAATTCGAACAGCCAGAAGCATTTAAATGTGAAGGCTGAAACACTCTTACTAGTAGACTATGAATTACTATCCCCCTATTCATTGGCATCCGTTTCGCTGGATACAAAAAAAGAAGATTAGTGACCCTTTATTATTATTATTATTATTTTTTTACATGCACTGTGTGGATAATCCTCCCAAGAATCCCAGAACATGCACATGCTTAACGTTGAGCCTTTAATTAGTCATTTTATAAGGTAATAAAAGTTGACTTTGGAGTTTTCTCATGAGAATATTGCAGGCTTGGTTGAACACAATGTAGTGAGGCCTTTTGACATTTCGTAGTAGTGATGATCACTGTAGTTATTGCCACCATCTTTAAAAAATAGAAGGAGCCATCAATTATAATTTGTGTTTGTACATATTGGTCATAAGAGAGCTGGAATTATCCCATGGGAGAGTTTTTAAAATCTCAGAACCTCTTTTTATTTTATTTTTGTAACAAATACTGGATATACAATACAATAATATAATGTACAACCCCAATGTTTCTTTGACAAATCAAACATGTATTTACTTAATCTAAAAAACACAAATTGAGAAAATATGTCCATTAAAAATCATCTGAATCAAAGTAAAAGTACAACTCTAAGCAAAAATACCTAAGAATAATAGAAATATTTCGTCATCATTCAGCGCCCCTTACCACGTCATCAACAATCGCCACGTTACGCATGGCTCCCTGACAGCCACTTACACAGCTTCCATGAATCTTCTGGATTCGTTTTAATGGCTTTTGGGATAATATTGGTGTCATTTTTTGTGATAACCTGATGACGATTCATTAGAAGATTAATTGCATTTCTTTACTAAGCAGTTTTATTGTATTCAAGCTTCTTCTTTGGGAAAAAATAGTCGCTAGCGGGCTAGCATTCACGTTGTCAGTCCAGAATGTTGTCTCTGAAGGTCGGGTACTCGACTTTGGCTTCATCGAGACATTTTCAAACTCAATTGAGCAGACTCTCGACTTCTCGTGTTTATTTTTCCGTCTGCCCGGCATCTTCAGAACAGATCCCCATCATCCGCGTTCCTCGCTCCGTGCAGAATCGCGTCGAGAACGTCAAGCAAACCCGAAAAATTACACCAATCCGAACAAGTAAAGCCGGCAAACTCCTCATCCAGAGCAGGAACGCCAATTTGAACCAATCTGTTGGTTACACGCACGGCAAATTTGACGTACCCACACTCTGCTCCAAAGGATGGAAACACAACAAGTCATTCGGGGATTATTTCACCATCAACAACATCCGATCCGTTGCCCCTTTTATAACTGCCGGCGGTGAAAAGGAGGAGGACAAAAAGCCCACGGAGACCTTCCACAAACTCCACATCTCCACAGATCTGATAGAAACTTTGGAAGGCCTAAACATCATTCATCCCACCACAGTGCAGATGCAGACCATTCCTCAGGTGATGAAAGGTCACAACATCCTTTGTGCGGCTGAGACGGGAAGTGGGAAGACGCTAAGTTATTTGTTGCCCATTTTGCACAAATTGCTGCTCATTAAGAAGATGAATGAAGAAGTGTGTCCACCTGAAATACATGCTACGGTCGTGGTGCCCTCCAGGGAGCTGGCCGAACAGGTGGCGTCCGTGTCCAAGAGCCTGTGCACCCCACTGGGCTTGGAAACGAGGATGGTGGAAGGTGGGCAAGGCGTGGGGAGCATCAAAGGGGTTTTCAAGCAAGAGCCTCCTGACATTTTAGTCGCCACACCCGGCGCCCTGGTCAAAGCACTGCGAAGACGTTGCCTGGACTTGAGACACCTCCGCTTCTTGGTGGTGGACGAAGCCGACACCATGTTCGACCCGAGCTTCGTCGACATGCTGGAAGAAATTTTGCGACACGTCGTGATCGCCGGCAGTCCGGCGGAGACTCGAGACCTGTTGGGAAAGGCTCAGCTTCTGGCGATAGGTGCCACCTTCCCTGGCGGGGTGGGGGACGTCCTCGCCCGGGTGACAGATCTGGGGAACATGGTGGTCATCAAGAGCAAGATGCTGCACTACCTCATGCCACATGTTAAGCAGACATTTCTAAAAGTTCGTGGACAGGACAAGGTTCCGGAGCTCAACCATTACTTGAAACAACTGCAGCTGGAACAACGAGGAGAAGGTGGGGATGGCGTCCTGGTGTTCTGCAACAAGTCCTCCACTGTCAACTGGCTCGGGTAAGTAAAGGAAAATATTAGGTTTTAGTAAACGCCTGGGATGGAAAAAAACATGGTTTATTTTTAACTATTTGATTGACAACATGGGTTAAGAGTTTTTATTTTCTATATCTGCAAAAAAAATTCCGTATTCAAGGTACTTCTTAAAGGAGCCAGTTTTGAAATCATTATACATGCATAAAACTAACCAAAATGCATTTTTTCTTTGCATGTGTTGCTTAGTGTTAAGATTAGATATCTTGGAAATGCATTATTTGTTTTATCCCTTACTAAGCAAGCATGGAGTGAATGCTTTTTTTTTTTGTTAATATATACTTCCTTAGGATATGATAAACAACCACAGGTTTTATACTGCGGGGAAAAAAAGAAAAAAAACGTTTAAAAAATGTGTTCTGCAAAAGAAAATGCCTTTTTTGTATGATTTTATTTCCGGTGTTTTCATAATAAGTCCATTTCTCCCACAACAGATATTCTCTGGAGGAAATGGGTGTCCCGCACGCCCGTCTGCAAGGTGAGATGCCTGCCGTGGTGCGCACTGGCATCTTTCAGGGCTTCCAACAGGGCACTACGAAGCTTCTCCTGTGCACCGACGTGGCCTCGCGAGGCCTGGACACGTCCCGGGTACGCTTGGTGGTCAACTATGATTTCCCGGAATCACACACGGACTACATCCACAGAGCTGGTAGGGTGGGGAGAGCTGGGGGGTGCCAAGGTGGCGAGGTGCTTAGTTTCGTCACGCACCCGTGGGAAGTGGAACTTGTTTGGAAGATGGAGACAGCCGCTCGGAGGAGGACTTGTTTGCCCGGTATGGAGTCCGCTATACGGCAAACACAACCTAAAATGGAGGAGGAGACTGGAGAGTTGAGGTGACGGACGCCATTGGATGACAACAGTATTTTTCCGATTTTTTTTTCAATTAGTTGGCTCGGACAGGTTGTAGACCCCTCCCTGACCCTCGTGAGGATAAGCAGCTTGGAAGATGAATGAAAGATTAGGTTTTTTTTCCCCCGACATGTCATTTGCATCACAATGATTTACCATTACAATTGTGGAAGCGTTGAGACTGTTTAACCACTAGAGGGTAGCATTTGTCTGATTTATGGTTTTATTTAGTATTCACTTTTTAAATTAAAAAAGTTTCTGAACCTTTATTGGACAACTTACTTTTTTTGCAATACAAAAGAATAAGTGATATGGAAAATTAATGATTTAAAATAATGAACCTCTTAAAAGCCAATTTTCTTCATGGTATTTCTTATAATTCTATATATATATATATATTATTTGCTTTGTATATTTTAATTAAAAAATTCTAATCCAACTAAATATAATTAAAATATATTTTTTTAAAGAATACAACTATGCTTGGGTTATGACACCCAATAACAATGACACAATTTTTTGTGTTTTATGCTCAATATTTGCTGGCAGTCTTCAACAAAATCCTTCCCCAGTGTACTAATTATACTCGTCTCCAATATCTATGAGCACAGGCCCAAACCTGACACCTTGATTGTCAATACCCCCCCTGTCCCCTGATTTTCCTTCCTCTATGCCTGCAGGTTGCATGTTGAAAGCAAAGTGTCAGTCCCTCCTCCCCTCCCTGTAAAACTTTCGACGCTTCTGATGTAATGTGGAATGTTGCCACGAAAATTATGGATTATGGGCAGCTGACGAAAAACGGTCCAAATATTTTCTTGGAGACGTCTCGCTCCCACAGTTGGGATTTTCGGGTGGTGAACGGGGTCTTCTGAGGGGGATATGTGGAGATTATGGTAGCAGACAGATGTGTCAACATGGCACTTCCATTAGAATGTTTGGAATTTTACTTGGATTCTCGGGCAACTGTTCTTCTCTTGTCACTTAAAATATGATTTGAAGGTTTTCCCTTCTCCTTTATTTCTCTAACTAACTGTAAGTTAAATATCGAATTGTCTAATTTAAGAACAGGCCCACTGTCTACACACAAGGTTTGTACACAAAGCATGACTATTTGAATGACACTCATTTACCATTAACCAGAACGCAATGTATTGTGGGAAAAAACACAGTAAAGAAGTTTAGCAATTAAAAAGAAAACTTTCCCTTTGGAACAAATTTCTCTCTTAGAGTTAAACTCTGACATATGTCTATTTTTTACACTTCCTATTTCTTATTTCATTTCCTAGGATCTATTAAGTCACATTTCCAATGTATTTTAACCAGTTGCATCGACCCCCTTGGAATTCCATGTATATTACTAAATTAAAGTTTTTAGAAATTAATGGTAAAATAGTCAAATTGTTCATACATTATACATAATGATATGAATTCCTCATAAACAACCTATTTCCCGAATAGAGCTTTTGTAGAGCACTTATTGGGAGATGAACTACAAAACGTGGTCGATTGAAAGTGACGTATTTCCTGTGGTGCCCCCACAGGGAGGATGGGCTTGTCTCCCAAATGCCCACGCCCACCAAGCCCCACACCCCCCGTTTGACGCGCACGTAGACACGCGCATTGTACACACTCAACAGTCGCTGCTGTCCTTCCACGCGAACGCACACACACGCCGGCCGGCCACTTAGGACATTTGCCTTCCAGCCGTGCAGAGGATCCTATTTTGCAGCTAAATCAACGGAAGTGTCCGCCTTGGTGCGTTCTGCGATGCACCACTGGAGCATCTGAAGGTAAAACGGCTTTATTTTACCCCCCCATTTATTCATTGGTCACATAGTCATCCGATTACCGCGGCGAACATCCCTCCTGCGGCACACGCTGAAAATCCGCCTGACGGCTCTTATCAAAACGGGGCGGCGGGGGGTGGGGGTGATGAAGCAGGTCCGCGTGTGCGTGTTTGCCGCTGTTTTGCCGGCGAAGTTGCGAGTCCCCGACCCGCCGTGATGCTCGCAACTTGTGGAGCCTTGCTTCGTGCCAGCCGGTTCTTCCGGCGGCTTCACCGAGTCGGGCTGCTGCTGCACGCCGTGCAGGAGGCGTCTCTGGCGGCTTTTGTTTGGAGAGTTGGGTGGGGTGGCGTGGCTTGGGGGCTGGGGGTAGTAAACTCGGAATTCACAGGTCCCCCGCCATGTTCACGTATAGTAAGGTTAGGGTACGTTTTTGATACAGAAAACAATTAATATGTTTAAATGTTATTCCTTGATGGCCATACTCAGACTATCAAACATTTTAAAACCATGAAAATCTGTGCTTTTTTGGTGATTCCATTACTTATAAAGTACAAAAAGTCACTGAATTCCTTTGATAACACTGTCATGCTGTTGCTAATCAATGGATATCAATGAGAGAATGCATGCAGATGACTATTTAGGAAAGGCAAGACCAGCGGTTTCCATATTTTAGCTCAGAGTTTAGCGGAGAGCCTTATGCACCCATCAAAAGAGCCACATTGTGCTCCCGAGCCATAGGTTCCCTGGTGTATGGTGTCAGGCAACTTTGTTTTAGAACACCAACCCGGCCGGGGTTATACATTACCCAGGTCAAACTGAAAGTTCACTCTATTTGTTGGAGTGTTTTGCCTATACTTCTGAAATGGGAGCAGTGGCTTTAACATGCATGTTTGATTCCATGTCTCCACTGCCACACCCCTTTCCATAGGGCAGCCTTAGAGTACTCCAACATGTACTTCCCACATCTCCCTAAAAACATTCTAGCTAGGCTAGTTGTATGCAAGTTTGTTCCTAAACGTGAACATGATTGGTTGTCCGGCTGACTGTTACATCAATAGTTTCATAAAGTTTTTATTAACTGGTCAGATCTAAGAAAATGTCCCCCATTTTTATCATGCAGATCCTTCTTTATTAACTTCTAGTAGCCAAACTATATTGCATGCCACTGTTTTTTAATGACCTTATCACATTATTTTCAAAGCAACATGCTGGAACGCTCTTCTACGGTGTAGCTGTTCACATTTAGTGCTGAAATCGCCAAGAAGTGAGCTTCACTGGATTGATAGACCCACCGCCAAGCCGATTATTGACGATGCTCGGCTGGGTGACTAAACTCTGGTCAGCATGTGTGAAGCGGCGGGGCCTGGAACTCTTCATTAATCGTGCGTGGCTTATTGATTCATTTTGTCTCTCCATTAAAAACAGGCCAGAGGGAAAGGAAATAAGCTACTCATAGTGTTCTATGCTTAAAAAAATGATGCACAACATAGTGACTAGGAATGTCCTGATGTTGATGGTTTTTTACTTCCAATCTGGTCAGATTTGTCATTTTTCAAAATATGCTTAGCTGACCGCAATCCAATTTTTAGACCAGGAAAAAAAAGTGTAAAACAATGTAACCAGTAAATGCCAGACACATTTTTACTCTTTAATTCTGAGTATGGCTATGAATGAATACAATTTTAAAATAGGAATTGTTTATGGCTTTCTGTGTCAAAAATGTTAGACTCCGTAACTAATGTGCTAACCTGGTTCAAGTCGATAAGACAGAATTTCACACTTTGTTGCGACCGAGCCACAGCCTGTGTAACCTTAAACATGAGAGTCAAATCGCAACATTCCTCTTAAAAAAAAAAAAAAAAAAGCACCCTACTGCTGCCATGTGAGGACCCGGCTTATTTTGACAGCACATCTTGCCTATTTTCTTTCAAAACCAAGCATCAGAGAAGAAGGAAGCTCAGGTCAAATGACAACAAAGAACAACTTTATTGGGTCATTTACTTGGGGGTGGAACTGTGTGTTTTGGGGTTGCGTTCTACACGTGCTAACATTTTTGTAAGGCTGGAGTGGTTGTTATGGTAACAGGAAGCTTATTGGTTGCACATGATGATGTAACACCAAATTTAAGAGTACGGAGAGCTTGAATTTTCTTTCATTTGGTTAAAGTAATCTATAAGAAGCACATTTGATGCACCATGTCACAATACTGTCTACCTAAAGGGTGTCAGACTTGGGTTGGTTTAGGGTCGCTTTAACGTCAACTTGGTTTCACGTGGGACGGACCATATTAGATATAATATTAAGATTTTTTTTGAATAAATGGATTAAAAGAACTGGATTAAAATCCCTGAATGTTATTTTTATGTATATGATCAATTAGTGGAAGATCGTTTTACAACATGGTGGGGTTGTCGCGATTTTCAGTCCAAATTTGACTACGGACTTTTTTGTGACCCTGGTTGGATTTTGATTTTTTTCCTGTGAATATTTTGTTCCAGAATACAACCTGAAGGTGTTTTCTCTGGATTCAACTGTTGTGGAAATAGCCTAAATGCTAAACCAATTGCTGGGTGGAGTAAAATATAGCGAGATATATTTAGTTCTGCCATAATTGTTTGATCTTTGCCTTGTTCCAAGTTATTGAGCCAATTTAGGGAATAAAAGAATCACATCCCTCAAATGCTATCTTTTCCTTCCTGGAGGGAGCATAGTGCACCGATGATCTGGACAATGAATTCTCACATATTGTCATGGACATGCCAAAGGATAGCAGTTTCAAAGCGGTTCATTTACTTAACACTTGGCATGGCCATGAGATATGTCTTAAAGGTAGTTTGTCAGGAAGTAACATGACCCTATGCAAATTCTCAACACTATATTTTCATAAGCTTGACTTATTTTGCATTTTTTTGGCTATGGCAAAATTCTCTTTGGGAAAATATACATTGACACAATAGCAGAAGTGCATATTCCCCTTTTTGATTGAGTAAGATGTTCGATATAGTCTGTCCTACAAACCATTTATCTATGTCAGAGAGATTTGATATCAAGACAAGGTTTTATATCCGCGTTGCTCAGCCTCCATTTTTACTCGGCATCTCCAAACCTCCGCTGACGGCCGGTACTAGAAATAGCCCCGGATAAGTGGCCGTTAATGTATGACTGCGACGCAATGGTTCCGTCAGGACCCCCAGCCTCCTCTCTCTCATTCCGCAGCACAACTTGGTACTTGGCCAGAACTATTCTGTCTCAAATGGGTTCTCTAAGACTTGCAATGCTGTCTCTTGATCCGAGCTATATAAGGAAAACAATTCTGCGTTTATTAGTTCAGGTCAAGTTCATGGGAGTGCTGCCAAGCCTCCGAGTAGTAGTTGAGGTCAGGAAGAAGAAGAACAAGAAGAACAAGAAGAAGAAGGAGCATTCATAGTGTAGCGCTGTAAACATTCCTTTCCTGGTACTTTGGAGAGTTTCTGGGAATGCTTTGTTGCTCATCAAGGGGGATGGAGATAGCTTTCCATTTGTCTGACATGCTACAGGGGCTAGGTTTTCTAATGCACCTCGTGGTCATATTAGGATTCACCTAATGGATTCCATTTGGGTGGTCCTGTACGTAGAGATCAGACAGACGTTTTGGAAAAAGGCCATCCACCTGCTGCATCCTGCCAGCTGTAATGATGTTTAGAGCTTGAGATGTGTTTATATGTAATGTCATTTTGGTTTTGTGGTCTGGACCAAAGCAGAAAATGATACACGTGGTACCCAATGGTCCTGGTTTATTCACACCAGTCTAGTCTGAGACCCAAAAGAGGATCAGTGTCATAAGAATAGTTAGATGGAGAATTTGTTTTCTATTGTAAAAAGTAATCTGTGTAGTTTTGTTTGTTGGCAAATAATAAAATTTTAGCTTATACTGTAGCTTGACTTTGACGAAATCTTAGCAGGTCATGTCTTAGACCCCTTCAAGTAAATTGGGTTCCTTTGTGATGGCACTAATGACTCTAGGGAAAATGAACACCCTTTTAATCAATTATTCATCATATTAGTTTTATGTACTGAGCATCTTAATGGCAAGAGTGCCTGGCTGTAACAACTTGGTGCCTTATTCAACATTTAATTTGTGTAGCGCCTCTCCTGGTAGTACGCTCTGGTTTTCCTAAGCAGCCTAAAAGCATGATCATTTACCGATAAATTCCACACAATTATGATGACCACAGATGATTCATAATTCCGTCATGCTTACTATGATGCAGATGTTTATTTTGCATGAGTCAAGCCCTGGGCGTGTTTAGGATGAATTGGATTGACCGAAGAACTTTGGTAGGTTAAAAGTACAGTTTTCATGTGCCAAGGCGTTGGAAGTCAGTACCGACGGCGCTTCTGAGTATGACTGACTTTGTTCCTATTTGCTCTGCGGACACCACAATGGGTGCAGTTGAATCACGTCATTGGCTGCACACCCAATGAACTGTTGGTATTCCAGGAACTTGTGTTGTTCTCCTGTAAAACTAGAGCTCAAAGGGATTTAATTTGCCCCACTTATGTGCTATTTATTTCCCCGAAATTGAATTAGGATGATCCTGATGTCTTTAAAAACCCTGTTAAAAATTAGAACAGTATCTCCTTTTGAACCCGAAAGTTTGATATGTACATGCCTGTGTGCAGCTTGTTCTCCAGCTGGCATGAAGACAAATGCTGCATTGTCACATTCCTCTCCTCACATACATGGCCTCATGGGGGGTTAGAATGCCATGCTTTTCCACAGTTGGGTTACTTATCTCCCCAGTGCAGTGCTCACCCTCAGGGAAATCACTTGAAGAGAAGAGGAAAGGAGGAGGGTGTGGGTGGGAATCCTACTTAGCCACCAACAATCAACATATGTCTTGAAATTCACCATTACTGCAATTTAAATAGAGTATTTTGATACGGCTAATATTGGCTGCATATAGATTACTAGCTTGCCTTGCAAAATGCCAGGTTCGAAATGTTACTCCTTTTGGCGCTGTTTGTGCAGAGATTTTATTGGAAACCAGGATTTAAATGGCAGCTACCAATGGCAGATGGGGAGTAGGATTTTTCTGATTGTGCTTCATGACAACTTGTTCCCTTTTTTTTCCAAGCTGCCACTATTGGGTTTTAAGAAGTGACTTGTTATAGCTGTAAAGTAAGGTGGAAAGTGGTTTTCCAAGTGTGGAATGTGGAATGGATGTCCAAAGCTTAAAGTTATAAATATATCAAGTTTTGGAAGTGTGCTCCTTCGCCCTGAGATGCCAGCAATGAGATGAGAAACATTTGGATGCTCTCATGGTAACAAACCCACACATGCGTTCTATTGCTTGATTTGTGTGTTTTAAGCTTGAGAACAACTCCTATAACAGTTTTTTTTAAATCATTATTGGTAATTTTGGAAACAGTCCATTCCTACTTTGTGTTGAAATGTCTCTGATATTCACTGAACAAAATTAAAAGTTGACTTGTTCATTTTTTATTTCAATTGGTTAATGTCTATACCTAAAATAATACTTTTAAATCAAGGTAGCATTTTTATAATGCTAAAATGTTCAATGAATATTGAAACCATGTGCTTTTGATTCAATTTACTTGAAGAATTCAATGTATTGATGAATTCTTTGCATTCTGCAAGTGTTTACCTGTCCGCATGGCAATCAGGAGGTTAAAAGATCACCCTTCAAATTTTGCACACACCACCATCCATAGTTAAAAAAAACTGCATACTAAATACTTTGTTTTTCAGACTATAAAGTGCACCCTTTGACCAGATAGGCCTGAATGAAAATAAACTTGTCCATTGATGGATTCTGTTGTGCTCTATAATCCGAGAAATACAGTAAATATATTGTAGTCCATGGAATCATGATACGAAAAAGAACCAAGTTACGAAATCCCCCAAAAAGTAAATGTATTGCCTTATCTGTTATTTTATTTTGAATACTCTGTATTAAGCAAGTAAAAACTACAAATCCAACCTGGCACATACAACCCCGTCCACCCCTTCCCATAGGGCACAAAGTAAAAGTAAAATGTAATACAAAGTGGATGGCTTTCAGCCCTGGTAGAACGGGTAGTTAGTAGTTGTCTGAGGACTGGAAAAAATTAGATAATTTACATATAAAGTACACCTACTTACGAAATTTTCATGTTAAAAAAAGTCTTGAACCAATTAATTTCGTATGTAGAGGTACGACTTTACGCTAACGTACGCAAATATTACAATTTAGGTAGTACATCTGGAGGAGGTCTTGCGTCCCACAACTATTAGAAATACCATGCAGATAATTTTCCTGATGTACCTATGGATCAGGTACACTTCTGTTATCCTTCCAAAAAGTTTTACTCCCACAGTAAGTGGCCAAACTGCATAGATTGCAGTATTTCCTCTATTCCTTACCATGCTCTCCTCATGTCCCTCTGGTGCTGGTTTTCTAATTTGCTGACCGAGCAGGAACAGAAGCCTGCTCTTTCTCTCACTAGCTTTCTCTTCCCTCTTTATCTCACCAGTCTTTTTTTCCCCTGTCACTCAAGTGTGGCCCCCACTTGTCAAACCCATCTCTACTCTGTCGCGTGGCTTGCAAGCATGTTGACACCTTGTCTTCGAGCCAGCCGGCGGGAGGAAAAAGGAACCGTGGGTGTTTGTGAATCTGCACATAAACGTCTGGAAAATGAACGGCAGGCTTTTGCTTTGATGGATGGAATGTTTACTCTTTAGTGTGTCATTTTGAATAACCTCCATGACATGATATTGTATCCGGGTGGGGGAAAGCTTTCATTTACAGGGCAGTCTGTGCAAATCCCAATGGAGTGAATGACAGGATGATAGTGAGCCCAAAGAAAAATCTGTTCTGTAATAACAGAAAAAAACAGCAACAAAAAAAAACGCTGCTTGCAAAAAAAGGAATCAACACAGATCAAATTTTAAGTGGAAAGAAAAAGGAATTAAATAGACGCGTCTTTTGTAAGGTTAAAACGGTTCAAATGATCATCAAACAACTCCATGAACTGCTGACTTTATATTTTTTTAGAGTAGAAACGTGAGTCGCATTCATGTTGAAAAATGCTCCGAATTTTTCGTTTCTGATAAGAAATCAAATATACATTATCATTTTTTTTGTTTAAATGCTCACATTCATCGGATAATCTTTTTTCCTCAAAGCGCTGACATTGGGTTACATCAAGGCCTTTCTTTAGTGTATTAGGTGACAGTCTTTCAATAGACATACAGATGCTGCTACACCTAAACAACATTGTCCGTCTTTAGAACTCCTTCCTGACATCTCTTGTCTAATCCATGGGCTCATATTCCATATTGTCCAACGGATTTCTTTAGACCTAAACCTCACTCATTTCCTAATCCAATGCTTAAACTGAACCAGGTCCTTATTTCCCCTGTTTCTGACCATATGATATGTTCAGTATGAAACAAAATCAAGCATTTAATGTGCACAAGGTGAACCAGGGGCACCTCCGTACAATGGCAAAGGCCAGCCCTTTCATCGAGTTGCCAGGTTGGCGGCCCTGAGGCTTTGTGAGAGTTGGATTGTTCAGCAGCACTAGGGATGGCGGTCGCCTGAAGGCGGTGCAACACTTAGGTTGTTTCGGTCATTTTTCTACTGTCTCTTGAGTCACGGACACAACTGGAGTGGGTCTTTCTCAACGGAAGATATTCGCCATTGTGTTGAATCATCATGTTTTCATGGGTAAAGAATGGGGCCCTTGTATCGTTTGATCACAATGAACTAACTAAGCACTCGTAAGAGTTCGAGACTCTTAGTATTCTTTCTTTTAAGTGGCTACTTGAGAAAAACACTCCAGGTTGCATCAAGTAGGGCAAACTGGTCATTGGCTTTGCCCTGTTCTTCCCACAAATTGGATTTTGATGCGAGTACAATGACCGTTTTCTAAATTGTGTTAGAAATTTAGCCATTGTAAGAGTTTAAAACCAGTTAAATCCATTTAAACTTGTCTTATGCCTTGAATGTGATTGTTGGCTATTCCAAAACTTTCAAGGTAGTTTTAAAATCAATATTTTTATTGTATTTTCTTAAATGCAACACTTAGTTGGACTGTTTTTGCAGTCTTATAAGTCCAAGAAGGTTTTTATGCTCAAATATACTAAAATTACCAATCAAAACGGGTAATTCAGTTGTGTAACTTCACCACTCTTGAATACTGCACCCAGAAAGGCATGCATCCATTTTGGAAAAACCTACGCTGCTGCATCTGCTGTTAAATGGAAATTGATAAAAGCGTTTATCCTAATTGAGATGTGTGTCAATGCGTGGCTGGCCACCAAATTGGAATTTTGTGGCGGCTGCTAGCTGACTGTCCGCTAAATCGCAGCTGTCTGGAGGATTAGAGGACTCGCATTTCCCGTACTGCTGAGATGCAGAAGATTAGGTGGGCAGTTCATGAGGCAAGGCCTGGTCAGCGTTAATCTGCGGGCTCGGTCGTGTGAAACGATCTCTCTGTATACGCTTCTTTACGAGCTTGAATGGAGGGTTCAGAAGTGAGCGTGTGCTGGAACCACAACAAGGAAGACTCTGTGGTTCTCTTGTCTTCAACTTCTTTGAGGTGGCTTTAATCCAGAATGTTCTGTTGTGCAGTGATCCAGAATAAGAAAAAGAAATATCTTAAATTGTATTGGCCTCTTTTGTAGTTTAAGTCTCTTCCCGTGATTCATTTTAAGTCTCTTCACTTTGGTATTTTTTCTCCATTTGCTTTATATCTTCTGTTGATGGAACATTTCAGGGGAAAACAATCTTTTTCACAGATTAATGTTGTTTGAAAAAGTACAAACAAGTAAAGGGTTCATGTAAATAAAATATTTCTGTTGCATCCAGTTGAGTGACTGCTTGATTTGTCTTGCCGTTGCTCTCGGGAAACAATCCATAACAGCATATTTTTTGATCTGTAAAAGTTATTTATTATGCTTCCCACGTTACATTTCTCATGTGGTGATGCCTCTCATTTATCATTTCTTTCATTTATTATTGTGACACATCGTTATTGCCTTGCAGAACGGGATTCTTGGAAAGCTAACATTATTTGTTAATATAAAGAATTCCTTTGAGGTTGGAAAGCTTCTTTTTGAAAATTTCCTTTTGGATTTCTTGTGCATTTTAGCCTTTTTTGTGGGTATTTCATCGTTTTACAGTTCAGCAAACTGCTGCAATGTGTTTACAAATTAAGATAAAATCCCACTGTGCCTATTTTGTAAAGACAACAGACTTTTAGGACTCTGAGGGAACCATAAAAATGGTAAAACAAAATATTAGTGGCACGTTTTGTGCTGGTTCTTAACATTATAGTTTCAATGTTTTTTACGCTAGTGTTTGTAAAATGATACATATCCTCACAAGGGTCACAGAGGGTGCTGGAGTCTATCCCAGATGACTTTGAGCACCAGGCGGGGGACAAGCTGAATTGGTGGTCGCTAAAAAGACACAAATCAAAGGAATATGAATTGGTATAACCAAATATGATTAAAGTTGCTCACCGTCATCTTCGCCGAGTGTTTTTTCCCCATTCACGGAAATTAGTATAGTTCCAATTGAGTGCCTTTAATTGAATTAGTAACCATGAACATACACGTACACATGTACCCACAGTTTCCCTGTAAGGGCTGCACTAATCAGTGAGAATCTCTGATGTCCCCGGAGAGTGTCAAATGGTGGGTTGCCTTGTATAGAAGAGACACAAGTGTGAATTTGCTTTGCATGCGTGTGTTGGCATCTGTGCCTATTTTAGTGAGTACATTCTGCTTGTGTTGGTGTTTGATTTCTACAGATTGTCTCGGACCAGAGCAGATTAAATGGTGTGCCTGGACACCAAGGCTGCTGACCCCATAACCTCTGTTGCTGATGCCGTTACGTGGATAGTAAATGTGTGTAAGAGTGTAATATGTGAAGCCTAGAAACAGCTGCACTGCACATGTCCTCGATTCTCCGTAAAAGGGCAAAATGGTGGACTAATGGTTGAGATTTAGGGTTGGGAAGAAGATAAGGGTTTAGTTGGATGGGGGTCTTCTGGATTAGATGAATAGGTTTGAGGGGGTTTGGGAGTAGGACACCACTGGTGCTTTAGATGTTGAATGCAGACTAAGAAGAATTAGCATAGGTGTTTTAGATGGGCTTGCGAAAATACTTGGGTCAGGATATTTGGATTTCATTTTTTTGTCGAATGGAGCAGTTTGTATTGGGGGAAAAATATCTCATTTGCTAAAAGGTTTTGAATGGATGTCATTTATTGGTGGACGTATTGTTTGGATTTGATCACATGACGATAAAGCCCTCACATTGTTTACAATTTAATCGAGCAATATGCTGCTCATCACAAGATAAAACTGAGCTAATGCTACTATGTTTAGCAAATAAAACTAATTGCGGTTCTGTTTATGTTTAAAAGTGTAATACAGTCTATGCTTCAAAGTGCCTTTTGGATTTTTACCCATATTCTTACTTTACTCATCTTTTACCCATTCCAAAACGGTCCGAAAAACCTCCTTTTTAAATTCAAATGGATTCAAAGCCAGTCAGTGATGAATTGCTTTCATATTTCCAAGTGAATATTTCCACGGTGCCAGGATGCCGAGCCCCACCTTGATCCAGACGCCATTCTCCCTTCACACCGTACCAGTGGGGTTCCTTTTTCCAATTAATTTGTTTGCAAAAAGGGGCACCAAGTTGTCTGGGCTCTCTCCAGAATGGCCGTCGTAATGAATTCATTCCCAAGCGGCGCATTCGGGCTTCCTTGCATTAACCCCTGCCAACTCTACCTCAGGGGAACACCATTTTTCCCACATCTTCCAGTAGTGTATGTATTTCATTGTAATTGGGCTGCAACTGATTGTTAGTTTTTTAGTTAGCTGCTCCTACTTGTTTCCTAAACTGCATGTTTTTGTTTTACGAAGCAAACTCCCTCAGGAATTCAAAATGTCTGTGAAGTTGTTCAAGATAAGCTTTCTTTCTCTCTATAGCTCACTTTTTTTTTGTATGGAATGCTCACATTGATTTTCCTGAAGGCAAAAGTGAGCGGGATTAATGTTTCGGAATAATAATGTGTTTTGCACTTTCCTGGGATTCCTTTTTAATGCTCCTTTGATTCTTAATACACTGTCGATTTAGGGTTCTCATCAAGTCGGTATTTTAATGAGTGGGTGTTATTTGTATTATTTGTCATTTTAAATGTAAAAAAGGGTAGTTTGTTCTTGTCACATTTGCTTCTATTCTTATTGTTACTATTATTGTTTGCTGTTATATCTGCTCTTACTTCTTATTTTAATCTCATATTACTGTTTTTTGTTTTTGTTTTTTTCTCATAACATAATGACATTTACAGCTTTATTCTGACAATCTTTATACTTTATTTCTGTTCTACTACAACTACATTGAGACATTTTTCTTTCAATACAATGTCTTTGGGGGATAATTAGTGATTAAAGTTATATTCTAGAACTTCTTATTTTACACTTATCTTTTAACATTGAGAATTTTAAATTTTGCGGTTTTAAATTTTAGAATAAATGTAAATTTAATAAACTGTGTTTTAGCTATATTAAATCGTTATCTGGTGGTGTTACAAGTATTTTTCATCTACCACTACTTTAAATTTAGTTCATTTTTATTGTTAAATTGTGAATTTTATTCCAAAAGTTGCAATTATATTTACATAATATCACAATTATAAAATGTATAAATATATATTTTGTAGAATCATGGTTGTAATAGGAATTAGATGAATGGTTGAGTGAGTTCATTTACATTTTATTGATTTTATGTTTTTACATTGTGCTTTGAACAACCATTGAAGTCTCATTTAATTACCATACACTCCAAAATGTACCAATTTGGGGAAGATTCAAAATTCCTGTATAAAATCCACTTGTTATTTTGGAAAAATTGCCAAGCATTTCAACATGCAGTTTAAAAAAAAAAATCTTTTATGAGCATCATCTGTTGAAATGCCGTGTTCAACCCAAAAAGTCAGTCAGTGCCTGTAAGAAACGTGATCTCATCTATTCCCTGCGAGTAAACGACACCGGCTGGATGACAGCGTGTGTGCGCTTATTCAAGCTCAGTCAGGAGGAGGCGGCCTATTGGTGGGCAGCATCCAGCTGCTCTTATCTGACTCTGCGATAATGTGATTTAGAAACCTCGTCACATGATGCCCCAATCCCCCACAATGCTTAGGAAAACAAATGAGCTCGGCGGTGTGCTGCCTCGCATCATTGATCGCACCTTCCAGGCCCTTTTCATTTTTCTTTGGTCGAATCACCTTGAAAGCGTGACTCCCTTGTCCTTCATCAGCCTGCGGCTTGTAGCGTACAGTGTGTCAATGTCTACTGCCCTAAGCGATTAACTGCCAGCCTCTAAATTTTTATTAGCGCTCCGCAAAGGTGAATATTCCAATTTTTTTCTGATGCCGTGAGCTCCACACGGTGAAAGCCCCCCCCTTAACATGCCCCATTTTGAAAAGTTGACTGTATACATTGATACTAATGTCACCGTGACCCTTTAACTGCCTAGAGCACTGGTGTCAAAGTGGCGGCCCGGGGGCCAAATCTGGCCCGCTGGATCATTTTGTGAGGCCCGGGAAAGTAAATCATGAGAATTATAGATATAGATTTATATTATATTTCCTGATTTTTTTTAAATCTACAATTGTCATTTTTTAATCTGTTTTTGTGTGTTTTTAGGTCAAAAATCACCTTGCAAAATCTAAAAATATATAAAAATATTTTCTGTTTTCCACTTTAATATGAAACATAATAAAAAATGGTTCCCTTTTGAAATGAAAACCAATTATTAAATAAATGATTTTATCTTACTAAGAAAAAACCCTCAAATCTATAAAAAAACATATTAAATTAATATTTAAGGCTTTTAATCCAGTTCCTTTCATCCATTCATAAAAAAATCTAAATATTATATCTAAAATTGGCAAAAGAAAGCAAAGAAAAGAAATTATGAGTTAAATGCCATTTTTCAGAAGCATAAATGCTCCCAGCAACACACGGTTCCATCCAATGTCACGCAATTAAATCATTGTTAGACTTTATTTTTCCAATATATGCAACACACCTGGGGTCAACACATTTTTATAGAAGGTGCTAACACTGTTTCACACCATGAAATCGCTGTAATTATCATTAAATGTCACTCCATGAAAAGTTTGAACGCATGGTTTTTATGTGGGTTAATGTCGCTTAAAGTCATTTTTTTTGTCGTTTCAGCTGTGAAGCTCGGCGCACGCGCTCAAGGAAGGAAGGAAGGCGACCTAAGGTAAGTTTAACTTTTAGCATGTTAAGGTGTGATCACTGCAGATGGTGTGCAATTAACACGTGAACAGTGAGAAAGCACAATTTCGATATATTTCCCTTCCAGAGGCAAAGATAATTTTCGTATCAGGGTTGCTGTGGTAACGGGAAACTAACTGGTGTGAATTGAAATGCTCCTCCAATGAAATGATTGCTTAAATGCCATTTTTTTGTTCATTTAAGTCAAGGGTTGTAGGACTCGGGTTGGTTCGCAGGCCGCATTAACGTCAACTCAGTTTCATGTGGGCCGGACCATTTTTATTTCAATTTCTTTTAATAAATGGATTAAAAGAACTGGATTAAAAGCCCTGAATATTTAGTTTTTTATAGATCTAAAACAATGTTTTATTTTAGCTTTTTTATATATTTTTAGATTTTTCAAGATCATTTTTTAACTAAAAACACAGGAAAAAATGGATTAAAAAATTACAATTATTTATTTAAAAGGGGGGGACATAAGGAAATTTAATATACATCTATACTCTTCATTTTAATTTAATTCTAAAAGAAAAAGTCGGCACTCATGATTTACTTTCCCGGGCCACACAAAGTGATGCGGCGGGCCAGATTTGGCCCCTGGGCCGCCACTTTGACACATGTGATATAAGCAACTGAATGAAGTGAAGCGGCATCTGGTGATAGTGTTTTCCAATGTCGCATCTCAGCTCTGCAGCCTTTTTAATGAGCTGGTGTTGGGCGAGTTAGTCTCCTGTTGGGTTCACTGCGTGGGCACTGCTCATCAGATGCGGATTTTAAGTACTCAGGTGTGGTTAAACGCAAGATCCTTTTGATAGAACCCATTATGTTTAAAATGCTGACACTGCGTTTTATTCCTAAACTGCTGCTGAAGGTTTGACAAGGACCTAAGTAGGATTTGATGGTCCGTGTTAGGATTTCTTTGGTGTTGTGACGTGGCTCTATTATATGAAGCACCTCGTTCTAATAATGGACCGGCTCATTACTGTGGAATCGAAGCATAAAATCACACTTCAAAATTGAAAGAAAATACATCATTTTAATTAAAAGTCTAATGGACGTCAAGTATGATGCGTGATCAAACTATGTGGCTATAAACAGTCTTTAATTCCACATTTTTGGGAGCACATTGTTTGGTGAAAGTAACAAATTTGTGATACAAATGAAACCAAAAAATCCAGTTATTAATTAATTCTCACACACCTACCGACACGCTACATTAGTAGAACTCTTGACTCGTGTTGTTTATCATCGAGAAAAAAAATAAAAGTTAGATTTTTGGTCACAATCTTAAGTACCGTAATTTCACGACTATAAGGCTCACTTAAAAGTCTTAATTTTTCTCCAAAATAGACAGTGAGCCGTATAATCCAGTGTGCCTTATATATGGAAAAAAAACAGAAAAACAAAAACAAAAAAAACACCACTGTCGGATATTAAAAAAACACAAACGCCTGAACTGAAACAATACTGTTAAATATGCAGATGCCATCTTAGTTTACAACATATTCCATCATATAGCTCCTCCCCCACTGCAAGATTTTATACAAAAATATCCAAAACATCAACAATGGCTGGCTCTAGAGGTGACTGTTAGTGAATGCTTCATACCTGGAAGTCAATAGCAATTACCGTATTTTCACGACTATAAGGCTCACTTAAAAGTCTTAAATTTTCTCCAAAATAGACAGTGCGCCTTATAATACCGTGCACCCTATAATACAGTGCGCCTTATATATGGAAAAAATGTCATTCATTGAGGGTGCGCCTTATAATGCGGTGCGCCTTATAGTCGTGAAAATACGCTATATATTTACAGTAGTGTGCCTATATGTTTATGTATCACCAATGTTAAAATGAAGTATGTTTTCTATCAGAAAAGGAAGTGTATGCTTCCACCAACAAAGAATTTTCTCTTGATCCTCATTTTCAAGTTGAAGCCGAAAGACTTGCTCAGCGGGACCAATTAGCCGTGTTAAGACCACTGCGCCGACGGATGAGGTGGTGGATCGGGTAACTGTCTGACTTTTCAGACTATCCTTAGCTGTGACGCGACGGCGCAAACATGACTGCGACTGGCCAGCTCCTATTTGGTCAATCACCTGCTCCACTGGCTAGTTTCAACGTCTGGTAAACGACAAGCATCAGACTAGATGGGAGTCTTGTCCTCGTGGCTTTTATGGGCGTGTCTAAAATAGTAAATGTGTCGTTTTAGTCCTTGAAATGGAGGAAAATGTACCAAGTTACCATTTCAAGGGTCATCAGGTCTACTGTTTTGGGACCTGAAAAAAGTCTGTTGGCATAATTTCATCTATTTCGCTATGAATTGCCTTTCAATTCACTTTGTGACTATTCTCATAACTTCTCAGATTTCAGGATTTTATGAATGATCAGTTAGCCTCATCCATCGTCTTCTGATTTGGAAGAACTTATCTTCGTTCCCCATAACGTCTTCATAATGCCGTCAAGGATTGTTTCACATTATTCTGAGGTTGTATTCGCATTTGCAGGCTTTTTTTAAATGTTATTTTGTGATCTCACCATTCTTCTGACTATGAAAACTCCAATAAACATGGTGTTGTGACATCAATTGTTTTGCAAATAGAATTTTAAAGCACCCTCATTAAATCTACCAGCAGGATATAAACAGATTAGATAAAAACTGTTTCTGAAAAATTGCAGGCCTGGAAACAACACAATTGTTTTGAATGACGAAGATCAGATTGTTTTATTACATGCTGGTTGATTTTAATCATAAATCGCTTGCCGGAGCTGAGTTAGTCTTTTAATATTACATCTGACTTTAAATTCCCATTCATTTTCTTCTTGTAAATTTCCAGTGAGTGCCTATTAATGAAAAAGTTTGTTTCAGGGTCATTTCGACAGCAATTTGGTACAAAAAAGGACGTCTTTTTACAGTGCACTTGACATGAATTGTTTGTCCATCTATGTATGCACACTTGCAGGTGAATTGCTTAGGTCAACCAAGGATTGTAATTATTTGTTTGTTTTATCACTCATTCCCGCAGCGACCTACATTTTGGAACATGAGAAATCCCCATATGTCCTCCTATTAAAAACGTGTTTACTTACCTAACAAACACAGAGTTGAACAGATGTTTAGAAATATTCCAGCCCTATGAAAGAGCAATGTAGGCTGAACTGTGACCTATTTCTATTGGATTGGAAATTCATCATCAGTCATTTTATTTTTCCTTTGAATGTCTTCTGCCATAAAATAGGTTTATGCGGCATTTTTTTTAGAATATATGACAACACTTTAGCTATTTCTGAAGTGCCTTTCTTAGTTTGGAAGTTTCCATTTCACAGTATGTCAATTTGTGAGTGGACAAACTGACAAATTTCTACAAATATACAAGTCTTAAATGCAGTTTTTTTGTTTAGTTGGTGACATATCATTTTCAATTTATAGTGGATAGTGCTATTTTGTAATTATACACAAGGATAGAGGATTTGCACATTGTATTTGTGGATCTATAGGGAATTCCACACAGGTGCCATACTGTTTACATGAGATGTTCACTGAATTATTATGCCAACCGACAAACCAATTTTGACCCTCCTGCTTGCGTGCTTATGAAAGGGCAGCTGTACTCTGTATGAATGTGAATGGAAAGACGGATAGATATTCATATTCTATGTGAGCCCACATATGAATTTTAATCTTTTGTATGTGAGTAGAAAATACATTGGTACATTTTGATATTTTTACTGCTTGCTAATGGTTTGTATTGAATGGCTTTTGACATTGTATTTGTATTGGAGATACACATTTTGATGTGTAGTATATATGAATGGGCAGATGTTTTAATTGTGCATATATGTACTAAATGGATTTTTGATTGGCACATATACAATGTTCCCTTTAAACTGCGCGTGTGCGAAATTGCGTACTTTTCTTGTCTTCTCTGCGCAGCAGCAATCAAATGGCGCGCAGTAAATAAAATCAAACTTTTAATTTGTATTTTTTTTTTACCCCTTTCCCCATGATGGCGCCGTTTATGCGGCAGCCAGTGGCAGTAGCTCTGTCCACTCTTATGTTTTTCATGTTTTACAGCATGTTTTACATGACAAATTAGAGGGAGCTGATAGCATAGGTTTCTTTTGTATGTACTGAATGTGCACATATTTCCACTTTGGTGGTGTTGAGATTGTGACTACTTGTCTAAGTGAGACAAAAGATGCGTTTACATTAGGCTATGTTTTTCTTGCGTGTTTATGTTACGTAGATGTTTGTATTATGCATCTCACTTCTCTTTAAAATTTGACTTGGGATTGACAAATGTGCCAAAAAGACGGCGTATCTCATGAGTCTCAAGCACATTTGCCCCTGTGGTTGAGAGGCTTCTCCTTTTCGATTTCCTGTCTTTCCCAGTGAAATGATAGAGGGAAAAACAGTAGGAGACAAGTGGACGTTGGTGAATGTTCAAGTCGCTTGTGTTGGTTTACAGAAAGTGTTGAACAACTATTTGCCTGCTGTGTGAAATCCTGCATCAGCTTCAGACTCAAGACCTTTACCTGGCTTTCTCTTTCCCCCCATTTGTGTGCACACGGGCAGAAGCAAGCCCCATTACGGTGCAAATTTGTTGTATTCTGACAAGTCTTAAAAATTGTCTGTAGTGAGACAGCTCCATTTGTTGAGTCAAATTGAAATTGAAGTATGAGGCGATGCTGGGAATTGGAGTCATGTCATGAATACTGAAAAGAAACAAGTCAACAACATGTCAATGCTTGGCTGGAAAAAGATATGATTGAAAAAGTAAGTAAGCTCTTTAAAATTGCATTCTATTCTTGCCTCAGTGATTTAAACTGATCTTTATGTGGGGTGAATGCTTTAGCAGAAGAGAGATGTTTGTATTGTATTTATACCAATGCAGTACATGCTTCAATTTTCCCCAAATTGTATGCGATCAAGGTGGGAAATTAAAAATAAGTTAAATTCCGTTATTATTACTACACTTTAAGAGCCATGACGGAATTTTATGGTTGGTTGTGAACTTAAATGGCCAGATGGATGTTTATATTGTGTGAATGTGAAATGCCTGTTTGTGAAATGACTGGATAAGTGGCCATTTTATATTCTAGCAACGTGTTTGGCTTTAGAAGGCGATACACAAAGGTTAGTGAATGAGTGTTTAGAAATTGCTGTTGTTAGCTTAAGATAGTGAGTGGCAAGCTGTTCAATGTCTAGCTGTTAGACAACGTGATTGTTGACCTGTTCCTAGTGTTGAAATGGTCTTGTTGGAAGTGTAATTTCTCACTCGTAGTTCAATAAATTGATTGAAAGTTGGCGGCTGTGTTGACTACAAGAACTGAACTATGGCTGTAGTGATGGATGACTTGCCTATGCATGCCGGAAAAAGGATAGAAAATTACTTGTTTCGCTGGAATTTATCAACTTAGACACCGGTTAATGCAACAATTACAGTCTGTTTTTAATAACTAAAGCCTAAAAACATTATGACAAACAGTTGGCAGTTATAGATTGAAAAAATCGGACTGAAACGTGTCAAACTTGAGTATAAGTCGCAGGAGGCCCTGCTAGACTATGAAAAAAGTGTGATTTATAGTCCAGAAAATACGGCACTCGATACATTTGGGTGGTATTCATTTACGCCACATTTATGTCATCATATTAAATTATGCGACTTTTACCTAATGCACCGACAGTCATCAAATGCATATTTAAAACAATAAATCTGTTATTTTGTGACAGTCACATTAATCACCATAGCAATGAAGTTACATTTTTTTATCTGTGTTAGGCTTTGTTTCTGAAATGTCACCCTCTTCCCTATGAAAAATGTTGCTGTAATTTTCTTGTCTCTTTCAAAATAATAATTATAACTGCAAATCCTGATGAAAATAATGAAAGCGCAAGTAGGCGTTACCTGAGGTCAGCGCCAATATGCCGCACATCTGCTTTCTGGAATTAGACAGTTGTATAGAAACAAACTTATTGGCCAACTAGAAAAGGCAGATGGGCTCATTATCAATGTTCTCCAGCCTGGTTTGCGCAAACTAGGTTAGCGACATGACCGTTAAAGTTGCAGCTTTCTGGTCCGAGACTGGTTTCGAATGGCCTGCTGATTTGTAGGCTGTGCTATTATTGGATAAGAGGCCACGTTACAGTAATAAGGTCTGGACGTGCCCCGCGGGCTCTGCTCTGCATCATCGATCTATCCAACAATGGCTACCCTCCTGTTTTCTGTCTGTGTTTACCGCATGTCCGGACTCAAGTCGACACTATGCCTTTTAGAAATGAAATTTCGCACATATAAGCACATTTTAGAGGTTTTTTTTTTGCTAAACAACAGCCTTTATTTAGGTGATCTTTGTTCTTTTGCTTACAAGTAAAATTTAGAGATAAGCAGGGAGCTGTTTTTTATCACAAAAAATGGATCCAAGATGTTTATAGTCCAAGTCAAGTCAAACATGAAAGAAACAAAATTTTGTCTGCTTTAAGTGAAGATAATGCTAAAACAGTTTGTTTTAACGATAAATTTACACACAGACGATACAGCAACACATCAACAAACATTAGAACAATATTTACCGTTAGATGCGCATATTCTTTATCCTCTGCAAAGATATTATTAGGGTTTATTATTGTCTTGTTACATACAAACTGGCATTTTTGACGATCCTGCCATTGTTTTGATTGTGACGTCCTCAACCTTGCAAACAACGAACGATCCACGACTGAAGTGCTTCATCATATATATTGTACCTCGTTCTATCCTGAGCACCTCTCCACAGTGTGGTGTCAATAAAAGGCGACAGAGCAACACCTTCACCCCTGGGTGCGAACACATATCACATAGGAAGCAAATTCTCCACGTGTGAGTCAGGGTCACGATCCAGACGGGCCAGAAGAGAAGCCTGCCTGTGTCATTTCCTCTGTTGTTCGCCCCAGAGTGACCTTTTAACTCTGACCTCAGACATAGGGGCTCCTCACTTTTGCGCATACAGCAGATTCTCTGTTAGAAAGCCAGAAAATAATCTTTTTTTACATGACAAGAAAAGGGACATTCTTCCCTCAAAATGTATGTTTTTAGCCTGCCTATCCCATTTTATTCAACGTATGTTTTACCGATATTGACTTCATACATATATCTTTAGACTACTGAAAAACAATCTAAAAGCTTTGTAACCAGATAATAACAGATCATAATTTGAACTTTTGAAAAAATAGCACCTAAACGAGTCAAACTTGAGTATAAGTCGCAGCAGTGATAGAACATAAATTAAACTTTTTAATCTTTTGCCTATTAATTTGATGTATATATCAGCCTGAAAACACGCGTCTCAAATCTGATCTTGTGACCAAATCCAAAAATAGCCATGTCGGGTTATTGAGTATCAGATGGGGACGTCACAAAATGGCAGCAATGTATTTCACGCTTTCTGTTCCACAATACAGGTGTAGCTGTTAAGGGACTGACAAGATGGTGGTGTTGTCGCTAAAAATCTGCGTTCGCCACTGCAACGTGGTGAAAACCATGCAGTTCGAGCCCTCCACAGCGGTTTACGACTCCTGCAGGATCATACGTGAAAGAGTTCCTGAGGCCCAGGCAGGACAAGGTGAGAACGTGGGAATCGTACAATCACGCCAAATGAAATCATTGTATCTGGACAATGTAGCATTTTCACATTCACATTTACAGAGTAAGGTTATTATTCTTATTTTTTTGCCTATATGTTAAAAAATACCTGTAAGCCGAAACATAAAGTTGGGTCACAATCGGTGTTCTAGTTCATCTCAATTATGTTTAATGTATTTCTGCGAAAACTAATCTTAGCATGCCTTGAGGGACTTTAATTTTCTGCACGGGGAACTGAAAAAAAGAAGACACTTAACTGTTCCAACAAATTCTGAACATTTTTATTATAGAATTGTTTAGATAAAACAAGGTCATATTAAGACTTGGAGCTCTTGCCAACCACATTGCTAAATTTAAAGATGTCTTAATTCTTTTGCCAACATGGTTTTGATAGGAACCCTGACTAAAATCCTCACTTTTGTGCTCTAGCTTCGGATTATGGTCTGTTTCTGTCTGATGAAGACCCCAGAAAAGGCATCTGGCTGGAGTCTGGCAGGACCCTGGACTACTACATGCTGCGAAATGGGGTAAAATACAAAGTAGTTTTGGTTATTACAGCACAGTACTACAGTAATCATAGTTATAAAATTTGTAAAACATCTGATAGTGTGAAATCACCATTTTTTTAAAATATTTTTTTTATGATTTGGATCTTGAACCTACCAAAAATGGATTTATCTCATAAAATTGGATTGGAATGTTATTTTGAAAATTGGAACATTATGAATGTAAGCAAAAGAAGAAATTTGCCATTTGAAAACTATTTTGTCTTTACTTAGACTGAACAAAATTTAACTTTTTATCGTGAATTACAGTACTGAAATACGTGAATTTTGCTATATTTTTACCTTTTATTGAATCCTTTCAAAATAGCCTTTTGAGAAGAGCCTTAACCAAATAACAGACTAAAAATAAGTTAGAAAAACTGTATAAAAGTCTATTCTTTCACAAACTGAAATGCCATTTGAATTGATCTCCATGTTTAACACTATGCTACTTGCCATCGTGGTGCGCTTAACACTTTTCCCTCTTCAAACACACCAAAAGTAGAATGCATGACTGTGACCAATTCTTCTGCACGGAATCTCCCCTCTATGCAATTGGCCCGGAAAAAAAAAGCTTTGGGTTGAGATAGACAGCTGCAAAATTTGCTTTTTGTGCTTCCTATCCCTCTCGTCCCGGCCCCCTAAAACCTGGACCCATTTGATCATTTTTCTCTGCGGGTATCTTCGGTCTCGCTTTGTGCTTCATCGCTCATTCATTTCACTCACTTTCTCCCTCTCTCTCTCTCTCTACTCTCTTTGTGTTATCTTTTATTTAATGCTGCAGGACATTCTTGAGTACAAGAAGAAGCAGAGGCCCCAGAAAATCAAAATGTTGGACTGTGCCATTAAAACCATCATGGTGGATGACTCCAAAACAGTTGGGGAGCTGCTTGTGACTATTTGCAGTAGAATAGGTACGATTTCCCTATCATTTAAGGCTTTTCCCAGGTGCTAATATCAATTTAGTATGTGCCGAGCAACCGTGCAATTTAAATGGCGTAAACCACAGTTTTTTTCATTGGTCAAGCAGATTCCGATTTAAAAAAAAAAATAACAATTCCTATCATACATGCGTTTGCGTTTTCTACCGATAACGTCAACCACTTTTTGATAGATTTATTCGTTTAGGTTAGGTTAGTTTAGAACTTTATTTCATCCCGTATTTGGGAAATTTCTTGGTTGCAATAGCAATACAGTGTTCCCTCGCTACTTCGCGGTTCAGCTACTGCGGACTCAGAGCTTCGTGGATTTTTTTGGGAAAATAAAAATTACATTGAAACAACATATTTAAGAGTTTTTTTGTTATAACATAAATTTCACTCTCTACCCGTATTCTATATGGTGTACTGTATACAGGGGGGTATTTTTTTTTAAAAAAAATGTTTAAAAAAAAAAAAAAATTTGGGAATTAAATTCTAATTAAGCATTTCTGAAGGGGAATCCCTACTTCACGGAAATTCACTTAGCGCGGGTGGTCCCGGTCCCCATTAATCGCAATAACCGAGGGAACACTGTATAGACACAAGACACAAGACATGTAGACCTAGTTAAAACTATAAAACTATAATTTCGTTAGTGCAGATTGCATATGTCTATAGTCGTCAATGATAGACCATGTCGTATTTTGGGGGAATTTCAGGTCAGCTCCTGTAGATTTGGGGGTTTTTCTGAACTATATCATGTTGTTTTCAGGGAATTTTAAGGTCCCTTCTTGCTACTTTGGCTGATAAATAAGAAGTGACCCAAGAATGTCCCCAAATGAATAAAAAACAAGCGTAGTGACCTGTTAAACCTTTTTAAAATTATATCTATTCTTGGCAAGAGCGTATTGCTAAACTGGTGGAATCCAAAATATCTCCATACATCTCCATTTCGAGATACCATTACACCCCTGGAGGCAAGTGTGATAAGGAGTCAGCAAAGGGTGTGTGCTGGACTGTACAAAAGCAATAACACATCTAGGATCTTATATGATATTAAAAGATTAATAAAGCCTAGTACCTCTGAGCTAGAGTGATCACAGTATCCCTTTTGTTTACCTGCAGGCATCACCAACTATGAGGAGTACTCTCTGATTCAGGAGACACTAGAGGAGAAAAAGGAGGACGGGATGGGAACACTGAAGAAGGACAGAACGCTGCTACGTGACGAGAGGAAGATGGAGAAGCTTAAAGCCAAACTGCACACTGATGACGACTGTGAGTTTCTCCACTTTTCTTCTTTTCGTATGTTAATGAGAGGATGATTTGCTTATCCTATTAATAGACGCAAGCCGAGAATGTTTAGTCACAAATAGTAATGGCTACGTGTCAAGGATGTATCCTGCCGCTTAGTCAAACTCAGCTGGGATTGGCTCCAGGTCGTAATTAGTTTCCCTAATTACCAAAAACACATACAGTTATGCCTCGTTTATCATGGTTAATAGGTTCCAGACACTGCCTCCTAGTGGCCGGTGGAATACTCCGCAATTACGACTTGCCTTGTCATGATGGTGTTTCTGTTCCGACACCAAGGGTGTCAAACTCGGGTTGGTTCGCGGGCCGTATTAACGTCAACTCGGTTTTATGTGGGTCGGACCATTTTAGATATAATATTTAGATTTTTTGAATGAATTAAAAGAACTGAATTAAAATCCCTGAATATCCATTTTTTAAAGATCTAAAACAATGCGTATTTTAGCTTTTTTTCAATATACTTTTAGATTTTACAAAATGACTAAAAACACAGAAAAAATGGATTAAAAAATTACAAATTCATTTAGGAGGAAGAAAATCAGGAAATGTAATATACATTTTTACTCTTTAATTTAATCCTAAAAGAAAAAGTCATGATTTACTTTCCCGGGCCACACAAAATGTTGCGGGGGGGCCAGATTTGGCCCCCGGGCCGCCACTTTGACACATGTCCTACACTATAAACTTTTTATATGTATTTTCCGGATCTAAGGCGCAATATGACCATTTCTCTATAGTGGAGCTGCAAAGTGGTGAGGTACTACTGTATATTGTACTAAGAATGAAATTTGTGTAGTATGTCAAAAAAACTGTTATGTAAATGCAGAATTGTTTTGGCAGTGAACTGGCTAGACCACAGCAGGACCTTCAGGGAGCAAGGCGTGGAGGAAAGCGAGACGCTTTTGCTGCGACGCAAATTCTTCTATTCGGACCAAAACGTCGACTCCAGAGACCCGGTCCAGCTCAACCTTCTTTATGTTCAGGTTGGGCCTCAGTCTACTATATTTCGGGAGCTCAAGACAATTTTTAAGACTTTGATGTCCGCCCCAGTTGGAAAGACGCCAGGCGAACATTAGAGAATTGTAGCAGTGAGTTTTAAGGTGGAATGTGAAACAGCAAGACTTGAACTGTTGCCAAGGGGAGAGGTCATGGGGTACCTCGCAATTTATCAGCTGGATCTTGTAAGAAGCCGAGAACAGCTAGTAATGTAGGGGGCCCGGCCAGGTCTGGATCCGTTTAGAAGTATCTTTTCAGCATCACTGTAAGCCATTAAATGCGGGTTGACTACTCTTAAGAAGTGGGTGAGGTCATCTTAAAGAAATTTACCACCAGTTAAGTTCAGCAACTCTTAAGATGCAGTCATCGTTCGTGGAGGAATGTCATAGTTGCTTTTAATTATTAGAACTCGTCAGCTGGATGTGGCATCTTGCAAATCCCCACTTTTCTGTGGCTGAACAGATTTTTGAATTCAACCTGCTTCATGCTGATATTGATCGTAAATCTTGAGCTCATGTGATAATAAAGCTTTCATTCATTCAGGCACGAGATGACATCCTGAATGGTTCACACCCGGTGTCCTTTGACAAGGCCGGCGAATTTGGGGGAATCCAAGCCCAGATCCAGTTTGGACCTTACATCGAGCACAAACACAAACCTGGATTCTTAGAGTATGTAACCTCTTTTCAGATATGTTGAATATCCAGGAGTTCTTCCTTGAAAGACCCCTAACAGTGACCTTAAAAGGCATCCTTTTAATCACCGACAACTGTACCTTTTCTCCTGAAACTTGGTTTTACTCTTCAGTGAATCAGTTTCAGGGGCTTAAGTGCCATTCAAACTATTGATAATGTTTGACTTATCTTCAATATTGTTCATCTGCACCAGAGAATTTCAAAGTTTAAGTACAGAAACACCATTATAATGTGAATTTACAATCCTCATCAAACCTTACACCAACTGTTAAAACCAATGTATAACTGTCCCTTTATTTTAGGTATATAAAGGCCTTATTGTAATTTCTTATTCTTTTTCCTTTTTTTTAATTCTTGTAGCTTAAAGGAATTTCTACCCAAAGAATACATAAAGCAAAGAGGATCTGAGAAGAAAATATTCCAGGTGAGGCCATGCAAGCACTCATTGTTGATGTTTTCTACCATAAATCTTCTAAAAAGAAATCGTTATTTTCCAGGAACACAAAAACTGTGGGGAGATGACAGAAATTGAAGCCAAAGTGAAATACGTCAAGTTGGCGAGATCTCTACGCACTTACGGAGTCTCGTTCTTCTTAGTCAAGGTAGGCTCGCAACTATTTCAATCAGTACATGAAAAAAACTTCGCCTCCAGTCCTGGGTGCTTATTACTGTTGCACTAATTTAGAAAAGAGAAAAAAAGAAGAAAAAATTACAATTATGAAGTCGAAGGCCTTTTATCTCCCGAATGAAAATTTTTCGCTGAGCTCCATGAGTTCAATGGATAAAAAAGGGAGTCAAAGGAAATTACCCAGCAGGTATCTGGAGTCCACTTTAACTTTTACTGCCTTTCATGTCCTGTAACAAATATCTCTGTTGGCCATTTCCCTCTTGCATGCTGTGAAAACTAGTAAAACGAAAGAAAGTACAAGCATGCTCGGGGACTTCTGCCAAGTCCAATGGAAAATCAAAGGATTTAGCGCTTGATCCATTAAATGTCTTGTCTTCCTCCACCCTTCGATATCCTCCAATTAGAACATTTTCAACACTGTGAATCTAAAAGTACTAATCACTTAGTTTCAGACTCGGTTTGGTTTGGAAAAAATAAGATTTTTGGCATTTCTTGTTTTTTTTTGTTAACTCATTGGCAGCCATTAACCTCGACTTTTTGACTGTAGGCGCGAAAGAACGACTGTGACTTCGGATAAGAAAACAATCAGAGTAAACTACACAAGTCACTCAAATTTACGGTGCCCGTGTCGAAAATTTTAAGCATTAGTTGTCCCGCACAGATCCCTAGCGGGCCACTTAAGGCCCATGGGCTTTATTTTTGACACCACATTAACATTTTGGATGCCACAGTCACAGAATCATTAAAACTCACAACAGTCTATGATACATTCTAAAACATTACTTGCCACCTCTCCCATTCTAAATAGATTGATCGTGGAGCCTCGTCTATGACGGCCATTAAGTTAAATGTGCCCTATAAAAAAAATGTGGTCCCTTGTGTGTCTTAAGTGCCCTTTGAAATAAATTGTATTATGGTGATGGATTGTTAAGGTAGTAGCTAAACTGTCTATTAAAAAAAATCATGTTCATAAATCAAAATTAAGTCATTTATTCAAAGATACACACTTATTTTATCTTAAAAGCCGCAAATCTTAAAGCATAGCTTGGCTCTCGGCTTTCACTCGGAATTTATTTGACCTTTGTCATTTGGGGTCCGCTTTGAGTGTAATCCAACAGAGCAGAGGCATTTAAAAATAGTGTGGCCTTCAGCCCTCCCGTCCTCGAAACCCCCCCTTTGGAAACCCCACATAACTGACATTCCCTCCATAACTTTTACAACAAGTGGACCTCGGTGACCTAACGTCACGGACCATAATGTTATGTATGTCTGCTCAGCGGCTGTAGCTCCTGAAACCTTTTTACCTCCGCGTTCTCACACAATCATTCGTGATTAGAAATGACAAATGGATTTTATGTTTATATTCACCTTGACTCTTCAGAATGCCACATCTAAGGCAGGCTTTCATTCATTCATCTTCTCGACCGCTTACCTAAAGTCTAACGTTAAAAACGTATTTATTCACTCAGGACAAAAGCTGTGAAAATCAGTGACATAATTTAACAACCTTGACTAAAATAACCCCAAGCCAAAAAAAATGTCTAACACTGACTAAAACAATCCACCAAAAGCACTTGTCAAGCACATTATCATGCGCAAATTAAGTGTATAACAATAGGATTGGCCTATTGTGAATTTGGCAGGCTATTCAGAGTTGTCCAAATTATGGCCAGTGGGCCGACTTTTGCCCAATGCCCAGTTTTTAATGGGCATAATATTTTGTAAATATGATTGAATCTGGCCTGGACAAGAGGCTTAAAAATTGCCTACTATTGCATTTCTCTTTGTTGGGGCTAGTCACAAATTAGAACAAGGGCAAAATCCTATGCCTTGAAATCAATGTAATCTATTGGACAATGAATACTTCTCTGTCAGCCATGAGATAAAATGACTAGTTTTTTTTTATTGATTTACTCGTGTAGGAATTACAAAATGCACGCTTGGATGTGTTACATGTTCATTAGATTAGATTAGATTAGATAAGATTAAATAACTTTATTCATCCCATATTAGGGAAATGTCATTGTCACAGTAGCAAGAGGGTGAGAATACAGATATGGGAAAAGACATTTTGGACATAAATAAATAAGTAATAAATAAGTAAATAAATATGTACTTACATATTTATAAATAAATGTGTGTTTCGGAAATATGTATGTTTAGATATATATACATGTACATACGCACTGATGTAGATGTATACATATGATTGGTCTTAACATTCAGCCATTTCTTTTGTTAAATCATCATCTTAATTGTAATATTCATAGGAGAAAATGAAAAGCAAGAACAAGTTGGTGCCGCGTCTACTGGGTATTACCAAAGAGTCTGTGATGCGGGTGGACGAGAGGACCAAAGATGTGGTGCAGGAGTGGCCGCTCACCACTGTTAAAAGGTGGGCTGCCTCGCCCAAGAGTTTCACACTGGTAAGATTTTTTTCTGAACAGTATTTGGAGGAAAATGGATGAATGAGTAAATTTTGCCTTTCCGTTCTAAGGCAAATACATTTGCTCAAAACTGCATTTTCTTCTTATTTTGTATCTGGATTTGATTTCAAGGGTGGACATTTTTTTTCTTCAATTCTGGAATAACACTTATGGATGGATGTTTCTATTTTACAGTGTTTCTCTGTTTAGTTCTTTTTCTCTCATTCAAATAGATTATAAATAACTCTTGTTCCCCTGGATCTTAAATTGTCTCTTGTATTCTCACTAGTCAATATTCCCCCTTGTTTGTGCAGCGATGAATTAATGGGAAACACTGATTTAATCTTGCAAGAACAACCAACCTTCGCTTGCCAGGATTAACCTGCCTCCTCGTGAACTACTAATTAGTTTTGTTTAGATTTTGGCCTGACTTTTTTTCTGCGTACAGTCAGGACTTATCGAATTTACGTTAATTTGCTGAATTCTACATCCATGTGTTTGCGCAGGACTTTGGGGAGTACCAAGAGAGCTACTACTCCGTGCAGACCACTGAGGGCGAACAGATCTCGCAGCTCATTGCGGGTTATATTGACATCATCCTGAAAAAGGTGAAGTGTTTATTTACACACCATCAATCAAAGGTAGAGAATAGCCACAGCATTTCAAATCGACTGCAATAGGGAATGAACAGTTGGATAGATTACCAAGGTGCACATAATAAACTATAGTGCAAGTACATTTTTTTCTTAAATCCTTGCCAACCCTGCTATATTTAACAGATTTTATTGTTTCTAAGATTTGGCTAGTTGGGATCATTTTATGTTTGGTTATTCAGATTAGTGTTATGACTCCCTCATTTTCTAAGTTGTAATAAACACATAGAAGGTGCATTTAAGAAGTAGAAGATCACTGTAACATTATTGTTTTGTATTCTTCTTGTGCAGAAACAAAGCAAGGATCGTTTTGGATTGGAAGGTGACGAAGAAGCCACCATGCTTGAGGAATCTGTATCGCCGAAAAAGTAAGCCCATAAGAACACACAATCATGATTTTTGTTAGGCTTCTTACTCTATAGCTTTGTCTATGCGTATATAATAAAGATTTTAAAAAATAATGAATAATATTTGCTGCACTGATAGAATAATAAACCATAAATACAATTTGGGCGGCCCGGCGTTTTTTGCACTTTGGCCTCACAGTGGGAGTCCTGGGTTCAAATCCAGGTCGGTCCACCTGTGTGGAGTTTGCATGTTCGGACCTGTGTGGGTTTTCTCCGGGTACTCCGGTTTCCTCCCACATTCCAAAGACATGCATGGTGGGCTGATTGGACACCCTAAATAACCCATAGGTATGACTGTAAGCGTGATTGGTTGTTTGCCTCTTTGTGCCCTGTGATTGGCTGGCCACCAATTCAGGGTGTCCCCTGCCTTTGGCCCAAAAAATCAGATGGGATAGGCTCCAGCACCCCCCGCGACCTTAGTGAGGATAAAGGGGTTCAGAAAATCAGATGAGATAATAAAGTAATGCCAATAAAGCAAAAGGATCAAAGAAGATAGAAATAAACATATAATACATAATACTATATTGTTACTGAACATACCGTTAGCTTTATCTTATATGATGCTTACATAGAATGCACACAGTGAATGCAGTTTTATCAACCATGCTATGATTTTATATTACACAATGTTATTGCATAGTAGCATTACAAAAACAGCGTATCACACGGTGTTGTTTTTCCAATTTCCTCCTTCATACCAAATTGCAGTGAGCACAGTTCACAGATCCATTTTCCAGGACTTCATTTCACCACACTTGCGCTTCCTCCGCTAGACTTTATCCCGAGAGATAATCTTTGCGGGAAATTTAGTAGCACTGGAAAAGCAAAGCCTCGATCTGAACATTTCCTGATTAGACACGTGGGATCCATTTTCCGTCCCCGCTTTGGCTTCCTTTTGGAGGTGATTTTAATCTGCCTTGTTTTGCTATGTTACGCTAACTCATGCTGGTTGCCCGCGACCACAGGTCCACCATCCTCCAACAGCAGTTTAACCGCGTGGGCCGAGCGGAACACGGTTCGGTGGCTCTGCCTGGAGTCATCCGATCGGGCTCCATTGGAGCCGAGTCGCTAAGCGTGGGTTCAATGCCATCTCCTCAACAGCAGATTACAATGGGTCAGATGCACCGTGGACATATGCCACCACTGGTAAGACCTACTGGCCTATTGACCAGGGGAGTGATTTTAAATGATTTTTTGGGACAAGTTGGACTTTTCCTAGCATTGATTTAAAAAAAAAAAAACATTTATCTTACCGTTTACATTATTTTACCTCCATCTTCAATTCTATTGATAACAAGAATTTTCTGTTTCCTTTTCAGAGTTCAGCTCAACAAGCTCTAATGGGAACCATTAACACCAGTATGCAGGCTGTGCAGAAAGCCCAGATTGACCTCGGAGAGGTTGATGATCTACCTCCACTAGGACAAGATATGGTATATAATATGCATCCGTAAAAAATTATGACCACTGCACGCTTATCCACGCAAAGGTCGTGGGGGGTGCTAGAGCACAGTGAGACAATCAACCTAGGGGGCAATTTAGAAACCCTGCATGTTTTTGGGATATGGGAGGAAAGCGGAGTACCGAGACAAAATCCGCGCAAGCCCAACAAAATCATCCAAACTCTAAAATGTGTGGGCTAACCTGGTATCAAACCCTCAGCCCCAAAACTGTGTGGCTGACGCACTAACCACTTGGTCAACAGGCATTTTTTCCATTAAGTTATAAAAGGTTTTTCTCCAATGTTAGGTGTAGATAATTCCAAATTGTCCCATGGGAATAAACCTCTCTTTTGGGAATTAATGGTATTTCATGAAATTGCTCCCTTGGCATTAAAATGTATAAGTTATGTAATCTGTTTAAGGGTTGGATCTAGAATTATATATAAAAACAAAGGTCTCATTACTGGCCAAATTTTAGCCTTTGGCCAAATTGCATTCTGTATACAGTATTTTTACAATATTACTTTTCCCTCGCCTTGTAAAATGTGTAAGAAATTGATTTAATCTGATCAGGGTCTCCTGTTCTAAACATGTTCTTTGGTATTTGACGCAGGCTTCCAAGATGTGGATCCAGAACAAGATGGATGAATCCAAGCATGAGATCCACTCACAGGTTGACGCCATCACTGCGGGAACGGCATCCGTCGTCAACTTGACTGCCGGTCAGTAGCCACCATTCATTTTTTATTTTCTGCCCGCATACAATCATGGTCGAGAATGTCAAGCATTTCTCTCCAATAGGCGACCCCACCGACACGGACTACACGGCAGTGGGCTGCGCTATTACCACCATCTCTTCTAACCTGACCGAGATGTCCAAAGGCGTTAAGCTTTTGGCGGCTCTCATGGAGGACGAGGTGGGCGGCGGTAATAACCTAATGAAGGCCGCCAGGACGTTGGCAGGAGCCGTGTCTGACCTGCTCAAAGCTGTAGAGCCGGCATCAGGAGAGGTTAGTTGAATCTTCATTCAATTATTGGGACATTTGCCCCTGCTGAAACCTAACATTCCATTTTAGCTGGAATTGATTTGTTTTAATGTCCATCTGTTTGTCAAAAAACTAAAAATAGTGTCCGGAGTATAGAATAAAACTGTTATATTTTGTCACCTGTCTGCTTAACTTGACAGAAGTGTTTTTTTTACTCTTGGTATGGTAAAGAAAACGATTTGACAAAGATCTTTCTGTGAATTTCTTCATTGAAACTTAGATAAGACTTGATTGAGATGGTTACATGATTAAAAAAAAACGAAAAAAATAGGTTAACTGAGGATACCTAGAGCTTTATTAGTATTAATTATTAGTTCTAAGCAGTCATCCACACACATCAATCTTCTACTAGCACCCTCCTTGTGATGACTGGCAATAATGGGATGATCACCGCAAGCTCCTCCCACTTCAAATCGATTGGATGTCTTATACAGTCAATTGAAACCAGTGAGTTAATATGCCAGATTTCTAGAACCCGCTATGAAATTTCAGAGCTTAAAACCTATATTGCCTTCATATTTGAACAAATTTTAAAGCAAGGCAATGTAGCAGGCAAGTTTTTATCATTTTTATTCCCCCTAAATGACATGCAGGTCTTTCCACATAATGACTTCTTTGTTGTGTCCAAATGACATCTCCAGGCCTAAAATGAGATCGGAGTATTGCACATTTTTCTGTTCACCTTATTAAAGGTGCATTTTGTTGTCAGCTGTGACTGACGTGGAGTTGACTGGTAGGCATTTTCAGTCTTCAATATGAGACAGCAAGTGGCTTGTGGCTTATGAATAATGGAGTTGACTTTATGGACTCGTGCTGCAAGACTATAACGATCTGCCTGAGATTTATTAAGACACTGCGGTGGAAGCATTTGCCAATGAGTAATAATGTATTGCTAAATTAATCTATTTACTGGTGGTGTTCTGCTCTTTAAGGATGGTAACAAAACATAAAATAGGTGTTTTTACGACACTAAAGTAACATTGGAAACATTGGGTCGATAAGGGAGAAGTTGTTTTTTAAAATGTGTGTTTGTGTTTAGCCAAGACAGACGGTGTTGACCGCGGCGGGCAGCATCGGCCAAGCCAGTGGAGACCTTCTGCGCCAGATTGGAGAGAATGAAACAGATGAGAGGTTCCAGGTAACCATGAAGATTATTAATCGGCCAAAATGGGGCTTCTTAACCTTTTGGGAAAATCCATACTGCAGTAAAAATGAAAAAAAAGAAAAACCTTAAGAGATAGATTCATGATGGCAACACGGCGATTAGTAAAATCAAAGAAAATGGCAAATGTCAACCGACAGTTACCCAAAATTAGTTTTGTTTTGCATAGAGCACATGTGTCAAAGTGGAGGCCCGGGGGCCAAATCTGGCCCGCCGAATAATTTTGTGTGGCCCGGGAAAGTAAATCATGAGTGCTGACTTTCTGTTTTAGGATCAAATTAAAATGAAGAGTATAGAAGTATATTAAATTTCATGATTTTCCCCCTTTTAAATCAATATTTGTATTTTTTTAATCATTTTTTTTGTTTTTAGTTCAAAAAATCATTTTATAAAATGTAAATATATATTTTAAAAAAGCTAAAATAACCATTGTTTATATCTATAAAAAAACTGAATATTCAGGGGTTTTAATCCAGTTCTTTTGCTCCATTCATACAAAAAACATCTAAATATTATATCTAAAATGGTCCGGCCCACTCTGCGACCTTAATGCGAAAAGAGCAAACGAAAGTTGCCATCAATTTTTTTTACTTGGTTGTAAACATTCAAACAACTGCTACTTTAGGGAATAAAAATCGGCGTATAGTCTCTCTGCTCTGCTTTTCCTTCATCTTCGATCCACTAACGCTTTTGCCTCCATGGAATAATATAGATTTGCAATTGAAGCAGTCAATTCTCAATTTGGACTCATTTTTTACTGCAAAGTGCACAAAGATTATGATAAATAAATTATACAAACTGTTCCTTTAATGGAAGATAATGTGTGTGTAGTTGAGCTGGGCAATATTACAACCATATTGATTTATTATCCTATGAAGTGATAACATTTGGTTCCAATATATTGCATACAAACATATCTTTTTGCGAAATTCTTTACAATTATTAATTTCTTTGTCAAGTCTTAACTTTAAGTTTACATACATGCATAATTCTTGCCTCCTGTACAGGATGTACTGATGAACTTGGCCAAGGCGGTCGCCAACGCCGCCGCCATGATGGTCCTGAAGGCCAAAAACGTGGCCCAAGTGGCGGAGGACACAATCCTTCAAAACCGTGTCATAGCCGCCGCTACCCAGTGTGCCCTGTCCACCTCGCAGTTGGTGGCATGTGCTAAGGTACAACGCCCAATAGACCAAAACCGATTGCATTTTTCCCCCTCAATATGGTGACAGCACCGTCCTTGTGCTCATAGGTGGTGAGTCCCACAATCAGCTCCCCCGTTTGTCAGGAGCAGCTCATCGAAGCCGGGAAGCTAGTGGACCGCTCGGTGGAGAGCTGCGTCCAGGCTTGCCTCTCGGCCACGGAGGACGGAGAGCTCCTCAAACAGGTGACTAGTGATTTTTTTTTATGGTGGTTAGGTATGCTTTCATGTCCCAATACACTTGAGCTAAGCAGCCACACATTAACCCTTTATAGGCCATTTGATGAAATACGGTGTTATTGGGGAACATAGGGTTTTAAGCATTAACTGTTTTAAATCATCAGTTCTATTAAAGTTTCATTTTCCGGATTATGAATACCCCCAAGTGCGACTCTTTTTTTTTTCCACGGAACACCGTCAGCCTGTTTTGTTGCGGTTATTTTCTTCTTTTTTTATGACTATAGTTATCTGAAAAAGGATTTAGCCCGCCTTTTTATTACTGTTACTTTGACATATGTATATTATTGCTTTCTGATAAAATAAAAAATGCCTGTCCAAACTTGTGACTAATATTCCAGGGCACCTTATAGTCCTCAAAATACGTTATGATTTTTTTTAAATACATGTACAATGTACATGTATATGTATATATGTGTGTTTGTGTGTGTGTAACTGCCTAATTTCCAAAGGCATTTTTAATACAAGCTATTTTGATGACAGCCATTCGTTGATATAAGTGTGCAAGTAAAATCAAAACATGCATTTGGGAATGAGTTATTTTGAGAAGTGCAGGATTCACAGAAATCTTCCATCACACTTTGCAGGTGAGCGCAGCAGCCAGCGTGGTCAATCAAGCCCTGGAGGATCTGCTGCAACACGTCCGTCAATACACCTCTCGAGGAGAACCCATTGGCCGCTACGACCAGGCCACCGACACCATTATGACAGTCACTGAGAGCATATTCACCTCCATGGGAGATGCAGGTCAGTCCATGCTCCAGGTCAAAGGATCCCATTTCCCGATACGCAAATGTTCCTACAAAATGACATCAAAATTTAAAGACCATTCCCCCTGCCTTCTTCGCAGGAGAGATGGTCCGTCAAGCCCGTGTGCTGGCTCAGGCCACCTCGGACCTAGTGAATGCCATGAGGTCGGACGCCGAAGCGGAGGTGGACATGGACAACTCCAAGAAGTTGCTGGCGGCGGCTAAATTGCTGGCCGATGCCACCGCCAGAATGGTTGAGGCAGCAAAGGTACTCATTTTTTTCTTTCCTTCTATTTAGCCACAGCTACTCCTACTTATAATACCATAATATTAATACCTACCCAGTCAAAATCCCATTTTACACCACACTGCTCCCAGCTGTACAGTATTTTCCACTGTAAAGTGTTAGAACATTAAAAACCTGAATTAATTCCAATGAGGTTTTTCTAACTGTACTTTACATGTAATGAATTGGGCAGTGAGTGAATAATGACTTAATTATACTGTACATTCCTCATTTTGTCAAGTGAGATGACGAATATCTGACCTGACACTGAACTGTAATTTAAGTTTGACATTTTAATTAAGTCTGGACAGGCTTAGGGTTAACCAAAACGGTTTCTATGCTTATTGCCACACTTTGCAGCTCCGCTCTTTTTCGGTACCATGATCAAAGCTAGGGAAGAGGAAAAAAAATCCTAAACTAAACGTTGGCACTGATGTGTGTATGAATGTTAAGTCACTGTGATTCCAAGTGTGGCTTAATGCAACTCACTTGCTGTTTCATCCTAATTTAACCTGTGTAATAACCCTTGACAAATTAATGTAATGCTAAATTTAGACAAATCCTATTGAGTCAAATGAAGCCTGGAATATTCATAGATTAAAGAAATAGATACATCAGATAGATACTGTAATCTAATGTGGATTATGACAAGGGTCTCTTCATCGATTTTTAGTTTTTTTTAAGCTTTTATTTATGAAAGGATTTGGACAATGCGATCACTCCTACAAAATGGACAGGAAAAAAGACCCTTTACAATGCAGGAATTTCGTCTACTAAAACTACATTATGGCTTGTTTTGTAGATGCTATGTGCTAATATGCTTTTTTTGTGTTTTGCTTGTGTAACCTAAGGGCGCAGCAGCCTATCCTGAAAACGAGGATCAACAGCAGCGATTGAGAGAGGCTGCAGAGGGACTTAGAGTAGCCACTAATGCTGCTGCTCAGAACGCCATCAAGAAGAAACTGATCAACAGACTAGAGGTCTGTGGCCATTGCATATCATATTCTATCACTTTTATGTCATTTTGAAGTTGGGGTCAGCCCACAGGCTGGACTAGTAATGTCCAGATCACATTATATTTTTGCATGTGAGGCACTTTAATTTAAGAATCTGCCAAGTCCTGATCCAATAACTCAGAAATCTAATAAATATGGGGTTTACATTTTTATTCTTCATTTTTTTCCACCATTTTTTATGACACTACCCCAAGACTAGAGCCATATAAATGAGTTTATAAATAGTCGTTTCAATGAAACAAGAAAACACATTTTTTTGCGTATATGTAATTTGATTTATCTTAGTTGTGATTTCCTTTTTGGGTTTTTTGCTGTTGCATTATATTTGTTTTTTTTACAATATACTATTGTTATTTACTATAACTTACTCACTACCTGCCACTCAGTTATAGATATGAGATCAAATGGTAAGAATGGCAGAAAACAATAGCTGGATTGGGTTGGAATTTATGACTTTACACTTCCCAAACCTTGTTCTTTTTTTACACGTATCCGATTCTTTGCAAATGACGGGCCTGATCGGATTGGGGTCATCCCGAAGACAAGACGTGACAATGTATGAGCTGAATTGAATGACTGTGTGCATTTTATATTCCAGAATGCTGCCAAGCAAGGTGCAGCCGCCGCCACCCAAACCATCGCCGCCGCTCAGAATGCCGCCGCCTCCAACAAAAACACAGCCGCTCACCAGCAATTGGTTCAGAGCTGCAAGGTGGGCATCATTATGTTATTTATGAGATATAGCATACCGTCATTCGTGGAAGAGATTCCCAATCACCTTGCCATTGAACGTGTGTATTACAAACACTATAATTAAAATATGCCATGGGAAATGATCTAATTTCATGTAATTGTTTTGTAAATTGCACTTTAGTTGCTATAATGAATCGAATTTTTCTTCATCTGTCTGTAATAACTGGCAGTACAATTCACTGCCAACCCAGAGCAGATTTTTATTTTCTGTGTGAAACATCGCATGGGGTTTTCAATTTGTAAAATGTGTGGCTGTTATTTTAAGGGTTGTTTCTATCGTGACTAGATAGATTTTTTTGCATACTTCACTTTGCATAATCCAAACTAACACTAGGCAATTCAAACTGAATATTTCCAATGGAAAGTTACCAAAACAGGCCACTACATAACATTATATAATATAAAATTGTGCTCTGTAAAGATGCTCATTATCTAATGTTAATTTTGGACACACGCTACGTCGTAATTATAAACCATTATACTAGATGCCATTTAATCTTTAATTTAAGTGTGACAGTGGCTCCCTTGTTGGTTAGGAGTCTGAAAAATTCATCCAAGACCACAAAACTGACTCTCCCTACTTAGTATGAGCATTAAATCTTGATAAACATCATTTTTAATCACATTCATGCCTTGTTTTGTCAACACGCAAATTGCGCATAATGGGGCCAAGTCAGGCTGAAAAATGATTTTACATCGAAATGGCCAATTAAAACGTTACAATTTTCAAATCATCAATGCTGTGCTAACTAAATAAACCAACTCATTCAGGCCCGTTTTGACAGGAAATATTTTCATTTAATCTTGAACTCACATTCTCAAATTGTATGACAATAATTTTATGCCATATCACTCAGCCCTATGTATTAATATGCAATAAACTGCTACAAAACTGCTCCAATGGATCATTCTTGATTAACGATTAATTACTGGTTGTTTTTTGTTTCTTAGGCAGTGGCTGACCACATTCCTCAGCTGGTCCAGGGTGTGCGCAGCAGTCAGGCCAAACCGGACGACATCAGTGCACAACTTGCTCTCATTATCGCTAGCCAGAACTTCCTACAGGTGCAACACACACACACTCACACTCACACACACTTAATGGAAATTGAAATTTGATGCCCCGGAATTGTCACCATTACTCTGGGAAACAGGCTGATCAAAGTATAAATAGAACTGGCTCCATGTGGGGACATTTTTAAAAATGGATCCTATTTTTGAAGTGAGAGCTCAAGAGGCACTTACGAACAAAGTGATTCAACTATACTTTATTTCCGCTAATGGTAGCCTGTGAATGTATTTATTCAATAATAGGAGAGTATTATACATAGAATGGGACTCTTAAAGTGCCATATATGTCAAGTAAAACAAAAAAAATAGCGAGAACTGAAGCAGGCAGAGGAGAATTTAGAAGTCCTTTAGATCTCTAGGACATAAACGTAGTTGTGTGTAATATTGTGGAGCAGCTATTATTTGTCAAAGACACGCCGAATAACAGTAGACCTCTCTGGGGAAGATATTAAGTCAGTCTTCATACTTTAAGTCCTCTTAGAGAGCGTTATCTTGCAATGTAGTTGTTTTGTTAAGCGACAGTGTTAGAATAGCCTCAGTGACTATTTCATGTCAGTGTGAGAGTAATATGTATATTAGCAGTACTAAGGAAGTGGAGCAGTGCAGTCTTTTAGGCTGAGTCACATTTTGGGCAAAAAAAATGGGATTCGTCATAACTTCTCTAGAGTTTTGCCTTACTCGGCAGATTTATCAAATGGATTTGTATTTTACTCTACACAGCCTGGTAGTAAGATGGTGACTTCCACCAAGTCATCGGTTCCCACCGTGACAGATCAGGCTGCAGCCATGCAGCTGGGTCAGTGTGCCAAGAATCTGGCCACCTGCCTGGCAGAGTTGAGAACAGCTGCACAGAAGGTAGCAAACATACTTTAAATCTGGATTTAAGATTTAATATAGAGCACTCTTTTCTATGTCAAAATGCTATACTTTGTATAAAAAAAGTATTTTTCTACCATACTCTTTTTATAAGGAACTGGCTACCGTATTTTCTGGACTATAGGCCGCAAATTTTTTTTCATAGTTTGGCTAGGCCTGCGACTAATACTGAAGTACTTATTTTTTTCCCTCTGACCACCGAAAGCCTGTTTTTTTAAGCTATGGTTATCCAAAATAAAAACTAGAAATGTTAAATTAAGAAGTGCCTATTTAGCCTGTTGTTTTTTTAACCATTTTAACTTCTTTCTGAACAAATAATTTTGTCCTCAATGTAATTATTTGGTTGGTGCGACTCATAGTTCAAAAAATATGGTATACATTTATTGTTTCTACTGTTAAAGCAGTGGATTTCACAAATATTTGACAATGGAGAAACATTTATCTTCATTTTTTCGCTTTCAATTCAATCATAGACTCTTTTTGCCCTGACAATTTTGTAAACTCATCTGTGTTGTGATTAGGCACATGAGGCTTGTGGTCCTATGGAGATTGACTCGGCACTCACTGCCGTCCAGACACTGAAGAGTGAGTTGCAAGATGCCAGGCTAGCTGCCGGACACGGGCAGCTAAAACCTCTGCCGGGAGAGTCGGTAAAAAATCGCCTTACTCCCATTTTTTTAAAAGAATTTATATAGTTGTAAAAGTATTTTTTCTATTGGTTCATAAGTTGGAAAAGTGTGCTCAAGAGCTGGGCAGCACGTCCAAGTCGGTCGGGTCCTCCATGGCTCAACTCCTCACCTGTGCTGCTCAAGGCAATGAACATTACACAGGTCGGTGCTGCAGATGAACTTAGCGTTAGTTCTTGTATTCAATTCAACATTTTTTAGGGTGTTTTGGGCATTTCTGGAAATTCAAGCATCAAATAATTTTTTCATAGGAGTGAAATCACCAATTTTCTTGATGATTTGAAAAACTGAAAAAAGCCTAACTACAAATTGTACTGCATCTCATTAAATCTCTACTTCAAATAAGGATATTCATGTATCTGCACTCTCACATGCTCACGATAACGTATGCGCGATAGGCATAGCGGCGAGGGAGACGGCACAGGCTTTGAAGACGCTGGCCCAGGCGGCCCGGGGGGTCGCGGCCTCCACCACCGATCCCAAAGCAGCCGCCGCCATGCTGGAGTCGGCCCGAGACGTCATGGAGGGTTCTGCGCTTCTCATACACGAAGCCAAAGAGGCACTCGTCAGCCCTGGAGATGCTGAGAGCCAGCAAAGGTTGGCCCAGGTAAGTTTCATTTTCATTATTATTATTATTTTAAATAACTTAAAAGCCATTAGAGCAATATCTTTCCTTTCAGTGTTATACGTCGTAAAATTCCAAAGTTACTGTGTGATTAATGGGGAAATAAAGGTTCATTTTTTTTAGAGTAGATTAGATTTATCCATCACCTTTCAATGTCAGCCATTAAGTTAAAAATGCTAATGAGGCTTTTTTAAACAAATTGTTGATAAAAAAAATACTTTATTATATAATATTTCCGTTGGGACAGAAGGTAAGAAGCAGATGGAACATCTGTTGTTTTAAGCTATGGACATAATTAAATACTAATACTGCATAATTAAGAAGGTGGTGCATTTCACAAGGAAAACATCTTTAATGATTTATGCTGTATCTCATTTTCCCAGCTCATTAAAAAAATGTTAGGTTGTGTTGCCTATGCAATGTTTTGTAATATAACATCATTTTAAAAAGAAAATTCTGGTCTTCCTCAAACGTGCAGGTGGCTAAAGCCGTGTCTCATTCATTGAACAACTGCGTCAACTGCCTGCCCGGTCAGAAAGATGTTGACATGGCACTCAAGAGCATCGGGGAAGCTAGCAAGAAGCTCCTCATTGAAAGTGTGAGTAGCATGAAGCACCTTGTAGGCACACAGGGAAAGAAACGCTGTTGTTTACTTGACTTTTTAGATCCCGCCGGCCTCTAAAACCTTTCAAGAGGCGCAGAGCGAGCTCAATCAAACGGCGGCTGATCTGAACCAGTCTGCGGGCGAGGTCGTCCACGCCTCTAGAGGCTCCAGCAGCCAGCTGGCGGTGGCGTCTGGCAAGTTCAGTGAAGATTTTGATGAGTTTTTGGATGCCGGCATCGAGATGGCAGGGCACACACAGGTCTGTCTTGCTTGTTGTAAACTATGCAAACAATCTTCTGTGTCTGTGCTTGCTACTTTCTTGCGGCTGCAACCGAGGGAATTTCCTGAATACAGGATGAAATAAAGTTCTAATCTAAATATATATATATATATATATGTATATCCATATAATACACAACGTAAATAGAGTATCAGCCAAGGCTCGAAACTTTTTAGTGTTTTGACTGCAATTGATCAACTTTCCTACTACAATAGGTTGGATTGGATAACTTTATTCATTCCGTATTTGGGAAATTTCATTGTCACAGTAGCAAGATGCCAAGAATCCAGATACAACAAAGACATTTTTGACATAAATAGATAGGTAATTAATAAGTTAATAAATAAATACATAAATATATAAGAAAAAATATCCACTTTTGCTTTAGCCCATGTTGTTTTTTCTCACTTTAAATTTTTCTAACTTTCACATTTCGGTCTTTTTGTCTTGGCTACCTGATCATTTCAGAAAAGGGACGACCAAGTTCAGGTGATCAGTAACCTGAAGAATATTTCCATGGCTTCCAGCAAGCTTTTGCTAGCTGCCAAGAGCCTATCCGTAGATCCGGCCGCAGCCAATGCCAAGAACCTACTATCGGCTGCTGCAAGGTACTACGCAAAAACTGCTAACATGAATCATTGCTCTTGAGTACTGAGTTTTCTTCTTCCATGTTTCAGAGCTGTGACTGACAGCATCAACCAGCTGATCACGCTGTGCACTCAGCAGGCACCGGGACAGAAGGAGTGTGATAACGCCTTAAGAGAGCTCGAGGTTATACACATTCTTTTTTTTTTTAATGAGGTTTCCCACAAAGGAAAGTTGAAAATATCAATATAGTTTGAAGGGAATTAGAACCAAAATATCTTGATTATTAGATCTCACATTTGTGTTTTTCTGTTATTTCGAGTAAAAGGCCAAAGCGGAATAATGTTTGTGTAAAAGAGCATTGCTGGATTCTTTCAGGCTGTTCGGGGAATGCTGGACAACCCCAACGAACCTGTCAATGACCTTTCTTATTTTGACTGTATCGAGAGTGTCATGGAAAATTCCAAGGTAGGCTATCCCGCTCCACCAGCAGGTCACAAAAACATCCGTCATTTGTGACCATCTGTTGCTCCACTACATTTATTCACTCGATTTATGCACAGATCTTGGGAGAATCCATGGCTGGAATTTCCCAGAACTGTAAGACTGGAGATGTCATGTCTTTTGGAAGCTGTGTTGGATTGGCGTCCAAAGCTCTCTGTGGGCTTACTGAAGCTGCAGGACAGGTATGCCCCCCATTTCCCCCAAATGGCATTCATTCAAGTGTTATTCCTTTCTCCAATGTGAAAATCCAAGTTAAAAGCATTATTTTTGTGAGTTTACAAAGGTACTTTAATTTAGCCAAAGTGTTAATAGGCTCTTTCTATATGGCAGTCGTCCTACCTGGTGGGTGTATCGGATCCCAATAGTCACGCGGGTCACCAGGGTTTGGTGGACCCCATCCAGTTTGCCAAAGCCAACCAGGCAATCCAGATGGCCTGCCAGAATCTTGTGGACCCAGAGAGCAGCGCCTCCCAGGTACAATGCAGCCATTGAATGAAACCTGCTCCAGATGTATTGTTTATTGTCTCCCAAGTTGGCAGTACAATATGGCTTGAAATGGGTGAAAATTGTCCCTTAGTTTGAGGGTTGATACATGCTATTTAAGTGCTGCAATGACCTTTTTAATGGAGCGAGAATCCTCAGGAGCATTTTTTCCTGTTGATATTTCAGGTACTCTCGGCAGCTACGATAGTGGCAAAGCACACGTCGGCCCTGTGCAACGCCTGCCGTCTTGCCTCTTCCAGGACCACCAATCCCGTTGCCAAGAGGCACTTTGTCCAGTCGGCTAAGGAGGTGGCCAACAGCACGGCAAACCTGGTCAAGACTATCAAGGTGGGGTTCAGTTTTGTCCTGTCAAGGTTATACATTGGATGGTAGAATAATTGACTATAGCTTTTGTCATTCTTTTAGTTTGTTGATGTCTTTATGGTTTTTTTTTTCCTACTCCAGGCTCTAGATGGGGATTTCTCTGATGAGAACAGAAATAAATGTCGAGTAGCAACGGCTCCTCTCATCGAAGCTGTTGAAAACCTGACTGTATTTGCATCCAACCCCGAATTCGCCAGCATACCGGCACAGATTAGTCATGAGGTCAGTCGCAAAAAGCTGTTCTAGAAGTGGTTTATCTGTGTTGGCATCACTCTGCGGTGTATCATAATTTGTTGCCAAAAAATGCTCATAGAAACCTAAAAAAAGTGACTGTTTTCTGACACATGTTAAAATGTTTTTAAATTAATCTATATTTATACTTGTCTACTACCAATCTACCTCACACAGGGTACAGTAGCCCAGGAGCCTATCATCCAATCAGCATGCTCAATGCTTGATAGCTCCACCTACCTGTTGAAGACTGCACGTTCATTGGTTATCAACCCCAAAGACCCGCCCACCTGGTCTGTTCTGGCCGGCCACTCGCGAACCGTCTCCGACTCAATCAAGAGTCTCATCACAGCCATTCGGTCAGTTTGCCTTGGAGCCTATGTTAAAGCTTATCAAATTTATTTTGTCTACATTTTACAATTTTTCGTTGTATCTTAGCGTTAAAAAGAATTGATTCTAAATGCTGGAAATAGTTTATACCTGCCAGATAGTGAATCAATATTACACCGCTAGTGGTTATTAACTATTTATTATAGTTAAAAATTCATGATTAGACTTGAATTTGGAATGTGGAGAAGGTCTTTTTTTTTCTTTCTCCTCCTGTGTTTTTCATTTTTTCTGTTTTTCCTTCCCCATCCGTCTTTGTCAAACTCTGTTCTTTCTACCACCTGTTCATCGTCCTCCAACCCGGCTCCCCCCCATCAATTTTATTGCTCTCTCTCTCCGGCCCATTTCCTTCTCAGGGACAAGGCCCCCGGCCAGCGCGAGTGCGATTTGTCAATTGATAACATCAACAAATGTATTCGAGAAATTGAGCAGGCCTCTCTGGCAGCAGTCAGCCAGAATTTACCCAGCAGAGATGACATCTCTCTGGAGGTAAAGTATCCGGAGGATAGCTATCGTCATTTTCCATTTTTAATACAATATAAACATACACACTCAATCTGTATGTATTCAACAATTTCTTTTAGATGTAATGTATACACATGCTTAAAATCCTCTTTTAGCCAGCTGACATTTCTCAATTTTTTTTTATCGTAACATGAAACTGCTGCAGCCAGCGCACAAAGGGTTCTATCCTAATAACAGTGAAAGGCTAAATAAATACATTTCTGTAATTGCAGTAAATGTCCTACAAATGTGTTTGTAACCAGGTTATTGTCTTTCACCTCTTTAGAGGAAATTCAGTTTGAGAGTAAATGCTAAGATCAATTTTTTCCACAAAGCAGATACTAGTTGCAAGACTTAAAATGGCACACAGCAACCAATGTACTTTCATTTCCTTTTTTAAAATTTTTTTTAGGCATTGCAAGAGCAGCTGACATCATCCGTACAGGAAATTGGCCACTTAATCGACCCTGTTTCCACTGCTGCTAGAGGCGAAGCTTCCCAACTAGGACACAAGGTGCAGTATATGGGGCAATGCGTGAATGAATTTAACGGTATGACTGTGAAAAAAGCAAAAGTGGCACTAGAGTGAACATGCATTTTCTTCTTGGAGAATACTTTTCAGACCCACCTCCATTAGGAACCCCCCCCCCAAAAAAAAAAAATTAGAACTTTTTTTCCAAATGCGGAATAGTGACGAAATTGTAAATTAAAGAGAAATTTCCTTCCATTGCGCGTTTACATTTTTCTCCCAGATTACCAATCAGAATCCATGAAAAATTGCTTCAAGCCAATCATTAATTGCTGATGATATTCACTAATAACAATTCAGGTCTGAAGTCAAAAACCACTCCATTGGAAATTTAGCCTCCATTCGGGAAAACAATTCCATAATCAAGTGAAAACAGCGTCATGATTTAACAATATGCGAGTAATCACGAAGGTTGTTGGATAGCAATCACGCTGCATCAGCAATTTCTTAAGCGTCCTGCCAGGTCTGCATTCTGGGGTAAAGGTCAGTCCTATCTTCCAGTAAACTGTCTTCAGAACGAGGACTCGGTGACATATTAAAATCCCGGCCTCGCCCAAGACAAATTGAAGAAGCTCTCATGCAAAAATGATTAAATGCACACATATATATATATAATAGTATGACAGAATTTTTTGGGGGGGTCCTACCTTGACAGAATGGTTTAATTTCTGTTGATGGTCATCTTTGTTAATCAGCTATGAAAAAAAGATTAAAATGTTGATAATCAAACTTCTTTTGAATTCAGGTAAGTCAGCTGGCTGGGTACTTTGAACCGCTGAGTCAAGCTGCAGTGGGCGTGGCTTCCAAGTTGAGGGACCACCAGCAGCAGATGACATTCCTCGATCAGACCAAGACCTTGGCCGAGTCCGCCTTGCAGATGCTTTATGCTGCTAAAGAGGGCGGAGGAAACCGCAAGGTCAGATCTTTATTTACCGTTTATCATAACCATGGAAAATTAATGGTTCGTTTTTTTTTCTTCCCCAAGCCAAGCTACTACTTTTTTAAATGGGTGTACTAACTGTTTTTTGCCATTTTCAGGCGTCCCACACACACGACGCCATTGCCGAAGCCTCCCAGCTCATGAAGGAAGCCGTGGATGACATCATGGTGACATTGAACGAGGCTGCAAGCGAAGTCGGCATGGTCGGGGGAATGGTGGATTCCATCGCGGAATCCATGGCCAAAGTACGTCCAATTTGGTAACTCATTCTTGCAGCGGGGCAATGATGAGTAAGATTTAGTTGCCATGACGACTGCAGAGGAGAAGCTGGAGAATTTCTCATCTCTTTGCTGGCTTCCCGTGATGTGTTAATCTAACACAAAGCTTTAATGTATATAGTGCAATCTGGCAGTCACATTTTTGTCTTTTTTTAACCTGTGATCACATAATCACTAGATTCTTCCTTAACACTGTCTGCATTTTAATAGAGCTATTAAGTATGCTTTATCACGGGCATTCATTTAATAATGTATTTAAGGTGATGGTTGTTATGAACAAAATTACTAATGCGAGTCCAGCAAGTGTCATTGCAAAATGAAAGAATTTTTATGTAAATTATGTTATGTATTGTCCCTTCAAATTCAATCTAAATGTCTGTTCTTTTTCAGCTTGATGAGGGAACACCCCCTGAACCCCAAGGCTCATTTGTGGATTACCAGACCAGTATGGTCAAACACTCCAAAGCTATAGCGGTCACAGCTCAGGAAATGGTAAATCCTTTTCGATCTCAAAAGTTCCACGTGAAGGCAAAGTGGAACAAATTTCATTTTTGATCTATTTTTTATTGGTCAATTCTGGTCTGTTGTGATTCAGATGACAAAATCAGTGACATGTCCAGACGAACTTGGAGGTCTTGCATCTCAGGTGACCGTCGACTTTAGCCAGTTGGCCGTAGATGGACGGATGGCTGCCCACACGGCCGAGCCCGTGGAGGTGGGACTAGTGACACGGACGGCTTCACATAACAACAACACGCTGGGAAATCACGGGCAAGTTTCTGTTTCCAGATCGGCTTCCAGATCAAGACTCGAGTTCAGGAGTTGGGCCATGGTTGCATCTACCTGGTGCAAAAGGCTGGAGCGCTACAAGTTACTCCTTCTGACAGCTATACCAAGCGCGAGCTCATTGAATGCGCACGCACAGTTACAGAAAAGGTAGGCCATGTGTGTCAAAGTGACGGCTCAGGGGCCAAATCTGGCCCGCCACATCATTTTGTGTGGCCCGGGAAAGTAAATCATGAGAGCCGACTTTCTGTTTTAGGATCAAATTAAAATGAAGAGTATAGATGTATATTCAATTTCCTGATTTTCCCCCTTTTAAATCAATAATTGTAATTTTTTTAATCCATTTTTTCCGTTTTTCGGTCAAAAATCATTTTGTAAAATCTAAAAATATATATATATAAAAAGCTAAAATAAACATCGTTTTATTTAGATCTTTAAAAAACGGAATATTCAGGGCTTTTAATCCAGTTAATTTATTCCATTTATATATAAAAAAATCTAAATATTCTATCTGAAACGTGAAATAATGTCGACGTTAAAGCGGCCCGCAAACCAACCCGAGTCTGACACCCTTGAGGTAGGCAACCTCACATCAATAGATGTTCTTCGAGAATGTATTCATTCACCTTGTTTAATTAATTTTTTTCCACTGAACTTGTTTTTTATAGTCACAATAGTGGCGAATATTCCGCTAACTGTAACAGTGAAAATTGATTACACAATGAGTGCCATCCGCGGCAGCCAATGAGTGACTAATCCTTTTTTTTCCCCGCGAGCATACACACAAAGCCCATAATTAAAGCCTTTCTGTTGTCTTGTGTGGGTCCTCAGGTGTCTTTGGTGTTGTCGGCTCTCCAGGCAGGCAACAAGGGAACGCAAGCCTGCATCACAGCAGCCAGCGCCGTGTCGGGCATCATCGCCGATCTGGACACTACCATCATGTTCGCCTCAGCCGCAACGCTCAATGCAGAAAACGGCGAGTCCTTTGCTGACCACAGGTGGGAGAGGTCAATTCCATCTCTTTTTTAATTTTGGAGGGGGATTTTACTCTTCAAGTCAAATTAAGATTACGCTTATGTGATGGAATGACTCAGTAGAAGGCAGAAAAAAAGGAGAGAAAAATGTCTTTCTGTCGAAAAGTGCAAAAAACCCCTCAGAATTTGATGAATGAAGTGTCATATCTTTCTTGGTTTTGAAGATGTCTCTTTGTGATTTCTTACCGTGACAACAAAAGGAGACAAACGTCTGATGTTATTCGCCGCAATGACCCAAAAGATGATCTGAGATTGGAAAAGAAAATTGTTTTGTGGAATTGCTCATCATGTCCTTCCACGGGCATGAAAGCAGAAAACTCACAAAAGCCTTGACCGGGGGGATGGGTGGGCTGGGATTGATCTTTCACTTTACACACATTTTAGTTCTGCTTTAGCTGATACGTAGAAAGCTGTTATCTATTTAACATTTTGAAAATGCCTATTAACATTTTTGCAGACAGGATGTAAACAAAGTTCGTTTATATACAAATAAATCCAATTTTGAATGTACCCTCTACATTCTACAATGACAATACTAGCAATGAAGTTTATGTATGTGTTTTTAGTTTTATACTATAAAAATACAGTGGCACAAAACAGCTCCAAAAAAACATTTAGATCACTTAAATAAAAGCAGAATTTCATAAAAGTCACAAAAATAATAAAAAAATGTTTGGAAAAAACAACTCTATTTTCAAAGACGGAAATGAAGATCTTGGTCATTTTATTGGTTTTGATTTGCTATACTGGGGTTTTTTATGAAATTTTTAAAGACTTTAGTCTCATTCCATGCCGATAACTCTTATCTCTCCTCAGAGAAAACATCCTGAAGACAGCCAAAGCTCTAGTGGAGGACACAAAGATGTTGGTGTCTGGTGCCGCTTCTGGGCAAGACAAGTTGTCACAAGCTGCCCAATCCTCTGCCAAAACCATCACCCAGCTCACCGACGTTGTCAAACTGGGGGCGGCTAGCATTGGCTCTGATGACCCAGAGACACAGGTTACCTGCTCACTTTCTTTCTACAAGTCACTGCTGAACTACACGACTACATAGCGCTCTATTATTATTTGACCACCTGATTCTTTTAACTTTAGGTGGTTCTGATAAATGCCGTCAAAGACGTCGCCAAGGCTCTCGCAGAGCTCATCAGCGCTACCAAATGTGCTGCCGGCAAAACAGCAGATGACCCATCCATGTATCAACTTAAGGGTGCAGCCAAGGTGATGGCAATTTCATATTAAAGATATATTCGAACTATCATTTCTGTGCGTCATATTGTGTTTAATAAGAGTGAAGCTCATAAAAGTTATGTAAAGTGACCAGTAGAGTTATGTTTATGTCCAAAGGAAATTGTTAAACAATCCTTGAAGGATCTACATATCATGTGGTTTTGTGCAACCCCTGTCGATTTTCTTTAGGTACTACAAGCCTAACTGCTTAACCAAATGGAAATTTACAAAAACGGTGATTTATCAAATTAAGGAATAAATACTAGTCTAATATAGGCACTCATGGGCCTCAATAATAGACACACCAACTCAATCGCTCTCAGAAAAGTTTAAAAACTTAGCATTGAGTGGAAATTATCTTAAATGTAGTACTGTTTTCTGTAATTTAACTAATAAAACGTGTCTATTTACATAATGAGTAAATGTACACATTGGCAGTTGGATTGTTTTTACATATATATCAGCAGGTTTCTCTTAAAAAGCCTAATTTTGAGTTTTTATAGAGTTCAGTGCCAGGATTTTGACGGACTGTAATTATTGTTTGCAGGTTATGGTGACAAATGTGACCTCGCTGCTGAAAACGGTGAAGGCCGTGGAGGACGAGGCCACGCGGGGTACCAGAGCACTGGAGTCCACCATTGAGTGCATCAAACAGGAAATGACTGTAAGATAAGGCTGCCTAACATAATATTGATAAATACAGTAGTGCTCAAATACCCTATAAAAAATGGAGTGAAGAAATATTAATCATCAAAACAGTTTGGCGAGCTTGTTTGCTTATCAATAGGACAAAATAATATTTGGACCAACAAATGCAAGATTTTGTTTGTCTCTATGGGTGCAGATTGATGGTTAATTAAGTCAGAGTTAAGAAAAAAAACATCTTTTGTTGTCCTGAAAAATGTTTTTATTTTTATTTTGTCTTTTAAATACTAAGAAAACATTACAAGGCATGCAAAATTGAACAAAAATAGGCCCAAACCTTACAGGGTTAAATGTGTGAGAAAAAAAAATTCAAGTCACATGACGCCAAACACCCATATGGCCATTTCCAGGTATTCCACTCCCGCGACCCCCCGAACAAAACAACCACACCCGAAGAATTTATCCGCATAACCAAGGGCATCACCATGGCGACGGCCAAAGCGGTGGCGGCTGGCAACTCTGCCCGACAGGAGGACATCATCCACACAGCCAACTTGAGTCGCAAGGCTGTCTCTGACATGCTCGCCAGCTGCAAGGTTCTTACTTTACAGTCCATCACTTGATGAGCGAAAGAGTCAAGCTATACAATAGTGATTCATTTGTGTTCTGCAGCAAGCGGCTTTCCATCCCGATGTCAACGAGGAGGTCAAGAACAGGGCGCTGAGATTAGGGTCAGAGTGCACGACTGGATATATTGATCTGCTTGAACAAGTGCTTATGGTACGTGGCATTCTTTTGTCTAACTGTATCTTTACTAGGTTTGCTGTGTGAGTCCAGGATAATAATCCAGGATCATACACTAGTTTTACTAGTGTGTTTAGTCAGTTATGTTTTTTGCGCGTAGGTATTGCAAAGGCCGACTAATGAGCAGAAGCAGCAGCTTGCAGCGTGTTCAAAACGAGTGGCGGGATCGGTCACAGAACTCATCCAGTCTGCCGAGGCCATGAAAGGTAAACACACACACACACACATAGCAAAATTAGACAGTACAGTAAACATTGCTCATATATGCCGAATTCTGACACCTTTATATTGGATAATTGGACTTTATTCCACCTGTGCTCTGGAAATTTTGTTGTCACAGTAACAAGAGAGTGAGGATGCAGAAATAGGAAAGGCATTTTAGACAAATACAGGGACAAAAATGTACTCACTTTTAGAATTAAAATGTACTCACTAAAAGGTTTTCTGGTCATTCTAAAAGTGAGTACATTTTTTGAGACACCCTGTAGATAGGTAATAAGTTAATAAATAAATTCATGAATAAATATATAGATTAGTAAGCATGTTGCTGAAATATTGTTGAGGACAAAGTGTACAGTCAAAGAATAAATGTGTAATTTCTGAAACAACTATTTTTTATTTTATAAATAGTCCTTGTTTCTCAAGAACAGACATTCAGTGAATCACATAATACATTCAAATATCATTACAAAGTATGATCGCCCTGATCTGATATAATTAGTCACACAACTGCTTGTCTCTAATATTCCTTGGTAGCTATTAAAAATGTACCTTGCATTTTAATTTTCCCAAATTAACCGTTTTCTATTACAGTCCATACTGTTACCTCATTGTCTGCCATTGACGACGATTGACAGCCAATTCATTTTAGCTGCCAACCCTCCCAGATCGAATCGATTATCTATCTCTGTAAATGGCAGGCAATGAGCTAAAAGCTGTGAAAAACTATAATTGCTTATCAATTTAACAAATTGCTTGATTCCCAAGAATGTTAACCCTGCTGTCGTCCTTGTTTTGTCGCCACAGATGAAGGTAAGTTAGGGTTGTTTTTGGTATTGAAACTGATACACCAATCCCTCTATACAGGTTTTATTGTTTGTTTTTGTTTTACGGTCGCTAATACAAATTCATTTCATCCCATCTCCAAGTTGGACTGCATCACTTTGTTTTAAGCACTTAAATCAGTGGTGTCAAATATAAGGCCTGTGGGCCAGAAGTAGCCCGCCATGGGGTCCGCGATCCGGCCCGTCGGGGTGTGCTGCCTCAGTCACCTTAAATTAAAAAATGTTTAATAGCCAAACATGAACTGGTCCACATGAGATCTAGTTGGCATGATTATGCCCCTGCGAGGCAAACTGAGTTTGACACCCCTGACCTTAATCATCACTTCATGCGTGTTGTGGTGGCTGTGGCACCTCCATCATTGTGGGAACGTCGTGAAGCATGATCTTTAAATCGGAAGTTTTTATACGCAAACCTCCTTCGTGACGGGTACATTGTCATCCCTCGGACCAGGTTCTGAGTGGGTGGACCCCGAAGACCCGACGGTTATCGCTGAGACCGAGCTGCTTGGGGCGGCGGCGTCCATTGAGGCGGCTGCGAAGAAGCTGGAGCAGCTCAAACCTCGAGCCAAGCCCAAGGTGAGACATATGTACAGTAAACTGCACACAGAATTTTTTAAAATATTTTTTCTAAGAATAAAGGTTCTTTATAGTATTGACCATATGTATTGGTAGGTCAAATGTTTCCTTGATTTGTGAAATTTCACTTTAAAAGTTGGACTTCAGCCAATAGTGGTAGTTAGTGTGCTGTGAAGGTACAAAAAGTTCATCACACATTTTAGTAAAAGTATATCAAACTTCTCAGCAGATTCTTAGATCTTAAATTCATTTTTATCACTCCTAACTATTTTCAGTTTTAGGGAATGAACATTTTAAAATGTCTTCTAAATCTGTTTTATGTAATTGGCGAAAATTCAAAGCATAATTGTTAAACCGTTAACCCAAAACAATGTTTCTAGAAATGTGGATGTTGTGTCTCTTGTGTTGTCTCCTCCATGTTGACATATTTCCAACATATAAACATGTCCCCCTCTCCCTTTCTACCACCCAATTCTTTAGTTCCATTCATCCCCGAAAAGAATTGCAATATCCCACTCAGGATTTGGCCCCATTCTTCTCTGCCATCTTTCTTCTTCATCCCCATCCTTCCATCTGCGATAACCCAAGCTAAATCCCCTTTGCAGTTTTTCCTTATACTCCTTCAAATCAATCTCCCCCTCAATTTACCCCGCCACCCTTTCCTCGTGTCCCTCCCCCGCCTTGCCTGCCCCCGCCTTCGGAGGCCTCCTCTGCAGGGCTCTGTCTGATATGTTTGATATATTAGGTTGTTATTCAGTCCCAACTATATATCAAACATATTCCTACAGTGTCCCGCTCTGTCTACAGACTTGTGGTGTGTGAATGCGCATTTGTCTGTGTTAGAGAGCACGAAAGCCAGAAAGATGATGAGGGAATTTATAAGAAAACAGATTGAAGAGGTTTAACAGGTTGGGGGGGGGGGATGGAATGAAACATTGTTGTGAATTTAAGGAAAATTCTCATCTTGCCACCAAGCATTCAAACTTGACTGGCATGAAACCACAAGTACTGAAACTAAAAATTGCTTCCACCAAATTTTGTACTTTAATAATACACTGGTGTCAAAGTGGCGGCCCGGGGCCAAATCTGGCCCGCCACATCATTTTGTGTGGCCCGAGAAAGTAAATCATGAGTGCCGACTTTCTGTTTTAGGATCAAATTCAAATGAAGAGTATATATGTATATGACATTTCCTGATTTTCACCCTTTTAAATCAATAATTGTAATTTTTTAATCATTTTTTTCTGTTTTTAGTTCAAAAATCATTTTGTCAAATCTAAGAATATATAAAAATATGGTCTGTTTTCCACTTTAGTATTGAACATAATGATTAAAAGAGATTTTCCTTTACTAAGAAAAAGAAAGCTCAAATAAACATTGTTTTAGATCTATAAAATATTGAATAGTTGGGTCTTTTAATCCAGTTCTTTTAATCCATTCATTAAAAAAAAATCTAAATATTATATCTAAAATGGTCAGGCCCACATCAAAAACCATTTGACACAAGGTTTGGAGGAAAACAGTTTGGGAGTAAATGTTCCAAGTCTATCAAATTGGTATCGAACCATTAAATGTAGACAAATATTGATTGAGTGTTTTTGGAAAAACAACCCTCTGATTATTAGTTAGATGCCAGGATGTGGATGTATGGCTGGTTTGTTTGGGTCTTCAGCGTGTACAATGTAACCCTCATTTACATATGCACTTGTCCGCTCCTCGTTGCTATTTAGATAAAGTGTGTGGGTAGATAGAGAGATAAGTGTAAAATTCATGCCAATATGCCTTGTTTTTTTTCCCTCAGATGGCAGACGAGACGTTGAACTTTGAGGAGCAAATCCTTGAGGCTGCCAAGTCCATCGCAGCCGCTACAAGCGCCCTGGTCAAATCAGCCTCGGCCGCTCAGCGGGAGCTGGTGGCCCAGGGAAAAGTGGGCTCCATCCCAGCCAACGCCGTCGACGACGGACAGTGGTCCCAAGGGCTAATCTCGGCTGTGAGTATGCCCAACGATTGATTGTGGAACCCAGATGTTAAGGTGGCCAACAAAATGGAACCTTTTCCAGGCACGTATGGTGGCGGCGGCCACGAGCAACCTGTGCGAGGCGGCTAACGCGTCCGTGCAAGGCCACGCTAGCGAGGAGAAACTCATTTCTTCGGCCAAGCAGGTGGCCGCTTCCACTGCACAGTTGCTGGTGGCCTGCAAGGTTAAGGCTGACCAGGACTCGGAGGCCATGAGAAGACTTCAGGTACAGATACTGCTGAACTGTGTTTATACTGTAGTTAGGAAAATGTTAAAAAGTTGCATTTTACTGTTAAAGAAAAGAAAGAAAATGGAAAAAATGTCCATTCAAACATATTGACCCTTGTTCAAATTGTTTGCTAGCTTCATACTAATCCTTCCTAAGGAATTACTATATATATTTTTTTTATTTAGGTTAGGTTAGAACTTTATTTCATTCCATATTTGGGATTTTTTTTGTTGCATTAGCAAGACAGGCACAAGACACACAAGACATTGTAGACCTAGCTAAGAAACTGGAGCAACACATAGGAAGACTTCTACAGACTGAGACTGAGTTTACATACATATAAACCCTCACGTAATTTAAGGAAAAATAGATGGAAAGAAAGCATAAGAGCAATTATTTATTATTATTATTATTATTATTATAACAGTTTTTCTCATTTTAAGTAGTTGAGCGAGATTGAAAACGTTAATATTTATTTCTCTCGACCCGGTGGTTGGGGACTCCTGTTTTAGAGTATTTAATCTCATACCATGTATTAATCTATCCCTACTTTTCTAGTGTGCTGAGTGTGTGTATTACCAGGTGAGTGTTTTATGATACCTATTTGTCTAGATTGCCGGCAATGCGGTGAAGAAGGCGTCTGACAACCTGGTGAGAGCGGCTCAAAAGGCAGCCTTTGACAAAGCGGACGAAGACAATGTTGTGGTCAAGACTAAATTTGTGGGAGGGATTGCACAGGTAAATGCCTACTTCATTTAGTCAGTCATTTTTGAGGTAAGAAGCCTAATATTTGCTTTATCTGGTCCGTAAACTCTGCCACTTTTTTGACTAATTAACTACTAGTTGAGGCTGTAATTTTTGTACAAATTCTTTATTTTTTTTTCTCACGCAACACTTCAAATGTCAAATGACTTGAAATTTAACTTTGTTCCACGCAGATCATTGCAGCACAAGAGGAGATGCTCAGGAAAGAGCGAGAACTGGAAGAAGCTCGCAAAAAGTTGGCTCAGATCCGGCAGCAACAGTACAAGTTCTTGCCAAGCGAACTGCGTGAGGACAACAACTAAAACGAGCACATCCGTGACTTAAAACATCTCTGCTTTGAGACTTAATGGAAGAGAGCAGTCAGGTGGTCTTAACAATGGCTGCTTTTGGGGTAAAAAAAAATGTCTCCCTGTACTACAACACAGCTACTTCGACTTATCTCAAACCGAATGTGACCCACACGAACGTTCGTAAATGATCATTTAGCTGAATTGAAAAGCTTGGATGTGGCGAGAATGTCTTTAAATGGCCGTGCGAAGTCACAAAAGCACGTTGACGAAGGATGGTTTTACGTACTTGTCGCTGTAAATCTGACTCATGGATGTGTTTTGGATTTTGAGGGTTTTTTTGTCAAGGATGCGCATGTTTATTTTACTCCAATCTGCAACAGCCTCTCGAACTCAAAGGTGACTAATAGAAGTTATGAAATGAATATTTATAATCAATTTAAGCTTATTTTTTTCCTCCAATCAGCTAAAATGGTCACTTTGGAGGATATGAATCTGATGCAATAACACGCATGGTGCTTTAGAGGTCAGTGTTCTGCGTGGGAAAAATTCAAGGTATACTATTAATAATTTACTTTTTTTTCGACCATCTAAAAATCTGAATAATTAATTGGCTGGTAAGAAGAAGTAACTCAAAGTATGGTAAAGTATGAATCCATTTTCTCTATGAAAACATGCAATATTTCTGGTTCAGTTGAAATAACAGTTAACCTTTATTCTTTTTTTTTTTGTTGTTTTTTTAACTGAAGGGATGTGGCTTTATGAATTCACCACCTGCAATAGATGAGCCCTTTGTTTACCAAAATGTGATTGTTATGGCTTTCTGCCTTACGTTATGTACAGGTATGGTGTAAATCCAGGTTAGAGCATGGCTTCAGTCGCATTGTCACAATTCAGAACCTTCTACGTGGATGCACAAATATCTCAACACAACTTCAAATGGACATTTTCGGGATGGATGAAGTTTTTTTTTGTATTATCGTGTACATGAGTGACGGCGAGTGTTTTGTGTGTGCACTCATAGTGTTGTTATTATTATTATTAGTGCCTTAGTCCTTAGCCTATACGGTGTCAATGTTGTGTGTGTGTGTTTTGACTGGAAGCACAAGTACGTTTTAGGCTATGGAGGTTCTCATATGTTGTTATTGTGGGTGTGAACATCTTCCAACTGTAGAAAAGCCTGCAATTGCACATGCTATCATCAATGTGATACATTTTTATGGTGTTTTTTGGGGGTTTGTAGCAGTGGTTCACTGCATTTGTGGCACGTCTTTCATCATTAGGATACATTTAAAGGCCTTTTATTCAATGAGGGAGTTGGGCCACTATATTTTTGTGAAGTATCCTATCAATATGATATTTAAATTATTATATGGGGGTGTTGGAAGTGGGTCAGGTTAAATAATGTCACATTTACAGGCATTTCTGAATATGATACATTTACAATGATTGACATCAATCTTTAATCAGTAAAGGTATTTATTTTGGAGGAGGAAATAAGTAGACTAAATTTAACATGTTGGTCAATGGAAGTTTTTTTAAGGCTTGATGGAATTGGTTTAATGCATTTTTCTTTTAATGTCACAGTTGCTTTAAGGCTTTTTTCATCTGTCTTCATTTACAGGGCTATTCTGGTACTGGATTGCTGGATTTTCATCATGTTTATCAACATTCACAATAATGTAAGGACATTTTAGAGAATAATATTGCTGTTCCACTACGTTTTTTTAAAGGTATGCCATCATTCAAACACATTAAAGGCCTTATTTGTGGTGATATGATAATACTGCATTTTCACCGTTTAGGAGCGATAAAACTACATTTTTAGTTTCTCAATATAGGACACATTTATAGACCTTTTTGAAGGATGCTTGTACACGTGTGTTGTTGGGTTGTAAAACAAACAACAAACTGGTTTTGTTTATCAATCTCCTGCCTATTTTTTTTAAGTAATGACCTACTGAATACGCATTTTATGAACCAATAGGCTTCCTCCCAACTCCCCGGATACGAGCATAAAAAAAGTGTATGTGATGTTAACATTTTTGTCAACAAGATGTTGTGAGACCTTTTACAGATGTTGTGCGTTTTCCCCTTGAACAGATTGATGATAAAGATGACATATATAAGATATTTATCCAGCCATCATAAAGCTATTTTTTTGTATTTACAGGAAATAAAGTGTTGCATTGTCTGGAGATTTCCTGTCTGTGAGAGCATTATGATTTCAAATTGTTAATCGTCTTATATTCTTATTATGACCAATATAAGCATTTTTTTTTCTTCGAGAGCAGATATTATTGCGCCTTGTCTAGCCAAGAAGTAGAGCTCTTATTAAGTGTACTTCTGTCGCTTTGGTGTCAGGACAAGATGGCATTTCTGACTCAGCAATAAACTTGAAGCTGTATGCCGGCCCTCCCATTCTCCGACAGCCAAGCTAAATGTGTCCGCCACTAAAATCTGAGGAGGTCATGTCAATTATGCCCACCACCTGCTGCTCCTTGCACTCCTTTTAGGTATGGACTCTTTTTTTACTGCATATATACACATTCACACCTCTGGATAATTTCCAGTCATCATTCAACTGAACCCTTTTGGTCTTGTTTTGTTTTTTTAGAAAGTTTTATGTGCCTGAACTCAAAATCTGTGTAGCCAGTACAATAGAAGACTTTGTGTTTTAGCAGAGGCGGATCTAGAAAAATTGGAACTTTTTCAAGGGTATTTAATATTTTACTATAGTATTATACTTTATCATATTAGTATTTGTTTTTGTAGAATCCAAATCATAGTGATGAAAAAGTAGATGTACTACTGTTTTGCATAGCCTAAATAGTTAATGATAAAAAAAAAATACATGTTTGTTTTCAAAAACATTTTTAGCATATTTTTCTGCTGTTTTCTTCCTTTGTAACGATTCTCCTTTTTCAAAAATAACTTTTATTCGAGTCATTTAGGCTCTCGGACATTAGACCATCTTTTAATCGGTCCTTAGACTTCTTTCTCCAAACACATTATTATATTTTCTATCCTTTTACACACTACCACAGACTTATAAATAATTAGCATCGGTCATACTTTCTGATTGTGTTTACAACCCTGCATTACTACTGATACACTCATATGTACCAATGTTGCCTCAGCGTTTCAGTTGCCCAGAAAAAAAAATTCTGACACTCCTATTCTAAAAGTTGAACTTGGGAATCATAGATACCAACATGGACCAAGTTGAGCAGGTGGTTTGCAAAAATATAAACTAGATTTGAATCTACGCTAATAAAAAAATGAATCCAAAAACAATCATAACATTGAAATACACCCAACTTCATACTAAAAGTTCCAAACATCCAACATTTATGTGTATGAAGGTCAGTCATAACTAAAGTTTCCCTCCTCTCTGTGGTTCACACCACTAGGTTGCTGTTACCTCACTATGCACCCATCTTGGCCCACAGCGTGTGCATGTGACAGCTGCGCCAATGCCACTGGCCCTGTGATCTATCAAAGGGGGGCAAGAGAGTGAGAAGGGGGCTTGCCTGTTGAAAAGCCAAAAGCCAATCGGTCCATGGTGGACATTTACAGGGCTTTAATTCTCCAAAAGCCACTCGGACAAGCTGGATGATGTTTCTCTAGAAGAGCAAAGCCCACCCGCGGTAGCCAGGATTTGAAGTATGCCCGCCAGGAGCTTCCCAAATGATGCCTGGAAGCCAAACACAAAGTGCCAGAAGCTAATGTGACACCCCCCTCAAAAGGGGGAGCAACGTCCACACTGGGCTTATTTAATCAGATAGATTTGCTTTGCATGAATAGCTGACATGCACAGAATACTCTGACATGACTTTATTTTTATTGATTGACAGACTAATAGAGTTGATGGATCGTGTTATGTTGAGAAATTTAAATGATATAACAAAAAAGTAAAAACATTAAAAATATTGTATCTTGTCTTTTTTAAAAACTTTTCTCATCAAATAATAAAAATATGCCATGACACCGGCACAGAAAAAACAAGTTTTCACCAATTTCACATTAAAAACAACACGGTTTTGACTAACTTTTAAGATACAAAATCTTTTGATTAACTTACTAAAATACAAAATTAATCTTGAGTAACTTTTAAACATACAAAATCTTAAAAATCAGTCAAAACTGAGTTCAAATGAAGTTGTGTTTAATGTGAAATTGGTGAAAACTTGGTTTACTGTGCCATAGTGGCATGGCATATTTTTATTATTTGATTAGAAGTTTTTTAAAAAGACATCATTTATTAATTAATTAATGAGTCTTAGTTTTTTGCTTGAGGTATTTTTTAATTGATAAAATAGTAACGATGACCAAGAAGGAATATGACGATACACAATATTCTTTTAATGATATAAATATTCTCAGATTGTGCAGCACTAGCATCCATTGTTGTCAGAATGTTCCTTGGTGTTAGAAATAGGGGTGTTGGTGTCGCAAGAAAAGAGGGAGGAGGTGGTGGGCCGCTTTACTGACATCCCTCCCCCCAAGTATGGTCACACAATTGGTCAAATGTCTCCAAGGAGCGAATCGGGGAAGACTTTTGCACAAAATAGGGGTCCCGCCTTGTCCAGCAGCTGCAGTCGTGTCCAAAAAAGTATTGGGTGTCCAGTGACCCGCCTGTCCCAAAAGACATATTTGCCTTACAACAACCCGGGCGAGTTCGCACTCCAGCTTGGCCTTCAGTCTGGTTCAGACGCTCCCATCCAAGCCGCTCTCTGTTTGTTTTTCCCCATTTGGTTATACGCGCAAAGCACTGACACTTAAGCAACCATGGATGCCATCAAGAAGAAGATGCAGATGCTCAAGCTTGACAAGGAAAACGCCTTGGACAGAGCTGAGCAAGCTGAGTCGGATAAAAAGGCGGCTGAGGACAGAAGCAAACAGGTTAGCATCCACTGTGGTTTCAATTCATCTTGTTTCATTCTATTTTTCCACTATTTTTCCACTTAGTGTGATATTATGAGGCCGAAAAATCAGTGTTAAACCAAAATTTCTAAACAAGAAATGTTTTTTATCGAATAGGACCTACAAAAATACATATAGCTCTTGTTTCATTCTATTTTTCCACTTAGTGTGATATTGTAAACCAAAAAATTTAAACACAAGGCATTTTTATCTGGTAGGACCTACAAAAATACACATAGCATCCATTTAAGTTATACAAATCTACATTAAAGGACTTTAAAATGTACTCCTGTGTCTGTTTTTCCTAGCTTGAAGATGACTTGGTGGCACTGCAGAAGAAGCTGAAAGCAACTGAGGACGAGTTGGACAAATATTCCGAAGCCTTGAAAGATGCTCAGGAAAAACTGGAGCTGGCTGAGAAGAAAGCCACAGATGTAAGTTGAGGTCTTTGTCTTGTGACCTTGAAATGAAATCCTCCTGCAGTACTAGCAATACAATGCAATAATCAAGTGAAGACACCTGTGGGTGAGAATGGTATATTTAGCTCGTCCTGGTATGGTAAGGTCACATCTTACGGCCTTCCTGAGTGCATTCCTCGGGCGATGGAATGGCACCAAATGGAGTGTAATTTAGGTCTAGTGTTACATTAGAGCGTGTTTACATGTGTGTTTGAACTATGCCGTAAATTGTGACATATATGTTTGTTAATCCCAGGGTTGCTTTATTAATGACACAAAATATTTGAGCATTATATAGTGACATGTGGCTCTGGCCCAGATATTCAAAACTATTTATTCTCAAACACTAGGTAGTAGATTGGACTGTTATATGGCACACGGAGTATTGACGTCAATGGAAAATTGGATGAAAGCCAAATTATACATGCAATTTCAAAACTATGCTGTATTTCACAACTGTAAGGAAATTTACTAAATATTTTGATATCCACTGATATTTTGAATGTAGTGTCCATAAAGGGTTAAAATATGGACAGCATCAATAGTAAAAGCAAAATCAAGTGTATTTATAACTTCCTAAAATCGTTCAATTATCCAATAGAGGGTGCTCTCTTCAATCTTATATTAATTAGTCCGTCTTGGTTTATCTTTTTTTAAAATATTTTTTATCGGTAAAATTTCAATGAATAGAAATAATGGTGCTGCTATTTTAAATTATTTGAGATGAATAATAATTTTAAATGGTAATTTTCGTACAACGCCAGTCACTTCCGGGTTCGTCGGCACGTCCCAATCCTCATCAGGACTTGATTAAAGTGCGGTGGGGGCAGGGATCAAACTCGCCGCATCTCGTGTCCGACGGACGGCGGTGTCTTTTTCTACCGATACCGACCCGAACGAGAGCCCCTCATTTAGCCGCAAGTGCACAAACGCCAACCGGGGCGCAAGTATGGCAGGTGGAAGCTCCTTGGAAGCGGTCAAGAAGAAAATCAAGTCGTTACAAGAGCAGGCGGATGTGGCAGAGGACCGGGCAGCCTTCCTCCAGCGGGAACTCAACCTGGAGAGGACCGCAAGGGAAGCAGTAAGCCGACGTTAATGATTTAAGGCAATTAGTGTTTAGGCTGCCGACAGCATTAAGCGTAAATCTGGTCAAAAAGCGTGGCGGTTAGGCCCAGACAGAGTGCTTTATGACCAGTAAAAAACGCACGCGTACCGTAGGGTAGCAGAAGCCCAGCCCTCATCACTATTAGCGTGGTGAAAACGCCCTGTAATAACTCGTGTCGCCATGACAGGTTCCACCATGTGCCAAATAAACCTTAATTTTTACTACTGAGTACCACATGCTGGGTACAGAATTTATGATTTAGGACCTCGTGCATGGTTCAATGTTTAAATATCATAATGCATTGTATTCCAGCTGCCGCACCCTCTTTTCTGCATCCCTTACCACACCCTATATTTGTTTGGAGGCTGCAGGAATGCACAATTTAAAAAAAAAATAGTTTATTGTTACCAGCATGGAAATGCATCTGATTGATTTTGGATTGTGTTTTTTCAGGCTGAGGGTGATGTGGCCTCCTTGAACAGACGTATCCAACTGGTTGAGGAGGAGTTGGATCGTGCCCAAGAGCGTCTGGCCACGGCGCTGACCAAGCTGGAGGAGGCTGAGAAGGCTGCAGATGAGAGCGAGAGGTGGGTGTTTTCACTTTTGAGACCACCGCTCTGCACCCTTTTAGGTTAGATACAGAAAGGTTTGTGCAAAAGTAGAATACACATAGGTTTGTTTAGATTTGGAGACCATCATATCGAAAAGAAAACACATTTCTAGTGTAATTAGAGTTTTAAATTGATGAAAATGCACTCTACTTGTGCATATCTTGGTTTTGGTGGGGACGTGACTATTATTTTGTACAGTAATAATGTTTTTTTTTGTTTTTAAATTGGACTCAAAGTTCATTCGCTGACCTAATTGGCTGCCATTGATCATTCACTAAATGGATTGGTCTAGTCTCGTGAACGGCTCTGAAACCTGACCGTTCACAGACAGTTCTCACAGTTTAAATACTGAGATGACTGTCAATGTCAATGGAAGGTAATGAAAAGTGTTAAATGAGTATAAAATGTATATATAGTTAGTGTGTTATTCTTGTATGTTGACCAAGCGCCTACATGTCTGGTATGCATGTGATATTTCTTCTACTCTTAACACTATTCGGTCTTCATTTAGTGTCTGTCTACTACTGCTTAAAAATTCATTTTGAAATTCTGAATTCAAATCCTGCGCCATTTTCATGCTACATGCTAAAGAAACAAAACAAAATCACTTAATTCTGTTGGAAAGTAACTCTTGCAAATGTCGGTTTACTTTTTGCTGCACATCAAGGATTAATAAATCTGACAATTAATTTTAAAATACACAATGTTTTTAGTTGCAAATACTACTATATTTAGGCAATAACTGTTGGCATTATTAGCATTTTTATGCATTTTTTTGGACTGAATGCTGTATAAATTCCATGTTATATTGACTTTTAGAATTGATTGGTGTGCACAGTCACATGGTGACTAAAAATGTAGTCTTTTCCAGATATGAATTTAAATTATTGAACATTTTCTCTATAGCACCATGATCTTATTATCATGAAATGTCATTTAGTCATTTGTTTATATGCCACAAACATTGGGGAAATGTTTCAAGTTTCCTGTCGTCGCTCGGGTTTTAACCAAATCGTCACGTTTATCTCCTCAGAGGCATGAAGGTTATTGAGAACAGGGCGATGAAAGACGAGGAGAAGATGGAACTGCAGGAGATCCAGCTGAAGGAAGCCAAACACATCGCTGAGGAGGCCGATCGCAAATACGAGGAGGCGAGTTTCTCAACTGTGGGACTTCTGGCAAACGTTCTAACCGGACTTGCATGTCTGACTTCAGGTGGCCCGTAAGCTTGTGATCATTGAGAGTGATTTGGAACGTACAGAGGAGCGCGCTGAGTTGTCTGAGAGGTATGGAGAGAAAAAAAAGTGTGGATGTCATATTGTTTCATGACCATTGTGTTATTTTCCAAACAAACTATAAAACTGCAGCAAATGCTCTGAGCTTGAGGAGGAGCTGAAGACCGTGCAGAACAACCTCAAGTCTCTGGAGGCTCAGGCAGAGAAGGTAAGTACGTAGAAGTGAAGAATGGCAAAATATGACATGAGTGAAGAAGTTTGTGGTATTTTGACAGTCATATTTTCCCCCCTTGTGTTTCTAACCACAGTACTCACAGAAGGAGGACAAGTACGAGGAAGAGATCAAGGTTCTTACAGACAAGCTGAAGGAGGTGAGAAGGCACAATGTCAAGTTCTGCCAACTTTTTGTGTGTGTAGAAGTTGCTCACTTTGTGAATGAAGAGTGCTAATGCGTCTCTGCTTTCTTAACTTCTTCCAGGCTGAGACGCGTGCTGAGTTTGCTGAGAGATCAGTCGCCAAGCTTGAAAAGACCATTGACGACCTAGAGGGTATGAATCCATTTATTTTAAATCTTATCAGCCATTTTAAGAAGCCAGAGTTGAGTCCTAGTGATCACTCTTTGAAACTTAATACAGTGTTAGAACACTTATGTATGCACGCTACGTTTTTCAACGGTTTATCGCGAGGGCCGCCACAGTCTTGCATTTCGATTCATGGCCAGCAGGTGTCGGTCGGGACTCGTTCTTTATGACTCCTCTGGAATCTGTCGCGACCTATGCAGCTGTTATTTTCCCACTTCTGCATTGCATCCTTCCACAGTCTCTTTCTTCATTTTGTCTTTTTTTGCTGCTGTTTGCTGACTTCATTTAATTTCAATTATCATTCCCCCTTTTGTTTGTCTCAATCCGATCCACCACCCCCTTTGGTAATAATATTCCACTTTAGATGAGCTGTATGCCCAGAAACTGAAATACAAGGCCATCAGTGAGGAGTTGGACCACGCCCTCAACGACATGACTTCCATGTAATTCAACGTCTCACGCATGTTTGTGTGTGCCGTTTTTTTTAGTAGTGTAGTCTTCCTACTTACAGCTTTTCTTTGACCACTCTAACAAGACTTAGCTCCTCTTAGTTAGTGTTTGTAAGGCTCCCGACAAACTTTTTAACAGCCATAAGGCCTCAAGTCACGACTGTAGGTTAGGAATCAACCAGTAGGGGGACGGCCTTCAGCCTGTAGTCGCACACTAGTGCTTGCTTTCAATTGTGAGCACAGTAACAACTCACATTTTAACACATTTACAAAATATTAATGCCATTTTACTTATTTGTTCATGGAATCATTTTTATGAAAATAATGAGCTACGTAAGTATCATAAGCCAACTTTTCAGCAATTTTCTAATTACATTACAGCCTTGTCTACTAACATTAGCACGTTTCAGTTTTGTCGCAAAATTGCCAGATTTCCAATCCCTCATTCCCGCATCCTTTTTCTCCTTTCTGCTTGCTTCTACATTTTGTCTTTTTTTCCTCCTCAAATTCTTTTTGTTTCTCTTTCTCCTTTTTCCAGCTAATTGTGTACATCACAGAAGCCACCCAGTGGTTGAACGTGGTTATTTCTGTCCGGCGCAGCATCTGCTCTACTTTTCTGTACTCTCTGCCCTCTATTGTAACGTTCCTTACACTTGTGGGCCCATTTTGCTGCCATCACTGCCCATTCATTCATCTGTCATGCACACCTTTTGAACCGTTTTACTATGATGTAAAATAAAAATTCTTCCATCTGTCAACTCTCTTACCCTTCTTCCTCCTACAATCTTCGCTCCTGCTTGTCTATTTTTACTTTTGTTTGTCTGTTTTTAATTAATTTTGTCGAGTAGCTTTTGAATAAACTCCAAAGCTCCTCTTACATTTTCTGTGTGGGAGGATTAATTATCGATCATAGTCCTGTAAAATTAGGAATCTTCTAAATTGAGTGCAAACTACTTTTATCTGACATTTGTCGAGACCTGAAGAATAATTAGTTGATTTTCTTTACCTCGATTATTCACATTCTTGGAGCAGAAGTAAAATGTTAGCAATGTAGCTACGTTATGCTATGTTAGGCTATGTTATGCTATGTTATGTTAGCTATACATTACGTTGTGGTTACCAATACACTAATACATAATTGAGAATGATTTTATTTACAAAGGGGAAAACGCCACAATGTAAGAAATGCCTTTTAGTTAAGAAATTCATTCAGAGAAATGTTAAAAAATGCTGTTTTTTTGTAATTGTTTGGACCCACCTTGCTCTCTAAATACTAACTAGAAATAGGGCTGTATTTTGAAATATTACCTCACAATAGTGTTTCACTTAACTTTTCTCACCAATGTAGCATATTTTCATTCATTTCATTGGTATCTTTATTGAACAGTTTTAAATATTACCGGCTCACTTCCTTATCATCTTAGATTCAACTCTGAATGCCTATTTTGATATTACTATTAGATTGTAATATTGGGATGACTTGCGTGACTGAAAAGGGGAGCAACTGCATCCAGTAAAAAATCCAATTAAAAAGAAACTTTTTCTAACACATTACTGCTTAGATTGGAGGGTATAGTGAGTACATATGTGAAGTGCAACTTTTCATGGTTGAGATCCACTGTGTCGGCTGGTTTACAAGGACCAAAAGTTTCTAATGCTAATAACTATCCTCTGCGTTCTTTAGATTTTAGCTACTAACCTGCCTTCTGTCTCTTTTCCTCTCTCTCTCAAATGCCTTCTGACTGTCAAGACCATCTTTACAAGCAGCGTGAAAAAAACCGTCTTCTCTCCAACGAGCTGCGAGTAGCCTTAAACGAGGCGTGAGGCCCTACATTGTCCTTCTCACAATTGCCCTCCACGTTTTAAATGCAAATGCAATGAGCCAGTTCACCATATCTGGTGCACAGAGCCAATCATAGTCACCCGACAGGAGAAAAAACATTTTTGAATTGGATCAATAGGCTTGCTTTAATTTTTAAGTACAGACGCACATACACAACACACTTATTTGCCAATTCTTTCGAACTTTTATTTAGGTGAGTACACAACAAAGACAAATATTTAATGTTTTTTGTCCCTTTTGGTACACATTTTACTGATTTGATTTATTTATTTTTAACAGCAGCGTGCAATTTAAAACGGATGACACTTATTGTTGAATTTTTGTAGGTAGAATTTTTGCCCATTCTTGCTTAATGCACAAATTAAGTTGCTCAAAAGCTCAGGTCTTTGCTGTTGTGTGTTATAATGCACTATGCATTTCCCAACATTGTCTTGCTGAAATAAAAAGGGGCATCTCTGAAATAGATGTTGCTTGGATGGCATAATTTTCTCCAGAACCATTTATGCCGCTTAGTCCAAAACAAATGGGCAAGTTATTCCTGCTATGGACAATATCTCCGACATGTACCCTCATAGGTGCTAGTATTTTTGACATTGAACTTAACATCTTTTTTTTCATCAGATTCTTTAAAATCTATCGATATTATGGACCATTTCTTCAAATGTTTTTGGAACTTTTGCACATGCATTTATTCACATCCTAGTTAACCAATCAGCCTTTGAGGCATCCTACTATAGTATACACAATGTTTATAATTATTCCTCACATTTCCCAGTCTTGTTGTTCCCGTCTCGTCTTCTTGGGAAAGTGTTGCAGGCATCAAACTCTTTGCAAATTAGAAATCTAGGCCTTGTAGTGTATTTAATTTGTATAATTGTATTTTTTATTTACTTATTCATGTTTTACACTATTTACAGAATGGTAGGGCTTTGTCGACTTTTCAGTTGAAGGTCAGGCACTGAAAAGTTATCGGAATTGGCTTCTTTCATAATTCTTTTATGCAATTATTGTGCTTGTGCTGTAAAAATAGATGGAATGATCTTGCCTTGGGAGTTGTTCCAAGAGGATTCATCCAATCCTCGGCTCTGTCAATTGCTAATACCAAATACCCAAGCATACTAATCAAAACCATCCTGTCAATTGTCTCTGGAAATCTTCAATCCTGCTCCCTGTATGTGTTTGCACTTTTGTTTGAAGCGATGTTAACACTGCCTTACTATATTAACAGATAAACTTGATCACGCTAAAGAAGAGGACATGATTGTAAAGCAGTTGATGGATCAGACTCTAAGGGAGATCTGTAACTTTTGATGGCCAATATCGTGCGTGACTGGCTCTGGCACAACATGGCTGCAGCATTTTTTCCTCAGACATCATGAAGAAACAACATTCACTGTATCTTTATTTGGTGAGAAAACAAGCACTTTTTTTCTGGGAAAAATGATCATCAGCAGATGGACTACTTAGTTTGTTGGGTGTTGGAATCATTGTTTTTGCCACTTGTATTTATCACTTGCCTGAATGTACACCAACATAATATTTTGCACATTGAAATCACATTCTTTTCTTGTTTAGTCATGTCAAAATTAGGAAAAAATGGATAGAATTTATTGGTATTTCATGATCATGTCAAAATCATGAATAAAGTGATCAAATCTATTGCTATAAGTATCGTTTTATTTCAACAGTAGTGTATTCTGGTCAAATTGTTCCTTCTATTTAGTGACAACAAGGCCTAATTCTGGAGTTGCAATTCAGCAAATGAGCCCGGTCAGGATACTGAATCCGACAAATACAAATGCTAACAAACTGGTAGCCGGTTGTCGATGTCTTGTCAGAAGTTCGTTGCTATGGGTGAAGACATTCCAACTAAAAATGTATTTTAGACAATCCTCGACTCACTGAATTGCAGATGCCAATCATGTTCTTTTACACGTCGATTTCTCCTGTTTTGGGGGGAATAAAACAAAAGTGAGCATCAGGACATATGCAATCTGGCCTGTAGTGATAATAGAGATTTGAATGCAGATCACAAGTCATTTTGAAATGCAAAATGTTTATAGAATGGACCAATGTGTGGGCTCACCTTATTTGCAAATGCAGGTGGAAGCTTTCCTGACAGGCGACCCCAACTCCATCTTAACAGATTTTCTTTTTTGACGGTTAGGTTGACCTCCAGGCGCAAAAGGACAAAGTCGATGTCACTCCTTTCTAATGAGGGAGCATTTAGGTAGGATGTATATTTGATATTTCAAAGGCTCGCAAATGTTTGTCAGCAACTTTTTTGAGAATTTAACTTCAATTTGAAGTCATCATCTTTCTATTGAGTTTTTGTTAACTCACCATTAAGAGCCCTAAAAGCCAAGAAACGAATGTCTTCATCTCAATCGAAATACTAGAGAGACTTCAATAAGAGAAATCCGAGCTGCTCCTTGGAAAGAAATATGCACAACGTCACACCCAAATAGAAAAAAAAAAAAAGATGTATGCACTAAAGCCTTTTCCCCTTTAGTAGCCAGAGTTTGTCCCCATCTATGTTTGACATGATGTCATAAAAGATTCTCCTTATGACAGGTTTCTAATGTCATCCTGATGCTGAGTTAGGCAAGAAGTAAATGATATGTATCTTTTATCTTTCGTGCCCTGCTTCCTCAAATTGCTAATAATAACAATACACAAATTAAAGTTTGAGATCAGGATTGTGAAGTTGGGATCTTTATTATTTTTAGTATTGTTGTTTTCTATAATGTGCAACAAGTACAGTAAAATTAATAAAAACAGAAATACACACTGGTTAGGGTCATGATTAACATTGTCCAAAAAAAAACTAGTATTTAACTTGCCACGACATTTATGGCAATAGACTGATTTGGAAAAAGATCGTGGATTTATTCAACATGCGCAATTTGTCTCAATTTAGACTGACATCATTTGATGTGAAATTCCTCCCGGCCACAAGGGGTAGTGTTTCTGGTAACATGCCTGATTTTAGGTGTTCCGGGTCAAATGTGAAACTACAGCGGAGAATCCCGTATACATTTTATCCAATTTTCGACAGAGAAAATGGACAATAACACCGACTTGGACACCTCTACACCAGACAACAAGGCGACTTACGTACTAAGCAACGTTGTGGAGGTCGTCGAGCGAATTCTTACCTTCGTGCCGACAAAATCGCTCCTAAAAATTGCAAGGTATGAAAACATTTCTCCCCGAAGTAGGAAACTCGACGGGCGTTCAACATGGCTAAAGGGAAGTGAAACTATCAGTATCATAGACATTATAGTCATTATCGGGACATATTTCTGGTGTCAATTGAACCCGAAATGTGTTTCTTTTAATGACTTGTCTACGGCGTGTATTTCCTTCGTAAATAAATAATAATACGTGTTGATGTGGTTCCCTTCCAAAGTGTATGCAGGCTATGGAGCAACTGTGCCCGGAGAGTTTTGAGAACTCAGCAACAGATGACGTGGGTTTCGGCCTGTGGACCCTCCACCACAGAGGCCCATGCCCTCTGCAACACCCTGTATGAGGAGGTGGAGGTAAATTTAACATAAACGCACGTTTGACGACATAACAACACACAGTGAGGACCTACCTGGGATCGATCTCTCGACCCCACAACTGTGAGGCCGACATGCTAACCACTCACGTTGCCTCATTGGACAATGACATACTAAAATGTATTTGTGATTTAACAGATGTGCTTGTTATATTTGCAGAAAGTGTTTCTCCTCCCCAAAATGGTTCTAGCTATGATGGACTGCGAGGCCTTCAAGCTTCCCTTTTACTGCCATAGACAAAAGAAATGTGTGTATATAATATTATAAGACAATTTTGTTGCATACTTGATACATATGATCCAGGTGGAAGCTTTTAATTAAATGTTTTGTCCTCCCCCAAAGCAAAAAGAAGCCGCCACAGTCCAGTTGACGAGCTTATTCAGGTTTTTCCCAGGAATTGTGATGTCATGGGCATTACCACACCGGGCATCGTCCGTAAGTTTTATTTCTTTTTGTCTCAAAGACTCCAACACTTCCTTTGTATGTATAATACAAATGTTTTTATAATTTGTCTGACTAGACCAGCCGTAAGGAAAACAACATTTCAGCCAATTTCACTTCAAAATTAGTGTTTACCGTATTTTCACGACTATAAGGCACACTTAAAAGTCTTAATTTTTCTCCAAAATAGACAGAGCGCCTTATAATCTAGTGCGCTTTATATATGGAAAAAAAATAAATGTGTCATTCATTGAGGGTGCGCCTTATAATGCGGTGCGCCTTATAGTTGTGAAAATACGGTACTTTTTTCCATGCCAACTGTCAGTATTAATCCACCAGTGCCGTGTCACAAGGAGGGCTGGCACCACCCTGCCTATTCCGAAACCCCTCCCCCTCTGATAGATAGTCTTGTCTCCAGCTCCCCACGCCGACCATTTCTCTATATAATCACAACCGTGCAAAGAAGTGACTCTCCATCAGCCGGGCTCTCCACGGCGGGGATGATGGCTTGTCAGGCCACGGTCGTCGATCAGGTCTAATGGTGGCCCCGGCTGTTTGCCATAACACTCATTTATTGGTGATATTGCCGCTGGGGGGTCAGCGCCGGGTCGCTTAGCCTCTAATTCAATTGGAGGAAATCTGTGATTGGATTATGCATTGCAATGTATAAAGGCTGAGATGACATGTAATAGGTTTCCCCATAGCCTGGAGTACAAGTTATTTATGCATGTTGGTTATAGACTGCTGGCCAATGAAAAATGATCCGCAGAGTGCAAATACCCGCATGTAACGCTTTCTGTTGTACACGCTTTCTTTAGTACAACAACAAAAATTTTTATGTTTGAAAGAGGAGATTGAGTATTTTTATGTACATGGGAAACAAGATACTTTTTCATGTTTTATTTTATTAAGCACAAACATGTTGAAAGAAAAACATGTAGACCGCTTCAGAATATTACAAATCATCAGTAGTTTACCATGCCAATACACATTTTGTATCAAAACCACAAAAACAATATTTTTTAAAAATCAAGCAGTTTTTTAATGCAATTTATATGAAAAAAAAAAATAAAAATGACGAACTTTTCCTTTTTTTGCAAGAATTCAATATTGAAACAAGGAAACTATTTGAAAATCATTAGCAAATAAGATAATATTGGGCTTCATTCTCATAATTGTCGCTGGTAAATGCCACGGGGAAAATAATCACAAAATCTCAAAATTCTCTAGGATTTCTGACATTTGGCAGCCATGTGTAGAAAAGTTTACACTATGTTCATGTCACAGTTTGAGTTGCGACAACTTATGTTAACAACATATTTGTGTACTATTTGTATTTGTGTTCACAGTAACGCCAACGGGCTCTCACTCCAGACCCCCGGAGGAACACCAGGAAGGCGAGGCTGGCTTTGCCATCATGTTCCCAAGCATGGAGGGCGTTCAGATCAAGCCTTTTCATTTCTGCCAGAAATCCCTCTCCCCCAGCGCTATGAAGGAAGCGGGTAAGCAGAGACTCTGGAGCCACCGCAGACGCTTAATGTCTTCTGACATGTGTTCAATTTTGCAACGGGCTTGTGCCAATAGGACTAATCGACAACCCAGAGTTACGCGTGGTGCTGCTGTTTGTCTACGAGGTTTACAAATCTGGTGGTGCACGCTTCCTCAATGAAATCCTGGAGCCTCTGGCCAAAAGCAAAGCTCTCATCGCGGGCGGACTTGTAGAAAGTGTATTTCCAACCAGGCTCTGGTAAGAAACAACGTTGTGTTTTGTTATGTATTGTAAAAGGGTGTTTATCAACTATTTACCAGAAAGGACTGGTCGGTGGAAGATCCAATCTCTCACATTATCTTTAATTTTCCATGTAATTAGGATCTGGCAACCATTTAAATACTGTTTACTATTTTTAGGAAATGTAGTAGTTGTTATGGTACATTTTTGATTGAATGTTTCTTGATTAATCCATCAAATTATTGCAATTTATTTGAAATCAGTCACTTTATACATGTACCGCTTCTTTAGTGTTACATAGTTTGTTTTGGAAGCTCTGTGAGGCCATGAAAGCATCTGGATTGGTTGAAATGGGCTCAACCAATCATCACCTTTTGTACCATCGCTGCTATTTAAATAATTGTCAGAACCCGACTGTTAGAACAAAGTCCACTTCTGAGGAATTCCAATGCAAAAATGTCTGTCACAGTCAATATTTTAGGTTGCTTGCGTTGCTCCATCTTTAACAACGTTGCCACTTTCTACAGTTGTAGCCGAGGCGCATACGGCGTGGTGGGTCTGGCCCTCAGCGGCCCCAAAGTGCAGGGCGCCTCGGTGCTCTTGGACCAGGACGTCAGCACCCCCAAGGAGGCCGAATCCACTATCCGTAGGCTAAAAGCCGCCAAAATCCCAGAGAGGAACACACTGGGCTTCATGTTCGCCTGCGTGGGCCGAGGCCAGAATTACTACAACAACCAACGCAACGTAGAGGCCGACGCCTTCCGAAAGGTCTTCCCCGGAGTTCCGCTCTTCGGCCTTTTCGGGAACGGCGAGATCGGTTGCGACCGCATCGTCAAAGACGACTACACGCTGTGTGACGATGACACGGACTGTCTGCAGCACGAGTACACCACGGTGATGACGTTGGTTCACCTGGGCTGATGGAGAAAAAGAAGCGAATGTTTGAAATGGACTCGGAAAGCATTGGTGTTAACCCTCGAGGTACCGTTTCAATGGCAGCCCTCGGAATTCCTAATCTAAGGTAAGATGGGATAATATTGAGTATCTCTTTTAATGTCCTACTGTGATATAGAAGCCCTTTATGAAATATTTCGCTTCAACGTTTCAGGCGAATTTCAGGTCACCTTAAAGGGGTTTTGCTTCAAACAAAACAAAACTCGGAGGCATGGTTAAAGAGTTCTCGATTTAGCAATGGCACTTTTTTCCCCCTAATGAGACGGAGGACTGTTTCCTCTTGACTTGTGGACAGAAGTATTGGAACTTCTGGCTGTTACAGCTATAGAAAGGTGTTTTTGTCTGGGATTTTATCCTCATTGGGGGTAGAGGCCTCATTTTAGATTGCCTGAATGGAAAAAAAGATCACTTTTTCTGTCTTTTTTAGTCACTGCTTTTTATAGCGGACCATGACAAACTGCGATCACAAAATCGGACAGAATTGGTGAGAGAAATACTAACAGGTGTTAATAGTGTTGTCCTTTCACAGTCTGGGAATGACAAATGTACAGCCAGAGTTCCACACACTTCCTTCCTAGAATGGCGTCTTGCTGTTTTCTTCATGTGATAAAGGTGCAATTTCCCTTACTATGTTTGTCACATAAATGTTAGCTGCTGCTACTGTTTTCTTTTTTTACCCTTTAGGGTTAAGATATATTTGCTTAAAGAATACTATAATCATCCTTTTTACTTTAACCCACCAGATACTCTCCTAAAATATTGAGATTTAGGACATTTTACCAACTTTTTCTTGCTTTAGTGCTCAACTCATTGGCTACCATTGACAGAATGGATGTCCAGTCTGTTTTGAATGGGAGAGGCTGGGACCAGTCACTAGCGACCATTTACTGCCATTCTCTCCCAGTAAAAAAAATGGACCAGATGTTACGTCTCCTCAAAAGTAGAGAAAAATGACCATTAAAACCCGATTGATATGTTGATATGAAAAAAAATCATTTTAAAACAATCATATTCAATATTTAGCTCTTGTATTGAATCACAGCAGACTTATTAGTCCAACTCCCTCATTCAGAAATTGACTGTATTACCCTTGCCCCCCCTGTCTTGACAATTTTAGTTTTAATAATGTTGCTTTCATCTGAGTGCACTTTTGTATACAACGTGCCAAACTCATATCTGCTTAAATTGCCCTGAAATAAATGAAAACCTAAAATAAAATGAGACGTTCACGTTCCCTAGTTTTTTTCAACTCCCTGAGTTTGTAACGTGGTCACTCAGCATCCATTGATTGATGTACTCGGTAACCATCGGCTGGCTAATCCCGATGACTGACAAATGTTTACACCAATTGTCGCAAAGCCCCGCCGATCCCCATAGTATCTTTATTTTTGGAAACCATTAAAAAAAAACACTACCGACTACGGAGAGCGGCGACCTAGCAGGGGGTGAGGGGGGTGAAGCTAATCAAAACACCCGTGGCTTCCTACCGTCGACAGTCGTCACCTCGTTGCACGCTTGGCGAGTCCTCCCTCGACCCCCGCTCACTCACTCAATCCACTCAAGACACATCGTGACCGGAGCGATGCAAATGTCACCAGAATCCTCGGTGAAAAGCTTTATCATGGCGTTGAGGTGAGAGTTCGCCCACGGCGCTGTGGTAGAAGCAAGCCGGATAACCGTCACAGCACTTGGACAGCTCCGGGTTGCTGCTCCCTCCCCCGCTGAGCTCGCCGGGGAAGCCCTCCGCCGAGCCGCGGTGTCGTCTCGTGGCCCCGGTGGTGGTGGCCGTGGTGGTGGCGATACCGATCCGAGCTTCGGCTCTTACTACGATGCCGGGCCACGATGCGTGGTGCGTTCGAGGTTTATCCCTGGGAGACCTTCACTGTTCATCCGACGGACTCCTACACAGGTAGGTAAGAGTCACTTTGAATAGTTTGATATTTTTAACCACCACGCGCTCGCATCCTCCAACAGGAAGAAAAAGTTTGGTCACAATATCTCGATGCCATTTTAATCGTACTTTTAATTTACTTCTTTTATCAAAAGAACAATCGAGTTGACCTTGGCCATGTATTTAAAGAGAACTTTAATTGATTTTATCAGAGATTTGCATATTCTGCAATTCTAGTTTTTCAAGACAAAAACATGATTTTGTTCCTTTCGCAGTATATAAGTTTTCATGTAAATCTTTTTTCTTAACCTTTTTTTATGATGAAATGATTTTTTTTGTAATAGTAAAAAAAAAAAACTCACACGCAAACGTCATATAATGGATATATCCACAAATGGATGCCAGCATTCAATTATTGTTCATTAAATTAATTAATCCATTAAATGAATAAATCGTTTGCTGCTGACCTCCCCCAGTCAAAATATATCAGGCAGTTATTGAGTTCAATGAGTGTAAGGATTTATAACAGCTGAGTATTATGTTTGTAGAGATCCTCGCTATTTCACGGTTCGGTTATCGCTGCTTCACTACATCGCGTTTTTTTTTTTCGGGGACTATTTTTTTCCGTTCATTCATTCATTGATCTTCCATCCCGCCCATCCTCGAAAGGGTTGCGAGGGTTGCTGGAGCCTAACCCAGCTGTTTTCGAGTGAAAGGCACACTACACCCATGACTGGTCGCCAGTGAGTCGTAGGGGACACAGATACAAAGACCATCCGCACTCCCAATCTTACTGCCGCCCGAGGGAATCGAGCCCAGATCATAAAATGTGGAAATCCACGCTGAAACTTATAACCAGAACCGACTTTTTAAAAAATACTTCGCAGATTTTCACTTTTTACTCCGACCCCTCCCCCATTAACCGTGATAATCGAGGTATTACTGTAATGTTATTCATGTATTGATTGCCACTATTTATTTGAATGCATTGTGGCCAATGTTGTAACTGCCGAGTGAAAAAACACACTTGCCAGATAACAGTGCTCTTCTATTAAAAAAATGATAGACAACTCTACTATAACATATTGAGTGTTGGCAAGGTAAGGGCAACCTCATCCATCACAGTGAGTTTATTACCTAGCCGTGCTATGTCAAACCGTACATTTATAACGTACTGTACACTTTATTTTCTCTTAAATCATTGAATATCACACCACTGTCTTGTGTCCAACAGTTTCAACATGCAAGCTGCATTTACACGGTAAACAAAGTGAATTACAACTGGAGAACAGGAGGACAGACGAGTGTAAAAGTGGCAATAAGAAGCACTTATTTCTCCTCCCTCTCACTAGACGACATGGCTAATGCTGGGTAAGTTTATTTTCCTCACACACGTAAACACAGTCCGTTATCATCCTATCACTCTTCTGTCAAGCTTCATCCCCTTTTCGCATCTATCTAATGTACTCAATTATCAATCACTAAGCTAGGCTCACACAGTATACGTACTTTAAATGGAATACATTTGTTAATATGAGTAATTTATCATTTAGTCATTTTCTCTATATCCACTGATGTCAAATATGGCTTCCTACCCTGTAAAGCAGGGGTTTCAGACTAGGGTTGGTTCGCGGGCCGCTTTAACATCAACTTGATTTTATGTGGGCCGGACCATTGTAGATATAATATTTAGATTGATTTTTTTTTATAAATGGATTTAAAGAACTGGATTAAAAGCCCTGAATATTCATTTTTTGTAGATCTAAAACAATGTTTATTTTAGCTTTTTTATATATATATTTTTTTAGATTTTACAAAATGATTTTTGAACTAAAAACAGAAAAAATGATAAAAAAAATACAATTATTGATTTAAAAGGGGAAAATCAGGAGATTTAATATACATCTATACCCTTCATTTTAATTTGATCCTAAAACAGAAAGTTGGCACTCATGATTTACTTTCCCGGGCCACACAAAATGATGCGACGGGCCAGATTTGGCCCCCGGGCCGCCACTTTGACACATATGCTGTAAAGTAAATGTGCATCAGTGTAATGAATAAGACCCCAATAAAACACTGATATAACCTCACATTTTGAAGTTGTTGCAAACCCAACATACAACTTTTATAGCTGTCTGATCCATATTGATCCAGGGCTACTATTTTGCGAAAAACGCACTGGTGTCCAAAAGATCTACTATATGTGCTCTTGTATTGATGACGCTGAGTTCTGCACAATATTGACACAAATGCTCAGACAGCCGCGGTGTGTTTCTTATGTTTTTTGCTGCTTTGGCACTTTCCGTTCTCTTTAAACTGTAATTTGGTTGCCAATAAAGTCCCTAGCGTTCGGCAGACACATCGTCTTTTGCATCATCTTCACTTTTACACTTTAAAATCCATATTACTATGTGTATGAATCTGCAGAAATCTTCCATTCTTCTATTAACACCAAAGCAATGACGTTAGAAATCAACTTTGGTTGCTTACGAGTGGGGAACAATATGCTGAGTGCTTTTCTTTTTTTGAGTGCTCATCCTCGTTAGGGTCGTGGGTGAGTTAGGAAGTATCCCATCTGACTTTGGGCAAGACGTGGGGGTACACTGAAGACATTTTTTCTTATTTGTGGACTCCCGTTACCTTTTGAGGCATGCATGGGTCTTTAGTAAATTATTTTGATGAGTTTTATTTCTTATCTGACAGTCCTTTCTTGATAATGTATAACTGTGGATAGGATAGAACTGCTTGCTATGACAAAAAAACAGCCATTTGGGTTTGAAATATGCATACCATCCTGATCCTATGGCTTGATGCAAAGTGTTTACACTCATAAATATGTTTTGAGCAGATCAGTTTAGTAATCCAAATTCTATCCAATCCAATTTTACTGACAAAAGTCCTTCTGTAGGGCATCTATCAAATCATTCTGCCATTTACAACAAGCTACCTGATGTGCCTCGTTCAGCAACCCCACTTTACAAGGTCTTTATTATAATGATTTTCATCGGAATTGTAGATCTTAGTTTTATATTACTGAGAGTCCTAGTGAGGGGGGGGGGGGGGGTTATTCATGATTCATGAACAGTGGCCAATAAAAGTTTAAAATTGTATTAGTGCACTGAGTTCACCTCAAGCCACTTAAAAAATGTGCTTTTTTTATTTTTTATTTTGACCATATTAGATAAACAAGCAAAATAGAAGTATATAGTCGTTTAAAAATACTCAGTGTATAATCTGACACTGTCAATTTGAAAATGAAGGGATTAAAAAGTGAATCCATGGATAGTACCTCATTTGCAAAAAAAAAAAAAAAGAGAGATTTGTACTCGCCCAGATTAAGAATCTTCTTCTGTGGCTCTGCCTCGCAGTTACTTACATGACCTTCTATTTTGGCCGCTGAAATCCCTTGAGCAACTTTTGTCTCGTAATGACCTTTTCTACCTGGCGCTCAATATTACAGTCCGCTATTTAATTTTATCTGCCTCCCTCGGGGTGATTCCACTCTTCTGAATATCACTTCTTCTCTGCCGTCCGTGTATTTATGTGTGTGTGTGTGTGTAGACTTGTTAGTGTGTACATGTGGTAATGTGCTTCAGAGTATTTGCAATTACCAAGCTGCTTGTCTTTAGAGTACGTCAGGGTCTGAGAAAGGTCATGATATGTAAGAAGGCAGAAAAAAAAGCTGTAGTGGTACCTGTGCACTGTTAACAATTCATATGGTGTCTTTCGTCGCGACCGTCTGCTTAGTCATTAATTTCACATTAACGCAATCAAAACTTTAATAAATCACACAGTCGATAGGATAAGAATAAACACTGATATGATTTATTATTGCTGTCCAACACGGTAAATGTTAATGAAAAAAATAATGGGACCTTTCACTTGTACTATTCAAACTAAAAATTCTTTTGAGGGAGGTAGTCAAAAGACAAAAAAAAAAAACTGAAATGATGCACAAACTATTTAACATGAGTTTGAATTAATAAACCTTTGTCAAGGAGAACTTTAATTGGGATCACGCTCTTTGTCATGGGTGTCAAAGTGGCGGGCCGGGGGCCAAATCTGGACCGCCGCATCATTTTGTGTGGCCCGGGAAAGTAAATCATGAGTGCCGACTTTCTGTTTTTAGGATAAAATTAAAATAGAGTATAGATGTATATTACATTTCCTGATTTCCCCCTTTTAAGTCAATAACAGTCATTTTTTAATCATTTTTCTGTGTTTTTAGTTAAAAATCTTAATCTAAAAATATATTTTAAAAGAAGCTCAAATAAACATTGTTTTAGATCTATAAAAAACCCGAATAATCAGGGATTTTAATACAGCTCTTTTAATCCATTTGTAAAAAAAAAATCTAAATATTATATCATAAAATTGGCAACTTTCAGGCACAAATAGTTTTTCCTCATATTTTTTGCCATAGTCATGTATATATGTCATACACAGCAAGCAGTCCAATTTTCATTTATTCAACCCGTGCAGGTAGTATCACCCCACAATTCTGCATCACTTTTCTTCCGTATTATTGTATTTTCTCATTTGTTTTCACGCATGCATTTGTTGAGTAGGCGGGCGGCATAGCCTACACGCACAACTTGCTGAACAGACAATAAAAAAGTTGGTGTCTGCAGAAGCTCTTGTTTCTCCCTTCAATATCAATTTAGTTGAATTGCTCAATCTATATTGCATTTGGTGTTTGAGTCAAAAGCATCCCGGCCGGCCTCAGGTGAATTTGTTTTTGTGTATCTTCAAAGAAATGTAAGGTCTGCGGGAAATAATCCCATCAAATTGGGATGAGGGCAGCAGCTCTTGAGACAAGCCTGCAATAACGTCCAATGCTCTTTTCATTAACTAAGGACGGGAAGAAAAAAAACATCTAAAAAATAATATAGAACTCCCTTCAGCCACTTTGTCTTGTTTCCCTCTCATCTGGTTTGGGATGATCTGCCACTATTTTAACAGCGGTATTTGTACAAAATTCTTTATCCCGACTTATAAAGTCGATATGTTAAGTACAATTAAAAATAATGAATCTATTATGAAAATATATAGTAAAACGTACCCTTTTTTTAGTTGAATACGTATTGCAATTTTAGTCATTGAATGCCCTCTGATTCTTGATAGTAGGCCAGCAAATCTATATGCCAGATGTACATGGCAAATAAAGCCTTCTAAAATGTTACTTTTCAGCATGATTTGAAATTGTCTGGTATGTATAAAGTTAACAACTGTACTCCTCGTTAATCTTTAAGCCAAATGATAAAAGGGATGTGTTTAACGGCTTTCTAACTACTGCAAACTTCCCTTCGGAGACTGCGATGACCTTGAAGAGTTTACGGCCCCTCCGATTAAATCACAGGCCTTTCAGCGTTGACATTATCACTGTATGTTTTAATAACGCCTGTGTGTGCGCGCACGCCTCCATCCATCACCAGTGTACCTGTTAGTCCTTTCCGAAAGGAACGGCTGTCCGTCCGTCTGCCATTCAGTTACGTAGCGCGCCTCTCGTCTGAATCTTTCAGGTCACTCGGTGCGCTGTCATCACAATTCCAATCCTCCTTGTCTAACAAAGGAGGAATGAGGAGAGGAAGCTAAAAATAATAGATTTGAAACAATCCACTGCAAATATTTTGGGGGTGTGGGGAAATGGTAGATGAAAGTTCAATTAAATTTTTCCATTGACTTGATACATTCGCAGTACAAATCAGATATCGTTAGTTTGGATTTGTTGAAAATGAGCAATTGAAAATAGAATAATTATATAAAATGTTATATAGTTTTTACATTCTTGGATAATTTTCATGTATATATATGTACATTTATGTATATATATATATATATATATATATATATATATATATATATATATATATATATATATATATATATATATATATATATATATATATATATATATATATATATATATATATATATATATATATATATATATATATATATATATATATATATATATATATATATATATATATATATATATATATATATATATATATATATATATATATATATATATATATATATATATATATATATATATATATATATATATATATATATATATATATATATATATATATATATATATATATATATATATATATATATATATGTATATATATATATATGTATATATATATATAAGTATGTATATGGATATGTATATATATATATAAGTATGTATATGGATATGGATATACATGTGTATATGTGTATATATTTGTATGTATATATGTATGTGTATATATGTATATGTGTATATACGTGTATGTGTATATACGTGTATGTATATATATATTATATTATATTATATTTATTTCATAGTCAATTGTAGCTGAAATAAATATAAAAAAGGCTGACTTGAACAGAATGTGGCTGCTCCATCTTAATGGTTCCTCATCATCTCTTTTCACTGCCCTCATCCTTCCGTCTCTCCCTCCATCCATCTTCCCCTTTCCAATCTTCACCTCCCTCTCATTCATTTATTACCTCCACTTTTCACATGCAACCCTCCCTGTCTCTTTCAGCACCATTTCCCCTCTTTTACTGCTCACAACTCTCCTCTTTTTGTTTGTTGGCCCCATGAGCTTGTTGCATAACCCCTGACATGCAAACCACCCCCCCCCCCCCCCCGACCCCCTTTGCCTGGCTTCCTTTGATGTTTGAAGGCGAGTGGGGATCCACTCAGCTGACAAAGGGAGAGGCAATGACGTCACCACAGACTTGATACGCCAGCATCTGCTTCGGTCTAAAAATACGAGTCGCGCGCACACATAATCGCACACGTACACACAGAGAGTCAGTCTGGGGTTGCATTCAGCATTTGTATCCACCTCTGTGCTCAGTTGAGGCGCTCATCTTTTGCACAACTGGATCTTGTAGGCCTACTGGCCTCTAAGTGGCTTCTCGGCAACTGTGCTGATCTCATTTGTTATGTGAGAGATACAAATACAGATCATGGTTGTCCATTTTAGTAATGCAAAGCAATTTTATATCATTTCAAGTCTCATTGGTTGACTAGATTTGGTAAATAAAAAAATATATCAACATAAATGTTATTTTAACCTGTTGCTAGGTTTTTAGCTATTTTCTTTTTCTGGGAGCTAAAATGTAATCCATAAAGGTGCTTAAACATTGATTTTTCAATATATCACGATCCCACATTGCATGATTCTCATATCAAAATCCGTCAAAATCGCTCTTTACACTGGTGTTTTTGTTTCAACTAAGCAATAGGCGCCTGCACTTCCACTTGCTACCACTAGTAAGCAACAGTCAGCCTCCCTGACACCCAGTAATCATGCTTGGATGCGCTCAAGTATCATATAAAATTTGATTAAATACTACATCTATTTAATATGTGGACAGTAAACTAAATCGAGTGTTCCAGCTCACTGGAGTGAGTTAATTTGTCTTTTTGCCTTGTGGTGATTGCTATACCTGGAATTTCCAAGCTGTTTTGACGTGCCATTTTTGATTGAGGATACGGGTGACCCTAATCTGTAGTTTTTCAATTATTTTTTTCGAAATTGTCTGGTCCACATTAACCGCGATAATCGAGGTATTACTGCACTTCTAATTCCCATGAAATAGTGCTTTTTTAAAAGCTTCATCTCACCCTCTCTGTCTCTTTTGGTGTGTGAAGTGTCCAGTACTTGAAAATGCATTAAACAGTGGTCTCAAATGTATGCAAGCGTTGCACTTGAAGCAAGACACGCCCCAGTTATTGCGGTCCCTCCTAGCAAACGTCGGACCGGCAACTTCACTGGTGGTGCTAAACCGCGTGAGCGCTCAGTCGTTTCACGCTACCGAGTGGGTGTTTGTGCGTAACCCTGAGTGACCCAACCGTAATGCCCCCAAGACACGGCAGTGAATAAGAATGTGTTCTTCACGTTGCCCGGCTGAATAATTAAAATCTTTTTCATCCCCATTGCCTTTGTGTACAACCATGGCGTACATTGTGTTTGGAACATCTTTCATTTCTTTTCCTTCTAGGCCATTGCAACTGCCTTCATTTCACTAGATTGTCAAAGAGTCGGTTTTGATTGGCATTGTGAGATTTGCTTTACATTGACGGAAGTAGACATCCATTCCATTTGCCTACTGCCTTGAATAGATATTTCTTTTGTATAAATCATTCACTATCTCGTATAAGTGCATACATTTGGATACTACACATACTACATGGGCTGGAAGGAATGAATTAAAACCCTTTTGTTTTTAAACAATTCTGGTTGCTTTTTGCGGGGCGGTCCGTCGGCTGAGTGGTTAGTGCGTAGGCCTCACAGTGGGGGACCTGGGTTCAAATACAGGTCAGTCTACCAGTTTGAATGTTGTGCCTGGGCCTACGTGGCTATTTTCCAGGTACTCCGGTTTACTCCAACATTCCAAAGACATGCATGGTAGGCTGATTGGAAACTCTAAATTGCCCCTAAGTATGAGTGTGAAGGGTTGTTTGTGCCCTGTGATGGCCACCAATTCAGGGTGTCCCCCGCCTCTGACCCAAAGTCAGCTGGGGTCAGCTCCGGCACCCTCCGCGGTTCAGAAAATGAGATGAGATGAAGTTGCTTTTTATTGGGTTAAAATATTTTTTACCAAAATTATTATCCTAGTATATAACATACTACATAATAGGAATGTCCCAATATTGTCCTTTTTTAACTTCTGAGTCAATCCAATAACTTTCCAGATATGTTGTATGTATGTAACCAGTAAATGAAAACCATGTAGATATCTGATTTGGTCCTTGTTGATCTTGTAGGGACACGGAAACTGCAGCTCTCTCAGACTTGGAGGTCATCTCCCAGCAGGTTGATGATGAGAACCAATGTTTGGCCCCTCCAGTTCAGCTTGTGAGTTTTGGCTACCGAGATCTTCCCCTCGCAGCGCTGGATCTCTCACTGGCAGGCTCGCAGCTCCTTTCCAACCCAGACGAGGATGAAACAAGGGAAGGGTAAGTAAAGTGATAATCGGTTTATGCTGACACATTGGAAGTATTTTTTTCCTCTAAGCAACAATTTTGATATCACTTAAGTGTTTTTTTTCTTGTATTTGTAATGTTTTATAATCGTTCAATCATCTACATAAAAAAATAGTCATGTTTAAGACAATTAGTTTATCATAACATTATATAATGCCCCAAAATGGAAGACTAGACTCCCTTGTTTAGCTATAGAAATATAAATACATTATTTTCTTTGGAGTGAATGTTTGTTTTCCAATTACCTTAGTATAAATTTAAGGTTATAGGGAAACTCTTAAAAATGTGTACAATGTTATTTGGATGGAAAAACCTACGTCCTGTGCGACCCATGCAAAATAGGTCACTCACCACACATTGTTTTCACGCCTGCTTATGTTCATTTTTTTCCATTGTGTCGTGCACCTGCGACTCCATCCAAGCTAAACATACGCTCTCCGCATGACACTCATCAACACCATAAGCCAGCGCGATGGACCCATGCTGTACAATACAACCTCGGTCCAACTGTATCATTTAGGTTGCTAAACCGACCATTTCACAGAATTGTAGTTGGCGACACTGACGCTTACGTGACTCTCAGTCGTCTTTAACAAAAAAAATAACTTTGAATATGCACCGATAAACATGGTTCCCCTTGTTTGAGTTAGTGTTACAGTTTATTTTCTTGTCCCGGGGAATGCAAGTCGGAAACACGACCGTGTCTACAGTGTTGAATTATGCATGCTGCATTTCCTATTGTAGCTCTACCAGTAAAGAACCTGCAAGGCAATGTTTTGTAAACAGGCTCCACTTTAAAGCTCATGTCAGATCTGGGTAATGTCACTAACAATTCAATGTACAACACATTTCTTAATTTCTTTATTAGGCAAAGAAAAGTATATACAGTATCTTAATGGATTATTTTTTTCCCTCTAATAATCACACAAGCCTACAGAATATTTTATTTCCTTTAAAATCAGATCGTTCTACACATTCTTTTCTTTTGTTTTCCAATTTTGTTTTGTTTTTAACAACCCCAATCCATCACAAAACTTTGCCTTAAATGTCAGAAAGCATCCTCACATTAAAACCACTTGATTATAATAACTGCTTACAATGAGTGTGTCTTGGGCACTAGAGTGACCTTTTAAAAACAATTCAAGTTTAATGTGTAGATTTTACTGTCGCCAAGCCCCCGTCTGTTAATTTCACAATCAATATGCCTTTACGGCGCCACGGTGGGGGGAGTGGTTAGCATGTCCACCTTAGAGTTCTGAGGTCGATCACACTGTTCTTCATCACTAGACATGTAGCAAGAGACCACCTAAAAAGAAAGACCGATCACTGAGCTCACTTTAAGGGAAATGGGGCAGATGAAATCTTTTTTTTTCTTCTTCTTCTTTATGGCAGTGCAGGATGATGAAGTGTGCTTAAGCCCAGTCAAGACACAGCAGAGGCAAAGCAATCCAGAACTGTAAAAATGAAAACGTATAGGGATGGAATGTTAGCAGCTCCACTGACCCAGCCTGAGAAAAGTGAATTGCCCATTTCCTCTCGCTCTTGAGTGTGTGCAAATGTCAGCAAAACTTATTTAAGGAAGTCGAGACAAAGGCAAACTATTAACTTTTTCCCTTTTGCTATTTGTTCAAGGTTTAGTGTAGTGGATTTGGAAGTTAAATTTTTTTAGTGTGTGATGACGACATCGACAAGTTAGCATTAACTTATTAGCTTTATATTTTTGCTAATAAGTAGTCCATAGTCACGCACAGATAATATTTTGGTAAATGGCAGGTTAAGTCCTTATAAAAGTGGTTTCCGAGTTTGCTATGCACAGCTGGCGTTATGTTAGATTTCTTTAGAGTGAGGTTGGGACTCTACCAGCAATTTGGTTCTGTTCATAACTTTTATGGACAATTGATGTTCAAGCTTAGACTTTTCTTCTTAACTGAGGGATGAAGAGAAATAGCAAATGGAGGTTGGGGATCATTCATCGACTTATAAAGTAGCCTCAAGAGCAACTTCTTGTAGTTAAATATCTTTCTCAAGGACTCTCAAGGGCTGATGAACCCACAAGCTATGGGTTGCATTAAGACCACTCTAGCATCTGAGCCATGCCACCTTTAATCATTAGTCTAATATGCTAAAAGGCTGTTCATTTATTACACTGTCGGTGATTAAAATACTGTATGCCGCGTTTCGTCAGCCATCCTCATTGCATTCTCTAAAGACAAGCCTCTCATCTTGGACATTCTTTCACTTTAAAGGAACAAACACCTGTGAATCATCACAAACTTTGTCAACTTTTGTTTGGACCATTAATTTGTCACCCAAACTGTTATTTCTGTTTGTGAATGAACTCATTGTGGTTTTGGTTTTGCAAAAAAGCAACTCAACAGTGATCTGAAACAAGTGACAAATGGCCATGTCAGATCTCCACCTTAGAACTAGAGCTAGGAAACCGATGAAACTGATTATTTAGATAGGTGGTCCCCAAACTATTCCAGGACTGGTTTGGAGACCTCTGATTTAGACTGTAAACAATATTGGACTTTCTGCTTTGCCACTCTTATTTTGTGCAATTTAAGCATATCTGAAAGCTCTCTGATTACTGCTTACTTACATTTGCCCATAAACTTCAACAATGGGCAGCCACAGCAGAAAGTGAAACCAACTTTGAAAATGCTGTCGGATGCAAAATTCTCCAGATTTTTCACGGATTAATGAAGTCTGATCTAACCTCATGGTTGTGTTATTTCGCTCATAAATCCTTTGACAAAATGTTATTCCTGTTTAATTTTAGAAAAGCGTGGTCTCATTTGGATTTTTATTTAAGTTTTTTTACCTTACCAACCCAAGTCCAAAATTGGAATCGAACTAAAGAAAACCAACTGTGGCCATTCGGATTCCACATGAGCTCTTAATAAATGACGGCGTCACCACAGTTTGCATCTAATGTAAAGCCACCACGCATTTTATGGCGGGAAACGAGCGGCTAGGATTAATCACGACCAGAGAGCTGCCAGGGCGTGATGAAGCACCTCCTGTCGGCCGCGTTTGCATCTCATAGCCGTTAGCATTGTGAAGGTGGTTCTGACCTTACCGCTATCTCTCGCACTTTCCGCCGCAGAAGTGAACACGGCAACCGTGTGCAGCCGCCAGCGGAACGCCGGCAAATGTATTTATAAACCCAGCGCCAGCTAAAAGCCGGGCCTGTTTGCACGACGGTTGTTATCTAATCCTCTGTAATCATGCTTCACTTCATATTCCAATTTATCCTGGGTTGTCACACCTCATTAGGAACAATGGCATTTCTTCATTGATTCCCTTTGAATATTTAAATGGAATCACTTCTTTAACCCTTTTTAGCGAACTGGTTTCAACTCAATGGCTCCCATTGGAGGCGTAAGACATCCCATCCATTTCGGAAAAGGCAAATGAAGATTCATTTATTTGCGAGCTCCCAATCAAAATGGGTTGGAAGTCTGTCAATACAACTGAAATATTAGCATTCCCAGCCAAGTCTTTCCTTTTCAATGGCAGGCCTTCCTATTATCAAGTTCTATTTCCAGGATCAGACGATATCTTGTAGAATAAATCTTGTTCTCCTCACTTATCGCCACATCTTATCGATCAATGGCTGCCTGCGGTCAAGCCCAAGAGAGCCTCCAAGTTGCGCTCGGGAGGTTCTTTTAACTGCATTGTCGCGCCAATCTAGAAACGGGTGGGCGTCAGTGGTGGGTGGGAGGTGATATCGGGGGCCAATTGCACTGTTAGCAGTTTTAGTGAGTAAAAGGTATTTATTAATAGAGTTGGGTCCATCCATCTTCCTGTCTAGAAGAAAATGCTAAGGAAACCAAGGTGGCGTGGGCTTGTGTTCAGCACTTTTATGGCCACCTACTCTCCCACATAGTGGTCAACCTACTTTTGTTTGTGCACTCCCCTTATTTATCTCTTTTCCAGGTTCCATTTCACTGCCTTTTGTTTGTGCCTGTGGCACTATCAAGGCTTATTCATTCAACCTTTTTAGTGGTTGACTGACAGAATGAGTGACAACTTGAGCAATCATAAAGATGATGATGGTCATGCTTCCCGTAGCCCGCCTACCGTCTCTTGTCCTCTTCATCTTCATCTTATGATCTCGAAGACTCATTTTTCCAATGCTTGACCTCCCAAAGAATACTTTCGAAGGAGGAGTAGTGCTACAAATATGTTTGGCTGAGCACAGTTGAGGCTGAATGTTCTGAAAATACTTCAAATTTTTAGTGAATCCCAATCTTCTGTAGTTTAATACTTTTATGGTCCAATAATACATACAATAACACAAGCTCTGTGTTGCTAGACTAACACCCACCCCCCCTCGGACCCCTAACAGCTTCCTGGCTTGACTAGAGCACACCTGAACTGTGGCATGATGTCACCTTCTGTCCCGCTGGAGAGGTTCTCGCCTGCCAGACCCTGAAACGGTAGCATATGTTGCTGATATGACTGTTCTAAATGTGCAAAGGGTCCAGATGGTTCTTCTAAATGTGACGTTAGCAAGGGTATAAAAGAGGAAAGTTCATCGTCGCCACCCACCACCACATTTGGAGCGGAGGTCAGAAAATCCAATTTTGGTAACCGTTCCTTTGGTCTTTGGAGGCAAGGGATGAATGTTGGCCATCTCTTAGTGTTTGCTTGTTTAGCAAGTCCATTTATAGCTTTTTGAAGGGATGCCATGCCAAGGTCAAACTGACACCTCCTCATCATCATTCCTTCTTTAGAAGTGTTTCTGCCTTGTCAGAAGAGAGACTGAAATGGAAGTCTTGCTTACTGGAATAACGCCTTCTCAGAGGGGTCTCACTCGGTCGAGTCAATTTAGCCCGCTTTAATTAGCCGGCGTGGGAAGATCTGAGGTGGCGACCAGGGAGTGATTGGTCACGTTATCTCGCGGCTTTCCTAATTTCTGCTGGACAGATTGGTAAAGGAGCAAAAACTTTGTTGATTGAACTTCTTAATGGCTGACGTTGATTTGGTTACTATATTCGGTAGGCCTCAAGATCAATCTAAATGGTCTTGTTTGCGACTACTTATCAAAGGGAATAGCATATGCTAGGTTAAAGGGAAGTTATTATTTTTGTTCATTTATAATTTGGCTTGTAATTCAGATATCATTAGATTAAGGTTTGATCAGGTTTCAGATTACTTTGGCTCAGTTTATTTGATTTACATATAATTCATTCTATGTTGTACTTTTCATCTCGACTTTTTATTCAGGTTTAAAACCAATTCTCACTTAATCTTATCTGAACATTCTGAAATTTAGCAGTTTAAATACTCAATCAACCAATAATGACCACATCCAATAAATCTGAAGTTAAATAAAAATATTCCGACACTAACAATTTCAATTTCAACATATTACACACAGCATTACACACATTTTAGGTGAAAATTCAGTATTCAATTCAAGCAAATACTCTGTATACAAGCACTAAACAGCCGAGTAGACTTCCTTATCTAAGCAGATCATCAGGTGCTTGTGGGTCTGCCGGTCCTAACATTCACTGGCTTACTCGACAGGGTGGTATTGATTACTCTCGCTGATTTAATCTCCGTCCTCAGATTCTCTGTGGAGGGCCACTCCATCTCAGCCTCTGACAGCTGTATCACCACGCGCTCTGGAAGCAGAAAGAAGGAATTAAAATGAGAAGACAAGCTCGAAAAAATCGCTGATAATTTATAATTAACAAAATAAGACTATGCAGCACCTTCAGAAATAATATAATACAGTTAATGTTAATCTAATCCATAAGGCCTGTCAAATGTCTTTTTTCATGTTATAAAGAAAACTTAATTCACTTAATTTTAGTACAATGACTAAGAAATTCTTCACATTTTATAACAAGTTATTTTTCAGCATTAGTAATGATTCATTATTTTAATCGAAAAAAAAGCCAACTATAGCCTTTTCTCATTATGGTAGGTATGAAAATACCTTAAAATATAAGTACAAAGAGACAACTACTACGACTAAAATAAATGATTGGACGCAATGTCGATTAAGCACACCCTTTTAAACAGTAATGTGCATTTCTGGCGGCCATATTGGAGAGGGCACCTGATGTTTGGAATCTAGATCTCGTAGAGTACATATTGCACAGGAACGATGTATTATTTTTGGGCACTCCCCGATTAAGTCATTTTAATCCCGTATCAGTAGAGATGCACAGAACGGCAATCCTCCCAATAAATATGAATCGGTCCCTGAAAACATCCAATTTTCAAAATGGCTGATGGCTATGTTGTACTAAGTTAGTGGGCAAAAACCACCAAATCTTTAACCCTCCACTATGATCAGTATGGTTGAAATAAGCCACACGAGTATCTTGCCCAGTTGACGTCGACCACCTCTTGCAGGCACAAAATTGTGGACGGCGCCAACTTTCCACTCCAGCTGGAGAACTGCTGAGAGGCTTTGTTCGTCTCAGCGCTCCTGCCGTGGGCTGCTCACTATGAGAGAAAATGACATTGAAAACAAACCAAAACCTGTCATCACATTGGACTATTTATGGCTGGCATGTCAATATTCGTATTGCCAGATAGCAGATGACTGATTTACCGGCCATGGGGGGTGCCGGAGCCTATCCCAGCCAACTATTAGTACCGGGCAACTAATGCAATTGCTGGCCAGCCAATCACAGGGCACAAAGAGACGGACACATTCATACCTAGGGGCAATTTAGAGTGTTCAACCAGCCTAACATGCATGTTTTTGGAATGTGGGAGGAAATCGGAGTACCCGGAGAAAACCCATGTGAGCCTGTGGAGAACATGCAAAATCCTGATTTATCTATTTATTTGGAAATCTACAATTTTTTCTTTAGTTCTCTTTTAACTTGACTGTTAAGATGGTGATTTCCCGCCAAACAACCTCTGCTACAGTGGTTCGTTTCATGGAGGTCTGAATAGGGGGTTCATCAATATTCTAGGCTCAAATGCAGCTGATGGTAAAATCAGGAGTTTACAAAGCTTTACTGTTCCTTCTTCAGTCAATGCCTTCTCTCATCGCAATCACCTTTGCTCAATTTAAAGGCTACCTCTGCAAACTACTGCGCTCTAGTTTGCCAAACTGGGAACTTCAGTTCTCATGCTCAAAATGTAAAAGGCGCTAGTATAGTACGGTTTTGTGTTTATACATTTTTTTAATTTGGCTTTATGTGATCTTTGTATTTATGTAGCAGTGTCATTATCAGTGGGTCAATACATGTTTTTGCATCAGCTAAACCTTTAGAAAGGGCACTCATTTAAAAAAATGCATGTTATCAAATTAATATTTTTAGCAAAATATCCAGTGTACTGTTTAGTTTTATTTATTTCAAATTTCTTATTCTGTTCGGATTAACAATTTACAAAGTAGATGTTGTTTACAAGGAGAATATCTTAAAATTATGACATGTTAAAAAATTAATTAACTTTGTTAATCTTAGTTTGATTTACTTAATTCCATTTTTACTGATTCTGATTTTTAATATGTGCTTTGTTCATCCTATTTTATTCCTATCTTTGACATTTCTGGATGGGAGTGGCACTTCCAAATAAAATGTATTTTTAGTATTATTACTGTACACAAAACTTTTAAAGAGCCTCAAATTAAAAGGCATCCTTTCATTCTTAATGGATGGTCTTTTTTTTCCATTTTCTTGTGATCTGAGACATTGGCAGTTTATTATTCCGATGAGGACGACTTCAAATGCCACTACAATATTAAAAAAATAGATCTTTATGGATCGTTTAGTGCTTATTCGCCTTTGGGAAAACTTTCTTTGACTCCAATGACAACTCATCAATAATAATTTGCAGTCTTGAAGAGCGGTCATAATCTACAAGTACAAGCCCTTGGCCTTGTGCTTGACTTTGATTCAGTTTTACTTTATTTTACACTTGTTACAAGTTCCAAATAATTCACAATATAGAGCCTGACCGACTTATGCTTGTTGTAGGTCCAACTGGCTGAAGCCGTGCTGTGGCCGTCGAGTGGCCCTGTGGCAGGTCTGCTTGCTCAGCGCCGGCTTTAACTGCGTGCTGGTGGCTTGTGTCATCCTGGTGGTGCTCTTCCTCTCTTTGGAGCTGCTCATCGACACCAAGCTCCTTCAATGTGAGTCTGTCGGTCTCAACGCAATGCTATACTCCCAATTTTTCCGCATTTCACAATCTACTTCATATTACTGTCACTACATCTATAAGATGGAGCAGACGTAAAGTTCTCTGCACGCATACGTAATATAATTAAGATTTATTATAATGTAATGCCCTAAAAACTTCATATTAGTTTAATAGCAGTCTATTGCTAATTATATGATCAGCAAAATCAAATCAAAAGCCTTTATTGTCATGATACACAGCTACGTCTAACAAAATTAGTGTTGTTACTCCACAAAGTGTGTTTTCACAGTATATAAAACATAAAAAAAAGTCTATAAAAATATCTAAAAAGTCACACCCTGGCAAGGTAAATTCTAAAATATTGCACAATCTAGGGCTTTAGCACATAAAAAGCAGTTCCTTACTCTTACTTTTAGCATCAAAACTCGTAGTTATATGAACTCTAATCTTACATTTCCATTGTGGAAAGACAGGCAAGTCTATTGAACGTATGGGTTGCTCCTTTTTGCATCTGTTTCTAATAGTGCCAATCACACGAGCACCGGCTGTGCAGGATGCCAAACGCTTGATGAACAGCAATGCAGAGACACGATAACGAAGCAGGCATCTTGTCAATGGCAGCAGGCACACATCTCCATTGATTAGTGGCCAACGTTCAGCTTTAATGATACAACAGTCTGCAGGGAATGTACTGAAAGATTAGCACCGTAGGCACTTTGACACCACAGTAAATGATGGACACGGCACGCTCGCACGAGTTGCCACTTTAGAAGTGCAACTATTATTTAGTGAGAAGTTGGTGTCTCTTTTTGTTCATGGGCCTGCCCATTTGGGTTTTTTTTGCAGTTACCAATGCGTTCCAGTTTGCCAGCATCATCCACTGGATCAGTCTCATCATCCTGTCACTTTTCTTTTCAGAGGTAAGGAGAATTCAGCACCAATGTTCCCTCTAAGTCTAAATTGCGCACTACTCTCGTCCTCTTTGCGCAGCAGCAATCATTTGGCGTGCAGTAAATAAAATCCAAACTTTGTATTCATAATTATTATTTTTTTACTCCCCCTTTCCCCATGATGGCGCCGTTTACGCGGCAGCCAATGGCAGTAGCTCTATTCATCTGATGTTTTTCGTGTTTTACAGCATGTTTTACATGAAAAATTTGAGGGAATGTGATTTTATCACTGTCCAATCGGGCTGTACTGGAAGGCATTTTGTTGTACCCATACAATGATCAATTCAAACTATCAATTCAATCAATAAACGGCTTAGAAAAAAGCACCCCCGAAGCCATCATGAGAATAAGTGGTTAGGAAATGAATGAATGAATTAAATGTGCCACAGCCCAAGTTGCACCAAACAGCAATTGGACAAGCCAAAGAAAAAAGCTTAAGTTAGATTTTTTTTTGTTATTTTACTTTGGATTTTCTGGGGAAAACTTTGATCAGTTGAGCTATAATTGTAGTCTTAGACATTTAAGCCTCAAAACTTTACATTTTTACAGTACTACGCGGAAAGCAGAGAGAGTTTGACCCACGGAGCCAACTCCAGTGCAAAACAATTACGCTGAGAGTGCCGGCCTTAATGCCCTCAACCAAACGTTAATTACCATCTAGCCAGCAGGAGCAATAATTGAAGTGGAGTTTAATGAGCATTGGGGACGGGCTTCCAGCAATACGATCCGTCCAAGCGCTTCACTAACGCACGTCATATGTGAAGAGTCTTTTGAGGGCGTTTAAATGGATGTTTAATGGTCTTGGTATTGTCTACTAGTCAGAACGCTTTGTTCAAGTTCTCAAGCGTTTCACTTCATTGACTGCAAACTGTTGTCCAAATGGCCCCAACACATGATGGATTTGCAAGAGCACTTGCGCGTGACCTCTCATGCTAATTGGCGGCCGAATCAATGACGCCAATAAGAAGCGTATCGCCAAAGTCACCGCCTTGGTGAAGTGCAAAGTAGACGTTAATGTGCTTGATCGCATATTGTTAATGTCTTCATTCGTCTCTCTCTCTCTCTCTCTCCCTACAACAGATTGTCTTCCGAATTGTGGTGCTCGGGATCTGGGACTACATTGAAAACAAAGTAGAGGTATGTTTGGGACCCTTATACTGGATTTTTCTCAAAGTCACTAGACTAGAGGGATGTATGGGGAGCATTTGGGCAAGTGGCTGAGATCTTGAACAGTTTTACATTTTACACGGTTGTGATTTTAAGTCGTGTTTTTGTCATCTTATCAAAAACCAAATCAAAGTGCAACTCAATGGAAGAACTAATGTCTTATTTTAAAGTCTTATTTTAAAAGATTTGTTTTTGACACATTAGATATACGGTATAAAGGGAAATCATTAGTTTTTTATAGTACATTTTGTCATTTTTTTGTCATCCATGTATAAGGAGAAATTAACTACCGTATTACAAAAAAATACCCCTTCATTTATATTCAATTTCTCTGAATTTGGGGTCAAGATAACATGTCTGTTCTTTGTTTTGGATTTTAACAAATTCAATTCCCCCCAGATGCGACTTATACTCCAGTGAAACGAAAATATGTATTTTTTTCCCCGTTTCATTGTGCTTTTTTATAGTCTGAAAAATATGGTCAATCCAACAACCCGTGTTGGGTAGGATCAAACCTTATCGTATAGCTCTCAGAAGCCAACTTTGTCCCGACAGGTGTTTGACGGCGCCGTCATCGTGTTGTCCCTCGCCCCCATGGTGGCCTCCACGGTGGCCAACGGACCCAGCAGCCCATGGGACGCCATCAGCCTCATTATCACGTTGCGCATCTGGAGGGTGAAGAGGATCATCGATGGTGAGTCCCACACAGTGTTTATTGAGTCATACGCAAGCAGCTAAGTTGTTTGCTGGCAGCACCACCCGCCACACCGTCCTGACTCCTCCCGGGAGGCCATGAGTAACCTCGTTCTCTCCATGATTATCCAAATTATTTACCATTCAGAGCAATAAAGCTATTGATCATGCCCAAGAGTAATTTGCTGTCACCCGTCTACTCCAGCCTGTATCGACTGTAGGGTCTGGATAAGCACATTCGCGGGGACCGTAATGAATGTAGCGGTTGTTCTCCTCTATGCTAATGCAGTCCGGTTCGATATTGGTGTTGAGGTCACCCTCTGCTCGGGCCTCCTGCTGCATGCGGCATCAGACTGCAAACACGGCACACGGTTAATCTGTTTACACTTGAAAAAGAGTGACAAATTTGCTCGTCTGAATCGTCAAAATAAGCCCTAACGTTCTCTACGTCGGATGAATGCCTTTCGGGTTTAATTCATTGGCTGTCGCCGACAACGATAGGCGTCCAATTTGTTTAAACTGGAAGGACTGGCTGCGAATACTCATTTTTCAGTGCCACTGACATGACAGCACGAGACGTCCTGTGCATTTTGACTGTGAGTGAGTCAGCGAATGAAATGCAGCCAATAAGACATTTGACCATAAGTCTATTATTAAATCCATTTGGAGTATTAGATTTTGGCTATTTTCTGAGGTTATTTCAAAAACTTTAATTGGTTTTGTTTAGAAGATGCTAAATTATTATTAGTATACATTTAATTACAAAAACGGTCACATTAACAATATATTTACCTACTGTATATCTAAAAACTTTTTTTTTAATATTTGTGGTAAAGGCAAAGACTTTTGGAAATAATTGGAGTCAAATGCTCTTATATCTTAAACAATTATGACGAAAAAAACAACCTAAATAACAGTCATATTTTGATGAATTAACACCACATTTAAAAAGAAAAACAAATGAGTATGCCTTGTTGACAAGGCTTTTAGCCACACAAGGAATCTGCTTCTCTCTAGTGGTGCAACCGTGGTATTGAATTGAAAAAAATAACATCAAATGCAATGTCTGTTACTATTTCCCCTAAATATTTTAAAGCACTTATTCACCATATATATGTACATTTTAAATGTATTTTCACATTTAAACCAGTGACATAGAAATCACTGTAAAAGAAGCCACCTTTTCCCCTCCTTTTGTTTCAGCTTACGTCCTCCAAGTCAAAGTGGAGATGGAGCTGGAAATCCAACAGTGCGAGAAGACCAAGGCAGTGCGCGAGGAGCAACTGGAGCGTCTCACTCAAATCTGCCAGGAACAAGCTGTGAGCACCTCTTTACATAAACTGAACATACACATAATTTAGAAGAGCCAAGAACCAAACCAAGACCAAATGATCCACTCTTTGGCAATAAATTAAATGTAAGGATTTCACACTAGTACATAACTCAACCGTTAGTCTATCTATTGCCAGAAGGGGGAAGCATCGCCATACAGACAGAAATTGTCTTCCAAAAGGCCACTAGATGCTTTTCACATCCCTCACATTTAATTTTTTTTTTTCACAGTTTAAAAAATCACATTAGCTGAGAAATTGGTCAGTTATACTAGTTATGCCTATTTTTTTCCTCTCTCTTTGTGGTAACTAAAATGAATTAAACGAGTATTTTGTTTTGTTGCTCTTCCAATTTCTAAATCTAGTCCTTTCTCCCGCCACCACACTGCCGCCTTCATCTTCCTTCCCCTTCATTTGCATTCCCATCGGCCCATCCTCGCGCTGCAGTTTGAAATCAGGCAGCTGCGGGCCCACCTGGCCCAGCAAGACCTGGACCTGGCTGCCGAGCGCGAGGCGGCAATGCAGATCCACCGCGTGTGGGCCAAGCAGGGCCGGAATTTTCAGTTTGCCGAGGGTTTGACGCCCGGGGAATCTGACGACGAGGGCGCTCATCGCAATCCCAACACTGCAGGTACGCTTAATTTGAGGAATTTTTGATTGACAATCCCAATCCTGCTTCATATTTATGTTTATAGTCATGTTGAGGCTCACTTTGAATGCGTTAATCGAACTAAAATGTACAAATGTATCACTGAGCTGTAGGCATTTCATTTCTTTCTACTTCTTAACACTTGACATACTTTGAAATTCTTTATAAGACCTTATAAAGTTTGATACCTGCCCTAAAACCCTCTAAAGTTGCTGTATTAGAAAAGTCTGTAAGAAACAGTAGGCCAAAATATTTGCATATAGTCATAATGAAAGTTTTAGGAGGATAATTACTTTTTTACTCAAGGTTAGATGAAATAAGTTTACTCCTCTTTCATAGTTCGTAAACATTAAACGAGGGGGAAAGAATGAGGATTTAACAAGGAGCTAAAATAGTTTTTTATGGAACTATACGCTAAGGCTTACCAGTAAACGGTTTATGATAAGCCGTAATGTGAAGTATTAGCTTTTCAAACAATGTATTTTCCTAATTTTAACTTTTGAACAATGACTTTTTCAGAACTCTTGTCTTGATATGGCACTTTTTCAACTAATTTAACTAAGACGTACAATTCATATTGACTGACAATTGAACACTCGATGTTCATTTGTTGCAATGCAATTTTATTTAAAAGTAAATTTAAAAAAATAGATATACACATTTTCAGGCTATAGTTATGTAGAAAAACTGTTGTTTCTATTATTTCTCCATGTTACTTTTGTCACTTGAACGCAGTTTGTTTGCTCTTGGTTTCTAACACAATGAAAAAAAAATGCGCCTTGTAGTCCAAAAAATCCGGCACCATTTCCTTTCAATAGTCAAGATATAACCAGGTGGAGCATTTGTTTGCTCGAGGAGGTAGCAAGACAACCCGGGAGAGAGGTGGACCATCCTCTATGTGCATAATTATGTGGAACAAAAAGTCCCTGATGGTGCAACATCAGGCCAAGTGGAAGCTGGTGCAGCCTAAACTGGACATGGCCCCGGAGCAGCCCCTCGGCTCCCTCCATTCTCACACACAACGGCCATCTGACCGCAGGCACACGGGATCAATACGGGGGCAAAAAAAGCTTTTAGGACGTGCTGAACGCCGACAGAAAAAAAAACAAGCATGTTTTTTTTTTGACGCCGTCACTCTGGGCCCCCAGTCGCGTTTCCGTCGACGTGCGGCAAAGACTGGGGCTGTTTCAGCTACAGAGTGCTCTGTGCATTGGGCCGTGTCGGGAGAGCGCTGGGCTCCTGTCAACATCTGTTCTCATTCACCTGCAAACCGCAATCGGGCACCGCAATATTACCCCAAGGGCATTGAGGAGTGGCAAATCTGGCCACGGAATACAAAGTGGGCCTTTTTAAGACGACACAGTGGATGGGAGGAGCGTTCACGAGCCCCAAGTTTACTCACCTACGATCAATTTCTTTCTCACCCGAATGATGACGCCCTGGCCCAGAAACGGAAAATATCCCCTGGGATGGAGTCTTATGCCGCCTGAGATAGAAGTACTTAGTGGTGTCACATGGTGACAACATCCACTGTCACTCAAGCACAACATCTGCCCCTAAAAGCAGGTCATGGACCACTTACCGTACTGCTGCCATGCATGACAGCCACCCTTACGATTATGTAGCATTAGCTTTTGCACTGTGTCAAGAGATTAATATTTTACAAAGAATAAAAGCATTGAAAGGTGTTATTGTTAAAAATAAGAAAAATCGTAAAATCTGAACTAGCATTTCTAAGGGGTTCCGTATCATTTGGTGTTGATTCAAATTAGCCTGGACAAAAATGAATATGACAGCTTAATCTGAATCAAATAGCCTTATTTGTAGTGAAACACAATTATTATGAGTGTAGAAGCATTGGATTCAATGTATGATATTATTTTCTGCCCCCCTGCCTTATCTAAAATAGGCTCCAGCGCCCCCACGATTCATGAGGATAAGGAAAGCAAATAAAAAAATATTATTATACATTGAATCCAATGCTTCTACTCTCATAATTGTGTTTAACTACAAATATGGCTGATTCAGATTAAAGCTATCATAGTCATCAGTAACATAAAAATGAAGAATTTGCCTTATTATTCCATATGGACATAATGTTCCTTTTTCAATTGATTATTATTGTTATTATTATTTTGTCCATGTATAATAATTCCTGAAATGCTATATCTCAAACCTATTGGAAAACATAATTTTATTCTATTTAGAATCTTAACAGTAGAATCCTGTATGGTGTAAGACTGCACTAAAAGTAACCAGCGTGTCACTTCTACTCTTGCGCACACAAGTGACAGCTTGATAACCGGGCTGTCTCACCCAAAAAAAAAGAGCCGAGAGCCTTTTTATGTATGCCGGACAAGCCAATTACACCCCCTGCCCGCCCCCCGCCTCCCCAACTCACCTCCATCACTCATGTGTTATTAATTGTGCAGCGATTGTCTCCGTCTTGTTTTAGTGAGTGCAATGCCTCCTCTCCGGGGTGGCCCAGGGATTAATATTTTAGAATGAAAAATAAATGAGATTACCCATCAGAGTCTGCAGCAGCGCGTCCCCGGGAGACGGCGGCTTGCACTCAGGCAACTGGCGCTTCGCACTCAGACAGTGAGCTCAAGACCAATCAAGCGGACACCAGATCAGCGCCATTCAACCACGCACGTCGGCCCCCAACAAAGAGCTCTCGTGCGGCCCCGTTTTAGGGTCCAGGCGGGTCCAGTCTAAACAAGGACTAGGCTCTGTTACCTGCTGCACTACACGGCTAATGCGGCGCCAAGCAGAGCGTGAACCTTTCAAGCACCTGTGGCCTCCGGCACAAGCCGTCTCTGTCAATATTCCCTTGTAAACACTCCAGGTTAGCTACTACTTTGCAGTGTTTACACTGAAATAGATCAGTTCCCGCAAGGGTGTTCAAGCCAATTAGGTCAGTTTGGAGACTGTTTAATTAGAGCGCATGACAATGGCTAAAATGGCGGCCAATCTAGAGTTGCTAAGGCTAACCCCGAGACCCTTGCGAGGATAAAATGCATCATGTACTAGTCCAATTAGGCAAAATTTTATCAGCGTACATGTAAACAGTAATACCTCGTTTATCAAGGTTCATTGGTTCCAAGAATTGCCGCAGGGAGTATTTCTAGGAAAACAGATTTTTGGGGTATTTCTAGGAAACCTGAGTACTTGGGGAAACCCAATTAAGAACATCCAAACTCCACACAATAAGGACCAACCGGGCATTGAACACACGATCCAAAAGCTGTGAGGCCGATGTGCTAACCAATAGTTTTGGGTCGGATTAAAGAAATGATGTTCATAGCCAATTTCATTCACTACCAATGGCAATGATTTGGCAATGTGCAATATATTTTAGCATTTCTCTTAAGAGCTGTAATCCTTTGGGTGTGTTTTATGTTTTTTTTTTTTTTTTGGCTCATTACGTCTTGATCTTTCCTAGATTTGGTTGTACGTGATGATATGAACAACTACATCAGCCAGTACTACAGTGAAGCAACTAATGGTGAGTCATTTAACACTGAAGCATGCTTTGAGGGAAAATATAGGTCAAAATAATAATAGAGTCAAAATTAGATTTTTTTTCTTTCTTTATACATAGAAAATATGAACATTTAATAATACAACTGAAAAACGGTGGACCTTTTAATTAGGCGGAATGTTGAAAAAATAGTTTCAAAGATGTTTAAGTAGGAATCAATTGTAAATTTACTTTTCAGACTAAATTTCATTTTGGTAAAAGTGCTCTTCCGCATTGCTTAAATTTCGACAGAATTCATAAATGTGTCTGTCATCGTAACCCTCCCCCCCAATGGATTTGTGCCAATCCTGCTCTCAAAGCTGTTTCCTTGGCAACAATGAGCCAACTCCTCAGAAAAAAGCTAGCAAATTCTAGCTGGAACAAAAACACAAGAACTGATTGTTCTTCTGACTTTGTGTTTCCCTTCAAGACGGCAGGTCTTGCGGCTTAGGCACTCGCGGCGTCACCACGGCCACCATCGACATCCACCTCCCGACCAATCACATCCTTTCCAACCCCCCTCACGAGCTCAAGCTCAACTCCAGCTCCCGTCGCTGCTGCGCGTCTTCCCTCTCGGGCCAGGGACCGAGCACGGCGGTCCGGGAGCTCCTCTCGTCTCTGTCCGAGGACTCCTGCCTGTCTCGGAAAGGCCTGACTGTGGACCCGGTCAACCTTAAACTCCCCAGTCCCACTGGCTCCGAGAAGGCCAGCCCGGAACTGGACAACAGAATAAGGGTGTTCAATCGCAGGAACCACCAGGAGAGGCGGGGACGAGGTTGCGTCCTTCTACAGACCAAGCCGCTCATTCACCTGCAGGGCGGCGCCGCGGAGCCCTCGATGGAGGAAAAGTACCTACTTTTGGGTCCGGCAGACACGCCTCTCGGCCACGTGTCGGATACATAGCGCATTTTCGTGGGCACTATGTGGGAATCAAACACGAAATGCCACGCTAACTGCCGTATCATCGCCTAGCCTGGCTCCACTGATGTTGGCGACCCCCCACAATGGCCCAGTCCGGGTTCATTTGGGTGGAGCCCTCAATGGTTTGAAATTCGCCATGTCTGCCCTGAAAACTTTTCATTCCATAGTCCTCCATGAAGGTTGTGATGAGAAATATCCGCACATACAGTTTGTAGCAGAGAAAAAATCCAAATACGCCCCATCCAGATGGAATTCAAAGATGAGTGGAAAAGTTGGGGCCATTGAGGAAAGTGGAGTACAACCACTTGTCTTAGTTGGTGTCGAAAGAAGCACAACAACTCAGGTTGTATTCACACTAGGCCGTTTGAAATTATTTGTATTGCCATATATGATGAATAAAGGTTTAGAGGAGCATTGGGGGTTATAAGATATCAAGTATGAATAATAATCCTAGAGCAAGTGGGCCACAAATCCAAAGTGAGTACATATATCACCCTCTCCTCAAACAGGATTAATCGTCTTCTATTAGAATATTGAGAATAGGTCATCTCAGATGAACTGATGATTGATTTACCCGATAGCCCGATGTGCATCTCTTGTGGACTATGGCGCTTGTGATCAGGAAAATGTCACTTTGAACTGCTTTTCGGCGGCACTGAACATTTTACTCATCAAAACCAGCAAAATGGCCAATGTTAGGCCTTCAATCCAAACAAACATGCTTTTTCCTCAAAGTTGGAACAGGTGAACTGAGGGGATTATTCAATAGCAGTTTTTTGTTTTGGATTTCTATGATCAATTTCTCGTGACGGTTATTTCCTAAAAGGGAACATGACTGGATTTATTTGCAGTGAATTTTTTTGTATCGGTTATTTTTACAACTTGTGTCGATGGAATCGTGACAACAGTCAATGCTTCAAGTACACAATTTGTTGTGATAGTTGAAATTGATCAATGGACGTTTGATTGAAATCAAATGTTATGTTTTTAAATAAGGCGGATTCGTAATAAAATGGGAGCGTTTGGAGAGCCATCCTTTTAAATAGCGGGCAAATTCTTTTTCACTAATGTTTACGGACTGTTTTGTAAACTTTATATTTACTCTGGGGAGACTGGGGTGGCAGCAGGGGGTCCAATGCGGCTGTTGTCCTTTGTTGGAAAATAGCAAAATTAAAATGGTAGTATTTCCTTAACTGCTCTCTGTTTAATTCCTATCAAATATACACACATTGTTAAACAGAACTACCGTATTTTAGGAACTATAAATCGCACCAGTCAAATAATTTACAATGAGTCAATACTGTAATCTCAACCCAGGTTTATTGATTCAAATTTGGTAGATTTGAAATATTAGCTTTAGTAATCCATGAATAGTAATTTGCAATACCAACCAATTTAACCAGGGGGAGCCCTATTTCCAAACCTACGACTAATTGTTCCTACTCATTATGACCATGTCGCTCACTTAGTCGATTAACATCAGCTCCTCTATTTGTATGCACTTTTAACAAATGTGAATTATTCATTTCAAGACGAGAAGAGCTGTCACAACAGGCGCTAATTGGCTGACTCATTGCGCTCATGTAGCCAGATTACTCCTAATTATTGCCTCATATCATTAATTTACACCATAAACTGCTGTAGCAATTTGCCTATATGGATAAACATGAAAGCCAATTAAAAATGAGCAATCCTCAACAACAGCCGATATTTTAAAGTCGATTTAAGGAAAGTAAATAAATATCTCTTACATATTTTGAACAGTCGACCGAGCATATGCATAGCTAAGTTTTTTTGACACATTTGCTCTCTGTCGCCTGATTGGAGCCTTTTGAACTGTGACCTGCCAAGGTTTTTCCTTGTGAGTAATTCCATAGAGTCAATGTGTCAATACGTATGAGAGGCTAATGCCCGACGACAATGCCCCCTAAAATTGCTTCGGGGACGCAAAGGGCGCCGCTTGCTGTCACGCCAAAGCTAAGCTATGGGGATGAACAGTGACCGTTAGTGCTTCATTATTGACATGTTTTAATCATGGCACATAGGGAGTCACTTTAGCGCCATTAACATTACATGATCATTCATGAGTGGAAATATTTTGTTTTGTTCTTCGTTTATTTGATCATAATAGTCATAATCATTTGTTTAAAAGTCTTGATTTACAAGTTGTACAATACTTCTCATCATTGACTACTAGATATTTTATTATAGATTCTGTGAAACAATTATTTAAATCCCAAAACTTAGTTTGGCACTACACTGGCCTAAAAAAAATCGATTTTCATTTAATTTACAGTCTACCGTATTTACTCGCATATAAGCCGCCTGCGCGTTTAAGCTGAACACTGAACGTTGCCTTGAAATTTTTGACAACAGTGCCATTTTGTCGTGGCGTCATCGTGTCACTGCACCTCAATTTGTAGGTTTTTTTGCATGTCGTGTTTTTATGCGCATATAAGCCGTACCCTGGATTCAGTCACCATTTTTTGTGTCCGACAAAAACGGCTTATATGCGAGTAAATACAGTAGTTGTAGTTGTTTGAGCTAAATTGAAATCCCAATTTTCATCTGAAACACTAAACCTAACACTTTTAACAATTACATTGTCAATTTTATTTCATAAAGACCAAAGACGAACACGCATTAACCATATATAATGTCCACATGCCTTTTTAATTCAGAAGTTAACATCTGTTGATCATTTTAACACAATTGTTTTGATTTTCAAGGTTCCAGCAGATAACACATGGAATAAATACTTTTGCAAAAGTATAACACAATATAGAAAAAAATGTATCACAATAGCTTTTACTGGGAAAAGTCCAACTGAGTATATTGTATGTAAAATTATACATGATGTGTTTGGATTGCGAGTGCGGAGTGGAGATTTTTTTTTGAGGTTTTGTGGCTCAACAGCTGCTTGTGTGCGTTTTGAGTGGGAGAACAAAAAAAGAAAAGTCTCATGGAGGACAAACAGAGTGACAGATTGAGAACACGTCTCGCACATAGACACGGCTATGCTACAGAGGGAAAAAATACGACTGAATTATACATGGCAATTTAAAAAGCTTCTCAGGTTCTCCTTTTGAAGACATACTTCTTAAGTGCACATCGTTTCCCAACAAGTGTGCAACGAATCTACTCTGGAGACTGTTGCCATGGCCACTCGCTGTTGTTGTTGTTTTTCTGGATGCCTACGATGGTTCTCGGTTAGAAAGTGGGTCAGTGATCGGAAGAAATGCTACAAATTGGAGGTGACCGGCCTTTGGAGAATTAGCTTGTGGAAGTTGAGGATGGAAAGGTTAAACCTTTCATATGCACAATTGAGGATTTTTGTTTTTACATTTGTTTGAGACAAAAATGTTTTCATGACACTTGTATTGGACATGGGTTTCAATCCTGCGGTACAGGGGCCAATTGGGGCCCACAGCACAAATTTTAAAACTCCAATTTGACATTAAGTTGTAGTATTAGCCATGTTTTTTATTGATGGGAATTTTTAAAAAATATTTTAAATGAAATCAATTCATTAATAGAAAGATTCAAGAAGAAAAAAGTAAGTTGAAAAAAAATAGGAAGAAAAAGCCAGGAAAATAAAACTACGGGTATATAATTCTAAATCTAAAAAACATGTAATAAATCAAAATAAATTGAATTTTAGTTTCTACTAATGGAAAAACGTACAATTTAACCAATTAGGAACGACAAAGATTAATTGATCATTCTCATCTAAACAATTATCTTATCTTTATTTCTAAATATGCCCAATTTAATGATGTCTAATTCCATTAGAGGAACAAATGGGAAATGAGGTGTTGTTGTGGCACGTGCCAGGTCATGTGATAAACATGAGCTGACGCCCTCCTGAGATCTTAATTAAACGATCTCCTCAACATTAATTCAGCGATCCAACTAGTAAGCGTGTACTTTTACGCTTGGTTGACGACGCGACGGCTAAATTAGCGAACATTTCGAAGGAAAAAGCATCAAAACTCTTTAGGGAAATTGTCATCCATCAGATCTGGTCTTGTTTTTATCCTCTCTATCAGAGCCGATCTACATATTCATATTCAATAAACATGTTGACTGACATGAATATACAATGGCCATGTTTGGAAGACATGTTCTGGAAATTGAATGATGGCACACCTATGTCCTCATTTATTTAAAGCAGCATAAAGTGCTTTGTGATGAAAGTAGGGTTTGAGTCAGGGTTTTCTCATCATAATTTGATTCATTCAAATACGATATATACAGTGTTCCCTCGCTTATCGCGGTTAATGGGGACCGGGACCACCCGCGATAAGTGCATTTCCGCGAAGTAAGGATTCCCCTTCAAAAATGATTAATTTGAATTTACTTCCATTTTTTTACCCCCCTGTATACAGTACACTATACGGGTAGAGTAAAATCCATGTTATGACAAAAGAAAACTGTAAAATATGTTGTTTCAATGTAATATTTGTATTTTTTTTTCCAAAACAAATCCGCAAAGCTCTAAGTCCGCGATAGCTGAACCGCGAAGTAGCGGGGGAACACTGTACTTTGGTCCTTTTTTTCGGTTTACGTTTCATATGTACTGTTAACGGATGCACTTTTTTATGTGTATCGTATCTTCTGCTGACCCGGCCCATCTGTCAAATTTTTAAAGTCAATGTGGCCCCCGGACCGAAAATTTTGCTCACCCCTGCTCTAGTGTGACTTAAATATATTTATTTTCTCCAGCATATATTCTTTGCTTGGTTGGTGCGACTTATAGTCCGAAAAATATGATTCGTTAAATGCAAACTTATTCCGATGTAGTCCTTTTAAAGATTGTGTGTCCCCTAAAAACGAAATAGGCTCCAATATCTGCATTCCTTTGTGACACAAACTTCAATTTGTGACGCGTTCGTCTTCATTTGTCTCAACCTCGGGCTCAATCAGTGTCTCAGCTCGATCTGTGGGTGTCGTGAGTGGGCGTATATGTGTGTGTGACGGGGTGGGTGCTAGGTTGGGGGGGGCCTGCAACATTTCCATGCCACCTCTGGGGAGTCGCACAGCAATCGCTCTCAGCTAAATGCACTCACATATGAATATTTCAGTACAATTTAATGTTGCAGCTACAGCCCCACTGGAGCAGAGCATCAATTTGTGAACACAGTTCTGCCCAAGTTAAAAGCCGGGCCAGATAATACACTATGAAAGCCACTTTCAATCCAAAGGGACACCCACATACACATACACACACACACATACACACACGAACCCCTGAAAAAAAGCACTCAGTTGGCCTGCTACATACAAACTCATTTAGAGTTATTTTTTGGGAAAGTGGCAGTAGTTTGCCGATATTTAGGGGGGGTGAGCGGCGCAAAAAGCCGGACAATTTGCCAAGCTTGGACAGTTTTCCCAGAGCTCTGTCTGTCAGGCATTTTCTTTGTGAAAACACAGGTTTGTGGCACACCTGCTGTCTGGTTAATAAGATTGATAATATCTCTTTTGACACAGCCACGCTTCCTGTCAGGTGTAAGAAGACGAGTGATAAACAAGAGACGTGCTATGTGACCCACTACGCCACGCTTCATCAGCAGACAGCCTTAACTAGGCAAAAAACATGGCCGCCCTTATATTGGGCAGTGACAAGATTGGGACATTTATAAACTAATTCCTAGGGTGTCCAAACTATTTCTCATTCTGGTCAATCAAATTCTTTGGCGGCATTTCCATATCACTTCCTTATGGTTTTGGGTCATTTCTAGGTCACTTCCTGTTGCTATTTGGGCATTTCTAGGTCACTTCCTCTTGATTTAGGCGCATTTTCATGTTCATTTTTTCTATTGATTTGGGGATTTTCAGAACATGTTGATTTCAAAACCTTTATTAGCCACTTCTGTTGATAATAGGACATTTTAGGTCAATGCTAGTTCATTTTAGGGCATTAGTGCATCACTTCCACTTTGTATTTGCAACTTATAGTTTACTTCCTGATTATTTTAGGTAGAAGAAGCTTCAATTGGTTGCGGCAAAATAACAGCTGTTGCTTTTATGTCTCCCTTGCTAAACATAATATGAGATGACACCACAATAAACATGAAATTAATGCCATTCCTCCTTGTTACCAAACAAACAGGAACTTCGCCGGACGTGAATGGCTGAGCGACGGCCTCGTTGTGACGGCTGCAAAGTTTATTCCCGCCTATCAAAGTGACAAAAGCTTTGCGTTGGAGATGCTCATAAAGTACAAGGCAGGAGCAGCAATCAACAAGACAGCGCATTTGTAAACCAAAGCAGGAGTTTGACAGTTACACTAATAAGGTAATAATGGCCGCCTCCACAATGCAGCCTTGCCCTGAGGTGCCAATCAAAAATTTATCCTAATTATTATGTGAATGCTGCATTAACTCCGCTCGTGTGATGAATTATGAATCGGCAACATGTTTCTCCTTTTACAATGGAGGGAGAAGTCAAAAATAAGGATTATTTCTCATGAAATCTTTGTTTGATGATTAGTGTTTACATATTTTGATGCCTCAATGTTAATTGATTCTTAAGTAAATGAGGTAAGTGTAAATGTAGTGATATTCTGTTTTTTAATCCTTTTCATTAATGAAATGTTCACTTTTAATTGATTTCTATGCAAAGATGTCAACTGCTACTTGATTTACTAAAAACACATTCAAATGATTTTTAATGGGTTTTTAGAGTTGTGTGGTAAAGATTTTTAGTTCTAGATGTTTACTGTTTTAGAAAAAAAAAAAAATATTAAAACCAACTATGACATTTATGCATTTATTGATTTATTATGATGAGATTTATGCGTTTATGCATGAAATATGATTGTTTTTAACCAGTTAAGGTATTTTTCTCATTGACAGTGTTTGATGTCCAATGCATTTTGAATGGGAGAGCGCAAATAAGTGATTATCAGAAGATTGTGGACGTCTATCGCCGTCAATGGCAGAGTTGAACACTGGAAGAGAGAAAAAAAATCTACTTTCAGGTATTACATGCCAACATAAAGAAGGTACATTTCTGTTTTTATTCATCTTCATTATATTAATTTAGATTTTTACATTATTTTATTTCATAAACATTTATAAATTCCTTTTTAAATAGTTCAATATTCTTTTTTTTCCAAAACTTATAACAATTATAATTCCTCATATTTAAGTTTTTTTATTAACAAAAATGATTTATTTTCATTTTTAAATATTAAAGGTCAACTTTTGAATAGCTGTCCAATGTAGAAAGGGTTAATTAATATTGGTATAAAATATCCTGCTTTGTAATTTAAATGGTAAAACTTTTCAAGCTATATGACATTCAAAATCTGCACAAAAATAGTCCATAATCGCTACACAAAAAAGCTCACAAGCTTGCCAATGTTTCAACTTTTTATTGTCAGAAAATCTCTTACGGCATATCATCGAAATTTTGAACAAATTCAAATCCTTTTATTGTCACCTCCTTCAATGATGCTGCTACTAAAAATAAAAAAAAAAGTATAGCGCACCCAAACAAACCTGCCACATGTCAGACAGATGAATTAAGAGCAAAGGGGTGGCGTCGGGGGGGTCATTGGAACCAGCCGAGCAAATCCCTGACGTGTGTGATAATACAATGAAGGCAGACTGCCATCCCAATGTAAAACATTGACGAGACAATGTGCCAGTGCAGGAAAGTTGAGTCAAGTGGCCTGGGACTCTCGCACATCCAACCCAGTCCAGTGCCAAAGTTTAAGTGGCCGATGGGAGCCTCTCATGCATATTTCATGAGGTTAATGGCCCATCAAAGCTTGATTAGACATTCTTTTGGGAGAATTGTCATGTGACTTGTTCAGTCAGCCCATTGGATGACGTCTTCACTCTCAAAAAATAACAATTTTGTGTAACTGTCATTTAGTAGTACTTGACTCTTTCAGTATCTTTTGTTTTTAGACTGAAAACTTCATATCTTGTATTATAATGGCGTTACACCAATAGGAAATAACTTCATCAATATTGAGGAGTATTAAAAACCAATGTGGCAATTTTGCAATGTACGCTTTGAGTTTCGACCTAGCTAAAATGTATGCCAATAATTATTGATTAATGTTAATGGAACCCAATGATTTGGAAAAAAATGGAAAAAAATATTCTTCCTCTGGCCGGGATACACCCTCTCACCATTTTTTTTTTGTTTTTTAAAGGTGAAATTAGTTTCGTACCAAAAACAGCCAATAAAACACAACCTGGCATTAGAATCGATATCGCGTAAGGATACAAACAAAGAGTGAATCTGTGTAACTTATAATTGATATTAGGCACAATTGCAGTCGTCGTAATTAGAGGAAAAGCAGTCATGTTCAGTTATTTCACGCAGCTCCATTGAAATGAGCTGCAGTCCCTCCAATGTATGCAAATTCAATTGAAAGACCATTAGAAATGTGAACTGACTGAATGAGACTTGACTTAAACACATTACAAGTCTCAGGAAATCCAATATATTCCCTCACCTGATTCATCCTGAAAGTCTAAATTCATTGGGATACATGCAACTTTTTTACTGTACTTTTTAAAAGTTTAATGACCAAGACTGACTTTCCAGAACATAAAGTACACTTCCATTTTTTTCATCATTTTAAAATGTGACCAATTTAATGTAGCAAAATTGGTCTGAAGCTCACTAAACATTTCGTATATGTAAAAACTGTATGCATACATGTGCATCTAATTCCCACACATTTTTTTTGTATTGCAATTAATATAATTTTGTCGCTCATTGCAGATTGATTTTGCAAAAATAAAAATACTTCAATCCATATTCAGTTCAGTACTACAACATGAAATCATCTCAAAATTATCATGAAATAGCAACTTAGTCAAGAAAAATGTAATTCAAAGGCATATCACTGTTTGCCAGCCAGATGTCAGCATCCAGCTAAATCTTGAACACTGTAGTACACATTTACTCCACTAGAGGCCACTCTTGTTCAAATTAGTAGATAGTTGGGGGAGGGCTAGCATAGTTTGTGGGGACATTTAACTGGAAAACTAGTCATCTTTTTGACATCGCAATTGCATTTTCTTAATTCAAATGACCTTAAATTTGCCATTTTAATACACGAGTCCTGCTCAAGGTTAGGTCGTCAATTCTGTAAAAAAAAGTCTACAAAAATCATAAGATGATTCATCGCACGGAGAAATGCAGCATTTTTTTAAAATTTTGCTAAATAACAATTATATACTGGCTACTGTGTTTCCCATAGCACCATTAATAATTCATTATGTTTGTCTATATGGCTGTATAATGTGCCAACATTAACTGGCATGATCGAATACAATTAATTCCAACCAAAAACATTTGGTATTATTTCCTCTTAACAAAAATGGATGCATTTTCATGCCATGTGCTCATTTAACTCACCTGAAAGTAATAAATATCACCTCCTCACCCCCCCAAAAAATAATAATATTAATAAATAAATCACACTGATGGGACCTCAACTAAAACCAAGCTCATTTGCATAAAACTGCATTAAAATACATTTTAATCATTTCAATATCGCAAACAAAAACATTTTAAGGGCCAAATTGAGTGATCATGCAGTGATTGAAATATTAAAATATTAAAAAAAAATAATAGTATGCATCATGTAGATAACATTCCTATAAAAAAATCAATTTTGTTTAAATATTCGTTTCTGATGCAAGACGTCATGGTAAAAAAAAAATCTAAAATTGCACTTAAGTCTATTAAAAAATGAGTTATTGACAGTACTTATTTATTTTTGATGGAAAAAAATGAGTGAAAATGTATGTTTTCAGGCAACTTGGAGGGTCTTTTTTTCGGACCTGCAGACGTCATGGCTGCAGCGTGTGGGACCCTGCAGCCTCTTGGCTGAAAATCCCCCTCCTCCCCCTTTCCTCCCCCACTACCCTCCTCCCCCCCATTCTTCCTCACTCCTCCTCCGCCTCGACGTCCTGCCTGCAGTCACTTGGGGGTTTGGTCCAAGTTGTGCGGGAGGCAGCCGCGTGAAGGGCCGCTCACTTGCTCATTCACCCATTCACTCACTCACATACACTTCTCACACACCTCATCTTTTTTTTTTTTTTTTTGCGCCCCTTAAGCTCACCCTTTCAACCGTCCTGTATGGTGGATATTATTTTCAGCTCTTCTTTCTTGGGTGATATGGGGGATCATTCCAAAAGTAAGTACTACAAGAGACGCTTTTTATATCTATCTATGTATTTTTTTATTTTATTTTTTTTTAAATCAAGAAGCATGCAGGGATATTATTTCAAATGATGCAACAAGGTGTTGCTTTTTAATGCAGTGTGTCTCATTGGTGCATGCAAAAAAATGTGCAGATTGCATAGGAATAATAGTAGAGGGTTCCATCATGGAGGAAATGCAATGGAATGAAATGAGTTTGTAAATGATTTTTTTATATTATTATTATTATTATTATTTTGTGGTAATGTGCTCATGTGCGCTATGTAGAGAAGCCAGGATTCGCCATGTGTGTGGGATGCGGAAGCCAAATCCATGACCAGTACATACTGAGAGTCTCCCCGGACTTGGAGTGGCATGCAGCCTGTCTCAAGTGTGCAGAGTGCAGCCAATACCTGGATGAGAGCTGCACTTGCTTTGTGCGGGACGGGAAAACCTACTGCAAAAGAGATTATGTCAGGTAGTACAGGGGCTGGGGAGGAAACAAAAAAAAAATGATAATAATGTCAAGTGTTGCAAGAGAAAAATGGATAGATAATATTAAAAATAATAATAGTCATAATGTCAGCTATTGCAAGGAGAACAATAATGTTAGGTAATGAATAATAATGTCAGTTATTGAATAATTATGTCAGGTATTGCAAGGGAAAGATAAATAGATACATAATAATAATAATAGTTTTAATGTGAGGTATTGCAAGGGAAAAATACATTGATAAATAAGAATAATAATAGTTATAATGTCAGGCATTGCAAGGAGAATAATAAGTATAACAATGTCAGGTTTTGAATAATAATGTCAGATATTATAAGGAAAATAATAATAATAATAATAGTCAATGTCAGGTATTGAATAATAATGTCAGCTATTTGATAATCATGTCAAGTATTATAAGGAGAAAAATAAGAATAATAATGTCAGGTATTGCAAGGGAAAAATATAAGTATGATCAGGTCAGGTATTGGAAGGAGAAAAATATTAATAATAATGTCAGGTATCGCAAGAAGAAAAATATCAGAATAATCATGCCAGGTATTGTAAACAGACAAATAAGAATAATGATGTCAGGTATAGCAAGGGTAAAAAAAACAAGAATAATAATTTCAGGTATTGCAAAGAGAAAAAAATATCAATTATGTTAGTTATTGCAAGGGAGTACATGTTAATAATATTGCACAATAATATCTGGTATTGTGAGGGTAAAAAACAATGTCAGGTATTGCAAGGGTTAAAAAACAATAATGTCAGGTATTGCAAGAGGTAAAAAGAATAATACTCATAATATCAGGGTAAAAAAAAATGTTTTTTCCCTCCCCCCACTGCAGGCTTTTCGGCATTAAATGCGCCAAGTGCAATTTGGGCTTCAGCAGCAGCGACTTGGTGATGAGGGCCCGAGACAACGTCTACCACATCGAGTGCTTCCGCTGCTCGGTGTGTAGTCGCCAACTGCTACCCGGCGACGAGTTCTCTCTGCGGGAAGACGAGCTCCTTTGCCGGGCCGACCACGGCCTGTTGCTGGACAGAACCTCCGCCGGGAGCCCCCTCAGTCCCGGACATAACGTGCATTCCTCCAGAGCCATGCATCTCTCAGGTTAGTCAAATCGTCATCATTATCAATAACAATAACATATTCATACATATACATATATCTTTTTCTTTGAATTTTTTTAATCGTTTTTGCGATACAGGGATTTGCTTTAAATAGAGAATGTAGTACTTACAACGTACATTAGCTAAAGTACTTCGCAAAAATAATTATGTGATCAGTAAATAGATTTATTGTTACGAACGTGCCATGTGTTACAAATTAAAAGCATACGTTTAAAAGGCATATAAAACTAAAATAATGTGCATCAAAATAGCGTTTTTCATAGTTAAAGGGAAAGACTGGAATAAAATAAGATAGTGATATGAATTTAATGTTATGTTAAAGAATGTTGTTTTATATAGTTGCAGACGAGTGATAGTTTTATAACGTTTTTTTTAATATTATAATAAAATAAAAATACTTATGGGTAGAAAATAAGATTTGAATCGAAAAGTATGGCTTTAAAATAAAACCGTTTTGGCTATGTTTTTAAATTCGTTTTGAATAACTTTACTTATAAGGCCAAAATACTGACTTATTTTTTTAGATGGTACATTTTAGCAGAAAACAATATTAAGAACAGCAATGTGACAATTACAGATGAATAATGGATAAAGGTGTGTAGTATTCGTTAGACTTTGTTGGCGTGCAGGCTAAATTGTCACAATTGATCCCATTAAGGTGAACCTGCTATACGGCTGTCATTATCTCAATAAGCTGCAATTACGTGTGTGTGTGTGTTAATATGTGTGGGTTAACATATGTGTGTGTGCGTGTGTGTGCGTGCATAAGAACGAGGAGGAGATAGAGAGATAGCGAGGGAATCTTCATGTGTGTAAACTGTAAATGTCAATTTTTTAATATACCATATAAGAAATACTTCAGTGTGTTTTTATCCATGGCTAATTTTAGATGCTAACATGTCTTTCATCATTTCTGAACAAAAAATAACAATGTAATATTTATAACAAAATATATTTATAATATACTAATATGATGACTGCAATGTTACTTTTGAGCAGAACACGACTTTATTCTTTGGAAAAATTATAAAATAGAGACATTTTATTTTTCAACTTGCTTGTTTACGTAAAGTTATTTTTGATAACATTAACTGTCTTTTTAAATGCCATTTTAAAGACAATAGACCAACAACAAACCTGTTTTCAACCTAAAAAAAACACACACATATATATGTATATATATATATATATATATATATATGTATTTATATATATATGTATATATGTATGTATATATGTATATATATATATATATGTATGTATATGTATATATATATATGTATATGTATATATGTATATATATGTATGTATATATATGTATATATATGTATGTATATATATGTATATATATATGTATGTATATATATGTATATATATGTATGTATATATATGTATATGTATGTATATATATGTATATATATGTATGTATATATATGTATATATATGTATGTATATATATGTGTATATATATATGTATGTATATATATGTATATATATGTATGTATATATATATATATGTATATATATGTATGTATACATATGTATATATATGTATGTATATATATGTATATATATGTATATATATATGTATGTATATATATGTATGTATATATATATATATATGTATATATATATTATTTGATGTTCAACCTAAAAATATGAATGATTAAAAATTATATAATTTATAAACATGTATATAATTAAAAAATATGTATATAATTTTCATTTGTTTTTTTGGATATATAAATTATTAGATTTTCAACATAAAAATATGTATATGATTAAAACAGTAAATAACAAAAAAATATGTACATCATTTTTATTTGTTTTTGGAGGTTATACACAGGTTTATACATCTGTATTTTCAAAATATGCATGTTTGGATACTTTGCAATTGTAAATGGTCTTTAGGATGACTTTCATCTGTGGGTGGGCGACTGGTTTCTTCAGCGATTGGCGACCAGTTTGGATGATCCATTTCTTTGTGTTTTGTCCTTGGTGTCCGAGCAGAACCGGTGACGACGGTGCGTCAAGCCCCACATCGCAACCACGCGCACAAGCAGTCGGAAAAGACGACACGCGTGCGTACGGTGCTTAACGAGAAACAACTGCACACGTTGCGGACGTGCTACAACGCCAACCCGCGGCCCGACGCCCTGATGAAGGAGCAGCTGGTGGAGATGACGGGCTTGAGCCCCAGAGTCATCCGCGTGTGGTTCCAGAACAAGCGCTGCAAGGACAAAAAGAAGTCAATACTCATCAAGCAGCTCCAACAACAGCAACACAGTGATAAGACTGTAAGCATCTTCGTAAGTCCAAAAACTCTCTCTTACTTTTTTATTGCATGCTTTGCTTTCTTGTCTTTTTGCCACATTTTGCTAACACGTGAACAGCCAACGTATTCATGCGGAATAGAAAAATGCATTTTTATAATAACACATAGCTGACAGACGTGAATATAGAAATATTACTAAAGTATAGTGAAGGAAATGCTCCTTTTTTGGGGGTTTGGATTAAGAAATAGGATAGCTGGAGATAATTTGATTCTATTTTAAAGTGGAAAGATTTGAAAATATGAGGGTGGCGTTTGATTTTTTCAACTTGAAGTTCTTTTCCATAAGAGTAATTGTCTTTTTAAATGACATTTGAAAGATGAATTATCGATGATTAAAGCCTATTTGGACAAACGTATCCTATTCGAGACATGACATTTGAAAAGTAATTCTTTTTCCTGATAAAAAAATGGCGTCAGATGATAATGATACAAATTCACGACAAATCACATTTAAAATGTTGTCGTCTTTTGGCTCCGAGACATCAGTATATCTTCTTATCGATTATTTTTAAAGGGTTTTGATCATGTACGCACATTATCTTACTACAATATATTTTAGCCTTAATCAATTGAGCAGTATTTAACAATAATCAATGAGTAAAAACAAAATTATTTGGATTCAAACAACTACATTTACACAACAAAATGATAGGACTTTTGTTTGTTTTAGAACAAAATTAAATAATGGCTGTACTTTGTATCCCATGCAAAAGTTCAATTAAGGTCATGCTATTGTGAATTTACTAATACTTGTATTAGAGGCAATTAACACATTTCATAAGTAATACCTGACGTGTG